>NC_068935.1:126835376-127460376 GCF_023091745.1 Budorcas taxicolor | reverse complement strand
TGGTTGTTGTTATATGTCACTACATTCCAGGTGGTTTGCTGGACAGCAGTGGATCAGTGATACAAAGCTATCTCAGTTCATGTCTAAAAGGGCATAGGAAAGTTTTCTCAAGTTCTTGGAATAAAAGATGTAATGATTCCCCCCACCCCCAACCACCACCAATTTTCCATTTTCCTTTACTTAAAGATAGACTCATGTTCTTGGACACAGGGCAAAGATGGTAACTGCTGAAAATTTCCTTAGTGAATTTAGTGATAGGCTGCTCTAAAATCAAATAGTTTTCTTAAATACAGTGCCCTTCCAATTTGAACAACCACCTGGAGCTTTATAAACATCTTTAAATCAGAGTTTCTCATCCTCAGAACTACGGGCACTTTGGACCAGATAATACTTTGTTTTTTGCATAAGATGATGTTGAGCAGCATCCTTGTCTGTACTCACAAGATGCCAGTTGTGCCCCCTCCTCCAGTTGTGACAACAAAATGTCTCCAAACACTATCAAGTGGCCTCTGGTTAAAAACCATTGTTCTAGAAAAACTGTTTAGGGAACAGCAACTGGGGAACTGCTCTGCAAACTGAGGAGGGTAGTGATGAGTGGGCACCAGTGAAGCAAGTGAAGAGAGAGGCAGAAGAGGAATGCATGTTTATCCCGCCCCCACTGTGCCTTTCTGATGTGGTTCACGTCTCACAATGCCTCGTACAGATGAGCTGGAGGCTTGGGGACAGAAGGAACATGTGTCTCTGAAAGTGGATCTTGTGATCCAGTCCAAGGCTGTCCGACTCTAGTACCCATGTGCTTTCCACCAAGAACCCAGGGCCGCCTCCCACTGTGGCCAGGAAAGGGCAGAGATGCTAAGTAGCAACCACCCAGTGATGGCTGCTGGTCCCAAGCAGGGGGCACCGGCTCTTATGAGCTCAAAGCCAGTACCCAAGGTCTTCTGGGAGGACAGGACGCAAACTGGGTTACAAAGTAGGATGGCACTGTCCATCCCAACTGTGGGTCATGGGGTGTTCTCTAGGCCTAGATGTAAGATGTGGAGGACTGTTACCAGCATAGGAGGGAAAGCGTATGGGCGTTTGAAGCCCGCCAATAATACCCATACCTCATTGACCTCTGTACTGCTCCTTACAAGATTTTTTAATGTTTAAAAACTGAATTTATTTAATAGATAAGCCATGTACATAGTACAAAATTTTAAAGATGCCAAAAATAAGCAATAACGAGTAAGTTTCCCTCATATCTTCATCCCTCAAATCCTTATCTCCTATCCCAGAAGGCAGTCACTGTTAGCATTTTTGATATATCCCTCCAGAGATAGTCTGTGCATGGTCAAGCAAACATATGTATTTTTTCCCATCATACCAGCACAGTATATACATTATTGAGGACCATAACACACACACACTCTCTCTCACTCTCTCTCTCTATTGATCTTTTGATCTACCTATCTAGGAGCACCTTTCATATCAGTGCATGAAAATATGCCCCATTCTTTTTTTTTTTTTTTTTAACTTTTTGGCTGCACTAGGTGGCACATGGGAATCTTAGTTCCCTGACCACGGATCGAACTGGTGTCCTTTGCAGTTGAAGTGTGGAGTCTTGACTGCTGGACTGCCGGGGAAGTCCCTGCCTTGCTCTTTATAATGGTTGCCTAGTATTCAATATTCGGAGAAGGCGATGGCACCCCACTCCAGTACTCTTGCCTGGAAAATCCCATGGACAGAGGAGCCTGGTAGGCTGCAGTCCATGGGGTTGCTAAGAGTCGGACACGACTGAGCGACTTCATGTTCACTTTTCACTTTCATGCACTGGAGAAGGAAATGGCAACCCATTCCAGCGTTCTTGCCTGGAGAATCCCAGGGACAGGGGAGCCTGGTGGGCTGCCGTCTATGGGGTCGCACAGAGTTGAATACGACTGAAGCGACTTAGCAGCAGCAGCAGCAGTATTCAGTATTAGGAATGTGTCATAATTTGGTAACCCAGACTTCTAGTGATGGACATTTACATTTTGTTTCCACTCTGTTGCTGTTACAAATAGAGCTGCAATGAACAGCTAGTTCTGTATACCCATCACCCCGCAACCACCACCACATATGTAAGTCTGTCTGATCACTTGATTTTGTTTCATAACCTTTCATTTTCCCCTTCTGCCTGCGATGTCAGTGTACTGAGATCAGTATAACTTTGGAAGCCAGGAAAGGAAACAGAGCATCGAAACAAAATATCAACTATACAATTAACCATGATAAATCAAGCCTCAGAACTAAAAATAGAAAAGAGGTTTCTCACACATGGTAAGTTACATTTTGCATCAGTTGGCTTCTCAGGCCCCAGATAGCTCATCTAGAAAGTGCTCAAGTAGGATGGGACCATAGATACTTTTTAGTACATTCCTCCCCTCCCCCATGTTTTTCCATATGAAGATATTGGCATCCTGAGATGCTTGTAAATAGTCAGGCTTGGTTGGATTGAAATGTAGGTTTTCCAAATTCCAGTTCTGTGCTCTTTCAAACACACTATGACAATATTTTTGAAACTGAGAAAAAGCATTATTTAAAACCCAAACTGACTGTATCCAGATCTGCCTTCTAAAGTGGTGGCATAATCCACAGCAATAAAGAATGGAATGTCTCCTCCCTCCCGTCAGAGAGTCTGCAAAGTGAGGCACAAGTCAAGGGTGGATAGTTCACTGTCTTTGCCAGTGGAGTTTGGCCCATTTTACAATAAAACAGAATGGTGATGTGTGGAAATGGCTGTCCATCCAGTGGAGGTGTCGAGAGTTCAGTGACTTTGCATAATACTGTGAGAGGAATGGGGCTTTTGGGGGGACCCTGAGATGATCCCTAAACTGAGTAAGCACAGAAATTTAGAAGACAAGCAGCTGGGCTAAGGAACTCAGAGGGTTGGCCAACATATTTTATAAAGACAAAACTCATAGTCAATTTTATGTTGTTTCACTTTGTTGTGGTGTAGACTCAAAGCTTAAGGAAGCTTCACACATAACTGTGTCTGGTGGATGGCTCTAGGATTGTTTCTTCTCAGGTCAGGGTGCTGGTTTGACATGGTGTGATTCTTCTGATGCTTTTCTCCCTGACGAGAAGGCTGCCCTAGCTCTATTCCAATCAGTGTTTAAAATACCTTAACATGCAAGGTAGGAAGACCAGGATAGGAGAAACATGTTCTTGTAAGGGGGAGAAAAATCTTCCTCAGAAACTACCCCCTCCACCCCCAAGAGGCTTTCCCTCTTTGACCGGAACTGACTCTCATTGCCATCCTTAGCTGCAGGGTGGGCTGAGAAGTACCCCAGTCTCTCACTTTATGATTTTCATTCAGTCTAGAAAGCCCTGCCACTGAGTCACAAGCTATTCATTTTTTTTTTTTTAAGTCATTAATTTCTGTGGGAAAAAATGACGACTTAGTCTGTCTCAATCAAAGATACCCAGAAAATTTTCACAGATAAGGAAATATATCGAGTGAAAGTGAAATCAAGTTTTCATAAGAAATGAAGAACAATGTGAAAGTAAATAACTGCTGTTTGTACACAAAATATAATGTAGAAAGACTAGACTTTTGATACGAATGGTGGTGGAGACAGTGTGTGAGTCATTCTTTGGAAGGTGAATTCTTTTGTCTCCACCACTTGTTTCTCCAGCTTTCCAGCTTTAGAGAGGGAGTTCTTGGTTATTTTGTTCTTAAGTGCACTTCAGTATGAAGTAACAGCCTAGAAATAATCTTTAGACAAAATAAAAAAATAAACATGAGAGTGGTTTGAAGCTTGGGAAATTGCACATGCATAAGGACTAAAAGAGATGGAGCTGACACCTCTTCATCCCTTGCGCTTGGCTTCCATATGCAAAACAGAACATTGTGGGCTCATTCAAACATGATGCTCAATCCAAATTCATTCCATATGATATGCTCTGACAAGTAAATATATGTCGAGTAAAATTGGTGAGCGGGACTCAGCCTGAGACTGCAATGATGTCATATCACATCTTAGAGCATATTTGTTTAGTGTATTTTGGGGTGGAAAAGGTCAATCTGTTGGGGGAAAAAGGGAGTCATTGTTCACAAAGTGGTGCAACTTTTCAAGAGCCATGATAGCAGAAAGTCTGACTGAAGACTGAACAGTCGTTATGTGAGGTAAAGCAGTACCTGCAAAGGGGGATGGAATGATCACAGTTGTTTTCTCATTTATCATAGTCACCCTTTAGGCCTGGGCCCATTGCCAACCCAAACCAAATTAGAGTGAATGTCTTCTCACAGAGGATGGCGGGGGTCGGGGGGCACGGAGCGGTGGATGCTGTGATGTTAAGCATGTCTGCCAGTGATGCGTCTGGTCACTTCCACGTTGCTTGAAAAATGTGCACTTTGTGAGCAGTTAACGGAGGTTGGTAATATGACTTGAATATAATCTTAATCCTGGAGTTAATAGTCATTGTGGTTCTTAGAAATACTTCACTAGCAAGGAACTGAAGGCCGGTTGCTGGTGCAGAGTCCTCAATATCATAGAGACAGGCAATAGCCACCCTCCACGCTGCAGAAATGGAGCATTGGGCACTTGCACTGGAATCGGAAGATCCGTTTGCAGCATTGTCCCTTTGGCTCTGTAAAGTGACATGCCCCGTTCTGCTTACCAGGCTTGCTGGTGGCTCCGGCGACCATCTCTTAATACCGTTTGTCAGTCATGCGTGTGAAGCATACTCCAAATCTCTTTCCAGATGATCATATTTGGAACTTTCTTTTCCTTGTTGACTTTGAGTTATTGATTCAATGACCCTTTGCTGAACATCCATTGTGGGTTAGGCACTTTTCTCAGTCCTGTGGAAAATTCAGAGACAAATCAGCCATGACCCTTTTTCTCAGAGAGCTTGCTGTCTAACAAGGTGGTAAGACATGAATAATAATTATAAAAGGTGTAAAGTACTATCTGTACTGTAAAAGTGGGACAGATGTTTCTAAGTGCTCTAAAAAATTAGGACTATTTACCGTTATCTTTGAATTTTGTCACATCTGTTGACCTAGTGATTGAAATATATTTAACCTAGGGATTCTTGGACCCCCAGGAAATCCACACGTGAGCTTCAGGTAAATTTCTATGAAATGTATGCATAAGTGTGGGTCTGTGTTTGAGTACATTATTCTGGGAAAAGGATCCTTAATTTTGTCTAATTCTCAAATTAAAGTGTTGTTTAACTCTTAATAATACTCCCACTTCTAGAAACCCATCTTAAGAAAATAGACATGTAGACAAAGATTTATTATTAAGGATGTTTATCACAGCATTATGTATAATAGTATGAAACTGGAAACTACCCAAATATGGAACAACTGAGAATTAATTACAGTACATATGTACAATAGAATTTATGTTCCTGTTGAAGTGAGACATCAAAAAATTAACATGAAAATATGCCCATGATAAAATGTTAGATTAAAAAAATCTATATCCATAGTATGCTCTCAATTATGCTTTAAAAAAATCATGGAAAAGGCTAAAGGGATAACAGGAACATATTGACAGTGATTATCTCCTCTTTAATCTTTTCCATATTTCTCAACTCTTCCACAATAAGCATGGATCACTTCACAATTGAGAAAAAATAAAAGTTGTACAAAAACTAGTACAGATGAAGTCTCACGGCAGTTCTGCAGTGAGATGTCTTTTATTTGGGATATCAGAGGGACCTCTTAGAGGAGGTGGCCTTCGAGCATAATAACTTTGAGTCCTGGTCACAGTCTTGACCTTCTGTGGGGCTGGGAGAGGGCAATCAAAGGGAGTGGTTAAAGATGTCAAGAGTTCAAGGAGAGAGCTCCATGGCAAAGTTGAGCTGTGGCGGTGACCTAACCCCTCTCCCCAGAAGTCCTGGAGCAGGCAGGGCTGGCCCACTTTCAGGCAAACAGCAGTTCTGGAGTGCAGGCTGACCCCAGAGGCCTCTCAGAACCCCTGAGATACGGCCTATAACATCCAGGGACCCTTCCCATTCTGAGCTAGAGAGTTCAACACGGGGTTACACTAGAGAAATGATGGAAGGATAGGAGTCATCAGGAGGGATTAGCCAAAAGTTGTGAGTGGATTCTCAGGCTCAGGACACACACACACACACACACACACACACACCCCTTTGTGACTTAAACTCTTTTGAAGCCAGATGTCTTGGTGTGAACCTATACTTTTTAATCCCTTATATACTCAGAGGAAAATAAAAGCTAGTAACAGATTGAATAATGCCATATGGTGTAAGATTATTCTGTGTAATGTTTATTAGTACAATTTACTATTCTACATTAGCTTTAACAAGACGGTATCTTTTAAGGAACTGATTATGTACTTTGACCTGTTAATTCTTTGGGAGAATGACACTTAAGAAGTTAACTCAAAAAGAGGGAAAGTAGATCTTCACAACTTTGTATAGCAGTGGGAAATATTAGAAATCCACTTGTGTAATTATGAACTCAAAGGTGCTTACATATATTAAATAAAAGAAATATATTATTACTATGAAAATGATCAATTTATGGGTTTTGAGAGTTATATGGCTACATCAGTAAAGTTGGGTTAGAAAAAAAGAGCACAAAACTAGTGTGTATAGATTGACTGCATTTTGTTACAATATGTCCATACAATATGGAATCACAGTCTTAAGAATACTGCATGCTATAAGGTTAAGACTTGGGGGTCTGTGCTAAATGGCTTTATTTTGACAAGTATTCATCCTCATTTCTTTATGTGCTCTCCCCTCTACTGAAGGGCACCAAGACTAGTAGCTATATCTTCTAGAAATCTTGCCAGCCAGCTTTCATAATAAAGTCCTCCAATGATAGGGAAGTTTTCAAGATTTGAAAAGCAGAAGAGAAGCAAAATTTATTAGAATGGCAACAGAAGTTGTGTGTGCTTTTCGAGACAATAGATGTGAGGTTTTCCAGCAGCTTCTAGACATTCTTTTGTAGATTACCCATTTCAGTGTTGATCTCCATGAATGGGAGCTTTCTACAATTTTTGTCAGTTCCTGATTTCTTGGAAGCTAGGGCAGACACACTGAAACCATACTCACAGAAAACTAGTCAATCTAATCACACTAGGACCACAGTCTTGTCTAACTCAATGAAACTAAGCCATGCCCTTGGGGTAACCCAAGATGGGCGGGTCATGTTGGAGAGGTCTGACAGAATGTGGTCCACTGGAGAAGGGAATGGCAAACCACTTCAGTATTCTTGCCTTGAGAACCCCATGAACAGTATAAAAAGAAAAAAATGATAGGATACTGAAAGAGGAAGTCCCCAGGTCAGTAGGTGCCCAATATGCTACTGGAGATCAGTGGAGAAATAACTCTAGAAAGAATGAAGAGATGGAGCCAAAGCAAAAACAATACCCGGCTGTGGATGTGATTGGTGATAGAAGCAAGGTCCAATGCTATAAAGAGCAATATTGCATAGGAACCTGGAATGTCAAGTCCATGAATCAAGGCAAATTGGAAGTGGTCAAACAAGAGATGGCAAGAGTGAATGTCGACATTCTAGGAATCAGCAAACTAAAATGGACTGGAATGGGTGAATTTAACTCAGATGACCATTATATCTACTACTGCGGGCAGGAATCCCTCAGAAGAAATGGCGTAGCCATCATGGTCAACAAGAGAGTCCGAAATGCAGTACTTGGATGCAATCTCAAAAATGACAGAATGATCTCTGTTCGTCTCCAAGGCAAACCATTCAATATCACAGTAATCCAAGTCTATGCCCCAACCAGTATGAAGACCTACAAGACCTTTTAGAACTAACACCCAAAAAAGATGTCCTTTTCATTATAGGGAACTGGAATGCAAAAGTAGGAAGTCAAGAAACACCTGGAGTAACAGGAAAATTTGGCCTTGGAATGTGGAATGAAGCAGGGCAAAGACTAATAGAGTTCTGCCAAGAAAATGCACTGGTCATAGCAAACACCCTCTTCTAACAACACAAGAGAAGACTCTACACATGGACATCACCAGATGGTCAACAGTGAAATCAGATTGATTATATTCTTTGCAGCCAAAGATGGAGAAGCTCTATACAGTCAACAAAAACAAGACTGAGAGCTGACTGTGGCTCAGATCATGAACTCCTTATTACCAAATTCAGACTCAAATTGAAGAAAGTAGGGAAAACCACTAGACCATTCAGGTATGACCTAAATCAAATTCCTTATGATTATACAGTGGAAGTGAGAAATAGATTTAAGGGCCTAGATCTGATAGATAGAGTGTCTGATGAACTATGGAATGAGGTTCATGACATTGTACAGGAGACAGGGATCAAGACCATCCCCATGGAAAAGAAATGCAAAAAAGCAAAATGGCTGTCTGAGGAGGCCTTCCAAATAGCTGTGAAAAGAAGAGAGTGAAAAGCAAAGGAGAAAAGGAAAGATAAAAGCATCTGAATGCAGAGTTCCAAAGAATAGCAAAAAGAGATAAGAAAGCCTTCTTCAGCGATCAATGCAAAGAAATAGAGGAAAAGAACAGAATGGGAAAGACTAGGGATCTCTTCAAGAAAATTAGAGATACCAAGGGAATAGTTCATGCAAAGATGGGCTCGATAAAGGACAGAAATGGTATGGGCCTAAACAGAAGCAGAAGATATTAAGAAGAGGTGGCAAGAATACACAGAAGAACTGTACAAAAAAGATCTTCATGACCCAGATAATCATGATGAGCCAGACATCCTGGAATATGAAGTCCAGTGGGCCTTAGAAAGCATCACTACAAACAAAGCTAGAGGAGGTGATAGAATTCCAGTGGAGCTATTTCAAATCCTGAAAGATGATGCTGTGAAAGTGCTACACTCAATATGCCAGCAAATTTGGAAAACTCAGCAGTAGCCACAGGACTGGAAAAGGTCAGTTTTCATTCCAATCCCAAAGAAAGGCAATGCCAAAGACTGCTCGAACTACCGCACAATTGCACTCATCTCACATGCTAGTAAAGTAATGCTCAAAATTCTCCAAGCCAGGCTTCAGCAATACGTGAACCGCGAACTCCCTGATGTTCAAGCTGGTTTTAGAAAAGGCAGAGGAACCAGAGATCAAATTGCCAACATCCGCTGGATCATCGAAAAAGCAAGAGAGTTCAGAAAAACATCTATTTCTGCTTTATTGACTATGCCAAAGCCTTTGACTGTGTGGATCACAATCAACTGTGGAAAATTCTGAAAGAGATGGGCATATCAGACCACCTGACCTGCCTCTTGAGAAATCTGTATGCAGGTCAGGAAGCAACAGTTAGAACTGGACATGGAACAACAGACTGGTTCCAAATAGGAAAAGGAGTACATCAAGGCTATATATTGTCACCCTGCTTATTTAACTTCTATGCAGAGTACATCATGAGAAACCCTGGGCTGGAAGAAGCACAAGCTGGAATCAAGATTGCCGGGAGAAATATCAATAACCTCAGATATGCAGATGACACCACCCTTATGGCAGAGAGTGAAGAGGAACTAAAAAGCCTCTTGATGAAAGTGAAAGAGGAGAGTGAAAAAGTTGGCTTAAAGCTCAACATTCAGAAAACGAAGATCATGGCATCTGGTCCCATCACTTCATGGGAAATAGATGGGGAAACAGTGGAAACAGTGTCAGACTTTATTTTGGGGGGCTCCAAAATCACTGCAGATGGTGACCGCAGCCATGAAATTAAAAGACGCTTACTCCTTGGAAGAAAAGTTATGACTAACCTAGATAGTATATTCAAAAGCAGAGACATTACTTTGCCGACTAAGGTCCGTCTAGTCAGGGCTATAGTTTTTCCTGTGGTCATGTATGGATGTGAGAGTTGGACTGTGAAGAAGGCTGAGCACCGAAGAATTGATGCTTTTGAAGTGTGGTGTTGGAGAAGACTCTTGAGAGTCCCTTGGACTGCAAGGAGATCCAACCAGTCCATTCTGAAGGAGATCAGCCCTGGGATTTCTTTGGAAGGAATGAGGCTAAAGCTGAAGCTCCAGTACTTTGGCCACCTCATGCGAAGAGTTGACTCATTGGAAAAGACTGTGATGCTGGGAGGGATTGGGGGCAGGAGGAGAAGGGGACGACTGAGGATGAGATGGCTGGACGGCATCACTGACTCGATGGACGTGAATCTGAGTGAACTCCGGGAGATCGTGATGGACAGGGAGGCCTGGCGTGCTGCGATTCATGGGGTCGCAAAGAGTTGGACACGACTGAGCGACTGAACTGAACTGAACTGAGGGACAACTTTTCCCTACCATTTCTTGAGCCTTTCCAATGGTTTTGTAAATATTTAATTTTATGCATTAAATCTTTTTCTTCTCAGAATACCTAGAGTGGTTTCTGATTCCCTGACCAAACCCTGGCTGATGTGTGATATGTGTGTACATGCTTAGCAGCTAAGTCATGTCTGACTCTCTGACTCTCTTATGACCTCATGGACAGGCTCCTCTGTCCACGGGATTTCCCAGGCAAGACTACTGGAGTGGGTAGCCATTCTCTTCTCCAGGGGATCTTCCCCACCCAGGGATTGAACTCATGTCTCCTGCATTGGCAGGCAGGTTCTTTACTGCTGAGCCACCAGGTAAATCCCCTCTTCCACTCATACCACCATCATTTTTGTCATCTTTGGCATATGCACCTTACACAAAATAATAGACTGGATCAACATATGTTGTCATAAATGTAAGAAAGTGAAAAGAAAATCTTATCACTTCTAGATAATTATTACTTAGCTTGAAAATATAATGAGTTTGTGTTTGAGTATGTGTATATTTTATGGGGATTATATAGATCAGCTTACAGATTGATGTAAAAACTTTCTATTTCTATCAAATGAATAAGTCAAGGTTGGGAGCATTTATTTATTTGATACACATTATCAACACTGCTTTCACATACAAAAAAAAGAGGTGCCCAGACTCTGTACTAGCATGTGTCCTTATCAAAAGAACACAGTATGTATGTGTATATACATAATTTATCTGTGTATATACATACATATAAGATATACATATGTGTGTGATTTTGTTCTTGTAAAGATATGGAAATGTAATTGAAACAATACCCTCTGGCAACTTAAACACTTCACGTCTTTTCCTTTGTCTCCTCCAAACCATTTCATTTTACCAGAGGAAAAACATGAAACGTGGAGTCCAACCAAGCCTGTTACACTGCCAGCCAGATGCAAAGGAGTCCTTGCATGGCTGCTGTCTCAAACAGCAACAGGGCTCTGGGAGATTATCTGCACAAGTGGCCACACAAGTCTGTCTTCTCCTACACGCACCCCCCTCACTTTGCAGTGTGACTCGGCAACAGTTCCTATCCAGGTATGGAGTCTGTTTCTCCACCCCTTGAATCTGATCTTGACTTTGTGACTTGCTTTAAGTAGTGGGGTATTAGAAAACATGGTGGAAGCAGAAACTTGAGAAGTCCTTCCGCACTGAGGTCGTCCTCTCCTGATGCTCCTGGGATCCCTGAGAACTCTATCATATGAGTAAGCTGGGGCTGGCTGGCCAAAGATGTATGGATCGGTTACCCACATGGTCCCAACTAAGTGCCAGCATCAACCACCAGACATGTGAATGAGTCCACCATAGATGACCAGATTCCAGTCAGTCCATTAGCCAACAGCAGCTGTATTCCTAAGTCTAGATGATACCACCAGAACTGTCCGATGATCTCGGGCCAGATCACTGACTCACAGAACAGTAAACTAATATGTGCTTATTATTTTGAGCACATATTTCCTTTTAGAGTGGTAAGAATTAGGCCCAGTATAAATTTGTGAGCCTGGGTCAGATCTGGAGACCTCATTTTTTTTCTTCCCTCTACCAAGTGAAATAAAACCAAAAAACCACAGAGAAGGTAGCCAACTGCATAAATTTATGACCTCTGCCTTAGAGGAAAGCAAATGAGACACACCATGTTGAACATTCCTTTCCTTTCTGTGCTAATTAGAAAATTCTGACAAATGAGTAGCTCATCACCGGATTACCATCAAAACTCAATGAAGTGAAAATGATTTTGATTCATGGAGAAATGGAAGGAAATTGAAATGAACCAGAGTCGGCATTCTCTCTTCAGCAAGACCGCCACACTTTTGCCTGAAAAGAGTCCATCAGTCAGCGTTGCCGAGCCTCTTGAGACTTGCTCTCCAACCCCACTTTCTTCACAGTTAGCCCACAGTAGCCCAGGATCATGGTTTTGCTTTGTCTGCCAGGTTGTTTCTCTGCCAGTGATAAGTAAACTAGAAACAAAGGAGAAAGGGAACACAGTCTGTGGTGAGAACGATAGTCTTCCCCTCACCTGGGTCCAGAAGACCCCCTGGAGGAGGGCATGGCAACCCGCTCCAGTATTCTTGCCTGGAGAATCCCATGAACAGAGGAGCCTGGAGGGTTACAGTCCATGGGGTCACATAGAGCTGGACATGACTAAGCACCACCACAACCTATCATATAGTTTTTTCCCCATTAGTCCATCTTGGGAGTTACATAGCCAAAGATTCAAACAAGCCTCACTTCTATAAGCCAGGAGTCACTTTCTTGGAATATGAAGAGTTCTTCCCAAGTGGTGAATTAGTTATCTGTGTCATTCAAAAAGGGAGGGGCATGCCCAATGCCAGTGAGAGGAAGGGAGCGGGGTTATCTCCCCCCAACCCCCAGCCCCGAGGCCTGACTCTGCCCCATTTTCACACGGACATCAGTGTGAGATCCCTAGTCAAGGTTGATGATCATATTCCACTTTTTCTCTTCTTATAAGACCCACACATTTTCCTGGTCTTCTAGCAGGCAGAAACCTGTCATTTTGTTTTGAATTCGGCAGGGTTGTCTAGTACTGGTCCAGCTCCAGAAGTGAGAGCAAAGACACCACTGGGAGTTCCTAAAGGCTGAGAGCTGGTTCAGGAACATAATTCACAGTGGACTGGTTATTTATGATGCCCTCGAAGTAGCAGGTCTCAAAGATGTATTTCTTCTCACCCTATCCCTCCATCAGTAGATTTGGAAATTTACCTACACCCAAAGTTGTCTCTGGAGATACAGGTTAAGGGATGACTGCAGTGTAGACAGGCTTTGGGTAGATTTGCTTCGAGACATTCACCTCATTAAGGATTCCCCTCACAAAGAAACTTCACAATGTATTAAATAACTGGAGACAAGCTTGGAGGTGAGCTTGGGCAGGGATAAAAGGGGAAAATGGAAATATATTGCCCATGACATTGCTTGTGTTCTTGCCTGGAATTCTGATCTAGTGCTTGTGTAAGTATTTAATTCTTACTGATCCTGTGTTTTTCCTTCCTCATAATGAAATTGTGGCTTCCCCAAGGTTAGCAAACTTACTTCTTTCTTCTCTGAATCCTTCATATGACTGAGCACAACACAAGCTAGATGGCAAACTCTGTGAAGACAGGTGCTATATCTGTCTTGTTTACAATCACATCTCATATGCAGTAGAATATTTGGCACATAGTAGGTACTGAATAAGTGCCGAATGGATGCCTAGGTGGAGCCATCTAATAGCTTATAACAGCTGTTGATCGAAAGAGTAAACTAATGAATACATGTATGAGAATAAATAAAGTCTTGAAATCTGGTGCTGGTCCACTTGGAAAGCCTGGAGGTATGCATGTGATTGCAATACAACCTCAGGATGAAGGGCTACAAAAAGCATATGGATGCTTGTATCACTCATGCATAGAAGCCCATGATTTTCATTGGTTCCTGGTTATTAAAAATCGTTTCAATCATTTTCGATTCATTTCAGTCCTTTGCTTAGCTTGTCTGCTTTAGGGTTTCGTTTCCCACTAATGGGGCTGGCTGTCTCTCGGCTCGATGTGACACTACTCTGAAGACCTTGGAACAGTTTCCATGGTTACTTCTTCTGGAATTTTCCCTTTGGAAACCTTGTGTTCTTTCCTTACCTTTAACTTCCATCTCAGAAATTTAAATACATACCTTAGGGTTCTTGGGAGTGTTCGTGCTTTCCCTGGAAACATTTCAAACCAAAGAGCAGAGAATCAGGGCCTGCACACTGCCTTTCTTCTGTTCTGTGTGGAAAGGGGGCAGATGGTTTGATGCCGAAACTCCTCGAAGCCCAGAGATCCAGAAATTTCCTGCGAAAAACACACAAAAGATCCCCCAGGTTGCCAAAGCCACTGTCTCCTTATTTCAGTTGGATTCATATCACAAAAATGAGCATTGCCACCATAATCAAAGCCTTTTCTTCTTTTCATTTAGCTTTTTAAAATGAGTCTTCCCGCTAAACTGATTTCTGGTGTGTCTCACCTTGAAGTGCCTTAAATGCATGTTGGTGACCAAGAAGAAACTCAGCAAAGAGGAAGGGCTAGTGGAGATGCGGAGACAAAGGTGATTGCTTTTCTTTAAGAGGAACTTCAAAAGCGAAACAGATTTCTGAATTACGTTTTATTCTGTGGAATCTTCCACTCTTTCTTTTCCTGGGATTATCATCTAAGATCTAGACAGGAGACTGCTAGGGAATCTAGTTCTGAATCAGACTCTCTTGGGTGCAGCTGGGATGCACCTGTGGCTCCCAGGGGACTTCAATGTAAGAGGTATGCAGTCAACAATGCAAAACCACCCCGGGGAAGCAGCCTCCTCTTTTCTGGCCCCCCTCCCCTCCACGTGTCTCTGCCTGTCTCACTAGTATCCTCTCTGTGCTCTCATCTCCCCCTCACCACCCCTCACTGTTTCTTCAGACAGCTCCCAGCAAAGTCTCTTTCCAGCTTCCAAAGGCCCAGACATCAAGAATGAGAAGGAACCATTCCTGATTCTTTCCCGTGAAGTTCAGTGCACTGGGCAGTCATACAAGTGTATCCCAGAGGGATGCTTGGCTGTAGCTTGGCTGTGGAGCACACGGCAGCCAGGCCTTTTTCTCTAACGTGAGGGAGGCTCTACTTGATCTCCTCGCGATGTTCCTGCCTTCCCAGATCTTTACATTGTGACCAGTCCTCCTCTGAGGCCTGTCGCAGTACTGTAAGCCTAGCCCTTGGCCACTTAAGAACCCTGAGAGCGGCGGCACCCGCGGTGGGCGTGGTCTCCGGGAGCACACTGATAGGTGTGGTGGTGTAGTTGTTGCAGGCGCAGACTCTGCAGCCAGGCTCACAGCCTGGCCTCACCACTTCCCAGCTCTGTGATCTTGGGCGAGCTGCTTCACCTCTCTTTACATTTGTGTCCTCATCAGTGAAGTGGGCAGGATGGTTATCCCGGTGCCTGGCCGCTCCGAGCACCAAATGGGGGAGCTGTGTAAAGCACTTCGTCTGTGTGTGGCACGTAGTAAGCACCCGGAAGTGTAGTCTGTTATTATTATCCACATCAAGGCTGCTTTTCTTTGTGGGCTAAGGACTGCCTCGGTCATGGTCCTGCCACTTTGGGGCAGTGTAATTTTAGGGCACCTTCCATGACCTGTGTGAGCCTCAATTCCTCCAGGACAGTTGGGAAGGTTAAATGGCTCCTGGGAGTGCAGGCACCTGAAAATAATAATCATATGTTTTCCTTCATACTCTTTATAATCAAATCTGGGTAACATTTCACATCTTCTTTCTCTCCTGGTTTTTTTTTTTTCTTATCATTTTTTCTCCTTTGTTCTTTGATTCCCTTTCTCCATCTCTGACACTCAATTCCTGATGTTCCTTTTTCCTACTTAATCTCTTCTAATTCTCATTTTATAAAAGGGGCCTGAATAACCCTTGAAAACCACTTTCTAGCTGCCCCTACCAGACCTTCCTTTGGTGAGAGATAGAGTGGCTGAAGGGAGTGGCCCAGTAGTTATTCTGGGGGTGCAGACCACTCTAGTGAGGCCAGGGGCAGCAAGGACCTAGCATAGGGCTCCTATTTCCCCTCTGCTCACTGGCCGCCCCTCCTCCTCAGCCTGCTTGCTGACCACCACTTCTGGGGCTGTCGCAGACCCTTCCCATGGTCTGGAACATGATTTTACAGCAGCTGTGGTCTTCTTTCCTGCTGTCTCCACCATATACGACCAAAAAGGATGTTGGTGCCAGGGGAAAAACAGCCATTGTCTTCCCTCCTGTATCAGTTAGCGTTCGCATAACAAACTATCCCCAAACTTGTGAAAAAAGTGAAACTATAGTCACTCAGTTATGTCCAACTCTTTGCAATCCCATGGACTGTAATCTGCCAGACTCCTCTGTCCATGAGATTCTCCAGGCAAGAATACTAAAGTGGGTTGCTGTTCCCTTCTCCAGGACATCTTTCCAACCCAGGGATGGAACCCAGGTTTCCCACAATGCAGGTAGATTTTTTTTTTTTTTTTTTTACCATCTGAGCCACCAGGGATCTTAGTGGCTTACAACAATAAGCTATTTACTCAGTTTATAGGGTTGGTAGTTTGGGCTGGACTCAGTGGGGTGGTCCTACTGCTGTCTTGACAGGACTCACTCATGTGCCTGCAGTCAGCTGCCACCCAGATGAGTGTTCCGCTTCTGAGGGTTGATTGACTGTACAGATAATGGAGGTGACTGGATCGTATGTTTCTTATGCATCAGGCTAACCCGGGCTTTTTCATATGGAGGTGGTGGCAGGGACTCCAGTAACAGTAAAAAAGAGAGAAATCACCAATATTTGAGTATTTTTCAAGTCTCTGCTTCTATCACAATTGCTGTTGTTCCCTTGGCCAAAGCAAGTCATGTGGCCAAGTTCAGAGTTAGTATGGGAAATGTAAGGGCTAGATTGATATAGAGACATATAGAGGAAAAAATTGAGGGTCATTACTCCAATAGTTGACCATGTCTCCTGGGAATACAGGGCATGGCAACTAGTTCCAAAATCTCCTTCACATATTTTTTCCCCATAGGGCCTAAGAGCCCTCATGAAAATAAGGCCATCTGGTGTGACATCTGAGAATTTACAAATTGGATATGAACATTGGTTCCTCAAAATAATACACTAGCCCTCTGTCAGATTGCCTTCAAATGCAAGAGTATGCCTCTGTAAGAAAATCCAGGCTTTGAAAACACCTACATTAGCAGTGGCTCTTAAGTCATATGTGTGTGTGTGTGTGTGTGTGTGTGTGTGTGTGTAGGTAGGAGAGCAATTATAAATTCCTTTCAAAATCTAATGAAAGCTTAGTTATTTTTTCAGAGAAATTCACATTTACACATAGAATGTGGCTTCTAATTTCATGGGATTCACGGATTCCCTGAAGCCAAATTCCAATTTAAAGAATCACTCATCACAGGGAGAATATATACTTTTATAATAAAATTCCTCTGAACCCAAAAGGATTTGCCGTGGGCTTGCTTATTTAAAGGAAGTCTTATTGTTGAAAGTGATTCATAAGCTATCATGACCTCAGGTTTATCCAGAACACTTCCATCTAATTTAGTTCGCTTGCTCTTCAACATAGAAAAAATTCAGTTTCCACATGACTTTTTAGGAGTTGTATTAATTAAAGGCCAGATGGGCTCGTTTAGATGTGCTCCTGTGTCTCTTCAGGCTCATTCTTACAGACATTACATGCATAATGACACTATGCTGGAGAATGTGGCCAAGCCCAGTGAAATATATGGGCCATTAAGAACATTTGTGAATTAAAATCATTCTCTCATAAGTACTTTTTTAACAAAGTTCTAAAGCATAAAGACTTTATCCTATCATATTGGACTTAAACAATCTGATAGGTTGGCTCTAGGGTTGGTAGAAACAGTGGCTCAACAACACAGTGACCCTAGTTCATTTCTTTCATATTCTGTTGTATTTTCTTCATGGTTCCAAGATGTTTCGTGCAGGTAACAATGTCCGGAAGCAGAAAAGAGATCCCTTTTCATGAGCAAGGCCTACCTTGCCCTGGGCATTCCCAGGTCTCCTTGGCCAGCGTTGCCTACCCAGGTAATGTCTAAATCAGTCACTTGCAAGGGAAAGGCTAGCCCCTGATTGGCTTAGACCCAAAAGTACTTCTCCTTTGATCTTGACCTCTCTGAGGAATATGCCTTTTTCTGAAAGTTAAAGAAAAAAGAAAATCAGTAAGTTCCTGATAAGAAGGGGATGCAATAGCCATTGGCTGAGCAATCCACAGTGTCTGCCTCAGTGCTCTTTTCTTTAACACTCATTTTGCATGGTAACCTCCCTTTTCATGGAGCAAGAGAGAGAGAAATGGTTTTGCTAATGTAAGTCATAGGAGAAGAGACTTCTGAAATAGCACAAAGACCGACTCCTGAACAATTGGAAGCTGATGGTCGCCAGAGAGTGGGGAAACAAAGAGTAATGACTGCAACATGAGGGAACTGAGGAAGAGAGGTGAGGAAGAGGGTGAGAGAGGGGAGGGGAGAGGACTGTAGTGCAGAAAAGTGATGAAGAGTGACGCATGAGTATATAAAATAGACAGGTCCAGGGAGCTCTACCTAATATTCTGTAATGGCTTATATGGGAAAAGAGCCTGAAAAAGAGTGCTATATGTTTATGTATGACTGAATCACTTTGCGGTACACTTGACACTGACACGCTCAATGGACATGGGTTTGGGTAGACTCCGGCAGTTGGTGATGGACAGGGAGGCCTGGCGTGCTGCGGTTCATGGGGTCACAAAGAGTCAGACACGACTGAGCGGCTGAACTGACTGACGCTAACACAACACTGTACACCAGCTCTGTGCGTCTGCTCAGTCACGTCTGACTCCCTGTGACTCCCTGGGCTATAGCCCGCCAGGCTCCTCAGTCCATGGGATTTCCCAGGCACGAATATTTAAAGAACAATGCGCCGGGATTACAGCAGAACATGATGATAGAGAAAAATGGCAAGTGCCTCACACATTGTATTCGGCAGAATGGCGGAAGAGTCTTTGATGGGGGATGGGTTGGCACGGCAGCAAGAAAGTGGAGCTGACATACCAAGTGGCACAGGCTGGCAGCTGAGAGTGGATGCTGTTAACACCTTGCTCATGGTCCAGGGTGCTGTTGGGGCACTCCAGCCCGCTTCCACCTGCCAGCATCCACATCTCCAGGCTGGAGGGGCTCATTCCTGCCCCCTCCAGCCCCCACAGCTGTGCACCCAGGGAGTGGTTCTCAATGAATGACTCGCAGGACCTGGTCCACAAATAGAGTAGTTCCCTCACTCTTTGTTTGGGGTGATTCTGAGCTGAGGGCCTCATACTCATAGTGTTTCTGCAGAATGAGGTTCCCACTGCCCACAGCGGCAGCCAGCTTAGCAATGCACCCTGCTGTGGCTGCCCTCCCTTCCCGGCTTTAGTCCTGCTTCCCCGCCCTTCTTGTCTGCGCCTCCTGAATAAACGAGTGGCACCTGAAGCCTGGGATCCTGCTCTGCTTTATGCACATTATTTTATTCAGTCACTCTAGCAATCCTATGGGTAGTATGTAGTATCAGCTCCCACTGACGAATGAAGTCACAGACTCAGGCCAGTCAAGTGACCTTCTCAAGTTCCTTCAGCTGGTCAATGGCAGAGCTCAGAGTGAAATCTGGGTCTGTCTGGTGAAAGCTCTTTCCCTGATAACTATTTGTATCTTGGTGCTGTTGAACAAGAAAATGCAAAGGTGGGAGGGCCTGGATAAAACCAAGAACTGTGGGGCTGTGGCACCCCATGTCCACAACCTGCCCTAGGTGGCCACTAGTTGCTTTGGGATTTCCAGCTCTTAGGCCTTGCCAGGCTAAAGCTCAAACAGCTCATGCAGTGTACCTGTTTATGAGCATGATGACATGAAGCATTTCAAAGCTATAATCATCCACAGTGATCGGCGGGGGCGGGGGCGGTCCATAGAAGATGTGGACCCTGGCTTCAAATTCAGTCTGACCCAGAACGGATAGGAGAACTTGAGCTCTGCCAACTGCTGCCTCGCAGTGCTGACTACATGGAAGAACTTGACGAGTGATACACTTTATATGTGGTTGAGCTACTGAGACAGTATAGATGGACAGGATAAAAGATGGACTTTGGAGTGTGACATGCCTGGACCAGAATCTTACTCTACCACATTCTGTTTCCAGCATGCTGGCAGCTTCCCACCTCAAGAGCCCGAATCTTCATTTCTTTGCTGTGAGCAGTCTCTGACACCACTGAGGTCTGCTCAGCCACAGGTAGGTACAACCCAGACCTGTGGATGAGTTAACAGTCCTGAGGACCCCTCAACCAATGAGAAATGGGAGTCAGTATAAATGCTGCCGCCTCTCTATCCCCAGGTGGGATGATTCTAACGTGTGTTTCACGTGGTTTATCAAAGGATCCCCATCAGAGTTGAGGTTCAGTTGCCTAGAGCTGTAACCCATTCATTAATGCGCTCTTTAATTGTTTTTCGTCCTTTCCCTCTATCACTATCACCACATTCCTTAATTTTCTTAAGCCTATGAAATTAGGAAAACATCTCCATCGTGGGGTTGTTATGAGTATTAAATGAGCTCCTCTATATAGAGTGGTCTCTACATAATACCACTCCAGTCCTCTTGCCTGGAAAATCCTATGGATGGAGGAGCCTGGTAGGCTGCAGTCCATGGGGTCACTAAGAGTCGGACACGACTGAGCGACTTCACTTTCACCTTTCACTTTCATGCACTGTAGAAGGAAATGGCAACCCACTCCAGTGTTCTTGCCTGGAGAATCCCAGGGACAGGGGAGCCTGGTGAGCTGCCGTCTCTGGGGTCGCACAGAGTCCGACACGACTGAAGTGACTTAGCAGCAGCTACATAATACACGTTCAGTAGGATCATGGTGGTGGTTAAATTATTCATCTCTTCAGCATGTAGGCTCCATCGCTGCAGTTCCGATTCCTCCACTAGGTGGCAGAATATCAACAGTCATCATCCATGGAAGGCATGCCTCTTAGAAAGAGTAAGTAAAATAAGTAAATAAGAGACCCCAAGGGACGATGGTCAGTGTGACTTGAGAAGGGCAAGCCTATGATTAAAACCCAATCTAAAGAAAGAAAGCAGTGCCCTGAAATTCCAGCCTCAGTCAGATTGGTGTCTGATTCAAGGCTTTGAAAGGTAGAGATTGTTGGATGAATTCCCAAAGCAACATGGGCAACCTGTATGAGAGAAGCAGGTAGAGTCTGTTTGCAAGAAATTACTGGGTGCTACTTTCCCAGGCCTGGGGTAATCCTAAGTCATGGGAGATGACTAGGAGGTGGAGAGATGGCAAGGAGCCAGGGAAAAACCAAACAATCACCTGAACAAAGTAGATCTTGATAAGATCCTCCAGTCAGCTTGAGACAGAATCTTTCAGGATTATTTGGAATTCTTTTTGTTAAGATGTTCACAGAATTGGACAAACCATACCAGCTGGGGGTTCATCAACTCTGGTTTGTTGATGGGGAGAATGGGGCATTTATCTGCTGGCTTCAGTTCCTCACTGGTTGTGGGTTTACCCTGTGGCATCAACTCCACTAGACTTGAAAGGAGTTAAGATGCCAGCAGTTGAAGCTGCTTACCTGTTGGAAACTGTCTATCATATCTGCTGATGAATTCAGGTGGGCAAATGAGATACGGCATGAGGTCATCCACAGTGACTGCTACAGCAGTACTTCTCAGATTTTAGTGGAGATACAAATTACCTGGAGTCTTGTTAAAATGCAGATTCTGAATCTGTAGGTCTTGGGTGGAGGCTGAGATTCTGTAATCTTAACAAGCTCCCAGATGATGTTGATGCTGCCGATCCATAGATCACATATTGAGAAGCAAAGGCTATGTTGTTCTTTAAACCAGTCCTGCCATTTCTTTTATCCTCCCACACCATATTGGAGGCACCAGGTTCCCTGAGCCTTGCTTTTCATATCTCTGGACTTCAATGTCTTCATCTTTGAAATGGAGCTCTTGGATGGGATGAGTTTAACTAGGGTGGTGGATGTGAGGAGGAGTGGAGGGAGGAGTTTTTAAATAGCCTTTAAGTGTTTAGAAAACATTAGGATGGTGGGGTTTTTTTAAATAAAACTACCCAAAAAGCAACGTAGGAACTAATCTGATCTGAGTAAGATCCACAGAAGCCAGCCAGCTCCATGTTCCTAAAATATTCATATCTTCTGGGAGTGGGGGATAGTGTTGTAGTTTCCTGAAGGGTAGCCTAGAGTTTTGTTTTTCTATGAAAAGGGGGTATTGGTTCTGAAAGGCTGACTGGCTTTGATAATCTGTGAGACCTCATCCAGGTCTAATATCTTTCAGCTGAATTTTACATTAATCACTTCTGTTATACTATCAAATTGTTGATTTGAATCTTTTTTCCCTACTGATCTGGAAGCTTCTCTAACCAGGGAATCATTTCCATCTGTCTCACCCATTCTAGTGCCTGGCACCCAGCTAATGCTTAGTAAATCATTGAATGTAAGGGTGAATCTGTAGGTTCCTTCCAGGTCTTAAAAAATTGTGACAGCATGAGGTTCAACTGCACACTGGCTTTTTGAAAGGGCTTTTGAAAGAAATATTTTTGTGCCTATATAGATGGGGAAAAAATGGAAACAGTGACAGACTTTATCTTCTTGGGCTCCAGAATCACTTCAGATGGTGACTGCAACCATGAAATTAAAAGACGCTTGCTGCTTGGAAGAAAAGATATGACAAACCTAGACAGCATATTAAAAAGCAGAGACATTACTTTGCCGACAAACGTCCGTCTAGTCAAGGCTATGGTTTTTCCAGTGGTCATGTATGGATGTGAGAGTTGGACCATAAAGAAAGCTGAGCGCCAAAGAATTGATGCTTTTGAAGTGTGGTGTTGGAGAAGACTCTTGAGAGTCCCTTAGACTGCAAGCAGATCCAACCAGTCCATCCTAAAGGAAATCAATCCTGAATATTCATTGGAAGGACTGATGCTGAAGCTGAAACTCCAATACTTTGGCCCCCTGATACGAAAAACTGACTCGTTTGAAAAGACCCTGATGCTGGGAAAGATTGAAGGAGGGAGGAGAAGGGGATGACAGAGGATGAGATGCTTGGATGGCGTCACCGACTCAATGGACATGAGTTTGAGCAAGCTGTAGCCCGTGGGGTTGCAAAGAGTCAGACACAGCAGAGCGACTGAACTGAACTGATGGTACTGTCTCCTTTGAAGCTTTATGTAACAGAATTCTAGCCACATACAACCCTTTGTCCAGTATTTAATAACCCTGTTAATTAATGTGAGCTCCTCCAGAGCAGATACATTTCATGACATCCCAGTGATGATTCTTTGGCTGGAGAATTGTTGGAAAATGATTCTTTGGAAGAAGAAACATCTGCCCTGGTTTGCTGTGGAAGAGGATTCTGTGCAGTACATTTGGATGGGCTCTGCCTGATTGAGCTTGCCAGGGAGGGGGCGGAGGCACCACTAATTACATATCTTGCATTATGAGTTGGAAATAGATACACAGAGCAAATGTTCTGGCCCACAAAGCCTCAAAAAGCGATGAAAGCAACATAGACTTCAAGTTCATTTTCAAAATTCCCAGCATTGCAGAGCAGCAGCAGACATACAGTTTTTTCTCTTTTTCACGTGGCACTTAAGACACAGAAGAGTGAGCCGACAGAGGATCTGGAGATCTACTTGTAAATTCAGAAAAGGAAAAAACCCATAGTGGCAAAAAGGATATAGAAAGTGACAATGTTAACATGATTTTCACTGGAGGTATTAATTAGTAACTCCCTCGGGCCCTTGATATCCTTGAAATGGGTCAGCACCCTTGCTTGACTTAGACAAATTTGATTGCACTCAGAAATTGCTCTTCTCTAGGTGGGTCTTAGTTATTGAAAGCTCACAGAGACCTTCCTACAAGGGAGGGGAGTAGTACAAGCAGCAGGCAGAATGAGGAGCCCTGCCCCTAGGTTCAGATGAGGAAATCTAGTATTTTCAGGACTGGGAGGTCATCCTAGCAGCAGCCCATTAAGATAAAATCTGGCAGTGTTTGGGTGGGAATCAAGTGCCCAGTGGTTAAATATCTGGGGAAGAAATCCTTGGGTTCCTTTTCCCAGCCTCCTTTGCAGTTAGGTGTGGCCATGGGACTGAGTCCTAGCTAACAGAATGTGAGATGCTCTGTTTCCTGGTCTATAAATGCTGCCCACATGCAATCCTTTAAGTTCTGTCCCCTTCTAGCTTGATACTGATAGAAAGGGTGACTTTTGGACCGTAGAGTATGGCAGAGCCACAAGTTGGAAGGAACATGGGTCGGTCACCAGTACTTGGAGGAGAGAGCTACCTGTCAGTTAGGACTTTATGTGAGTGAGAGATAAACCTTTATTGTATATAAAGGCATTGAGATATGGGGGTTTATCTGTTCTTTAGTTTGATACCTAGTCTTTGTCTTTATTAATAAAGGGATTGTAGGGAAAACAAAGGAGGATGTTGCTTTGCTGTTCTTTCCTGGAAAGTGAAGTCACTCAGTCATGTCCAACTCTTTGTGACCCCATTGACTATAGCCTATCAGGCTCCTCCACCCATGGGATTCTCCAGGCAAGAATACTGGAGTGGGTTGCCATTTCCTTCTCCAGGAGATCTTCCCGACCCAGGGATTGAACCCAGGTCTCCCACATTGTAGGCAGATGCTTTACCATCTGAGCCACCAGGGAAGTCATGACCCTGTAAGAGGAATTTTTGTCAAACTGGAACATGTACATAAATGAGAGAGAAGAGTGACAAGCACTGCCCCAAAGTGGAATGGCCTTTCTCACCAAGTAAAGCTTTGTCTGTCTTTAGTGGATATTGTTGAGTTACCACTGGGTATCCATTTGCCCTGCTTCCCCAGTTCTTAGACTACAGAACCCCAATTTTGTCCAAGTATTGCCTCCATGTGATTATGGACAAGGAACACTATC
The DNA here is from genome assembly GCF_023091745.1 of Budorcas taxicolor. Classification (NCBI taxonomy): domain Eukaryota; kingdom Metazoa; phylum Chordata; class Mammalia; order Artiodactyla; family Bovidae; genus Budorcas; species Budorcas taxicolor. The sequence continues at coordinate 127,435,640 of NC_068935.1, read as the reverse complement.
CCCAGCTCCAGGGACAGATCCCGATTAGTCACAGTCATTTGGTATCTGGCATTCTCTTACTAGTTCTTACTGGTCCAGAAGCTGATATACCGTAAGCTTGCCCAGTCAGACCTAAAGGAAGGTCTGTATCTCATGGTCGGGGAATAAATTTTCCCTGTCTACCGCTGGACAGGCATCAGGACTCATTAGCCTGGGTTGTGAATAATTCTGGGAAGGTTGACTGCCAAACCAGGAATGTGTGTGTTGGACAGTTACATGCCTGGAGAATACACTTCTGTTGTGTTAAGCCATTAAACTTTGAGGCTTGTGATAGCAGTGAGTATTGCCCAACTAACGTATCCCCATTGGGCATAGTTTCAGTAGGAGGGCAGTAGCTATCTAAGCCTCCTGCTGATGGTCTGACTATAGAAGGCAAAGGGGACAGCTCCTCCTTCTGTCTTACCCCTGGTTCTGTAAGGTTTAAATAGATGGTTAGACACTTGCTCCTGGGACGTTGTTGTTCTTCACTTATTAAGTCATGTCCGACTCTCTGGGACCGCATAGACTACAGCATGCCAGGATTCCCTGTCCTTCACTATCTCCCAGACGGAGTTTGCTCAAACTCATGTCCATTGAGTTGGTGATGCCATCTAACCATCTCATCCTCTGTCACCCCCTTCTCTTGCCCTCAATCTTTCCCAGCGTCAGGATCTTTTCCAGTGAGTTGGCTCTTTGCATCAGGTGGCCAAAGTATTGGAGCCTTTGCTTCAGCCTCAGACCTGAGATACTGAATCCTCAACAAGGGCACAAAGATGCAGGAAAACTTCAGGATCAGGTACATAGCAGTGGCAGAGGAAACAAAGAAAGTACTGTGCTGCCTGCGCTTGGGCTTCAGTTATAGTTTCTGTTACCTCAGCAGCAGCCTTGGATCCTGCTGGTTGTTCCAAGCCTTCTCCTCCAGCTTCTCGTTGATTCTGTTAGCCCTTGATAGCCTGCTAATTAATTCCTTCCTTTTGCTTAAGATAATGAGTTTTTTTCTCTTGCATGCAGTCACATGGAGGATTGTAATTTTTTTCCTGAAAGAGGCCTGTCTCAAACTTATGCATTTTATTTAGTTTTGCCTTTCATAAATGAAGTATTTCTCTTAAAAATTCTGCATTGATCTCGGCATTTGCCTCTGCTTTACTAACTTAGATTCATGATCTAACAGCCATTGATGCTAGCATTCCTCCGTTTCCTCTTTGTGTTGACTTCCTGTCCAGATAATCAAACAGTAGTTACTTATTTTATCCTTTTGTTGATGGTTTGGTCTCTATCCTAGCTTTTGCAATTGTTTTCCTCTTGTCTCACTAACAGATTGTCCTTACCTTTGCATTTATGTGGCATTTCTACTCGTTAATAATTTCTGGCATTAAACTGTGCCATCCAGTTAGCAATCTGTAATGTTTTTTGATGAGTGGCATAGTTGGTGAAGAAAGCACTGGATTTCTAGTTCCAGACATTTGCTTCTGTTTCTTATAAGATATGTGACCTTGGGTGAATCATTGAATTTGTCTCTACCTGAGACCTGTTTTGCTCAGTAATGAGAATGGGTGAATGAAAATCTCAGGGTCAGTTACAATGACAGTAGTTAATTACAGGCTCAGTGACTAGAGAAATACAGTTGGAGGGCAGGTAGGAAAGTCTGAGGTTAGGAGATCCACAGCCTCTTCTGGGAAGCCAGGCTGTGCAGGCCGCGAGGCAGTGAGGGGCTCTTGGTTACTGCTCGTAGACCACCAGCAGCTGATGGGAACCACCCAACTCCTTTTTCTTTTTCAGCCAGTTTTATACTTTTGGTTTGTTTTCAAATACAGTCGTTGAAGAGAATCCAAACAGGGCAGTGGCCCAGCTTCAACATTTTATTCAATCCTCCCTCATCATGAACACAGACAGATTTGACACCCTTCAGTGACCGTTTATATAATGCAATGTAATTTCTCCATGGGCAACTCTTCTATACCTCTGATCAGCTGTTTATATTTGTGACTGAACTGCATTAGGAACTTCACTCCACCTCCCAAGGACTGTACCGGAGACAAAACTTGGGGACTTCCAACACTGGGCCTCAGTTTCCTCATCTGTAAAATGGGGTGGGCTCAACTGATGCACCCAGAGTTGCTCTCCAGTCCCAGCCCGTTATGGTGTGAGAAGGTAGTCTTGTGCCCCTCCCTCGAGTGTCTACTGAGATCTCTGATAGAGTGAGCTTTCTTTCTCAAAAGCCAAAGAACACATCTGTCTGGAGTTTTTGTGTTTTTGAGAACCTCCTCCTCCATGGAGGTGGAGCTTGTTGTCATGGTAGCCTGCAGCCAAAGGCTCTGAGGTTGACGCTGAATCCAGCCAAATGGACTCACACCCATAGCTTCAAAAGGTCAGAACAAAGTATTTCTCCAAACCTGATGATTCATTAATAGGAAACAAAGTATTTCGCTGCTCTGATACCTTTTTCACAAATTTTTTCCTTTTTTTCTTAGAGGTCACTTGACAGAATAAAAGAGGACTGAGGCCAGTTTGGTTTAATTTGCTTATCTTTTAAAATATTCTTGCAGAGAGATGCATTTATCTTATGCCATTTTTGACTTGGAAAAGATTCTCTTCTAAAACATATTGAATGTTTGAACTTGAGCCAAGGAAAGAAAAAGACAGGGAGCACAAAGTTAGATGATCATATTCAGATAATAATAATCAAATCTTATTTGATAACACTGAAATCAATATTCTGTGCAACATTGTCTCCTCACACACCTACACACACACACACACATGCACACAAACACACTTATCTGCCTTCCCATATAATGGGATGAAACTTGAAGAAAAGAGTAACATCTTCCACAGAGTTTGAAAAGTGCTGGATTAAGTCTGCCTTCTTGATCACTGCACAGAAGTCCAAGGCCAAGTAGAGAAGCAGTTGGTTCAGGATGATGTGGTAACAGAGGGGAAGTGGAGGGTGATTGGAGTGCCCAAGCCAGACAAATTCATTTCTCATGGAGCCTCTAAACAAGGAGGGTGAGAATGTAGGCATATCAGCCCTTTAGGTGCCACCAGGAAAGATTAAGAGCAGCCTGAGCTCCCAAGATGCAGGCAAGCTCTTCATCTGATGCTTGGAATAAAAGGCATGTTGCCAACTGGGACAAGTGAGAAGGATCCACGCACACAAGAGATGGTGGCTGGGTTGTCAGGCTGTATTTGCATCTGCCTGAGCTGTTCTGAAAAGATCCTCCATTTCTGAATTGCTGAGACCCCCACAGACAATAGAGGGATGGAGTAGCGACGCGCCCTGTGCTAAGCAACAGATTGGCGATGTGCGCGTGGAGCCTTTCATCTCAGTTCTGTTCCCAGTAACTACCCCTGAGCTCAAGCCTAATGGCCTTGGCTTCCTCGGCTCCTGGTGTGGGAGGATGAAGAGCCTGGGCCATCCCATCAAAGATGGTCCGAGACAATAAATCACCACTGCAGCCCTCCTGCTCCATGCCTCCTCTGGGTGTCTCCCTGGCCATCTCTCTTGGGCCCTCAGTACCTGTCTTCCACTCTTGCCTCCCAAGAGCCGACTGTTCACTGTCTCTCAAACCAGAGCAGGCCTCTCAAAATCAAGTGAAACTGAGTTACCCTTCTTGTCAAAACCCTCTGATGGCTTCCATTAGTTTTATTCTGACCTACCAGGCCCTGTACAGTCTGCCCCTGACTCCTGTCACCTCTCCAGCCCCCTCTCCTGTGGCCTTCCCTCTGGGACTTTGTTCTAGAGACATTGGCTTCCTTGAACTTGCTCTTCCTGTTTCCACCTCTGAGCTTCCATTGCACTTGCTGTTCCTTCTGCCTGGAACCATCTTTCACTAGTTCCCAGCATTATTTGTTGCTTCACCTTATTCAGATCCTTTCTCAGATGCGATCTCCCCAGCAAGGGCTCCCCTGATCACCTTATTTGAAATTGTGACTCCTCTGTGTTGTCAGCTCTTACCAGAATTAGGAATGACCCCCAAACTCAGTGGCTTACAGCAAGCACTTATTTCCATGCTCCTGGGTTGGACTGAGCCTTGGTTGCTCTAGGATGGGCTTGTCAGCTCTGCTGTGGGGGAGAGGGTGGGGTTCAGGTTTGCTGTTTGTGTGCTTGTGTTGAGGCCCAGAAGGAAGGGGCAGTGGTTCCCCAAGGGCATGCTCTCCTCCTGATCTGTCACCAGGGTCCAAGAGCCAATGCATGATCTTAGCTTGTTTCACACTCCAGGAATATTCTGTTGGTCAAAGGAAATCACATGACCAAGTCCATCATTAAGGAGTTAGGGAAATAGACTCTGCCCACAGTGGGAGTGGGAAGAGAGAATTTGCTCAACAATCATCCAGACTTTCACACTCTGTCTCTCTCTCACACACACACACACACACACCCCAGCCCTGCTTGCCCTCCTCACCCTCCAGTCTTGTGCTTTTTCTCTTGAGGACTTATTGTCACCCTACACATGACATTTTATTTATCTTTTTAGTTTACCGTCTGTCTTGTTGGCTGAAATAGACTCTTTAAGAGTACAGTCTCATTGGTTTTGTTTACTGCTGCATCACCAGCGCCTTGAACAGAGCCCAGAACAGAGTGGATGCTGAATGAATACTTTTTGAACTCAGTAAGGAAGTTCAGAAATGAATTATAGGATCTTGCAGCCTTTGGAACAGAGACATAATCTCTGCAAGAGACTAGCCTTGCCCTATATTTTACCACATCACCATGCTGCCATTGTTAAGTGACTGCCTTCACTGCCACCGCCATCATCACTGTTACCATTACCATCCTAATCTCCATCAACATCACCACCATCGTCACCAGCACTGCTATCACCTGTACTATTAAATACCGTTACTGTCACCGCTCTTGCCACATCAGCATCACCACTGTCTCTACCACATTGTCACTGTCATCTTCCAGCATCATCTCCTCTGCTCGATCATCATCGTCACTACCATCACCACCCCCGTTTCCACCAGCATCCCATGCCTACCACCATCACCCTCATCACCCTCATCTCCAGCATCAGCGTCACCGTCGCTGCCACCATTCTCTCCATTAGATGAGGATGATTGGCGGGGATACTCATTGCACAGGGGTTGCAATAAACCAACTTGCAGTACAGGAAGCAGAAGGAACAATCACTTTGTCCTGGTGGGCTAGCTGCCATGACAAAACCTCCATCTGAGAAAATTATCCCAGTTCAGAGTCCCAGAGTAAATCTAAAGCAGTTGTATGGTCAGCATTTATGGTGGCTTCAAAAGGGCTACCCACTCTTTTGGATCTTCAGAGAAGATCAAACCTCAAATTTTACCTCCTAAAAAGTCCTGAAATGGTCTCTAGCTCTTCTTCTTTTCTTCTTAGAGGGAAAAAAGGTTTGTTTACTAAGTCATTTCTTTCACCACTTACTTATGAGCCCATTGCTTCTTGTTGCATAATAATACACCCCCTGACTTCTTGATTACTTGTTTCCATCCTGAAACCAAATATTTTTTTTTCCTGAATTGCTGTTGCTTCTCTAGTTCTTTGTAAACATTGCCTGATAAAAATGTTTGGGTGCCATAAGGTGCCCAGATGCCAGGGGTAAGATTAAAGTCCATCAAATCTCCACTCCAGATTGATTCTCCCTGCTTGTGGAGCAAGACAGGACGGTCTCTTCCACCTCTACTTGGTTGTTGTTGTTTTTTTTTTTTAATTCCTCTTTTAGACCAGATTTCACCTTCATTTTTACCTGGCCTGTGACTCTAAAATGATTTGCTAAAGCCTCCACTTTATTTATTTTTGCTGAAGACATCGAATGCATTGATTTAAAACATGGAAATATTCAAGATATTCTACAAAATGATCTTCTTCCTCAAATAATGTACCATGGTTTGGGGAATGGTCTGTTGAAGATGGTATAAGGAAGGAGAATTTTGTTTAATTCTTGAAAGCAGTTTTTCTTTGAAAGGGGGAAATTGCCACTGTTTGGCTTTAGTCCCAAACCTGCTATTACGATGAAACACCAAGAGTACAGTTTATGATATCCTGATGTCAAAGCATCTGATTTTGATTCTATCAAATACAAAGGAAAAATTGTATTGCTTGAGAAGGGGATGGTTTAAAAAGGAATGGTAGTGTCTCCTGAGAAGTCTTTCTTTTTTTGTGGGCATGAGAGAATGTTCCACAGACAGAGGGGGAAATAGATGAAAAGGCCTACATGACTAACAAAGAGACATTTGCGCAGTGATACCCAGCCGTTTGCATGACTGGTGTTGGGTGTTTACTGCCGCATCTGAGGTGACAAGCTGGCGGACAGGTCAGAGTAGAAGTGTTGGGACTTAGCTGCCCTAGCTATGAACTGAAACCCAGTCAGGTCACACCTATGCCTGATAGTTCCCATTGTCTTAGTCCTCTCAGTGATTCTCATCTCTGGTGGGCTCGGGGCTAGACTAGCCGAGCTCTGCCCAGGGGCAGTGGGGGCCATCTCCTTCACAGGACTTGCAAAGCCATCCCCAGCTGAGAGGAGTGCCAAGTGGTGGAAAGCCCGAGCAGCAGCTGGTCTGTGCCAGGGGCACCTCTGCCGAGCTGAGGGTTTTGCTGTATGAAGCTGGGATTACAGCTTGGGGTGTCTCAGCTGTGAAAAGATATTGGAAGCAGGCGCTTCCTGTAGAGGGATTCAGTTTTAACTACACAGTGTTCAGTTTACAGTTACTTTGGCCCAAAGAGGGAATTTTCATCTATTTGGATTGTGATCCTAACAGGGTGTCTGAGTAGGGATGTGAAGATGTTTCTAGATGAGTGGGCAGGAGTGGCACTGGGGAACAGAGGGGTGTCTTGTGAGTGAGATGGTGGCCATGTTTCCTTATGCTCTGGTGTCTTTAGTGAAGACTCAGCTCAGATGTAGATCTGGTCTCCAACAGGCATCCATGTTGTATGGCTTGGGTGTGAGAAGCACACGTCTCTAATAGCGGTTGGAAAGCATTGCCTGGCCTGCTCCCCAGGAAGCAGACTCTGATGGAGAGATCAGTCTGCTGAGTGTATTAGGGGCGCTGTTAGGATTAGCACCTGGGAGAGAAGAGAAAGCAGTGGAATGAGGCCAGGGAGAATTTGAGCTTCAGTGCTGTGGCCACATAGGCCTCTGTTGATGCTGGAGCAGGGAGGACCTTTGCAGAGTTGTCTGGGGGTGAGGACGAGGGCCCAAGTCTTCATCTCTCTACATGGACCCTCATAAAGGGGTACAGCGTTGCTGAGGCAGCTCTCTTCCATTAAGTGGGGAATGCTGGGCGCCCAGCACTCCAGTCAGGGAGCTGGGGATGGGAGGAGCACTCCAGTCCTGAAGGGAGGACTGGACTGGAGAGGCACACCGTGGCCTCTACTGCATTGACCTAGAAAAAGGCAAAGAATTTTCTCTAGAGGGAAGCCAGCAACAGGTGGACATGCTAATTTGAGTGTTCACTGAGGTCTAGTCACTGTGGATATGCAAATAATAAGACAAGATTCTTGCCTTTGAGAGACCCATGGTTTGGTGGAAAGACAGATGGATCAGAAATTAACCAGCACTCGACATGATGATAGAGGCATTGAACAGGTAAAATGGGGTGCAGAGGAGGCTGTCAGCTTAATGAATATGTGATCATCTAAGTTTTGTGCAGTATTATCCTACTGAGCACACAGGACCAGATAAAGACATTATAATTTAGAAAACAACCATTTCATGAAGTTTCCTTTGTCCCATTAATTATGGAGGAGAGATTTTCTCCTACTGAGTGGCAAGGCAGTTGTTGATAATGTCAGAGAAGCCAAATTATTTCCAGAAACATTTAGACTTCGTTTTGGATAAATAAATGTTTATTGACTGAAGTCTTTAAGAAAGAAAGGAAAAGGGGAGATGGATGACCACAAGAGGAGGAATAAAAATAGAACATGTCATAGCCACTGTGTGGAAATGGGACTGAAACTCACATTTTCTCTTTTGTTCAGCATTCATTTCTCCCCTTTTCCAACACTGAATATAATTTTCCCCCACAATAGCTTTCCTTACATCACCTGAGACTCTTTTTTGCTGGAGTACCTTCTCTATGCTTGGTTAGACAAAGCCTCCTGATGATCATGGACTTGATCCCCTCGGAGAGTCACCAGCCTTCCTCTGTTTTCTGGCTGCAAAGTGGCATCCTTATTGAGATGGGCTACTGGACCCACTGCAGAGCAAGATGAAAAAGGGCAAACAGATCAGCACAAACAGATTAACAAGACTCAGGTGGAAGTTCAAAATATTTATCAGTTGTGCAGCACTGCAGCCAGCCATTCAGGCTGAGAACAACCACTCCAGCCAAAGCTATTGCAAACAGGCTGAATACTAGCCTGTTCACAATTAGAAATTGCAAATGCTTATCTTTTAAGATTAATTTCTGTTTATAAACAACATCACTGTCATTGTTCCCATCTAACCACTTGTTCTTCTAATTTACTGAGCCACCGAATTATAGCACTGACCAGAAATTTATTAAGGGTGAATCCCTAGAGCAAGTGTTTCAGCTGTGGACAAGAGGTCTGGCTGCTGCTGCTGCTGCTGCTAAGTCGCTTCAGTCGTGTCCAACTCTGTGCGACCCCATAGATGGCTGCCCACCAGGCTCCCCCATCCCTGGGATTCTCCAGGCAAGAACACTGGAGTGGGTTGCCATTTCCTTCTCCAATGCATGAAAGTGAAAAGTGAAAGTGAAGTCGCTCAGTCATGTCCGACTCTTTCGTGACCCCATGGACTGCGGCCTACCAGGCTCCTCCGTCCATGGAATTTTCCAGGCAAGAGTACTGGAGTGGGGTGCCATTGCCTTCTCAGAAGAGGTCTGGAGAAGATGTCAAAATTACTGATGGGACTTCCAGTGAGCCTTTAATAGCTGCAAATCTGAAGCCCATGTTTCTTTATTTCTTTGTTTCTTTGTCTCTATAAAATGAAACTAACAATGTTTTTTGATTATATCATACATTCGTCAAAATGATACTCCTATGGACTGGCAAATAAGCTTGTTTTTATTTTTTGAAAAATGTTATAAATTTAAAGAAATTGAGACAAATGAGGATAATGTGACAAATACTTGTGGTCTCATCTTCCAGAATTATACATCCTAACATTTAGTAATTTTTCCTTCAGATTTTAAGTAAAGTTGGTTTTCTCCTGCTGATTCCATGCTTTTCCCTCCCTCTGCAGTGGCAGCCAACACTGATTTCTTTAGTCTCCTTCAGGCCCAGTGGTTCTTAACCCGGGATACACAGTCAGGATCACCTGAGAATCTTTTAGAAATCCCTTGTACCTGGATCTCAGACAAGACAGAGAAGATCAAAAAGAGGGGAGGGAAAGAAGGGAAGAACTCAAGCATCAGTTTTTTTCCAAGTCAGAGTGATTTTTATTTGCTACTTCAGTATGATTTTCCAGACTCGTAAGCATGTTTTTGTGTGTATTTTGAAACCCCTGTTTAGTGTAGATGTGAACAGGTCTTAGTTTTCTTTCTTAAAACTAGGGAGTGCTAGGTGGCCAAAGAAAGGACTGTAGCTTTCTTTCTTCTAAGATAGCCTGCATCAGTAGCTTTTAAAGCTCTTGAGTTGATTCCACTGTGCAGCCAACACTGAGAACCAAACCACTGTCAAGCTCAGGTTTGTATGTTTTTTGGTACATATGTATCTATCTATGAATAACGTTTTTCATTGTTTATGTGTGTGCATGCTAAGTCACTTCAGTTCAGTTCAGTCACTCAGTCACTCATTCATGTCCGACTCTTTGCAACCCCATGAATTGCAGCACGCCAGGCCTCCCTGTCCATCACCAACTCCCAGAGTTCACTCAGACTCGCGTCCATCGAGTCAGTGATGCCATTCAGCCATCTCATCCTCTGTCGTCCCCTTCTCCTCCTGCCCCCAATGCCTCCCAGCATCAGAGTCAGTTGTGTCCAACTCTTTGCAGCCCCACAGACTGTGGCCTGCCAGGCTTCTCTGTCCATGGAATTCTTCAGGCAAGAACACTGGAGTGGGTTGCCGTGCCCTCTTCCAGGGGATCTTCCCAACCCAGGGATTGAACCTGCATCTCTTAGGTCTCCTGAGTTGGCAGGTGGGCTCTTTACCACTGGCACCACCTGGGAAGTGTGTGTGTATTTTAGAAGAATATGTAAAGAAACTCAGTGTAACATTCTGAACTCTTTTTAACTCAACATTGGGTCTTTTAAAAATTTCATTGAAATAATTTTAGATTTACAGAGAAATTGCAAAAATGGTGTGATAAAATAATATTAATTGATAAAATGCTATTAATTCGTCTATGGGATTTATCTAGATTTTGCCAGTTTTCCTACTGATGTCTCTTTCTGGTCTGGGATCCAGTCCAAGGTCCTACATCACATTTAGTTGTCTTGTCTCTTTAGTCTCCTGCAGTTTGTGACAGCTCCTCAGTTTTTACTTGTCTTTCATAACTTTTATACTTTTGAAGAGTTTTAGTCAATTATTTTGTACAGTGCCCTTCAATTTGAATTTGTCTAATATTTTTTCATTTTTTTAAAATTGAGGTTTGCATTTGAGGCAAGAATTCAACAGAAATGATGTTGTGTCTGTTGTCTCAGGGATTCATGATGTCAGTGTCTTATTAATAGTGATGTTAACCTTGATCACTTAGTTAAGGTGGGATCTACAGGGTCCTCCAAAATAAAGTTACTGTTTTAACCCTTGTAGTTAAAAAACGTGTCTTGTGAGGAAAGACAGTGAGATGATGTGAATATCTTCTCCTGATGACTTGTACACACTAATTTTATCATCCATGTTAGTCTGCTAGGGCTACCGTAACAAGATACCATAGACTGAGTGACTTAAACAACAGAAATTAATTTCCTCGTAGTCCTTGAGGCTGGAAGTTCAAGATCAAGGTGTTGGCCAGATTGGCTTCTCTTGAGGCCTCTCTCTTTGGCTTGTAGGTGGCTCACTGTGTCCTCACGTGGTCTTTTCTCTGTGTCTGTGCATCCCCCATGCCTCTTTCTCTTCTTGTAAGGATATCAGGCTTACTGGAATAGGTTGCCATTCTTATGACTTCATTTACCCTCAATTACCTCCTTAAAGGCCCTGTCTCCAAATATAGACAGATTGGAGTCAGGGCTTCAACATGTGAATTTTGAGGGAACACAGTCCATACTAGCACCCATCAATGATTCTTACCTGCAACAAGAATAACTGTGGTCTTTGCCAAGTAGTGTTTCTCAGCTTCCAACATTTCTTCTACATTTATTGATTGGAGTTCTACTGCAAGAAGGAGCTGATATTTTACTTATTTATGTATTATAAATATATTAAAAAATATCAGTATAGATATTTTTCCTATGGGTTATAATCTATTGCTGTGATTATTTTGTTGGTCAGATTGTCCCAGATTTGACCCTTGGAAGCTCCTTTGAGTTGGTTCCATGTCCTTTCAGCACACCTCGTCATTTCCTGAGCACTTCCTTACTTTCTGGCATCATAAGATATGCCAGGTTTAACTTATATGTTCCCTATCCTAGCTCTGAAATATCCATTTTTCTAGGGAACTCTGGTTCTTTTTATTGAAGAATGGTATTTAGAAACCAAGATGTTGGGATAGGTATGCTTCCTGCTACTGGGGTGTCATTACTTCCCCATGCTCTCAGTAAATGGGAGGAGAGAACATATGCATGCATGCTCACACCTAAAACACATACCTGATTTATTTCTCTTCATCTCATTATGTACATGTGTTTAAAAAACCATGTGCTCCTATTGATATTTCCTCCAGTCCATCATTACAGAGTTCACCCTAGCTTTCCTCTTTTTCTTGTTTGTAATTCCTTTCCCCAACAGTGAGAAATCTGTTTCTCATTATCCATGATAAATTTATGTACTTGCTTAGTCCTAATACACACATAAAGTAGTTTTGGAAGTGCTAAACTAAACCTCCATGAGAAACAATTTACTAATTAGAGAATAATATACAGTTCTTTATGTCTTTAACTGTAAGGTATATAATCAAACTTCTGTTTAAAATTTTACTTAGGTTAGTTATTTTCCCTTCAGTGTGGTTATATTGTTCACTTGCAACAACTTACACTTATTTGTTGCCAATTGCATACCATCTTGAGCTTTCTTCACATCCTGGTTTTAATCATTTTTTTATGGTAATCAAAGCATTAACAAAGTTCTAAAAGCCAGAACTAAACAAAGATGTATGCTCATAAAAATGTCACTTCCCTCTCATCTCTACTACGCTGTTCCCAGTCCCCCATTTTCCCCACTCTGTTCTCTCTTATCCCCTATAGTTACCCAGTATCCTCAGTTTCTAGTTTATCTTTTCTCCATTTGTTCTGCACAGTTGAACAGATACAGGTGTATTTTATTTTAAAAAAAGTATCCCATGTTTTCTAGTTTGAGTTTTTAATTAATTATTCTTTGACCATGCAGCATGAGGGCTCCTAGTTCCCTGACCAGGGACCAAACCCATACCCCCTGCATTGGAAGCACCAAGTCCCAACCACTGAGTCACCAAGAAAGTCCCCATGTGTCTCTTCTTCTTCCTCTTCTTTCTCACACAGAGGGGAGCTTACTATGGGTACTATTTTGTACTGTGCTTTTTTCTTCTCACTTACCATTACATCTTGCAATTCATTCCAAATCAGTTCATAGATATCTCCCTCAATATTTTTTTTTGCACCTGCATATAGTGCTCCATTGTGTCAGTGCCTCATTTATTTATTCAGTCAGTCTCCCATGCATCAACATTAAGGTAGTTTCCAATATTTTGTAATTACAAATAAGCTTATACATATGTATTCTTGTATTTTGGGATGTTTTTCACAGAAGAGAGATTGCTGGATCAAAAGCAAACTTGCATATGTAATTCTGCGCATATTGCTCAACTTTCCTGCAGAAGGATTGTACCAGTTTGCGTTCCCACCAATAATGCAGGACAATGCCACTTTTCTCACAGTCTTGTCAACATAATAAACTTTTACCAATCTGATAGTTTAGAGAGCATTTCTTAATATTGCTGTATTTTGTATTTCTCTAATTATGAATGAGTTTCAACATTTTTCTTACATTTAAGGGCCATTTTTATCATTTCCTTGTGAACTACTTGTCCAAATATTTTTCTGATTTTTCCATTAGATATTTTTTGTCCTTTGTCTTTCTTTTTTTTTTTTTCAGTGATTTAAAAAATGTTTATCGTGGTTATATATGTGTGTGTGTACAGTATATATAGGGACTTCCCAGGTAGCTTAGTGGTAAAGAACCCGCCTGCCAGTGCAGGAGAAGCAGGAGACATGGGTTTGATCCCTGGGTCGGGAAGATCCCCTGGATGAGGAAATGGCAAATACTCCAGTATTCTTGCCTGGGAGATCTCATGGACAGAGGAGCCTGGTAGGCTACTGTCTATGGTGTTGCAGAGTCGAATATGACTGAGCGCATACACGTGCATAGTATATATAGACATACATATATATGCCATAACTCTTGCATTTTATCCATTTTAAGTGTACATTTCATTGGCATTAAGTACATGCATACTGTTGTGCAACTATCCCCAATGTCTATTTCCAGAATTTTTCTATCATCCCAAATAGAAACTCTATAACCATTAAGCACAAACTCCTCAACACATCCCTCCCCCAGCCCTTGGTCCCCCCCGATTTTCAAGAGTTACTTGTATATTAGGAATAGTACTGTTTTTTCCTATGATTTGTTTAAGAATTTTTCCCTCCATTTGTCAGTTGTGCTTTGACTTTGTTTATAATGTTTTGGGGCATGAAAAATTTTGTTTTTAAGTAATCAAACCTGTCAAACTTTTCTTTTACTGCCTCTAGATTTTGAGGCATAGTTAAGAAACCTTTCCCTACACCCAGATTGTAGCAGATTCACTTATATTTTCTTCCAGTATGAGTGCGGCTTTTTTGTTTTAACATTTGGATCCCTGATCCATTTGGAATTTATGCTTGTAAGATAGAGTGAGATATATATAAAAAGTTCAAATGAGCCACACTCGTACTGGAAGAAAACATAAATGAATTCCTCTACAATCTGGGTGTAGGGAAAGGTTTCTTGTGTGTGTGTGTGTGTGTGTGTGTGTGTGTGTAGGCTTCCCTGGTAACTCAGTGGTAAAGAATCCGCCTGCAATGCAGGGGACACAGATGTGGATTCGATCCCTGGGGTTGGGATGATCCCCTCGAGAACAAAATGGCAACCTAGTCCAGTATTCTTGCCTCGAAAATCCAATGGACAGAGGAGCCTGGCGGGCTCCGTGGGGTTGCAAAGAGCTGGACACGACTGAGTGATTAAACCACCACCACCACCACTATATTTAGAGGCACGAATCCATGATGGACTTTAGATCTTGTTGAACTCAGCCCTGCCCATGGCTGCAGATAGTCCTCAAAAGCAGCGATTTGCTCCTCCAGCACTTCTGCTCCAAGCTTATTGTCTTCAACTACACACTGTACTGGAAGTTCTAAAATTCCATAGCCCACTGAGACTAGTCTAGAAGAGCCCCAGAACAAGCCATCTGCTTGCATGCTTCAGACACACCCCTCTAGTTTTGCCATTATCTGTCTCATCATCACAAGGTTTCACATCTAATAAGATGGAAGACTTGGCAACAAGTGCTGGTCTTTTGGCTTTCTTTGACTCATACTGTGTGAGGCGTTCTTTGCTTAGCTTCTTGGCTTCTTCACTTTCCTCCTCATCAGATCCCAAGAGATGAGTGTCATCAGTCTTCACTCACTGTAGCCCCACTTCCCGTGGTGTCTTCCATACTAGCAGGGCCATACTTGCCCAAAGCTTCCTTTACTCCTCCACCAAGTAGTTGCTTAACACCTGGAGGCTGGTGGTGCTTTTTGAGTCTCTAAAACCCATGGTGACAGCTGATCTCGGAACTAACTAGAGGGAAACAGGAAAGAAAGAGGAGCGCAGGTGGACGAGCTGAGTGCTAAGAGGTAAAAAGTGCCAATATTATCAATTAAGAATCTCTCCTGATTTATAATACCACCTCATTCACATCACAGGATTCTATAAATGCTGAATTGTGACTAAAATTGCATTGATCTTACATACATATTACAAATTTACAAAGTAATTAAAAAAAAGCAAATAGTTATCTAGACTTGAAGAAATTTTTTTTTAATTGAAAATGGCTCCAGAAGTCACCCTGGTAGCTCAGCTGGTAAAGAATCTGCCTGCAGTGCAGGAGACCCTGGTTTGATTCCTGGGTTGCAAGGATCCCCTGGAGAAGGGATAGGCTATCCACTCCAGTATACTTGGGCTTCCCTAACAGCTCAGCTGGTAAAGAATCCTCCTGCAATGTGAGAGACCTGGGTTCGATCCCTGAGGAAGAGCTCCTGGAAAAGGGAATGGCTACCCACTCCAGTATTCTGGCCTGGGAAATTCCATAGTCCAAGGGTCTGCAAAGAGTTGGACACAACTGGGTGACTTTCATTCCAGATGCCACCTAGGTCAACCTTCAGTGGCTCCTCACCATTATCAAGATAACCTCTCTCCTTAGCCCAAGAATTCCTCCTGATCTGATCTGCGCCTGCCTTTCCAGCTCTGAATGCCATTCCTTCTCCTTCTCTGAGTGTCTTAGCATTCACATCTCATGACACTGGCTTTAGGAAGCCTTCCCCAACCTTTCTATCTGAGTCCAAACCTCTTCTCCTGCACTCTTGCGGTCTCCAGGGACACTTGAGTCATGGCCTCATTGTACTGTATTATAGTCACGGGCCATACTTTCTTTGTGCCACTAGATTATGATTCCATTGAGATAAGGGACAGTGACTTAATCTTGTTTTTTTTTTTTTTTTTTGTATTTCTAGATACAAAGAGAACTTGATAGATTTACAGCAGTGCATCTAGGCTTGACTTGAATTCTTCAAAGAACAGTTTGCTGCCCCAAAAGGCAAAAGGTTCCATTGTTACATTACTTGAAAATTCTTGTTCACAGCACACTAAACTTCCTGCCTGTGATTTCTACCCACTTGTCCTTGTTGTATCGTTAGGAACCAAGTCTCTTATTAAAGGGCGGTGATCTGCTCCCAGAGCTGGGCCTTGGCTAAGGATCCAGCTGTGGGTGCCTCTTCTTGCAGCAATTCAGTGCTGCTGTTTGGCATATGAATTTTTCCCTGAAGATTTGATTGAAGGTAAGAAAAATCTGAGTTTCCCAGAAAGTGCCATTGTTTGTTATGCTATTTTAATGTATTCCCACAAGCAGCTTCCCTGAAAGGCTTCTGCATACTCACATTCAGCGTGTTATTTGTCACCTCAGTGTTGACATTTGCCCTTGCTCTCCATCTTTCCATGGGGACTTGATGGGTTTAACCAATCTTTGTTCTCTGTTCTTCTGGGTCTTCTACGGTGCTGACTTGCTAGCAGCTATGGGTACCATTACGGTGCTACTTGATGCCCCCAGCCTTTGGCTTCAAAGGCCTGGCTACATCTGCCCATGAGTCCCAGGACCACATCTACAATGTTCTAAGAAAACCCTACCCCTGCTACAGACTAGAGTTTCTCAAAGGACAATGTGAATTGGAACCTCCCAGTGAGTTTGTCAAGGGTGCAGATTTCCTGAGTCCATACTCCTGATGTTCCAGATCAAAATCTCTGAGGATCAGGCCCTATGGTGTGCTTTTTAAACTAAAGCCTATCTGGATGATTCTCATTCAGGCTAATATGAAGAATTGCTGCCCTAGATGTTGGCAAAAGAATCACTGTATACACCGTCATTCATCTGTCCTGGATATTCATGGAGAACTAAGCAGACTCACACCTTGATCAGCGGCCCATGTACTGTTTTTCCTTTTCCCATTAGCTATAAGCTTGGGGAGGGGAGGGATTCTACCGGGTTTTATTTTCATTGCATTGCCAGGGCTCAGCACAATACATGGCACATAGTAGGTGCTCAGTGAGCAACTGTTGAATGAAACCAAAGGGAATGAACGTTTCATTCTCCCTTCCACTGCCCTCATCCTTGAAATGTGGAGAGAGATTGTGGTGTAAGTGAAGGGAGAGGCATTGGAAGCAGGGAGAGTGCTGAAATGCACAGGAATGCGCCCCTTGTGGCAGAGGCGGAGCTCTGAAGAAAGCTGTGCTTGCAGCTAGCTCCCTCATAAGTGAGAAGTTCTGTAGATGCAGAGTTATTAGGCCATTCTCTCTGACTATGACAGACGGGGCAGCTAGTATCTGAAGAGACAGGGACATCAGTATGAATTTCTCCCTTCACGCAGACCTCAAAGTCTATGAAGTTTTGGGAATGAGGGAAGAGCAAGAAATGGTAAAGTCTAGTATTATTGCGTCTCTACACAGTAACTCATTAATGAGGGCCTCAAGGGCTCTTAATAAGACTGACTGTGACAAGTACCTCAGGTAGCTAATATGTGGAGTTGCTGTGAATCAGACAGCCTAGTTTCATATTCAGATTTGTACTAGCTTACTTTCTCTTTACTCAGTTTCTCTATTGGCAAATGGGGATAATTTAAATATATAATCCATGTGCTATTTAAGATAATGCTAACTACCATAACGGACACCTTCCCATACTTCAGTGGCTTTACACAACTGAAGTTTATTAATTGATTGTGTGAAGTCCAGATGGATATGATATTTTCATATGGTGGGTGGCTCTCCTCCATGTGGTGATTCAGGAACCCAGGTTCTTTCCATATTGTGGCTCCGCATCCCCTAAGGTGTTGATACCCTTTGCTGGAGCCTGTGCATCCATTCAGTTGACAAAGGAAGAAGAAGCAAGAAGGCACACCAGCTTCTAATCTGCTTTGGCATGAAAGTGACACATGCCACTTTCTTCTCACATTTCATTGGGGTGAACTAGTCACATGACCAATCTAGGAGCAAAGGAGCGTGGGAAATGTTGTCTAATTGTGTAGTCAAGAAGAAAATGGCTTGTATTACAAGTCATCACAAAAGCATAGTGGTTGAAAACCACCATCCTTTATTTAGTTCATAATTCTGTGGGGCAGCAATGTGTCCTGGGATCCGCTAGGCAGGTCTGCTGATTTCAGTCAGGCTTGCCTGCTCAGCTGACTCATATGCATGAGGTCAGTGGCTGTGTTGGCTCGGGGCTAGTTGGGCTAGGATGACTCTAGCTGGGAAAGCATGGCTTTGCTTCATTTGTCCCTCACTCTCCAGTAGACCAAGCCAGGTCTGTTTACACAGCAGCTGGGCTGAGTCCCAAGAGCAGCAGCAGAAGGCTGCACCATCTCTCAGGTCCCAGGCTCAGAACTCACACAGTATAGTTTCTGTCATGTTATATTAGCCAATACCTGGAATCCAAAAGTTGAGATACAGAAGCTTTGCTAGTTTTGTGACCTGTCACGAAAAGGAAATACATTTGGTTAAACAGGTTGTTTGTTAACATGCTTAACAGAATACCTGACATCATAGGAAGTGTCCAGGAAACATCTATCATCATTATGAATATCATTTGTTGAATACCTACTAGGGGGCAGACTCTGTACTGTACTAGGCAATTCACATGCATTGTCTTATCACCACAACTCTCCCACTTTATAGATGAGAGGACTGAGGCTCAAAGAGATGAAAAAAGCTATTGAAGATCATTCACCTAGTTAGTGGTGGTGCCCAAGCCTATTCTCCGTACTGCCTTGGGTCTTAGCTTTCCATCCCAACTGTTGAAGGAGAAACTAAGCTTGCATCTGGGATGCTATTAAACCTTTAGGAAAGTCTAAGAGATGATATGGAAAGAAAGACCCTGGCCAGATGACTTGAAATATGAGAGGCAGTTTGGGCAGATGACCCTCAAGTTGATCATGGCTTATCTCAAGGACAAAGCAGTGATGATTGTTGTCACTCACCTGCTGTTGTCTGCTGTCTGGTTCTTTCCCCTGTCAACCAAGGTTGGGATATTCCTTCCTGACCAATAGAAACCATGTTAGTGTTTGAAGAATGAAGTCTGAGGGAACTGGGTAGGGG
This sequence comes from Budorcas taxicolor, assembly GCF_023091745.1. NCBI lineage: Eukaryota > Metazoa > Chordata > Mammalia > Artiodactyla > Bovidae > Budorcas > Budorcas taxicolor. The sequence continues at coordinate 127,416,676 of NC_068935.1, read as the reverse complement.
AGAGAGAGAAATTCAGCCTCAGAATAGAAAGTTCCAGAACGGAAGAGGAGTTTGAAATGCCCTTGGCTAGATGTTCCTGTTCTCTTTTGGGAATGAAGACAATGATAAATTAGCACTTCACTGATTCTAGAGACAAAGTTTGGTGAGTGTACGACTTAACATCAGACATTTTTCAGTAACCTCACAGACTCCCAGGAGTCTGCAGCCCAAACTCTGGGAACCAGTAGTCTAGTTCAGAAAAGTGGATAGGTTTCATTTTGAGAGTCAATTCTGTTAATTTGGTAGTGATCACTGGAAGGGCTGTGTTGCGAGGGACTCAGAGAACACATCTAGATGTTGCAGGGAAGATCGTGCTGACTGATGATTGATGCATCTCGCTGGCCTGGACAGAGCTGTTGGTATCACGTGTGCTGTTTTTGCCATCTGCGATCCACTTACATCCTCATGAAAGGAAACTGGAGCCCAGAAAGGTGATGTGATTTTCTCCATCTTACATAGTGCCTTAATAGCAGAAGCAGGTCTCTATCCTTCGTCTCTCAACTAGTGCCTCAGGCATGGTAAATTTTTTTAGTTTTCTTTCCACATTTGCCCCTTTTTTGTCCTGGAAGCCTGCTTCCATGTCAGATACGGTATAGTTTGCTTCCTTCATTTATGAAAACAAAACTAAACAAATCTTTTTTTGGGAATTTGCCTGCTGAATTCAATTGTCTCTTGAGACAAGGGTTTCAGTTCTGGTCTACCTCCACATCTGTTCTCTTTTTCAAACACATTTGTGCCCAAGCACGAGATGTTTGAAATCAGAGGGCTAGTTAATTGTTGACCTGAAATCTGGTGCAATTCAAGATGACCTAGTGAACGCATTCCACCTCCTGTTCTCTTCTTCAGCCTCCAAGGTCTCTCACTCCCTTTCTATTTTCATACTTTTCCAGCATCTGAGATTAATTAATTTCTACTTACTCATCTGCTCACCCACACACAACCCCAGGAAACTCCTGGGTCCCCTAAAACCTCATTTCACCAGAGCTAGAAGGGCCTTAGGCTTCACCTGGGCTATTTTCTGAGACCAACACTCAGAGAAGAGCTGGACATTTTCAGGGTGGCAAAGTTGAAAGCGAGTTTCCCAGAATCCAGCAGGCCACATTGCCAACTTGCTGAGTGGCCTCCTCCCACTAATGGCTTGTTCTGTGAACTCTTTTTTTTTCCCTTATTTATTTTTGGCTATGCTGGGTCTTTGTTGCCGCACAAGCTTTTCTCTAGTTGTGGCTAGCAAGGGCCGCTCTCTAGTTCCAGTGTGCGGGCTTCTCATTGCAGTGGCTTCTCTTTTTTTTTTTTTTTTAAATTATTATTATTTTTTTTGCAGTGGCTTCTCTTGTTGCTGAGCACAGGCTGTAATGCAGGAGATTCAATAGCTGCAGCTCAAGGGCTCAGTGATTATGGTGCCTGGGTTTAGGTGCTCCTCCTTGGCATGTGGGATCTTACCAGATCAGGGATTGAACTCATGTGTCCTGCATTGGCAGGCAGATTCTTTACTACTGAGTCACCAGGGAAGCCGAGTTCTTTTGTTTAGTTCTCATTTTGTCTCCACTTACAGGAATATTCCATCTGCTTCCACCCCATCTCCCTCCTCCTGTAGCTATGTGAGCCCGGGGAGAAGAGGGAGGCGGGTGGGAAGAGCAGGAGAAGACTGGAGAAAAATGGGAATAATTTTGTTAGCGTTGTTGTTGTTGTTCAGTTGCTAAGTCATGTCTGACTCTGTGACCCCGCGGACTGCAGCACACTGGGCTTCCCTGTCCATCACCAACTCCCAGAGTTTGCTCAAACCCATGTGCATTGAGTCAGTGATGCCATCCAACCATCTTATCCTCTGTCTCCCTCTCCTCCTGCCCTCAATCTTTCCCAGCATCAAGGTCTTTTCCAATGAGTCATTTATTAACATATCCTCTATTAATTAAAAAGGCTATTAAATAAAAAGGCTATGTACTCAGGATGTATTTTCCAATAAGCTCTATTAATGATAGATATTAATCAGGAACATATTTTTATTTTTAAAAATTATTTATTTTAATTGGAGGCTAATTGCTTTACATTAGTGACTTTTGCCATATATTAACATGAATCAGCCATGGGGGTACATGTGTCCCCCTTAAGGAGCATATTTTTATGGCTACTTTCCTCTCATGAGTCAGAGTAGGAATAGGTTTTCCCCAAGTGTCTTAATCTTCTCTCTCTCTCTGTCCACTCCTAGCGGCATTTCTTCATCTTCCTTCAATTCCCTCCAAATAGAGTCCTTTCCTGCCACAGCCTTTGCACTTGCTGTCCTCTGTGTCTTGACCACTCTGCCCCCTTCCGGCATCCCCATCTTCCTGGCATCTTTTAAGACTCAGTTAAATGGGCCCTTCTCGTGAGGCTTTACCTGACCACGTGATCAAATTGTGCTCCTTTAGCCCATGTGTCAGTTAGCCTTTGTGACCATCCACAACCAAATGAGTGGCTTAAAGCAACCATTCATTTAACTCAAATCCACAGACATATGAGAGGGCCAAGCAGAGATCAGCTGAGCTGACCCAGATAGAAATTTCCTTGTCAAGCTACAGAATTGTGAGCTAAACAAAATATTTATTGTTTTGAGCCATCTTGGTTTGGGGTGGTTTGTTACACAGCAAAAGCTAACCAGTATAGGGACCTGGATTAAGACCCCAGACTCAATCAGGGAACAGTATTGACCCTCTATGTTTAGATCTTATAGCAGACAGTTATAATGCCCCACCCATAGCCCTTGTGAAGTTGCTCAGTCGTGTCTGACTCTTTGGGACCGCATGGGCTGTAGCCTACCAGGCTCCTCCATCCATGGGATTTTCCAGGCAAGAATACTAGAGTGGGGTGCCATTTCCTTCTCCAGGAGATCTTCCCAATCCAGGGATTGAACCCAGGTCTCCCGCATTGTAGGCAGACGCTTTACCATGTGAGCCACCAGGGAAGTCTAAGCCCTTGATGTCTTACCATTTCTGTCCATATTGATCTGAATTGCAGCTGCCAACTTATGCCTTTCTTTGCTTGAAGGCTTTCTCTGTCTGCCAGATCCCACCCTGCCTACCCACACAGTAGAATAGAGTTTCTGGAGAATTAACACCACCCTGATCAGCCTTCAACCACTGACCCATGGGAGTTGGCATATAAATGCCCTAGCTTCCTCATAATTTGGGTGGGATCATCCCATCCTCTCTTCCAGAGTTCTCCAATGGGATGGAGCGCTGAAAAAAAAAAAAAGGTGAAAGTGTTAGTCACTTAGACCTGTCGAACTTTTTGCAGCCCCATGAACTGTAGCCCACCTGGCTCTTCTGTTCATGAAATTCTCCAGGCAAGAATACTGGAGTGGGTAACCATTTCCTTCTTCAGGGGAACTCTAAGAGTTGGTAAAGAGCTTCCTATCATCTCCCTGCTCTTGTCTTTTTCATTCATAGCCTGACCTGGAAGCATGCAACCCAAGGTTGAGCCTAGAATGCTCATTTCAGTGTGTCTCAGGTGAAGCTGTACATTTGCACCCAGCAGATTTGGCATGGTGGTTTTCATGGATGGGGGAGAGCTTTTGCTACAGTTATCCAATATGGAATGGAGGTGAAGGCTAGAGGAAGCCAAGAGGTATAAGTAAACAATGAGTTTGGGAAAAAATCTACCTTGTATCATCATGTGGCAAGAAACAAAAGCTACAAGTTTAATGTATCCATTTCCTTTGTAATAATCTTTTTTCTTCTAATGCCATTTGTGTGTGTGTGTGTGTGTGTGTGTGTGTGCACTCAGTGTGTGTGTTTGAGGTGTAATTTACATGTAGTGAAATACACAATTCTTCCCTGCACTATTCAGTGAGCTTTGACAAATGTATACAGGCAACCCTAACCTCACAAATCAAGATATAGTGCATTTCACTCACTCTGGAATGTTCCTTTGTGCCCCTTTTCAGTCAGTCCCCACCCTCCAGCAGAGGCAATCTCTGCTGGGATTTCTCTCATATATTTGCCTTACTTCTAGAACTTCACACAAATGAAGTCATACAGTCCGTACTCTTTTCTGTCTTGCTTTTTTTTCACTCACTATAATGCTTTTGAGATCATCCATGTTGTTGTATATATCAGCAGTTCATTCCTTTTTAAAAAGTAGATGTAAAAAAAACATTTCTTGCTCAACACATTTTCTGGAGGTCAGAAATTGAGCAGCTAGTGGTTTGAACTCAGGGTGTCTCGTGTGTGTCTCTCATGAGGATTTGCTTCCAAGCTTACTCACATAACTCTTGGTAGGAGGATTCAGTTCTTTGATATTTGGTACTCTTCTTCAGGCTGCTCATAGCACAGCTTCTCCCCAGTCAAGTGACAGGCCTACTGGAAGTCATAGATTTTTATAACCTAATCTCAGAAGTGACATACCATCATTCGTGCAGTATCCTGTTGTGTGCACAGAACAACTCTAGTCTGGTACGGTGTAGGAGGGAACTATGTACAGTGTAATACTAGGCGGCACGTTCATTGAGAGCCATCTTGAAACCTGACTACCATATTTGTCTTACTTTGTTCCATGCCACCTTGTAATAGCTGGCCTTTGGAACAGTGATATGGCCAGTTCATTCCTTTGTATTACTGGATCATATTCCTTTGTGTGACTATACTTTGATTTATTTACCAATTCCCATCACATTGGATATTTGCATTATTTCCTGTTTTCATCTACAATGAATAAGCAACCATGAATATTCATGTACAAGGGTTCTTACAGGCATGTATTGTCATTTCTCTTGAGTAAATATCTAGGAGTGAAATTGTTGGCTGGTGGGGTGGGTGTGAAGCCTTTGCTCTGGCCGCCTCTATGGCTGGCTCCATTTCCCCAGCCCTGCATCTGGCCTGCCTTCCTCCCTCTCTGGTGGATCTGGTGGCTAAAGCTCCAGTACACATTCTGTCGAGGGGCCTCATGTACTTCCTTCCAAGTTTGAGAGCAGGGATTGGGGCAGGAGGGAGCATAGGGCTAGAGGTTGAGCCCAAGTGGTTGACAGACCAGGGTCCATTCTTGGTTCTTCATTAATAAGTTCCAGGAAAGTAACTTTCTGAACTTTGGTTTCCTTGTTTATTGCTCTTCAGGATTCCTTCCAGGTGGTTCTAGCTCGTGAGTACTTAGTAGCTGCTCCATTGGAACTTGTTTTCCTAGGCAGGACAGAGACAAATATTAAATTATTTCTATTCCTCCTTTTTTTTTATTTTTTATTTTTTTTAATTTTAAAATCTTTAATTCTTACATGTGTTCCCAAACATGAACCCCCCTCCCACCTCCCTCCCCATAACATCTCTGTGGGTCATCCCCATGCACCAGCCCCAAGCATGCTGTATCCTGTGTCAGACATAGACTAGCGATTCAATTCTTACATGATAGTATACATGATAGAATGCCATTCTCCCATATCATCCCACCCTCTCCCTCTCCCTCTGAGTCCAAAAGTCCGTTATACACAGCTGCGTCTTTTTTCCTGTCTTGCATACAGGGTCGTCATTGCCATCTTTCTAAATTCCATATATATGTGTTAGTATACTGTATTGGTGTTTTTCTTTCTGGCTTACTTCACTCTGGATAATCGGCTCCAGTTTCATCCATCTCATCAGAACTGATTCAAATGAATTCTTTTTAATGGCTGAGTAATACTCCATTGTGTATATGTACCACAGCTTTCTTATCCATTCGTCTGCCGATGAACATCTAGGTTGTTTCCATGTCCTGGCTATTATAAACAGTGCTGCGATGAACATTGGGGTACATGTGTCTATTCCTCCTGACTTCAAAAACATGAAAATTGTTTCTGTTTCCCTGATTTTCCTGCCTCATAATAACAGGGGATACTAAGGATGGTCTTTTGTTTTCTGTGACCTGGATATCCTGTAGGAATACAGATGGGGAAGGGGGTACAAGAGAGCTGAGACTAGAAGAAGAGGGAGGCTGCAGAAGAAGAGAAAGAGTAGAAGGGGGAGACAAACCCAAGAGGAGAAGGAGGAGGAGGGGTATGTGTATGTGTGTATGTATGTAGCATAAGAGCAAGAGAAAGAATGAGATACATACACGCAGAAGATGATAGTTGCCAGGGAATAAACTTTGAGGAGAAAAAAAGTTGTTTTGAAGAAGTTTGGCTGAGTCATGTGCAAGGTCGGTACATCGTAAGCACATATACTGCCCTCTAAGCCCCCGTGAAAATTTCAGGGCAAACAGCAGTCATTCTACAGTCTTTTCAGAGTTCTATATATATATTGATTTTTTGATTCATGAGTATTTCCCTTTGGCCTCATGGTGACCTTGAGACCAGAGGAGAATCTCCCATAGGGGCCCTAAAACATTGAGGTTGAATGAATGAAAGTATTAGCTAAGGCAAAAGGCTAAGTTGTTGTCACAAAGAGACTTAACAGCGCAGTAGTCCACAGAGCCGAGAGGTTTATATGTCTTTCAGGTAGCAATTCAGAGGGGCCTGGTTCAGATAGTGAAGCAGCTCTGCTCCCAGTCAGTCAGAAACCCGAATTCCTTTTACTGTGTAGCTCTGGGATCCCCTGGGGATATTGATGTTAGCTGTTTGATTGAAGCTAGGTTGTGGTGGCTTCCAGGTGGTGGGAGGAAGAAAGATAACATGGAGGAGACATGTCTGCTGTCTTAGATCCCAGTTCTGGAAGTGGCATTGCTTCCTTTCACATCCTACTGGCCAGAATTCAGTCGACATGATCAAGCCTTATGGCAAAGGAGACAGAAATGTAGTCAAGCTCTGTGCCCAGGAAGAAGGGGACAGTTGGGTTGTAATGGGCATCTGGCAACCTTCATCCCAAGAGCAAGGCCTGCAACTCCCCGTGGGCTACTTGGGGAACTGCTGCACCCATGCTTTGAGGGAAGAACGACATTCTTTAGGTCTCAGTGAGAATTTTCTCTACTCTGGCCTGCCCTGTCCCTGCCCTGTGGGCGCGCTCACACATGAGCTTTGCACAAGAGGGTTATTTGCTAGTTCTTGAGTAGTCGGCTGATCCCAAGTTCAACTATGTCTCAGGAGCTGAGTAAAAGCAGGAGAGGAGTGAGCTGAAGGGCCCTGTTCCTTCCCCCGCATGTTTGTCTCACAGCAGGGAGCTGAAACTCCTCTCAAATCTCTCTCTCTTTCCCTGGAAAATCCTCCCAAGCCAGATGTGCCCTTCCCCACCTCTGTTCCCCAACAGTCTTTTCTCTGCCCTCCTCCCTCGCAGACCCCAACAGTGTTGGCTGCCTATGACAGTATGTAATTGAACACAGCATCTTCCCTGTGATTAGTCAAACTTAACCCCAGATGCAGTTGAATCAACCCTTAAAAAGATGCCGCTAAGGTCTCTGGGCTACAAATTCCTCCAGAAGTGCCAAGTGCTGTGTGCCTGGGGGTTGCTCCAGGGTGACACCAGAGCCAGTTCTATTAACTGAGAGCTTCCTCTCTTCTCACTTTCTTCTTACCTCTTCCCTTCTTGCAGGACTTGGACACTGCTGTTTTTCTTTCCTTCAGGCCCACCGTGACCTGGGAGCCAAATCCACCCTGTCAGCAGGTTGCTTGGCATGTCGTCCTGGATTTGGCTTGAAATCAGACTCTGGGGGGGCATCTCCATAGCAGTCAGTAGCTGCTTAGTCAATAGCTGATTAGGGCAACAGAGAATTTTCTCTTCAAGAGAAAGAGCTAGAGTTTAATTTATCTCAGGGCAAAATGGCTCATCTCAAAATAAATGATATTCTCTAGCTGCTAGAACAGCTGTTGAGCAAAACACATTCTCCAGCAAGTGAGAAGAGTGACAACCAGCAGATCTTAAATGAGAAGAAAATTAAAAAACAAAACAAAAACAAACAGATGTGGGAGAGTATATGAATGCTACCCCCTCAGTGCTTCCCCTGCCCCTGGCATGGCAGCTCTTTGCATCCAGAGGTGGAATCTATTTCTTTTTCCCCTTAGTCTAGTCTGGTTATGTGACCCGCTCTGACCCATGGAAAATTAGCAAACATGACGTAAGCCGAGGGTTTAGACATGCCTGTGCTCTGGGGCTTGCTCTCTTGTGGCTCCTGGGACCCTGAGACCCAAGATGGCCTGCCCAATGGTGAGAGACCTGTGGTTTCCCCCGTGGCCCTAGCCAATAACTTCTCAATTCTAGACACGTGCCTGTGGCCGTCCTAGATCACCCAGCTTCCAGCTTAGCCAGTTGGCTGTAGGCAAGTGAGAAAACTCAGCCTAGACCAAAAGAACTGCCTGGACAAACCTCAGAATCATTGTCTGTATAAATGGTTGTTGTTTTAAGCCACTAAGTTTTAAGGTGGTTTGTTCTGTAGCAAAGGCTAACTAATACAACCAAGTCACTGGTACATGTCTGTGTGTGCCCGTGTGTGTCTTCCATCGTTTTCCCACAGGGTTGCCATTTCCTTCCCCACAAGCTCCCTAGAAGTGTTCTTATATGTCAGATGTGAATATTGGTTACTAAAACCACAGATGTGGCTTTTGTGGGAGAGTCTTCTTTGGTTAGATGAAGCCTTCATGAGATTCTGTCTTTCATATTAGTTTTATGTATTTGAAGAGGCATAGTTTGGCTTCATTACTCCTTGTCTTGTATCAAATATGTTGGTTTTATTTTGGAAGAGACTGTAGTAAACCTAGTTCTCATGGCTCTAAAAGAAAATGAAATAGTGAGGTGCTCAGTCGTGTCCAGCTCTTTGCAGCCCCATGGACTGTAGCCCGCCAGGCTCCTCTGTCCATGGGATTCTCCAGGCAAGAATACTGGAGTGGGTAGCCGTTCCCTTCTCCAGGGGATCTTTCTGACTCAGGAATCAAACCCAGGTCTCCCACATTGCAGGCAGATTCTTTACCATATGAGCCACTAGGAAAGTGACTGGCAATAGGAATCCTTTGCTTCATGATTTTCCTGTTGTACTTATTTCTGTGTTTCTCTTTTCTATACTTGTTTCAGCTATGAAAATCAGTTTTCATATTTATTGAGGCATAATTTGTATACCATAAAAGTTACCTGTTTAAAATGAATACTCTGATGTTTGGGAAATATAGAGAGACTTACAGCCACTGCTATGATCCAGTTTTAGGATATTTCTATTACCCCATATATTTCTGTCACTTTGGGTCCATTGCAGTCAGTCCCCATTCCCTCCCTCAGTCCAAGGCAATCACTAATCTACTTTCTGTCTCGGTAGATTTGCCTGTTCTGGGCATGTCATATACATAGAATCATAAAATATATGTTAGCACTGTTTTTGATCAAGACTTAGAATAGTTGCTTTCTACAGACATAAAAATATTCACAAAAGGTAGTCTTCCTTTGAAAAGTTGATCCATGAATAGGAAGAAGATGCCCTATATTGTTTGGGGTTCCATTAAAGCACACGCTGAAACAAGGACATGGGGCAGGTAGTTTAGTTGGGAGATGATCACAGGAAGCAGAATTGAGGGAGCAGGGAGAATGACACAGAGGGGAAACAATAACAAAATAGTTCAAAGCATGCAGTGAGAAGATTAGCACTGTGAACAACCAGGGCTCAGTCCCACTGAGGACTGCCTGAGGAGCCACGTGGCCTGTGCTTCTGCACAAGCGGGGATATTCATCCACCATATTAGTTCCCTAATGCTTTGTCACTAGTTACCCTAAACTTAGCAGTCCAAGGCAACAACGGACGTTTATTATCTCTTACAGTTTTGAGGGTCAGGAATTTGAGGTTGGCTTAGCTGGGTGGTCTGGCATGGGGTCTCTCATAAGATATCAGATGCAGTTACCTGAAGGCTTAATTGGGGCTGAGGATCCACTCCAACGATGGCTCGGTAACCTAAATGACAACCAGTGCTGGCTGTTGGCCGGTGGCCTCAGGTCCTCACCATGTGGCCTTCTGCATAAGGCTACGAGAGTGTTCTCATGACATGGCTGCCAGCTTCCCCCAGAGAGATCCAGAAGACAGCAAGATGGAAGCAGAAATGCCTTTTATGATTTACCTTTAGAAGTCACACAGCATCATTTCTGCTGTATTACATTGCTCACGCTGGTTAGCCATACTCATTGTGGGAGGTAACTACACAAGGGCATGAATAGCAGGAGGCAAGGTTCACTGGGGCCATCTTGGAGCCTGGCTACCTCATCCATTGCCTTCTGTCCCACTGTCGTTGAGGATTGCCTTTTGTGGGTTGAGCAAGCTTGAGGATGGGTAGGTGAAGACTCAGGCAGAGGGTTTATATATGTTTGTGGTAAGAAGCTACCAGCCTGCTGGGAAGTATTTGTGTGGCTGTAGGTGAACTCAGAGGTGGGCCTTGGGACTGTGGGACTGAGCCTCACTAGCATCTGCTACGTGCCCCAAGGCTGGCATTAATGGTATGGTTTTGCAAAAGTGAAAGTTGTTCATTTGTGTCCAACTCTTTGCAACCCCATGGACTGTACAGTCCATGGAATTCTCCAGGCCAGAATACTGGAGTAGGTAGCCATTCCCTTCTCCAGGGGATCTTTCCAACCCAGGGATTGACCCCAGGTCTCCTGCATTGCAGGCAGATTCTCTACTGTCTGAGTCACCAGGAAAGCCCAAGAATACTGGAGTGGTTAGCCTATCTCCTCTCCAGTGGATCTTTCCAACCCAGGAATTGAACCAGATTCCATTGCAGGCAGATTCTTTACCAGCTGAGCTACCAGGAAAGCCCCCTGGTTTTGCAGGTCCACCCTTAATAATGAAGAGATATCTTCCACAGGTCAGGCTTACAGGTGTAACAAAATGATAGCTTGTTGGTGAGGTATTTATGCTTTGGTACACGCTCTAGGTGACTGTCAGATCAATGAGCTTTGGGCTTTTAGGTCCCCCATCCTCCCCGAAGAAGAAGCTTCCAGAACAACAAAGCCAGCCTGCTCCTTGTATTGCTAAAGAGTATAAAATCACAGGGCAGCCCTGGGCAGAGGCCCAGCCACATTGTTGAAATATGGGGAGGGAGCTGGAATCAAAGGCAGGAGTCAGGATTTAGAGTCTCTGTGTGGTGAAGGTTGTTTTCAAGGTAACCTGGAGTAGGAGGAGGTGATGACAGCTCAGTGCCTGGCAGTGCTGCTGAGTGCGGGATTTAAAGCACTGACCTCAGTGGACTCCATCACTTAGACCACCTCACTCTGCTCCGCTGTAAAGGAGCAACAGCAGGATGACAATGGGGGTGAGTAGGAAGAGAGTCACAAAGGGAGGGAAGGAGGGAGCCTGTCAACTGAGGTCCCTGGCTGCATGGCCAAAGCTTAGAGGACCCATATGACCCAGCTAGCCCAGGATAGGCCTAGCTTCTCCTGCTGTTCTGGAGTAGTTATTTATAGCACCTCCTCTTACTCTCAAAAGCATCCAGGTTCAGATGGCAATTACAGTTATCCTACCCATAGCACACTATACTGGCTCTCACATAACCTTCCTCACACGGAATCATAAATGTTGAACGTCTGTCTTGTCTACTGACCTATGATTTCGGGGAGGATGGGGACCGTGTGTGACTTTTGCATTGCTGCAGCTGAAGCATTGGCATTTGTGAGGTGCTCAGTATAGACTATTAGAGAAGGAAATGGCAACCCACTCCAGTGTTCCTGCCTGGAGAATCCCAGGGACAGGGGAGCCTGGTGGGCTGCTGTCTACAGGGTCGCACAGAGTCGGACATGACTGAAGTGGCTTAGCAGCAGCAGCAGCAGCAGCAGTATAGGCTGACACGTGGACTGAGTGAGTGAGTGAGTGACTATGTGATGAATGAACACACTAGGTCTGTTTGAAAAGCTGTGGTGTGGTTGGAATGACTGAAGGGGAAAGAAAGGGGACATCTTTAAATCTCTAATTCAGAGGGAGCCTTAGGAGGCGAGTTTGAAAACTCTGGCCCACGTCAAAGCTCTGTTCATGTAGATCTCCTTCCGGTAGTTGCAGGGCTCTGGGGCCAGATGGTGTATGCTCACAAACAGAGCCACCACCGCTGCTGCGAGTATGGGGCTGTCAGACACTCAGAAAAGCCCTGAGTGTGAATCAGCAGGCTTGGCATCTCCCCTCTCCCTGGCTCTGCTCTGTCAGCAAGTGGTCTGCAGGCCAGGAAATTGTCCTCTCGGCAGCACGGTGACCATAATGCACATTTTCTTCAGTATTTCCTTTTTAGGCAGAGGGAGCCAAGTGTTTTGCCACCAGACAAGGACCATTTATGGATCACTCGGTCACATTTGCTGAGAGCCGCTGGGACTGCCACGTGATCTTAAGCATAAACCTTAGCCCATCGTCCCGAGCCAAAAGCACAGGCTCGGTGCTCGACGGAGCAGAAAAAGTGAAACCGAAAAGCTGAAGCCAGAGTTCTGCACAGATTGTTATATGGCGGCTCATTTAAAAGAGAGACCACATCTCCAGTGGCGGGGCTTGATTTATCATCCCCAGCTTAGCCAAAGCTCCTAAAAACGCCTTTGCACTTGGGTCTTAAATTCCTTAACAGAAAATTCACTTTCTTTGTGTGTGTTTTAGATCTTAGAAATCAAGTGAGGACACTTCTTAAGGAATGAGACATTGAGTCGTAGTACCTGGCTTCTTCTTGTTGCTCTGCCGTTAGGTCATTTGGTGTGGCTTTTTCTTCTAGGATGGGAATTACTAGGCTGCCCACATCATTATAAGACTGAAGCCATGTAGTCTATTATTAGGAATATTTACATTCCCCCATTCCACGGCTTTCCAAGCATGATTCCAAAACATACACTTTTTAAAAATCCCCCCTGAAGTAGAGCACTTCTTAGCCAATGGTTCAATATTTATCTAGCACTTACTGTGCTTAGTTGCTCAGTCGTGTCCAACTCTGCAACTCCATGGACTGTAGCCTGCCAGGCTCCTCTATCCATGGGATTCTCCAGGCAAGAATACTGGAGTGGGTTGCCATGCCCTTCTCCAGGGGGTCTTCCCAACCCAAGGATCAAACTCATGTCTCCTATGTTGCAGGTAGATTCTTTACCATCTGAGCCACCAGGGAGAATACGTATAATTTTAGCACAGTAACAGCAGGCTAAGACAGTAGATGATAAGTAGTAATGTTGCAGCTGAAAGATAGAAGATGGACAGAATTTAAATAGGGGAGCAGGAGAGGGGGCTTTCCAGGAAGAGAAGCACCATTGGCAAAGTCACAGACCAGAGATTGGCAACAAGCAGCTGTTCAGCCAAACCTGGCCTGCTGCATTTTTGTAAATAAAGTTTTATTGGAACACAGCCATGCTCACTCACTTACGTGTTGTCTATGGCTGTGTTTATGCTATGGCAGTAGAGTTGAAAAATTGTGAACAGAGACTGTACCACCCCCCAAAGACTGAGATATATTTATTACCTACACCTTTGTAACAAAAGTTTGCTGAGTGCTGGCATGGTGAACTGGGGATCATTTTTCCTTCCTGGATGGGGTATTTAGAAAAATGTAAGATTGAATGGGAGGAATAGAGCTTCAAAACCATTTGGTAGGAAATAGGGAGCAGGCTCAGCCCCAGACCCAGACACTGAAAATCAGGGGAAATGGAAACTGCCTAAATGTATCAAATATACCTATCCATCTACCCATCCATTCATCATCTTATAGGGCATACATTTATTAATTTTTACAGAATCATATTGTTACTTAGGGATTCCCTGGTGGCACGATGGTAAAGAATCCACCTGCAATGCAGGAGACTCTGGTTCAATTCCTGGGTCAGGAAGATCCCTTGGAGTCGGGATAGGCTACCCACTCCAGTATTCTTGGGCTTCCCTGGTGGCTCAGACAGTAAAGAATCCACCTGCAATGCGGGAGACCTGGGTTTGATCCCTCAGTTGGGAAGATGCCCTGGAGGAGGGCATGGCAACCTACTGCAGTATTCTTGCCTGGAGAATCCCATGGACAGAGGAGCCTGGTGGGCTGCAGTCCATGGGGTCACAAAGAGTTGGACATGACTGGGCGACTAAGCATAGCACAGCACATCATTGTTACTCAAATATAACATGGCTATTGTAGGGAAAGATATTTTTTAAAATATAGAAGCCCCCCCTGCCAAAGGAGTAAAACAAACCATAATCCCACCAACTTTAAATAACCATGGTTACATTTTGTATGTGTACTTCTTACCTTTTTTTTCCTACACAGAAAAGGAAGCCTTTATTGAGTGCCTACTACATGCCAGGCAGTATGCTAAGTGCTGAGGATACAAAATGCTGGAAACTTGGTCTTGATCTCACAGTTGGAGAGCAGTGACCCAAAGCTCAGTGACCCAGTGTAGGGTGAGAAGTGCAGTAAGTGCCCTAAGAAATATGAGAAAAGCAGGGCTGAAGGAGGGAGTGCCTCCTCCTGGCCTGTTATATTCAAGGCAAGCCTTGCAAATATACAGTACAGACCTTGAGGGATCCCTCTTGGGGAGTCACCCAACGTAGTTCCCTTCATGCTGTACAGCTAAGGGAACTGTACAGCTTGCCTTCCCTCAAGGTCTGTCTAGAGGGCTGGCATGTACACCTGGGGATCTGCCATGTGAGCAAGAATATTCCAGACAGTGGGGAAAGTAACTGATGTTTCCCACGTGCCTATGAGGTACCTAGGAGTTTTATAGAGAATATCTCATGTAATCAGCACAGCAACTCTGGGAGGTAGATATGATCATTCCCATTTTACAGATGAGGAAAATTGACACTCTGAGAGGTCAAGGCATTTGCCAAAGCCCACACAGATGGCTCTAGGTGGGGGCAAGATTTGTCTATTGCCCATACTTTTTTCCCCCTACTTGATTATGCAGTCTCCCCAGGATAACGAAGTGGCCACCTTCATTGATTTTATTTAACATATATTTATTAAGTATCCAGTGTGTGCCAGATAAAGAATATTTGAGGATCACATCCTCAAAAGGTCCTATAGGACCTCTCATCATGTGTGTGTTTGTGAATGTGTGTGTTGGAGGAGTCTGCGTGCAAAGTCAGGTTGTGCTTTGGCTTCAGACAGAACTTGAAACTGATCAAGACCCCAAGTATTAATATATTCATTGAATTTTTCCCTCAGTTATAGGACTCTTGGCCCCTTCTTGGAAGACATAGACTAGTCACATTGCATTGTTTGCCTGCTAGAGAGGCCATACCAATTATGTGATTTGAATACACCAGAGATGGAGCTTGGCAATCATTTGGTAGATCAGTCAACCAGTTTGCAGGCCTTTGATGGAGTTGGGCTAGATACACAGAGGAGAGGAAGAAGCAGCAGAGTAATACCCTTCACTCGTTGCTACTCAAGAGGAATGGTTGTCTCGTGGCCAACAGAAGACAGAGGCTTGACAGTCAGTGCAGTAGGAGTTCTCGGGGAGGCGCCTCTCAGTGTGCAGAATGAATTAGAGGTGCCTTCCTGGAGCAGCCGCATCTCCCACATTTCTTCTCTTGACTGGCTGGGTAGCAAGTAGCCCCATAGGAGCACGAAGAGAAGATAACCTCTCCTTTCAAAACCCGGGAGGCACTTTCACTTCCAGATTCCACTGGGAGGGCTGTGTGCGGGTTGCAGGGTGGGATTACAGCTCAGTCTTCCTTTTGCCAGAAGACACGGAGAGCCACCCACTGCGTTAGGGAGTTACAGCATGAAATATGGCACGGCCGTAAATGAGATTATAGAGAAGTCACTTCCAAAGGCTTCACCTTGAAACCTTAGCTTTGACATTGCGTGCACCGTTTACTGCTGCAGCTGCTGGGAAAGGAAGCTGTTAGTGTAGTACAGAGGAGTGGAGCCAGTCTTGGGAGCAGAAAGTGACAAGATTTATTGTGGGAATAAAACTCCAGGCAAAGTGCCTCTTGTTAAGTATGTGTGTAGGGCCCAATGTCAAAGCAGTTCATGCCAGGCAAACACAGTGGTCTCGCTGGAAGATTCTCTTAACTGCTCTGTGCCTGTTCCTCTCTTTGTGGGATGGCATATTACATGGTGGTTATGAAAGGATCGGTGAATGGACAGAGGCTTGATTCTCTTTTAGGTTCCTTCATCCAACCATCCCTTCACCACTGTGCTCATGACCATGTCACCCAGTGACCCCCAAAATGGTGACGCTGATCACCTCACAGCTTCTCCCCAGCCCCTACCTACTGATGATCTGTGACAGTGCCCCAAGGATGCTGCTCATCACCATTCACTAGAGCTCTCAGGGCCTCCTGTGGGCCAGGTCCTGGGCTGGGGACATGGTGATGAACAAGAGAGACCTGACCTTTCCCTCCAGAGGTCTCCCTGAGCTGGACTTCAGGTGGTGGTGGTAGTTTAGTCACACAGTCATGTACAACTCATGCGACCCCATGGACTGTAGCCCTCCAGGCTCCTCTGTCCATGGGATTCTCCAGGCAAGAGTACTGCAGTGGGTTGCCTTTTCCTTCTCCAGGGGAGAAGGACCTCAGGATCTTCTTGTATCTAGGAAGTTGTGCAACCAGCCAACTTAATCTTGGCTTTCACCAGCTTGAGGGGCCATCAGAACTTCCTTCCTTCCTTTTATTTTTGGGGAGATTTCAAGCCCGGGGTTCCAGCTTAACTACAGATCCTAGGGTTCTTTTCTGGCTTCTTGTCAACTACGTCTCCTATCCATGAGCACTCTAAATTGGAGCAGATGACACTAGACCAGCAGTGTCCAAGAGAACTTTCTGCAGTGATGGAAATGTTTCAGTTTGTGCTGTTCAGTATGGTAGGCACTAGCCACAGCTGGGTCCTGAGCACTTGAAGTGTGACCAGTCTGAATTGGGATGTGCTGTAAGTGGAAATTTTCAAAGCTATAGTATCTAAAATGCAAAATATCTCAGTAATCACTGTTATGTTGATTATGTTAAAACTCTAATAGTTTGAGCATATTGCATTGAATGAAGTATGCTATTAAAGTCAATTTCACCTGTTCATTTTACTTTTGAAACGTGTTGCTGCTAAGTCACTTCAGTCGTGTCCGACTCTGTGCGACCCCGTAGACGGCAGCCCACTAGGCTACCCCATCCCTGGGATTCTCCAGGCAAGAACACTGGAGTGGGTTGCCATTTCCTTCTCCAATGCATGAAAGTGAAAAGGGAAAGTGAAGTTGCTCAGTCATGTCAGACTCTTAGCGACCCCAAGGACTGCAGCCCACCAGGCTCCTCCAACCACGGGGTTTTCCAGGCAAGAGTACTGGAGTGGGGTGCCATTGAAACGTGCTACTAGCATTTAAAAAAATTACATAGGTGGCTTGCATTACATTTTTATTGGACAGTGGTGTTCTAAACCTTTATTTTCTTATCTGGAAAATGAGGGGGAGAGACTAGAGATCAGTAAGGTGTACTCATCTCCAGGATGCTATGGTTTCCCCCCACACCTGGCTCATTGTGCGCATTGACTACCCAGCAGGGTGAACTATGGTCAGGGTTAAGGTGGCAGGTGCTCTCAGGGCCCCACTCACATCCGCTCAGCAGTTACCATTCTGAAGGCATCCTGCTTCAAGCTTCATACCTACTTCATAGCTCTTCCTCTTAAGGTTCTCTGTGCTACTTCCATGCGGAGGCCAGCTATGCCTCCAGGGATAGCCCTCAGCCAATGACAGATTGGAGTTGAGAGTAAATACCCCAGTTTTCATGCCCCTCAGGTGACACACTCCAAGATGTGTTCTGCAGTTTCCCAGAGTTCCCCAGCAGGACTGAGCTTTAGCACCCACAGTGGTACCCTGCTCAGTAATCCTCCCTTTATTGGCTTTCTTCCCTTCCCTATCTTACTTCCCCATTCGTCTACAGGTACTTTTCTAGGATCACTTCCTGTGTAAACTACCACACTTCCGTCCTTTCAGGAGTCTGCGCCTGATTACATGCAACCTAAAATAGTCAATTACTGGAGCTCGAAGAGAATGATGTTTAAGGGCACTGCCCAGGTTTCAGTGGCTTCTCCTGTTTTATCAGCTCATCAGAATCTCTGGCCGATTAACCAACAAGTAGAAGCTTAATGTTGTTCTTGAGTTTGTCCTGTCCACAGAACTACAGGCACAATGACTTGGCATTCTTTGCTTGCTCTCCCAAACATGCTACCTCAAAGGAATTGGCACTTTCAGCTACATTTTAACTGCACTAATGATTTCTATTTCAGTACTAGTTTCCAACCTCAGTTTTCATCAGTCTGAGCTCCTGGTTTCATTTTCTCCTAATTGCAGTAAGATGCCCCCAAGACATCTTAGGCATGATGGGTCCTGGGTGGGTGTAAATTGTTTGCTGCTGTTGAAGACACTCTGGGAGGGAACCTTCTGGGATCTGACAGGAAGTTGTTCCAGATGTCAGAAACTCAATGCCAAAAAATAAAAATAAGCTCCAGTTACTAAACAGATCAGGGTCTGGCATTTTAGAAATAAGAGCATCTCTAAGATGAGCAAAATCTGAAATCTCTGGAAATGGTCCAGAGATACAGCACATACATGGCTTAGGAGCATTCTGGAAGTTGGAAGATGGATTACGGCCATTTAAGGAATCACTTTCTCATGTCAAATCAGGAATTAGAATCCTTGGAGAGCAGGAAGGGATCTTAGGAATTCTCTTATCCCCTCTCCACCCTCTAATTTTATAAATGAGAAACACTGAGGCCCAGAGAAATGAAATGATGCATCTGTAGACACACAGACAGTAAGTGTCCAGTGCTTTTCCTGCAACCCTGGAGCACCACGCCTAGTCTTTGTACAGAAATAAAAGCCAGTGACTCCAGAGCGACAACCCTTGCTCCTACCTTGGGACAGGAGAGTTAGGACAATGCGGTAAAAAACCAGACCCCTCAGAGCTGTCTCTTAGCTGTACAGCATGAAGGGAACTACGTTGGATGACTCCCCAAGAGGGATCCCCCAAGGTCTGTCTAGAGGGCTGGCATGTGACATGCACTGCCCTAAAAATTAGTCCAGCCTGCTGAAGCAGCATGAGAACCAGAAGAGTATTTTTGGCACACCTCATGACACTGGGCTCTGTGCTAGGGCCCCAGGGATCTGAATCAGTCATAAACTTGGGCTCTGCTCTAAAACTGTTTCTAATTGAAACAGTGGAGACAAGACAGACAATGAACCAATTCAAAATATAGAAATGTGATTCCTGAGTTTCTCCCACCAAATATCTGGTTGCAGTCTGGCATGTGTCTTGTACCCTCTCCCATCCCTGGAATTCTCCAATAATTCCATGAATATGAATTGTATCTTATTACAACACTCATAAGTTCTTTAGGGACAGAAATCATGTTTTTATTCATTCATGCACACATACATTCATGCATTTATTCAACAAATTGATTGAATGCCTACTATGAGTCCCTACTGTTGAACCTCTCCTAGGGATGGGAGAGAGTGCTCAGTGAAGTGGAAGGAGGGGCAGAAGATATCCAAGCCCCTCCAGTGCCTTCCCATTTGACTCAGAAGCCAAGCCCAGGTCCTTATAACCATCTTTAAAATCTGTCCTGATTCCCCTGTCCTTTCCTACCCTGCTGGCATCTTGATATCCATAGGCTGGCTGGAAGTAGAGAAAGCTGTTATGTGAGGTTAGAAAGGGCAACTAGTTTTCATTCATTTAATTTCAGTGACTTAATTGATTTATTCATGCATTCACTTATTAGACACACATTTATTGATTATCACCTCTGTGTCAGGGCCTCTTCTAAACACCGGGTTATTAGTGGTAGGTGGTGTTTCAGTTCTCATGAACCTTATAGTCTGTAGAGAGGAACTCAAGCAATAAACTGATTGGCAAATATCTAAGCAATCCTACCTGGTGAAAAGCTCTCTGAAGAAAAAACGAGACAAAGGGTCAAGAATAATGGGAGAAACCTAATTTGTATTGAGAGTCAGGAGAGGCATCTCTGGGGGAAGTAACCTTTAAATTGACACACGCACAAAGAGAAAGAGTAGCCAGGGGTAGAAGCGAGAGAGGTGGTCTTTCAGGCAGAGGTTCTGAAGATCGCTGGAGAGGTTCTGAACTTGGCACCCTAATAGCCCTCTGCTCTGCCCTTGAACTTTGGATCCCCTCTGCACGAAGCATCCTCCTAGGAGCACTCTTGCTTCCACTGTCAGCAGCACCCCCTCACCCCAGAGTGGGGCATTTGTTAAAATTAAGAAACTTACACTGATATATCATTATCACTCACAATCCATAGTTTATATTAGGTTTCATTCTTGGTGTACATTCTGTGGGTTTTGAGCATTATAAGAAAATAATAGTAATGATGGTGCTGGGTATTCTTCACCCCCCCACCCCAACATGCATCCTACATCCTTGTGTGCCTACCTCTGTGCCCCAGGAGGCAGACTATATCACCCAGGTTCCCTGGCAGCTGCCTTCTGATTGAGTTCAGCCAAGGAGTGGGCCCAGCAGGAGATCAGAAGGCAAGAGGAGAGAGAGACTGAAATGTTTCTTCCCTGCTCCTTCCCTGTTTCAGCACCCCATCTCTGGCAAGAATTGCGTCCCTCTGTGACCACAGACCCTGACCAGTGGCCCCTTGCCCTTGGTCCCAGCTCTCACTGCAATCCAGTGACATCATTTCCTCCCCTTGTCCCCTCAGCACGTGGTAATGGCTCCTTGCATAGTCTCTGGCCTTTGACATCTCTTGTTGGTTCCCTTAACCTTCCCACAAAGTAGTCCCTTCACTGGAATTTCTTCATTTGAACTGTTTGGGCTGAGTTCTGTTTCTTGTTGGCATTCTCATTCATCTAATCATAACAACAAACCAGCAATAACAACTCAAGAACAACTTTATTAAGTGTTCGCCATGTGCCAGTTGCTGTGTTAATTCCTTCAAAAATGTTGGCTGAATTTAAGGTGAATTTTCAAAAAAGCTTCATCCGTGACTTTCATACACATATAAAATGAATACATGTTGACTGACAAAAGACTCTCTCCTCAACCTAACTCCAGTCAGGCTCCTCTAAATCCTCAAGGCCCTAGCTTCGGGCGCTGTCCTTGGTCTCTTTATTTGAGAATCTCACTGAGTTCAGCCACGATCCTCCATTTGAATCCCGCTGCTCTTGTATCTGATCACATTTCTCATCCCCTCACCCTTGATATCTTACCACCCAGACCTGCCTCAGCAAGAATCCTGTCAAGTCCGCTTAGCCAGAATCTCGCTCAGCCCTCAGTTTCCTCTGAGTAGTTTTCCATCTACTGACCCCCTCTCTCACCCCCACCCCACCTTTGGCTATAAATCTTCACTTGTCCTGGTTTTGGAGATGAGTCTGATCTCTCTCCCTGTACAAAACCTCACTGTTGTAATCCCCCTGGATAAATCTGCCTTACTGTCTTTAAGAAGTGTCATGACATTTTTTCTTTACCATGACAGAAACTCTTTGACCAAACTTGAAATAGGCTCCTCTGAGGTCTCCTTTTGATTAGGCCTCATCTCTTTGGGCCTTGTCTATGGCCTGCCTAGCCCAGTTTTAGCAAGAATCCTGCTAAATCAGGTTAGTGAGAATCACCCCATTCCTGACATCTGATCACCCTTGATATCTGACCAAATTCCTCAACTTCTGTCCTTGATATCTCATTACCCTGAACTGCCTTCACCAAGAATCCTTGTATGCTTGATGTTTCCTGTTGGTATTGATAATTTTATACCCACTGACTCCACTCTGATCATTGGCTATAAATCCACATCTGTGTTTGCTAGTATTCCAAGTTGAGCTTGATTTCTCTGCCCTGTTATAATAGTCTCGACACCTATTGCAATAGTGATGATACAGTCTTCCATATCAGTTTAACACGTGTCAGAATAACTTTTTCTTTAACAGTATTAAATATTTTGCTCATTAATGAAGGAATTGGTAGGATGGTACAACCAGTTCAAGAGCAGACACATTTATAGATCAGGAATATTGAAGTGAATATGCAAATACTGGCAAATTTGATCTTTTCCACAGGGCTGGAGGCACATCAAATTGAACCTCTAAAGGACAGAGTTTGCATGTCTATAGACAAGAATGATTTTGCAAATACAGAGTTGTAAAATGGCTCAGTGGCAGCAAAAAGCTAGAATGGAAAAACCTAGACACCTGTGCTGGAGACTGCTGCCCATAGGCCAATGCAGCCCACTGCCTGCTGTTGTAAATAAAGTTTTATTGGAACACAGCCACATATATTCATTTGCGCATTTCCTGAGGTTGCTTTCATGCTCCAATGGCAGAACTGAGTAGTCGCAGCAGTGACCAGGTAGTCCACAAAACTTTAAATATTTACTCTCTAGCCCTTTACAGAAAAGGTTACTTGACCTCCCTGCTATGGAGACTGTATTGTTTTCCTTTGGAGCAGAATTTTTCCTACAGCTGATAAGAAATATACCAGTATTGGCTCCATTTTACAAGTTAAAAAACCTAAGACCAGTTAAGTGATACAACCTGAACCCTAACCCTGGTCAGCCTGATTCCATCACTAGTGCTAGGATCAGCAAGCAATTTAGCTGACCCTAATAACAAAAAGTCCTGAGGCGGAAGTACAGACCAAGCATCAGAACACCTTAGAAATGATTTCATCTTGAAGAAAGAAAATGTTGTCTTCAGAAAGGTATGTGTGTGAAGGGGTGTGTGTGTGTGTGTAGTGGGGGGGTGGTGATTAAAAAGAGTGTCTGCTTTGATAACTAATTTTACTTCGGCCTAATTTTACTTGTATTCCTTGGGTTACAACTACTTTCACAAGGGCACATGAACTAAATTATAGCAACTTTGGCCAAGGCAGGACATTGGTTGTACATTGCTGAACAAGAAATTGAGGCAGAAACTGACAATTTTTTCAGTATTGTACTGGTTTTCTTTCAGGTGTTTGCGCTTTCTGAACCTACCCAGCATCAGAGTCCTTCATAGTCAGTGCAAGTTAACATCAGTTGTCGCCTTCTTCAATAGTCAGCTCCTCCCTCCCTCCCCATTTATTACATTTTTCGTCTATTTTAAAGCTATTGAAAATGCTAGTCTCTGAAAGGGATTAAGTGGGTTAATTAGCATTAAAAAGCCCCTTTATTTAGTCAGTCTTTAAAATCTCTAAACATCGCCTGGACTGGCCACCCCTCCCCCCATTTTGTGAATGGGAAAGGGAGCTGGAAAAACTCCAGCTATAAGAGAGTGTCTGAGACTCAACCCAGCCCAGCCCATTCCCCAGTCCAATGTGGAAATCATGTCTTTCGTATCAGGTTGCATGTGAAATCTTTGTCAAATCTTTTTCGGTACATGCTCCTGAATAATACTTCCCAGAGTATCACTAATAGTCACAAGACGCAGTGGGTGAATTTCAATGGCTGAACCGCTGGGGAGAAAATGAATGGACTGTTAATAGGATCGCTCTGGAATAATAGCTAAATTATTAAACTGTAGTGTGGTGGGTGTCACTTCCTGAGTGTGGCAAATTAGATTGGAAGGTGCCACTGTGAATGTCTCAGGAATATTACATTGCACAGGCCTTTGGAGGGATTTAAACCTTTTCTATAGCCTTCTCTTCTTTACCAGAGCTTTTCTTTGTCTTTCGCGTTGGGTTTTATTAGCAGAGGGTGGAGGAGACAGTATTGGTTTTCTGCCACATCCCCTGGGTGTTCACCTCTACACCAAAGGCTCTTTACTACAAACACCTGCAAGGCTTGGCCAACAGGACGTCCTCAGGGGGAACCCAATGCCAGAGCACTAATCCCTCCATGGCTGCCCTCATCTAATGATGGGTGGGAGTTGGCGGATAAAAAAAAAAAAACAGCTGCCTCAGCCCTTCTCTGGAGCCATGGTGAATTCTGCTAACTCTAGGGTACAAGGCAACCTCTGGAAGTTCCCCAGCAGGACTGTGCTCCAGTGACCCCCAGTGTTTGATAATCTTACCTTTCTTGGCTGCTGTACCTTCCTATCTCACTTCCTCTACTACTGTTTCCTGGAATCACCACACAAAGAAAGAGTTTACTCACATTCCTCTCTTAGGTCCCACTTCTAGGGTAAGCCACACCAAGACAGTAAATAGAAAGATTTTTCCTCATCATTTATCCTGCAGCAAAGGTGCCACTTTATTCTCCCATTTCACAGAACCAGTTAGGCAAGTCCCCTGCTCTGACCAGAGGGTAGCACCTTGCAGTGGGAAAGCCATGAACTTGGGTGAGATTCAATCTGGAGTTCAAATCCAGCCTTTGCCATTGACTGGCTGGCTGACCTGTGTGACCTTGCTCAAGGTATTTTGCCTCAGTGAATCTTCATTTCCCCGCTTATTAAAGAGGGCTAGTAATACTTCCCTCCAGAATTGGGGAGAGAATCAGCTACGTGATGTATGTCCACAGCTCAGCACAATGCTTAGCAGGTAGGAGCAAACGAATAAATGGCAGTTCTTTGACTTCCAAAAGGCTGCTCCACAGTCACTACCAAGAGAATGTGATGTTCTTGTCCTTGTAGCTTTTGTCACGGGAGGATAAAACGAAAAGATACCCATAGCAAGGATCTATCAAGATTTCAAGGTTCCTGTGATTACAAAACAGTAGCAA
Source organism: Budorcas taxicolor (assembly GCF_023091745.1). Taxonomy (NCBI): domain Eukaryota; kingdom Metazoa; phylum Chordata; class Mammalia; order Artiodactyla; family Bovidae; genus Budorcas; species Budorcas taxicolor. The sequence goes on along the minus strand of NC_068935.1, from coordinate 127,392,228 downwards.
AGACAACCATGAGGAAAACCTTACCTGGCTAACAATTTTTCCAGTCCATCTTTTAATTAGTTTTTGAGAAATTTCTGACCTCATAGACTAAGCTGCATTGTATTAATATTCTAGTCTTCTGAGTCTGTGACAAACAAGAAGAAATTCACGACCATAAAACCCCCAAATAAAACAAAACAGGGAGAAGCTTATAAAACTAAATATGGAACTCAGCTCTAACAGCTGAATGGAGAAAGGAATTAGAATAATTTAAAAGTCACAAGTGGATGGTAAAGTGTAAAGAAATAGAAACTTACAGACTATTTAAAACCTGGAAATGCTGACTGTTCAGAAACAACACAGATGGATCAAGAGTGGTGAACAGCCAGAGAGGATTATAGACGGATCTGCATTGTCTTAGCAGCTCCCTGTGCCACCTATTTCTGAGGACAGTTGGACAACTAGATATGGAACCAGGCTAATGTTGGCAGCAGATCCAATGATGGCCACTGGCCTAACGATAGGTCCTTCCTTTGAGTTTGCAATGATGAACTATACCCCATGTCTGATGACTCTTACTGATTTGGGCACCCTAATGCCGCATTGTGTGGTGGTAGTGGGCTTCCCTGGTGGCTCAGATGGTAAAGAATCTGCCTGCAGTCCAGGAGACTGAATTCTATCCCTGGGTTGGGAAGATCCCCTGGAGAAGAGAATGGTTACCCCTTGTATGGTGGTACCCATAAGAGGTCAATGAAAATGCTTGAGATGATGAGTCCGTGAGTAGTCTCAGTAGATACATCTCTGGAGAGTGGATTCAATGTCACTGAATCCAGGGTTGCCGTGCCTCAGAGGAAAACAAGATTTTCACATTGCCAACAGGGGAAGCTTGGTCAAATGTGGTTGTGAAGTAGCATCCTTGAATTCTATAGGCCTCCAGGGTTGAGGCACGTGGATGGGCAGTGGAGTAGGGATGAGGAAAGCCCATGCCATCATTGCCTGTGTCTTATGTGTCCTGATCACTGCAAAGATGACCAGGGAGCTGGATGGCCTTTGGAGTCAGGGTGACTCCAACATGACCAGAAGGGCTTGTCAGATACACTCAGTGATGGCTTACATCAGAGATTATAATGGCCTGGTCACTCGAGTAGGGAGGGAGATTCCCTGCCACCTGGTCCTGAACCCCTGTACTCCCTTGTCATATTTTGTTGATCTCAAAACCACCTTTCCGAGTGAGAAAGCCACACTACTAGCAGGGACCACTAGGTTCAGGGTGGCCAGGGTTTGCTGGCAGCTGTGCTGATGTCCTCTTCCAGTTCATCCATGATGGTGGCAAAGGCTTTAAAGATGGCATTCGTGGGTCCAGCCAGAGTGGTAATTCTCTCAGCACAATTCCCTCTGGAGATTATGTACATTATGCTTCCCACACATCTTCTTAACTGATTCTCTGTTCATTCTGAGATACTGCCAACATCCTTTCCTTGCATAAGGAGCTGTCTGGTGAAAGTGACATTCAGTCCACTTGCAGTCATGCCCTCTATCCACCTGAAAGGCTCCTGTTGCCTTCTTGACAACCCCTATCATTCCTCCTCTGGCGTTCTGCCCTCCCCATTCCCACCCTTTTCTTCTCCAATCTGCAGTTTTGGGCTTTGACTACTACCAGTAGTAGTCTATTTCAAGTCCAGCTCCTTGGAATACCACTGGACCCAGAGACAGGTATTATTACAGGTGTCACACTAAGAACTAAGCATAAAAGGAAAACAACTGATAGATGTGATTATGTTTAAATGAAGAACTTTTGTTCAACAGTAGACCCCATTAAGAAAGAGAAAAAACAAACCAAAGAGCAAGAGAATACCTTTGCAGCTCCTGTACCCAATAAAAGACTTTTACCTAGAATAGATAAAGAACTCCTATCCATTAAGAGAGAAGTAGAAACCCCATCGAGAAATGAGCAGAAAGCTTGAACATGAGCAGCACAAAAGAAGATATACAAATGACCAGTAAACATAATGAAATGTGCTCAACCTCCTTACTAAACAGAGAAATGCAATTTCAAAGCTCCCCTGTCCATTGAGTAGATGCCAGAAATGAAAACATCTGCTAGAGAGCAACTGGAACTCTTGTACCCTGGTGGTAGGCATGTCTGTGGGTACCCTTTCCCTCGATTTGGCAAAGACTTTGACATTATCTGTTAAAGTTGAAGATACTTACACCACCTTCCCCTCCAATATGTAGCATATAATTCCATTTATATAGCGTTCAAAAACACACAAAACAAATCTCCAGTTTAGGTATATATACTAGGTGGCAAAACATTGAACACGGCAAGGAAGCTATTACCATAAAGTCAGGGCCATGGTTCTCTTGCGAGAGAAAGGAGGAAACCCTGATGGATTAGGAGTGCGCAGGGGTCTAGTGGAGGTGTTGGCAGTGATATGCTTGTTGATCAGGGTGGTACCTGGAGGAGTGTTTGGTCTACAGTAATTCATTGTGCTGCGTGTTTGTGCTTCATGTACTTTTCCATATGTATGCCGTATCTCACTGTAAGGAAGTTTTTTTAAAAAACTTTCTCAAAGCATTCTCTGAAAAGCATTGGTTAATGAGGATTTAATATATGTTACTCACAAAAAGAGTTCCATGGTCATATACATCTCAGCACTGGAATAAATGAAAACAATCAGAACTTTAGAATACCAAGGTACATTGTGAAATTCCAAGAGGAATCAGGAGTATCTAATAATTTATGTGACCACAGAACCCTTTTCCTAAGGGAGATTTTACAGAGCGTATACTTAGGAAAAGTAGATGGAAAAAAGTCATAGAACAAGTTTCAGTTTCACGAGTCAGTTGATCTGACCAAGGGCTTCAGGAGCTTTGTGCAAAGCGTGAAACGCAAAATACAAACAAGTGAAGTTTTGGGTAGTGCTGAACTGGAGGCTCTCAGTGTTCCTAAAATCCTCATAATTTCAAGTGTCTACTCAACTGATCCCAAACACTGAATAGTGAAGGGTCAGCCCATGCCTCTCCTCTGTGACAGGGTATATTCTAGTTTTCCTAATCACCGTGATGACCTGTGTATCTGTGGATGGATGGACCACCTGGTGTTTGCTCACTTTTGGTTGTTCTAGGTTCGTGTCCTTCACAGCTGTTTATAAGCAAAATAATTCAGATGGAGTCCAACCTCTGCCCCAGTGCTGGTGCAACAACTCTGCTCTAACTGGGCCACTGAGTCAGTTAGCTTTCACTGTATAACAAACCTCCCCACAGCCTAGTGGCTTAAAAATAGCCACCACAATTTTGTAAGCTGGAAATTTGGACTGGGCTCAAGTGGATGAGCTTTCTGCTGGTCTCAACTAGGTGTCACTCCTATGTGTCTACAGATGGCCACTGGGTCAGCTACGATGCTGGCAGGCTGTTAGCTGAGGCAGCCATTTAAGTTCCAGCTATGGATTTCTCTTATCTTTCATTAGACAGCCCCAGATGGGTTTATTCATGTTGCAGCTATAACAAGAGTCCTAAGAATAGCAAGAGAGGGAGAGCTCCAGTGTGCACGTGCTTTTCAAATCTTTGCTTGCATCACATTTGTGTTTATGCTGTGGATCAGACAATCACACAGCCAAGTCTAGAGTCTAAGTAGAAGGAGACTCCCCAAGGGTATGGATACAGAGACTTGAACAAATTGGGAGCCATTGCTGCATCAGTCTGCCAAAGGTGCTTTGGGCATCAGAGCCATTCATTATCAAAACTATCTCTAAAACTGCACTGATTTATGGTACTTCTGATACCAGTCAAATTCACTGCTGAGATGTACTTTTAAAAGCAACCATGTTCATCAGCCTTTCAAAGAAATGATCCAAGTAAGAAAGGTTGATTAAGATAGAGATCGATTACCTTTCCAAAGATATGATGAAATGTAAACAGTTTCCCCTAAGTATACAAGATGGTTGTTCAAGGAGAAATTTAATTACAACCCAAGGAACAGATGGATTCTCACATATACAGCTTATCATTAGATTGCATTTGGTACAAAAACGATGACACTTCCTTTCGTTTCACTGGTTTGTGTTTAACAAAATCTATTCCTTGGCTTTTTTCAACACAACTCTGTTGCAGACTTCAAATTATAATCTAAGGCTGCACATATTCACCCTGTCTGTTGAAAGAAAAGAAGCAGGGTTATATGGGGCAGTAACGAACAGGCAGGATAGGTCCAGGCGAGCTTTCTATTGTCCTCAAGCGTTGGCAGTGGATGACTGTGGCCATGCTGAGTTGGGAAAGGATAACAGCTCTAAGTCACAGCAGCACTGGGGGCAGAGGGAGGGTAATTTCTCTCGGAAACGACAAGGTTCATCAGGTGACTCCAGATGGAATTACCAGTCTTGATTACCTTTGACCACCTGAGGCCACCATCTTGTACTCACTTTATACTGTTGAGACCACAAGAAAGGTTTGTCACCAAAAACTGTAAACTCCCAGTTTCTGTCTTTCATGGCATAGATCTATGTCTTTGCTTCAGATGACATTGAAGTCTATAGATAATTTTGAATGTGATGAAGTCATAGTTGCTAAGCTTTTTATTAAGTTGAGATGTTGATGATGATGATCGAGAGAAGCAGCTCCGGCTGAATTCTTGACAAGAATTATATCATTTCATCTTTATGATGCCCTCCTATCTCTATTTGACACCAGGAGATTAACTGACTGGCCCAAGGACCCACAAGTTGTAAATGGTGGTGACAGGATTTGAACCCAGGTCTACTCTGACCCTAAAGTTCTGCTTTTAGCTAGTCAGCCACATCACCCCTCTTTTGAGCATTTGCTAGGTAATATGCCTGAGCCTCCTCTTCCTCCTCATCTATACTTTTGTTGAACATTTGCTCTTTGTAGTGTATACAGAGCTGTGCTGGTAATGGGGTATAAAAATGCCTCTTGCACAATAGAATGGGATGAACAACCTTGGGAAAAACAACCTTATAAATAACTTTCTATAGTTGGTGGTCTTGATGGAGAGGGAAAACAGAAATTATAAGAACCTTGTCAGGTGACTGCTGCTAAGTCACTTCAGTCGTGTCCGACTCTGTGCGATCCCATAGACGGCAGCCCACCAGGCTCCCCCGTCCCTGGGATTCTCCAGGCAGGAACGCTGGAGTGGGTTGCCATTTCCTTCTCCAATGCATGAAAGTGAAAAGGGAAAGTGAAGTTGCTCAGTCGTGTCCGACTCTTCGCGACCCCATGGACTGCAGCCTACCAGGCTCCTCCATCCGCGGGATTTTCCAGGCAAGAGTACTGGAGTGGGGTGCCATTGCCTTCTCATGTCAGGTGACAGACCTGCTTTTAGTTAGAGGTTTCATGTTGTCCATCTCCCTCAACAGATCCCTCTCAGAGAGTGACAGCAAGCAGCACAATGGAACCATTTGACAGCTAGCACATCTTCACCACCACATCCACCCTGGTACTTTAATCCTTGATGAAATTGCATGAAGTTAGGAAGCCTGCAAGAGACAAGGGAACATGCTGGATATCTCACAGCTGTAACTTTCAGACACCAAATAATTAAGAAATGATCTTTCACATTTATATATAATTTTTTTCTGTCTTATGCCAGTTAAAGGCACAGACTTAGGAAACAGACTGCTTGGGATCAACCACAGATCTGCCATTTTACTAGCTGTATGACCTTGAACAAATTATTAGACCTCTCTGAGCCTCGGTTTCCTCAGCCAGAAGAAAGAAATGATAATAGTATTCTTTGCAAAAGAATGCAAAACACATGATGCCTTGCAATACAGCAAGTGCTGTTTAAATGTTAGCTATTAATACTGTTACTCTGTTAAACAGCTTAAATCAGGCATAGGTTTTCATGTTTTATTTCAAAAATTTAAAAGGTCATTAAATTATTTTTATATTCTTGGTGGCAGCCAATTTATTATTTTATTTGGAAAGATTCATTTAGCATCCAGTGGTTGTATGCTAAGTATATCTTGGAATAAGTTTGTCACTTGGATATTGATTTATGTACATTATTGTTGCTTTTAGTGAATCAACCGTTTATGTCATCTGTCCACTTCTCTTTGGAAGTTTCCTCTTTTAATTAGAAAGTTAATATTTATTGATGCCTTACAATGTGTTACTATTCTAAACCCTTAGCAGTCATTACCTATTTTAATATTCATCATCACCCAATGAAGTTATTATTATTCTGATATTAGAGATGCAAAAATACAGGCAGAGGTGCAATAATGTGTCCACCAGGATCTTGTAAGTGCTGTAGCCAGGATTCAGAACCATGCAGGGAGATCCCATAACTCAGTTTCTTAATCATTCTGATCTATTCGTTGTTCCTGTAGTATTTACTTATAAGAGCTTTTTATATAGGGATATTAATTTTTGATATGTATTGTACATTTTCCCAAGTCTGTCCTTCTACTTTTTTACTTTCCTTTTGGTGGTATTTGCTGTACAGAAATAAAAATAAAATAAAAATAAAGTAAAATAAAAATCTTGTGGATGTACTTTTCTATATCAATTTTTCAGCTTGATTGAGGTTTAATTGAGAAATAGAATTGTAATTAGTGTGCAAAGTGATGATGTGATATACATATACTTTCCTGGTGACTCAGACAGTAAAAAAAATCTGCCTGCAATGTAAGAGACCTGAGTTCAATCCCTGGGTCAGGAAGATCCCCTGGAGGAGGACATGGTAACCCATTGCAGTATTCTTGCCTGGAGAATCCCATAGACAGAGGAGCCTGGTGGGCTAGAGTCTGTGGGGTTGCAAAAGAGTTGGACATGACTGAGTGACTAACACTTTTTTTTCATACATTGTGAAAGGATTCTGACCATTGAGTTAATTAACATGTGCATCACCTCACATATTTACCTTATCTTTGGTGTGAACCCCTAAGTTCTACTCTCAGCAAATTTCAGTTACACACTATTCAGTATTGTCAACTAGTCACCATGTTATACCTTAGATCTTTAGAGCTTATTCATCTTATAACTGATAGTTCTATACAGTTTAGAAATATTTAATATGGTCAAATATTTCCTGCTTTTTCTCTTAGTGGATTTTGTCTCTGATGTCATTTTCAGATGTTTCCTATCTAGAGGATATTAAAAATATTCACTCTATATTTTCTTCTAGATAGAACTTCAAAATTGCCTGTATTAACAAAATATATGTTCTTAGGCCCCAACTCAGACCTGCTGAATCAGAATTTGTGCAGTGAGAACTAGATGTTTATGCTTTTAAAAAGACACACAAAATTACGACCAAGAGGACTGGCAAATGCAGACATTTATCTCTTTTTATTTCCTCAAACACATGAAATTGACTGAAGAAATAATAAATTAGGAATATATCCTCAAAATCAATTCCAGATGGGTTAAGAAGTTAGTTGTAAAATGCCAAACTTAACTTTTAGAACAACACATAGGAGAATATCTGTATTAGAGTTCACCAGAGAAATGGAACCAATAGGATGTGTGTATATGTATAGATTGGTGTGTATACCTTATTGATGTATGTGTGTGAGTTTGTGATACATATATATGTATATGTGTGCATGTATACATATTTTATGTATATATATATATATATATATGAGAGAGATTGATTTAATTATTTAGCTATTTTAAGGAGCTGACTGACAACATTGTAGGGCTGGGACTGGAAAGTCTAAAATCCCCAGGGCAGGCCAGCAGGGTGGAAATTCTGGCAAGAGTTGCTGTTAACAGTCTTGAGTCTGAAGGCAGTTCGGAGAACAAATTCCTTCTTCCTTGAGGAAGCTCAGTCCTTTGTCTGAAGGCTTTCAGCTGATCGAATAAGGCCCCTACGTGCTATGGATGGTAACCTTCTTTATCAAAGTCTACTGATATAAATGTTAAATCACATTTGTAAAATGTCTTCACAGCAATGTCTAGACTGGTATTTGACCAAATAACTGGGCACCATAGCCTAGCCAAGTTGAAAAATTAACCCTTACAATATCTTTATGACCCTGCAGTAGGGAAGGATATTTAAACACACACACACGGAGGCAGAGGCCTTGGTAAATGGCTTGAACGGGGGGAAATGTATTTTCCTACCTGTGCCTTTCTTCCCCTCATGTGAGATGGCCCCAAGCAGACCAGATTCCATGTGAGACAATATGCCTCTTTGTATTATTACAATTTGCTTCCTTGCCAGAGAACTCTTTTCCTTCTTTCACTTCTCTGATTCCAGACAAACACCAGGAAACACAGTACAAGAATATAAAAAGAGTGTTTTAATTTAGGTTCCATAAACCTAGATATTAGCTGTGGTCCCACAGTATCCCAAGCCAAAATACCAAACACTGATGGATTTATTGTTGCCCTAATTTAAAACAAGCCTGATTTATTTTTAAAAGTGAAACCTCAAAACAGAACTCAGCAGACATGATATGGAATGTATTATATGCCTAACCAAAAAACAAAACACTGCTCGGTACAGTGGACTTGAAAATTATCTTGCTATTAATAGATCTCCTGGATGGCTGTGATCACTTGGATTTGACATGTTCAGGTTTTGGCAGCTGCTGAGGACTGAAAACAAGACGTTCCATACATTATTGCTTAATAAAGAAACTAGGCCATGAAGTAGCCCTTTGGTAATTTTTAAAAAAGACTTTGAAGAGCCCAATTCCATCTTTAATAAGTCCTCGTCGCCAAGCATGTTGCTCAGCAGTCTGATGAGCAGATTCATCCAAAGCTGTGTGAAATGAGAGCAACTCGGGGTGCCCTGTTGCTGTCGTCTCTTCATCTGGGATGGATGCCTCAAATGCTGTACACCCACGACAGATATTTGCTGAATTGTGACACATCCCTCTCTTTCCTTTTATATTTTGAGGGCCTGACACTGAGATAATGATTGAAATGTTTACGTTAAGGACCTCTGAAGAATGTATCTGTTGGACAGAGAACACCATTTTCAAGAGTATAAGGTAACACTGATCTGTTCTGCTAGGCTCAAAATATTTTTAAATGTTTAATTGGAAAATATTTCTGCCCACTGGTCTCTTGGAAAACAAGGTTAAAAAAAGAAAGATTACAAACACACCAAAAAACCAAACAAGGAGAAGAAGCTGTAGAGGATTTTAGTTCTTTTTTTAAAAATTGTGTGTGTGCTTAGTCACTCAGTTGTGTCCAACTCTTTGTGACCCCATGGTCTATAGCCCGCCAGGCTCCTCTGTCCATGGGATTCTCCAGGCAAGAATACTGGAGTGGGTTGCCATTTCCTACTGCAGGGGATCTGCCCGACCCAGGGATTGAACTCATGTCTCTTGCATCTTCTGCAATGGCCGGCAGATTCTTCACCACTGTGCCACCTGGGAATCCCTTTATGAGTGTAAGAAAATAGTTCTTTTAGATTGGATTCCTCAGTAGTAGACTCTGAGATGAAGGTTCATAAAAAGCAGTAAGGAAATGGAACTGGAAAGAGAAGAATTGCAAGGAGGAGTCATACTTCAAGTGAAGTCCCTGGAGGGTAACTCGGACTCAGTCCTGGTCTGGGGATAGTGTAAATCCTAATCAGCGGACAAGGGAGCTGGAGTAGTTATAGACCACCCACCTTGCTGTCTTGGTAATCACTGGATCAGAAGTCACTGCACTGTAGATTCCCAGGCACTTCTGGATCTACTTGCATAGACAAAGCAGGTTCTTGAAGCCTGAGGACTTTCCTACAACAAAGAGTTGCAGGTCCCAGCTGGAGGGGGTTGGGGAGTGACAGATGGGCATGAAGATGGTGAAGGCCTCTAAGGGGATGTGCGCAGACCTCTGACAGCATCTGCCTCACTATTCCATGAGGAGTAGTTTGTCAGGGTCTCTCCACAAATTCAGAGCAGGCCTAAGGATGAAGGGAAGAAGGGGTATGATGTCCATGATGTAAGGTTGGCAGCAAGTCACCAGATTTTCTCTGGTGTTCTCACCCCCTGGTTGAGTCAATAGGAAAGAGATTAAAGAGGAGTTTGGTTTGGAGATGAACAAACTCCGTGATCCTTTCCACTGATAGATCCCAAAGCCTGGGAGGTGGTGGACAGTGAGCAGGTCTGAAGAATAGACCGAAGATCAATCCTGTAGGGCAGTGGTCCCCAGCCTTTTCTGCTCCAGGGACCAATTTCATAGAAGACAATTTTTCCATGGATCATGAGTGAGGGGATGGTTACAGGATGATTCAAGCACATTACATTTATCATGTACTTTATTTCTAATCTCATATGCTGCCACTGACCTGACAAGAGATCCTGGTCCATGGCCTGGAGGTTGGGGACCCCTGCTGAAAGGGATACTTGAGTCAAAGACAGGAAAATGGTCTCAAGTCAGGGCTTCACTGGGGAGAAAAAGAAGAAGGGAATAGGGAAACAGCTGGCACTGAAATAACCATTCTGCGATTGTATCACAATTATAAAACTGTATTGAACAGCATATGTAATAATGCAACAGATGAGTTATTTAAGTAACTCTAATACGTACTGAATGTACTATCCACATTGCAAGTACTCAATAGCCACATGGGGTTAGCAGCTACTGTATTAGAAAGCGTAGCTCTAGAACATTCCATCATCATAGAAAGTTCTGTTGGACAGTGCTGGCCTAGAGCTTACTCAGTGGATCAACGGTCAAGATGTATTGGGCCCCATTCTCATTTCAGACTCTTATTTTCTTCCTTCCCATATTCAGCTTATGAAATTTGCCCCTAAGACTTTGCTGAAAAATTTGGAGGACAATCATATAAAGATGATTTTAAAATTTGATGTCTGAAGTTACCTTTGTTAAGTGACTTTTGCCTCCATGGGTCTAACCTAAGTTTTTAGCAGTTACGTGTTAACTCGGATTTAGTATACGCTTAGCCATTGTAACACCCCAACAGCCATGTTCATTTTCGTCTTGGGTTGCAGCTTTCCCTGATCTTATCATTTGTGTACATTTTAATCTTTACATGGAAAAGGAAGAAAATTGGTCTTAAGAGGCAGGAGGCAAGAGGTTGCACCAGAGTAGAAAAGGGGGTAGAAGCTAACTTGCTCACTCTATCTTTGGTTTCCATTTTCTCATGAACAGGGCTGGGCAGTTCTGCTTAGCTGCTGGGACAAATTCTTCCCAGACCCAGTGAGCCACTTGGATTTGGGCGGAGTATTTCCAGCAGTGTGGGATCTGCTGCTGCTTCCACTGCTATCCAGGAACATTTTTCTTTTTGGAGAAGATTGCTTCCTGGGCCACCATCAGAAGTCCACATTTGAGGCGATCCTGTATTATAATTGCACACCCTTTTCCCCAGAGTTGAGTTCCAGAGTATCTTAACTGGGGTACCCCCGAAGAAAACCCTCACACAGAGATTCAAGTGCAAGTGCTTTGTTTATGGGGTAACTGCAGGAAACACCAGTAGGGGAGTGGTGGGAAAGCGGAAGGAAAAAGAAGGAGGCCTACTAGGGTATCCTATCCAGCAAGTGTCCCCATGGGAGCTCTGGGAGCCAAGGCCTCAGACTTATCCGTGAAGGGTGAGAAAACTGGGGTATTCATGCAGCATGTCTCATGAGGAGTGGGTTGAGGGCTGCTGGAGGAGAGGCAGTTCAGGGCCTATTGCACGCATGAGCTGAGAATGCCCTCAGACAAAGAAATACAGATCCAGACGCTAGGGTTGATGTGCAGGGAAATGAGAGTGTGGAAGGCTATGTTGTGGGGTGGGGGGAGGACAGCTACAGAGTCTCCTGCTCACTTATTTTTCATGGACAAAATACACCTGAGACTCTTAGAGTCCAGCCCATCCGCGTCCACAGAGGGCTGACATACTGCCGCAGAGGAGATAATGAATCACTGCCAAGTGGAGAAACAAAAGGATCTTTAATGGGCAAATTGACCTCTGGTCAGAACATCCCAGACAGTGGAGAGTGAGGACAGAGCCTTTGGTCTTGAGTGCCTCTGGACTGAAAGAGCAGGGAGGCAGCTTTCCCGCTTTCACACTTAGGACAAGGAACAACTTCTTTTAACCACTTGTCAGAGCATACGTGAGCAGCTCTCGCGTTCTTGAATTTCTGAGACAGACTTACCAAGTGCTTTCTGCTGAGGCTGATGAAGCCAAGCTGGGGCATCTGCGTGCCAGGAATATATGGTTGCATATGTGCCACTGTTTATCTGTTTGCAAAATATGCCATATGTTGACAGCCTGACATATGTTGAGCACTAAGCAAGATGAGTCAGAGAGAAAGAAGAGCCAGAGTGTAAGAAAGAGAGGGAGAAGGAGAAACAGGGGAACGAATACAAAGCCTGGTGACTTTGGCAAGACAGTGAATTCCTTGAGCATGAGTGGTGTGTCTCGATCACCTTTAATCCCCAGTGCCCACAGGTACCTAGGAGATGCTTGGTTGGTGCATCCTGAAGATGAAAAGAACACATGCAAGGCTCCTAGAACCACGTCTTCTATCACGTATGATGCATGCTAAGAGTAGATTGAGTTAATGCATGAGAGGATGCTTAGAGCTGTAAAGACTTGCGGTTTCTCTCACTCTTTGACACAGTAAAACTGATCCTTGGATGTTGGAGCTGGTGCCTGTGTCCCAAGGAGTTATCCTACCTCCTCTCTGCTGCACTGCTCTGGTGTCTGGAGCCTGTGTGTTCCTGCTGCAGCTGTCCCCAGTGCCCCGGGCTTCTCACTGCAAGCCAAACCCTGTGCAACCAGGAAGTTTATGGGCTGGTGACATACAAAATGCTAAAACTCCTGGAAGAAAACAAAGAGAAAAGGCTTCATGACATTGGATTTGGCAATGATTCCTTGGACAGAACACCACAAGCACAGGCAGCAAAAGCAAAAATGGACAGCCTGGACAGCATAAAACTTCAGAACTGTTGTTCATCAAAGGACATAACCAACAAAGTGAAAAGGCAACCTGCAGAATAAGAGAAAACAGTGCAAATCATATATTTGGTAAGGGGTTAATGTCCAGAATATATAAAGAACTCCTACAACTCAAAAAAAAAAAAAAAAAATCAAATATCCCAATTAGAAAATGGGTGAAGAACTTGAATAGACATTTCTCCAAAGATGATATGCAGACAGCCAACAAGCATATGAAAAGATGCTCAGCATCACTAATCATCAGAGCAATTGCAAATCTAAATCACAGTGAGATATCCCCTCACACCCATTAGGATAGCTGCCATCTAAAAACCAGAAAATACAGATGTTGCTGGGGAGGTGGAGAAGTTGGAACGCTTGTGCACTGTTAGTGGGAATGTAAAACAATGTAGCCACTATGGAAAACATGGTGGAGGGTCCTCCAAAAATTAAAAATAGAGCCACCATATGATCCAGAAATTGCACTTGTAAATGTGTGACCAAAAGAATGGAAACCAGAGTCTCAAAGAGATAGCCATGTCCAGTGCTCTCCATTCCTAAGTGGAGAAACTGAATCCAGAGGTCTCATGGGCCAGTGAATAGAAAGTCAGGAGGAGAAGACCCCAACTACTCACTCCAGCCCCAGTGTTCCTTCTGTGCTTGGCTTCCATTTCTCACAGGCCCATAGGCCAGCCCACCTGCATCCTATCTTGTGCCTTGTCTTCTCCCATCCAGCCTTCCAGGCCCTCGGGCTCCCGTCCTCCTTGATGCATATTGTGCTCCAGCTGAGCTCCTGCCCCCTCTCTTCCCCAGGCATGACCTTGCCTCCATTTCCTCTGGGCCTTTGTCCCCTTTGTTTCCTTCCCTTCTAATCTATCAAAATTCCAACCATCTTCTGGGTCAATCCAAATAGCACTTCAGCATGCAGCCTTCCCTAGAATACCAGGCTGGAAGGAATTTCTCCATCATCAGTATTTCTATGACACTCTGTAGTCCAGTCAGACCATCCATTAGTTCTGCCTTGAATGATGGTAGCTTATGCTACTTTTTCTCTATAAATTACAGTCCACTTGCATGCAGACATCTTTAGAAGCTTCAAGATAGTAATAATTGTTACTGTTCAGTTGCTGTGTCCTGTCTGACTCTTTGCAACCCCCTGGGCTGCCACATACCAGGCTTTCCTGTCCTTCACTATCTCCTGGAGTTTGCTCAAACTTATGTCCATTGAGTAGGTGATGCCATTCAACCATCTCATCCTCTGTCATTCCCTTCTCCTGCTTTCAATGTTTCCCAGCATCAGGGTCTTTTCCACTGAGTCAGCTTTTTGCATCAGGTGGCCAAAGCATTGGAGCCTCAGCATTGGAACTTTCAATGAATATTCAGGATTGATTTCCTTTATGATTGACTGATTTAATCCCCTTGCAGTCCAAGGGACTCTCAAGACTCTGCTCCAGCACCACAGTTCGAAAGCATTAATTCTTTGGTGCTCAGTCTTCTTTATGATCCAACTCTCACATTCATGCATGACTGCTAGAAAAACCATAGCTTTGACTATACAGACCTTTGTTGGCAAAGTGATGTCTTTGCTTTTGAATATGCTGTGTAGGTTTGTCATAGCTTTTCTTCCAAGGAGCAAGTGTCTTTTAATTTCATGGCTGCAGTCACCGTCTGCAGTGATTTTGGAGCCCAAGAAAATAAAATCTACCATTGCTTCCACTTTTTCCCCATCTATTTGCCATGAAGTGTTGGGACCAGATGCCATGATCTTAGTTTTTTGAATGTTGAATTTTAAGCCAGCTTTTCCATTCTCCTCTTCACCCTCATCAAGAGGCTCTTTAATTCTTCTTCTCTTTCTGCCTTTGGGGTGGTGTCATCTGCATATCTGAGGTTGTTGATACTTCTCCTGGCAATCTTGATCCCAGCTTGTGATTCATCTAGCCTGGCATTTCGCCTGATGTGCTCTGCATATAAGTTAAATAAGAAGGGTGACAATATACAGCTTTTACATACTCCTTTCCCGATTTTGAACTAGTCCATTGTTCCATGTCCAGTTCCAACTGTTGCTTCTTCACCTGCATACAGGGTTCTCAGGAGACAGGTAAGGTGGTCTGATATTCCCATCTCTTTAAGAATTTTTCCACATTTTGTTATGATCCACATAGTCAAAGGCTTTAACATAGTCAGTGAAGCAGAAGTAGATGTTTTTCTGGCATTCCCTTGCTTTTTCTATGATTGAATGGATGCTGGCGATTTGGTCTCTGATTCCTCTGCCTTTTCTAAATCCAGCTTGTACATCTGGACGTTCTCAGTTCATGTACTGCTAAAGCCTAGCTTGAAGAATTTTGAGCATTATCTTGCTAGCGGAAATGAGTGCAATTGTACACTAGTTTGAACATTCTTTGACATTGCCTTTCTTTAGAATGAAAACTGACCTATTCCAGTCCTGTGGCCACTGCTGAGTTTTCCAAATTTGCTGGCATACTGAGTGCAGCATTTCAGCAGCATCATCTTTTAGGATTTTAAATAGCTCAGCTGGAATCCCATCACTTCCACTAGCTTTGTTCATAGTGATGCTTCCTAAGGCCTGTTTGACTTCACACTCCAGGATGTCTGGCTCTAGGTCAGTGACCACACCATCATGGTTATTTGGGTCATTAAGACCTTTTTTTGTAGAGTTCTTTGTATTCTTGCCACCTCTTTATCTCTTCTGCTTCTGTTAGGTTCTTGCTGTTTCTGTCCTTTGTTGTGCCATCCTTGAATGAAATGTTCCCTTGGTATCTCCAATTTTCTTGAAGAGATCTCAGTCTTCCCCATTCTATTGTTTTCCTCTATTTCTTTGCATTGATCAGTTAAGAAGGGTTTCTTATCTCTCCTTGCTCTTCTCTGGAACTCAGTTGGGTATCTTTTCCTTTCTCCTTTGCCTTTCGCTTCTCTTCTCTCAGCTATTTGTAAGGCCTCCTCAGACAACCACAACATTGCCTTCTTGCATTTCTTTTTCTTTGGTCACTGCCTCCTGTACAGTGTTATGAACCTCTGTCCATAGTTCATCAGGCTCTCTATCTATCAGATCTAGGCCCTTAAATCTATTTCTCACTTCCACTGTATAATCATAAGGGATTTGATTTAGGTCATACCTGAATGGCCTAGTGGTTTTCCCCACTCTCTTCAATTTAAGCCTGAATTTTGCAATAAGGAGCTGATGATCTGAGCCAGTCAGCTCCAGGTCTTGTTTTTGCTGACTGTATAGAGCTTCTCCATCTTCAGCTGCAAAGGATATAATCAATCTGATTTTGGTATTGACCATCTGGTGATGTCCACGTGTAGTCATCTTATGTGTTGTTGAAAAAGGGTGTTTGCTATGACCAGTGTGTTCTCTTGGCAAAGCTTTGTTAGCCTTTACCCTGTTTCATTTTGTACTCCAAGGCTAAACTTGCCTGTTACTCCAGGTGTTTCTTGACTTCCTCCTTTTGCATTCCAGTCCCCTATGAGGAAAATGACATGTTTTTTGGTGTTAGTCCTACAAAGTTTTGTAAGGTTTTCATAGAATCGTTCAGCTTCTTTGGCATCGGTGGTTGGGGCATAGACTTGGATTACCATAATGTTGAACGGTTTGCCTTGGAAACAAAATAATCAGTAGCAATTATTGAGTGTTTATGTTAAGCACCACATGAACTGCCTCATGTACTTTTCCCAGTAACTCTAGGAAGCAAATACCATCATTAGTCTCATTGTACACAAGGATCCTAAAACACAGAGAAGTTAAGAAACTTCCCTGAGATAACACAGGTGGGGAGTCAGTCTCAGAGTTGCTGATGCCATACAAGCTATCATCCATAACGCTACACTTCCTTCTAAGGTCTATCTGAAGATTTGGATTTATTTCACTGTTAGCAAATGCAGAAAAGGTAATTTTTTTAAAAAGAGGTTCAGTGTCCAAATTTATAAGAACAGTTGTCCTGCCAGAAAGAAAGCAAAAATGAAGCATAAAATAAAAGTTAATAGCTCAGATTTTCTTCAGTAAATAGTTAAATGAGTTTCATCAGATTATTTAAAATTTTAACATTCTCCTCTCCCCATCTAAAGAGTAACGTGTAAGTCCTCATCCTCGCTACATAAATGATTTTATGAAGTGTCATGTTATTTATGAAACCTTTATAATCTAAGGGAAGATAGAGAAAAAACATGAGTCTATTAGTTGGCTTAAGTTTTGTGAGACCTCTTATGGCCTCAGAAGGGGAGGAATCAGCACAGAAGTCTGTCACTTTTGGGTGGATGTAGGCTTATTAGGCTTTATTTTTTATCACTTCAAGTTGAACACAGCCAGCTACAACAGTGTCAGTTCTGTGGGAGCCTAAATGTTAGTATAGGACTCCTTTCCTCCCCAAACTCCTAATGTACCAGCTCACTGAAGAGATTTTAAGTGCAAGGATATATAGGCAACCACTCTTCAAAGCCCAGCCTTGTAAAGCATTTGGCCTGAAAGAAAAGAAACTCAAGGAGTTAGATCCCAGTTGGCCAGAGTTACTATTAAATTTTTCTTGAAGGAATGACAAAGTGGTGGGTTGGAAGTGGGATATAGCCTTGGGTTTACCTGAGAGGCTGTGTGGCAAAGTTCTAAAGCAGGGTACCATCCAGCCATTTAATAGTTTGATGATACTTCCTTAGCTCTCCAGACTCGCAACAGTTCAGTTTCCTCCTGTGTCAAATGGGGAGAATGATACTCATCTTAAAAGGTTATTAGGACTGAATAGCACAGTTCAGCTTCCCAAACTTGAGCCATGTGCTATATCACTGTATCAGTCAGGGCAACTTGGAGGAAGGTTTAGTAAAAGGATCTGTTACAAAAGCATGGGCAAGGTTCAAAGAAAGCAGCTAAGGGACAGTGCAAGGACCCAGGATTAGCAGTTGTGGGGAGCTCTGATCATGCCATGCTTGAAGAAGGCAAGAGAGGCGAACATGGAGTGTTTAGAAAAGGCTACAAGACTGGGGCTCAGGCAGCCTGCAGCGACACCCACGGGAGTGCAAGCAGGAGACTGAAGCAGTCACCAGCCTCACTCTTCTCCACCACCCCCATCTCCTGCTGGGACTTCCCATTGGCTGAACCCAGCTAGAAGCAAGGGAGCCCACCAGCCTTTCGGGAGGAGGACTGAGGAGAATGGGTGGATGGGGCACAGCAAATGGAACCCCAGCTGCTCACCACCTCTATCAGCATTTCTCCCATTTCCCTTTTCAGCACAACCCTCCTTCCCCCTTTAACAACCCCCTCTTAGTAACTGAAATAGAGTTACTTTAAAAAGGTGATTTTACGTTTCATCCTAAGCAGAGATACCTGTGAAATCACAGATTGGATGTGCTGGGTTTTTCTCTGTAACATATACGTTGGGGAGCTCTGCCACAGTTCAGTACTTGAAATATGGTAAAGATTCAGTAAAGTCACAGATGAGTGTGCAGCGGAGCACATCGTGCACATTGAAAGTAGCTTTTAAAAGCATAGATTACTATTAACAATGCACTCTTTTTCCCAATATATTTTCTAATTGGAGATGGCTATTTTATAGAAAAGATGATAGAATTTTGTATATATTTTTTATAAATGGCCCACCTTAATGAATTTGATTCTGGCCCATTGGTTTTTCATTAGATTCTTTTGGTTTCTCAGGGCAAGCAAGTAAATTATCTGGGAATGTTGATAAGTTTTTTCCACTTTTTACTGTTTAAGGTCTTACCATAGTGGCTAGAACCTACAGGGCAGTGTTCAATGACCGTGAGTAATAATGGTGATATTAGGACTTCTTTGTTTCTTCCTTGCTATAATGAAATGCTTCTAATTCTTGTGTTGCCTGTTTGGTAAGATTAGACATGATGTTGGCTATTGGCTTAGGAGAGAGATTCTTTATCTTGTTAAGGAAGTGTCCATATAGTCTTAGTTGGCTAAGGATTATTATTAATATCAAGAATGGGCATTATGTCTTAAGAAATACTTCTTCGATGTCTGTTGAGACTTTAGAATCCTAGAATAAATTCTGCTGGATTCAGTTCAGTTCAGTTCAGTCACTTAGTTGTGTTCGACTCTTTGTGACCCCATGAATCACAGCACACCAGGCCTCCCTGTCCATCACCAACTCCTGGAGTTCACCCAAACTCATGTCCATCCAATCGGTGATGCCATCCTCTGTCGTCCCCTTCTCCTCCTGCCCTCAATCCCTGCCAGCATCAAAGTCTTTTCCAATGAGTCAACTCTTCGCATGAGGTGGCCAAAGTATTGGGAGTTTAAGCTTCAGCATCAGTCCTTCCAATGAACACCCAGGACTGATCTCCTTTAGGATGGACTGGTTGGATCTCCTTGCAGTCCTCTCAAGAGTCTTCTCCAACACCACACTTCAAAAGCATCAATTCTTTGGTGCTCAGCCTTCTTCACAGTCCAACTCTCACATCCATACATGACCACAGGAAAAACCATAGCCTTGACTAGATGGACCTTTGTTGGCAAAGTAATATCTCTACTTTTCAATATGCTCTCTATGTTGGTCATAACTTTCCTTCCAAGGAGTAAGTTTTTTTTAATTTCATGGCTGCAATCACCATCTGCAGTGATTTCGGAGCCCCCCAAAATAAAGTCTGACACTGTTTCCACTGTTTCCCCATCTATTTCCCATGCAGTGATGGGACCGGATGCCATGATCTTAGTTTTCTGAATGTTGAGCTTTAAGCCAACTTTTTCACTCTCTTCTTTCACTTTCATCAACAGGTTTTTTAGTTCCTCTTCACTTTCTGCCATAAGGGTGGTGTCATCTGCATATCTGAAGCTATTGATATTTCTCTCGGCAGTCTTGATTCCAGCTTGTGCTTTTTCCAGCCCAGCATTTCTCGTGATGTACTCTGCATAGAAGTTAAATAAGCAGGGTGACAATATACAGCCTTGATGTACTCCTTTTCCTATTTGGAACCATTGTTCCATGTCCAGTTCTAACTGTTGCTTCCTGACCTGCATACAGGTTTCTCAAGAGGCAGGTCAGGTGGCCTGGTATTTCCATCTCTTTCAGAATTTTCCACAGTTTATGGTGATCCACACAGTCAAAGGCTGTGGCATAGTCAACAAAGCAGAAATAGATGTTTTTCTGGAACTCTCTTGCTTTTTCCATGATCCAGTGAATGTTGGCAATTTGATCTCTGGTTCCTCTGCCTTTTCTAAAACCAGCTTGAACATCTGGAAGTTTGCAGTTCATGTATTTGCTGGATTAAGATTGTTAATTCTTTTAGTATATTGCTCTACAATTTTTTTCCTAGAAGAGTTCCATCTTGGTGGGACTAAAGGAGGGTTTATATGCCTAAAATCATTTTCTGGATTTTGAGGAACTAAACAAAGTGCATACAATTAAAATTTTTTTCTGATAAAGAAAAAAAATGTGAAATTGTATATTATTCATATAATGATATTTAAAAGAATATTATATGAGAAGTAATTATACTTGTAGTCTCCAAACAGAATGGGAGCATTCCCCAATAGTCTGTAAGTCACTGAGTCTCCCTTTACCTCCAGTACTTTAGCAGTTTCTCAAAGGATATAGAGACTGAAAAGTGGGAAGATTCTGGGTATTCAGGATGAATACCCAGCTGAATATTCAAGATAGAATTCCTAGCAGAGATGAACTGAGCCTTTGCAGACCTGCCCCGTTTCTGAAACTAGATCCAACATAAGACTTTTGTCTTTACTTAGGGTAGGTAAATTTAGCCCAGTATGAGCAAGCACAGCTAACTACACAAGTGAGAAGCCAAAATATAAGAAAGTTAAGCATATGTCGTAACAGATGTGGCATAGGGGGAACACTCTAGACTTGTAATCTGCATAAATCCTGGCCACCCTGATGTCCATCTCAGCTCAGTGCTACATCCACAAGAAACACTCCAGCAACCCAAAATAACTAAAAAGCTATTTAAATTTTTCGTGTCATATCAACAAAACATAAAGGACTCACATTTGTACAACACAGCCATCTTCTTCCCTTATCTTTCTCCCCAAAACTCCATTTCCTTTCAGCTCAAAATTTGCTCCTCTTTTTCCCAGCATCTCTCTCCCAGTGTCCCTCAGCTTTCTCTCCAACTCAGTCTGACCTGGCCTTTGTCCTCTCTCCTCTTCTAGATCCATTCTTTTCTTTGCCCTTCTCATTGTGAAGCAGTCAAGTTCTTTTTGGTTCCGTGCCTCACCCATTGCCCAGATCTGCACATTAAGGCCCAAGAACTATCAGGCAAAGGCAAACCTTTTAGTGGGCAGGATTTTCATTGTGTTTTGTTTTCCTCTTACACACACAGAAACAAAATTCCCAAGCATTTCCCCAAAGCTCTGCTTTCCTGGGACTTTCATTTTCCTTTCCCAGTGAATAGTTCACCATGTTCTAATCTAATCTCCCTACCCCCACTAATTTGATGACAGAACTAATAAACAGCAAAGATGTCAAGAGCAGGGAGACAGAGAGACCTGGGTAGCCCAGGACCTGGGAAAGGAACTCTGTGAATAATGGAGGGTTGGGTCTGTTGGCAAAATTATGGTCACAAAAAGCGCCGTCTCTTCTACTTGGCCTGGTTCCTCTGAAGCTGAAATTTCCCCAAAAGTATTATTAAGGCCTCAAGAAAGAGGTACAGGAGGAACAAGGCAGCATTAAGCTGTCTTTCTGTTTCTTAAAGCTGGAGGGTTTTCCACGGCTGAGATGCAGGGAGATAGAGGAGGAGGGTTGGTCCTCCCAGCCTTGGGCGGTCCGGCCCTTGCCCTCTGCCACCAGCTCCGTCTCTAAAGCCCAGACACCCCCTCCAGCAGAGTGACGAGCCTATTTTTAAAAGACCAGGCATACTCTGAATGAATAATGACTTCTCTTTTTCTCTACCCAGTGCCAATCAATGACTCATCAACCATTTTCTAAATGACTATGTTTTCATTCCCCAGTTTCCTTCGCACTGCGATATTAGAGAAGATTAAATGCAGCCCCTAGTTGCCTCTGCTTTTCTATGTCGTGTTTTAGAGATGGTAATGCCCCCAAAATAGAAGTGTTTCATTGAATGCTGATCATTTAGTGACAAGTGAAAACACAGATACACACACACACACACACACACCCACACACCCACACCCACACACGTTAGAGAAAGCTCTGTAGGACTTCCAGGAGGACATTAGGTGAAAGAGAAGGAAGTGAAGTCTTGGACTATGAAAAATGTGATATCTCAACGGGAACCCATCCCCGGCCCCCACATCACTCCCTGATTTCAGGCCGCAGCCCTTAATCACAGACCCCAGCTACACGTTGTCCAGCCACCTTCTACTCCATGCTGTTCTCTGCCCAGTGTTTATTTTCCTTTATGAGCTCTTCTGCTTTCCCCCTCCACCCTGGCACCTTTTCTTACCCCCTGATAGTACCTTTTCTAGTTCCCTGTGGTCCTGTTAGCACCCTTCCCCCAGGAAAACTCTGCTTCTTTGCCAGGGTGTTCTCTGCTTATTCCTATATGTGGCTGTTTTCAAAATGAGGCTTGTCTGTCACCCCAAGAGTGAAGAGAGAGTTTGGATGGTGAATATAAACCCATCATCATTTCTGAGATAAACTCAGCCTGTCCTGCTGCCCACGGGCTGTGGTCTTCTCTTTACATACACTCTCATACACACAAACGTCAAAAAACCCAATACAAGTTTCTCCACTATCTGAAAGTAGTGTTCCTACGAAAACTTTCAGGAAGCAATGACCCGCAAACACATCTTGCTAAGGGATGCACCCAATAAATCGAGATAAAGCCCAGGTATTCCCAGACCTGGGTGAAAGCATGACGACTGGCTGCTGAGATGCTGAGCACAGGTCCCAAGGAGGAGTGTGGCAGTGACCCTCTCACCTCTGGGGGTGCTTGCTGCCTCTGTAACCTGCTCCTTGCAAAACAAGCACTGAGCACTATTTCCCCCTTTTGCCTTTTCTTGTAAAAGTGAGAATCTCTTTGGATTTTTTTTGGTTAGGGAATACAGGTGTGGATGTGTGTCTTTTGTAAAAGCAAAGTGGCCTAAGGCAAACTTCCCAAAGTGGGGCGTGGTGGGGGGGAAGTAGGGTGCCTGCTTTGTGGCCTGGGTGCTCTGTGGATTATGTCAACATGGTTCCCTTGTACAGAGACTTCCAGCTAGGTCTAAATTATTGAGAGTTCTGGAAGTAGATCAGAAGGTGGGAGGACCATGAGGTCCAGACATTGATTCTGCTCAGTCACCTCTTTGGGCTGACTGTCCCTTGACCTAAGGTCACTGCTTCTTTTAGGGAAGCCTGTGTGACCGTCTTCTCCGGGTAACTTCTCTCCCCTCGTGCCTGTAAGCCTGGGGATAGTCACAGCTCTGCTGCCTCTTGCTCCGAGTTCCTGCATTTTCCCACCCACTGCCATTGGCCCTGCCCTCTGTGAAAGAACCCTCTGCAAATCATCCTCATTGGAATATCCTGTTTCCTGTTGGGACCCTGACTGGCCCTATCCTCCTCTCTTCTCCATTCCCATCCTACCTTTTGGCCCTGTTTTGCTCTGATTTTCCTCTCACCTCCTGCAGCGTCTTCTGCCCTCCTCAGGCAGTGGTCTGAGTGGGAGCTACATGAACATCAGTTGGCCAGCATACACTTGCTGGAAAGGAAGGCTAAGGACTGATTTGGAGCTGGGTTATTGACTGTGTCCTCAAACCCTCTGCATTATAATCGACTTGTTCTAAGCCTGCGGGGCTTCTTCCTCTGTGAACCATTCTAGGATCATTTAAGGCCACAGGATATCTATAGCAACCGAATCTCAATAGTCATAATCATCATAACCATCATCATGGCTGCCAATTGCTGATTGCCAACTCTGAACCAGGCACTGTGCCTGGTGTTCTGCCTCTGTACATCAAATGGAAGTTTCCATCTCACTCTTCAGGGTTGCTTCCCATGGTATATGGGAAAGGGATGGATTGATTCCCAGCCCCCTCTCAAGTTGTCCACCCCTATCACTCCACTTCTCTGTGTATTACTCCCAACTCCACCAGGAGGCATTACAAACATCCCCAAGGATAGATGTCCGACTCTGAGATGGACCTTCCTCTTGGTAAGTTGCTGTTCCCTCTGCAAGGATCCCTGGGAGCTTTAGGAAGTAATTGGGAGTCCCAGCTCTCACTTTCCTCCCTTGCACAGGCACACCCTTATGTGGGACTCTCAGTCTGTGCTCAAGGTTGGAGGAACAGCAAAGGGGGAACAAACATATGTGAAGGAAAGGCTGGAACCTCAGAAACACACGAGAAGTTGGTTTTCTTGGAGAGGGTAGAAACACTTAGAGGAAGACCTCCGTTCCTCAGCTAGCTCCCTTGCCCTCTCTGTGGAGTACCATCCTTCCACATGCGCCTCCCGCCTTTTGGAAATGTTTATCCACTGGAGCTGTTCTGGGATATGTTCCTTTCTCCAAGCGGGACCTTTCCCCCAGCATGAGTCAGTCAAGCGCTGGTGTTCTGCCCACCGGTCCTCCAGAGCTGCCCCCCAGGAGAGGGACATGCATGTGTCTACTCTTCAGGTTATCCAGCAATAGATGTGGGTCTGGTTTCTCTCTTTCACTACTGCTCCCCACTCCCCCGCATATGGCTGCAGGCTCTTTAGTGGCCTCACCTTTAGCGATACAAAGACCCAGCCCAGGTCCGGAAATGACCTCTTGTGAGAATCATTGCATTTCTCAGCTAGGGTCCCGCCTCTGCCCTGAACTCTGTCTGAGATGGCAGTTGCTTCCATTGCCCCAGTTTCATATGCTTTAGCTCCAGACCCTTACAACCTTCTGGGTTGGCTATGGTTCTTCTCTCACATTCTGCCCTAAGTGAATGACCCTCAATCTTGGGACCTAGGAATTGGTCTTCTTCCCTTTCTCTCTCACCCCTCTATCATGTCCATCACCAAGTCCTGGAGATATTATCTCCTTGACTTTTTCTTATTGGCTTCCCTGAGATCTCAGATGGTAAGGAATCTGCCTGCAATGCAGAAGACCCAGGTTCAATCCCTGGGTCGGGAGGATCAGGAAACGGCAACCCACTCCAGTATTCTCGCCTGAGAAATCCCACGGGCAGAGGAGCCTGGCGGGGTGCAGTCCATGGGGTCGCAAAGAGTCGGACCCGGCTGAGCAACTGAACCGCACGTGCCTCTCTGCTTTCTCTACCTTCTCCACCCCTCCTCCTACTGCCTTCGTGATGACTGCCAGACCCTCTTGTTATCTTCCCACCCTTCTTATGATGTTGCTCTTTCATTTTCACTCCCTTAACTATAAGCTCCACAAGGGCAGGGAGTCTGTCCATTGAATTCACGGCTGTACCTCTGGTACCCTGCCCGGTGTCCGGCACATAGTAGGCACTCAATACTCACTTGCTGAATGAATATATAAATTATTGAGTCCAATTCACTTATCTTGGAGGCTGTAGAGATAAAGTCCCTAGCACTATCTTGCATACAACAAGCTGCAAAGGAATACCTATTGGATAAATGAATATTTCTTTTGCTCAAGGTCACAGAGCTAATTAGTGACAGTACTTAAGTCAAATCTTGTAACTCCAGTTGATTCTTAGCCTTGGTTGAATCTTAGAAACATCTATGGGGTTTAAACAATTCTCATGCCCAGGCTGCACCCTGGACCATTTAGACCAGACCTTCTTGGTAGAGTTGGTGATAGGAAGCCATGTAGCGATCATTTTCAAAGCTTCCTAGGTGATTCCAATGTGCAGACAAGGTTGAGAACCACATAAAACCCTGAAGTAGACCCAAGGTAACCCCCTGTTTCTCATCCTGCATCTTATAGAACATTTTTGAGAAGAATCGAAAACCTTACTGAATGGATTGAACCCTGGATTCACATGTGAAGAAATAGTGGTAGCTGGGGGAGAAGGGGAGCACACCCTCACGTTGGCTTGGAATCACACCGTGGTAAGAAGCAGTGTGTACTCATTTTTCAGAAGTGTATCCTGAAGACAGAGAAGTGGTCTTGTAAGGTGGGTGGAGGTACTGGAAGAAGTAGTGGGAATGTGTTTGGGACTGTTTACCTCCTGGAAAGCTGCTGCCTAATAATCCTCTTAGACTACAGAAGACTAACTCCAGAGAGTTAGTCCAGTTCAGTTCAGTTGCTCAGTTGTGTCCCACTCTTGCCTTGAGAACCCCAGAGTTAGGGAGGATCCTTTTGTTTGCTCATTTGAAATGGACAAACCTCCAGGCATGTTTACCAAGGAAATCACTTTAGACAGTTATGGAGAAAAAGCTAGAGGAGTCATTTCCTCCTTGGAAACCATCATACTGGAGATAGCAGTATTTGGCGGTTCATTTCATCCCCAAATCACCAAGCTCTTTTGTTGAGGCTTATTTTCAGAACTGTTGTATGTAACGATGAGAATTATGACTTGAAAGAGAAGCAAGAAAAGAAAGGATGAGTAGCTTACCCAAGGAATGTCATTGAAGTCACTGAGAGAGTGCTGTTTTCTGAGATTCTGATTCTGAGTCCCAGGCTCCACCCTTTGCATCCTACCCTAAGCATGGAGGGCTAACTTCATACCAGTTGAACTCCTTACAGTGACAACTTTTTAGACTCATTACAGGAGTTCTTAAAATGTGAGGAAAGAGGAAAGTAAACCACCATTCAATAGCAAAGATTTGAATTTGCTTTTGTCTATTTACAACATATATAATAAATAGATGTCAACATTGATATATAAAGAACTCATATAAAGTATTAAGTTTGGTTTTATAACTCAGTATAATGTTTAATCAAAATGCTATCTTTAAAAAATAAATCCAAACCTCTATTTACAAAAAATCGCCCAGGGGGATTTTGCAGAGTTTTGGCAGTGCATGGGCAGACCTGTCAATTAGTTCTACGTTTTAGCCACTCGGCTGGCATCTGTGGGAGAAAGAGACGAAGAAGGAACAAAGGTCATATGAGTTTCAGGGCTTTAATAAGACAGAATCCCATGTTTTGGGTGGGAAAAAACACAGCAGTTATTATCAAGTTGCTGAGTGAGTTTCTCTAAATGGAAACGCACTTTGGGCATCTTATCTTTCAGATCACGGCTCTCTCTGCTTATCTTCATTTGTGCTTTGTGCTTGTGGCCTAGACTCTGTCTACACTGTGCACGCATTTCATGGGCTTTAACACTGAAGACATAAAGCAGCATGGAGTAGCTCAGCTTGGATTACTATTGAACACCAGTGGTTGGAAACATGTAGTCTTAGAATTGAAAGGGTCATTTAGTTCATTTCCTTCCCTCTAAGTATCTGAATGTTTAAACACCAGATGTGGAGATGAGAGACATTCTAATATATCTCTAAAGCTGGAGATTCCATAAACTCAGCTCAGAGTTTTTCCAGTCAAGAGACTTGTTCATCTCACATCTTGCGTACTTTTTTCCTTGAGTAAGTCCATTACTACTTGTTTCAAAAACTACAGTATGACAAGACAGGTTCTAGGAGAGAGGAAGGCTCCTGAGTTGTGGAAGTTGTCCTGTGTTTAAGTACTTAAGGACTGCTATCTGAGTACCTACTAATATAATGGCTGATAAATCAAGGGCCCCAGGCATGCTACAGCTCTCAGATCAACTTAGGACAGGACAGTCACAGTTATTCAGATCATGTGCAACCCCAGAGATCAACTTGTTTTAGTATTTCCATCTCATGGATACTTCAACCACTTTGAAAATGACCTGCCATCTTTTCAGTCCCTTAAAATGTTAAAAAGTCATTTTATTTTTTTGTGTGTGTAGTGAATGATGAAATATCTGAGTTTAAGCAAATAGTGTTTAATTTGGGATTAACAGATAATTCAAACTCATACTAGGAAATTCATCTTAATGCAATTTTAACACTTCAAAAAGCTATAAAGATAAATTTTGATATTTTTCTACTTGACAGGTGACACAATTTATTTAAGTTGTTTATATAAGAATGTCAACAAATTCATTTTAAATTGACATATTATTTCCTATGTGGTCTTAGGCTGAATGTATATTAAAGTTTAGTGCAAATTTAAATTTATGTTCAAGCATCAAAATAGACAAAAACTATTTTCATGACACAATGTTAATAATTCTTTCATTTTTTGCTTTTTATTGACACATTGGGGAGTTTTAAAAATAATATGTAATGGTACTTGGAGGTAAGGTCTTTGGGAAGTGATATGGTTAACCTGAGGTCATGATGGTGGAGCCCCCCATAATGGGAAATCAACCATTTGTTCATTTGTTCATTTGTAAGGACTGATGCTGAAGCTCCAATACTTTGGCCACCTGATGTAAAGAACTGACTCATTGGAAAAGACCCTGATGCTGGGAAAGACTGAAGGCAAAAGGAGAAGAGGGCGGCAGAGGATGAAATGGTTGGATGGTATCACTGATGCAATAGACATGAACTTGGGCTAACTCCGGGAGATGGTGAGGGACCGGGAGGCCTGGTGTGGTGCAGTCCATGGGGTCACAAAGAGTCGGACACAACTGAGTGAGTGAACAACAGCAAAGGAAGAGAAGGGCTTCCCTGGTGGCTCAGATGGTAAAGAATCTGCTGGCAATGCAGAAGACCTGGGCTTCATCCCTGGGTCGGGAAGATCCCCTGGAGAAGGGAATGGCTACCCACTCCAGTAGGAAGAGGAGAGACCAAATAGCCCTTTTCTCTCCACCATATGAGGACACACTTAGAAGGCAGCCTACAGATCAGGAAAAGGTTCGTCACCAGAACCCAACCATGCTTGCGCCCTTATCTCAGACTCTCAGCCTCCAGAACTGTGAGAAATACATTTCTGTTGTTCAAGTCCCCCAGCCTTTAGTATTTTGTTATGGAAGCCTGAGCAGACCAAGACAAAATATGAAATTTTTGGTGCTGTTGTTTATAACAAACCACAGTATGGATAGTATTTGTTCCCAACAAATGCAAAATGGGTATAATCGTCATGATACTTTTAACATTAATTTCTGAGGTACCAGCCGCATACTAATGTGTACTTAAGATATGAAATCAGCTGAATACTGATCTAGAGGAGATTTTCATAACTTTTCTTGTTTTTATACTTTTCATGACATTCTTCTTCAGTATTCAGAAGCTTTATGCATCTTTTCTTATCTGCTGATCAGTTGAAGGTGAAAGATTAATGACTTGTTATTAGAGATGGTGGGGGCCTCGGGGCCTGGTATGCTGCAGTCCATGGGGTCACAAAGAGTCAGACATGCCTTAGCAACTGAACAACAGCAACAATTTATTAGAACAATTAGGGTGTTGTACTGGTCAGAACCAACATGGTAGCTAGCTGTATTTAGTTTAATGATAATAAGCTCTGAGTTGTAAGTCAGCCCTTCTAATTTCTATGAACCTTAATTAAAATTAGAAAGTGGTCAGATGGTTTGTTCAAGCAGGGGAAATGAAAAAATTATACTCTTTATCAATGAAAGAAAAATGGAGGCAGATCCTGTCGTACGTGGCGTTCTCAGCAGCAGAGCCTGAGGAAGGGAACGTTTGGTGCAGATGATGTCATCATGAGAGAGAGCTCTCGGGGATTAGTGGGTGAGGGAAGCAGGGCTAGCAGGGGAAGGAGCTGAGAAAAGATGTAGATTCAGAACAAGGCAGCCTCAGCCTGATGCCACAAAGAGCTCTGGGGTGTGGATAGCAGCACAGAGGGTATTCCACCCTGTACCACTGAGTCGTTGGCCCTGCCTGCCCTTCCAGAGGGATGTAACCTCCCGGGTAGCTCGAGTGGGACACAGGAAATCCTCCGGAGCAGGTGGCAACTGTGAGCAGCCCACATCTACAGCCATGTGAAGCTGAGTGCTCCAGCCAGGTGAAGGCGTTCTGCAAGGGACTCAGCATCACCGGCTACAGACATCATTTCTTTTTTATTATTTTAAGTATATGAACCCAGTAGAATCATCTTTTTTCCTTCCACTTTTATTGAGGTATAATTGACATGTAGAATCTTATATGTTTAAGATGCACTGCATCATAATTTGATTTACAACCATCATGAAATGATTATCGCAATAAGTTTAGTGAACATCTGTCATCTCATATAGATAAAAAATTAAAGAAATAGAAAAGCAGAGTCTTTTTCTTGTGATGAGAACTCTTGGGATTTACTCTGACAACTTTCATATATAACATACAGCAATGTTAATTATATTTGTCATGTTCTGCATGATATCTGTAGTACTTCTTTATCTTAGAACTGGACTAGTACCATGTTTTGAATGTGTAAACTGTTTGTTATTGGACGATGATGATTAAATGGTGTTTAACTGTAAGGGAAACACCTTGAGGGCATGCCTTTGTTTTGTTTAATTCAAAGGCGATTCCTTGGTTCCCAGAATAGTCACAAACACATAGTAGGTATTTGTTTGTTGCACGACATCTGTGGAATGAATGAATGAGGAAGATCCAGAGCTCTGGTGCTGGACTGTTGGAGCAATGCTTTTGTAAGGAACTGGGACTCCTGTTAATCAGAGCCACATCTGACCACGTGTAGTAATTGGCTTGTATAGAGGGTTATTTTTTTCACAATGCAAGAAATGTGGAGTGGGGGAAGCCAGGCCTGGGGCATCACTCTCCTCCGTTATTTACACTCCAAGAGGCTTACGCCTTTGCTTTCATCCTTGCGTCCGTCACAGTGGCAGGACAGCCCTTCCCTCTCAATCTCCACTCTACTCCCCAGGGCCAAAGACGAGAAGGGAAGTCTTTATCCAGAACTGCGTCATCTGGACCATCCTGAATGCAAGAGTGTCTAGGATGGGGAGCAGATTGGCTGCTGCCACTGCCGCCCAGAGCACAAAGGAGATGCTGTTAGAAAAGGAGAAGGGGTTAGTGGGGAGGCAGATGACTGTGTCTGTCACAGTAGCAAACCTGAGCAAGGCTATGGGTGGTTAAAAATGAACACTGTCTCTCCTAAGGGCAAAGAAAGGCAAAATTCAAAGAAAAATGGAAAATGATTTAAAACTCTCAAATCCTTTTTTCTCTTTTTCTCCTTCCCCATCCATTTTCTTACGACTTTCATAGCAACCAGGGTTGAGCTTCTTCCCAAAGCCCACGGGAAATGCTTGAAAGTGAATGTCGCTCAGTGGTGTCCGATTCTTTGCGACCCCATGGACTGTACAGTCCATGTAATTCTCCAAGCCAGAATGCTGGAATGGGTAGCCTTTCCTTCTTCCAGGGGATCTTCCCAACCCAGGGATCCAACCCAGGGATCCAACCCAGGTCTCCCGCATTGTAGGCGCATTCTTTATCAGCTGAGCCACAAGGGAAGCCGAGGAAATACTTGAGACATGTTTCAAAACAAATCAAAATGAGCCTGTAACCCAGGCACTTGCTTACCACTTTTTTTTCCAACAGAATTCTTGTATAACTGTTTTATTTTTCACTTAGTGGCCTGATGTTCCGTCTGTACCCTAGTGAGTGTGGACGATGATCACCTTTAAAATTCCTTTTCTTTCAAGAGGGAAAATCGGACTGCTGCAATGTTTCTTCTGGTGTTGCCGTTACTATAGGAGACTCCAAGGTGCTGCTGTTTTCGTATAGTGAGTCTTGTGTTTCTCCATGGAGAAGCTTTCATTATTTCCAGACTCTTATTGAACCCATTATGAGACCATTGAGACAGGATGAGAAATAAAAATGTCTACTTTGTTCACTGGGCTGTTATTCCTGGATCTTTCCAATTGAGGTGGAGAAAGAAAACACCTCCGGAAAAATAATTTAAGAGGCATGGCTGGTCAGTTGTCTCCCATTTGATCCCAGGAGCCCTGTAGTTCACATGCAAATATGAAAAGGGCCACAGAAGTAAATTTCAGTGACATTTCTTATTTAAAAGTCTCCTGCTGAAAAAACCACCTTTCCCATCAAGGGTCATCTCAGCACACAATTCAAAGGCTGGCCTGTCCAGTACAGTGCCTTTGTGCCAAGAATTCTGGATTTTCCTTTACAGCGTTCTTCCTCTGAGTGGTTGTGCTAGGTTTGAATTAGTGCACTGACTTTTTGAGCCTTTGTCTTCCCCATTCATAAAAAATTGGCCATACTTTGGTTATATTGACATGGAGGCACGGAGTCAAATATCCTGACCCCAAAATACTTACCTCACACAGGCAGCATCGTTTTCCCAGGAAAGACAGCATTTCTGCAAGTAGATTTATAAGTCGATTTTATCTGAAGGGTGTAGCAATTCCTTCAAAAGAGCCAGGCTCTCACCCATTATTGCTAATTGGCTAGATATTGGGGGTTCTTGTTTGTTTTTTTGTTATAGCCCGTCGAATGCAATACCATATATTATTATCTTGGTGAGCTTTCTATGGGGATGTTAACTTGTTCTACACCCACATAAAATACTTTATTCTCTGGTTTTCTTATTAGATTTACTAACATGTCACTGCTGTACCATTACCATTTAACAGCCTGGGAGGCAGAAAGAACACACTATTATACAAGTCTTGGCAAAGCCAGCACCAATGCAGGGAAATCATTAAGCTTCAGGAAGTTTTAACTTTTCTTGCACCCACTGTCTTATCATTAATACAAGGTTCGTATTCTTCCCTGACCCCCTCATCTTATAAAGGAAATAGAGGGAGAAAGGGGGAGAGAGAGGCGAGGAAGAGACACAAATCAGGCTGAGCCATAGCCATTTGCAGTGCCTGCACTTACATCAGTGATTAATCAAACTAATGGGGAGTTCTAATTCGGTGCTCTGCTACCCTTAAGCCCTGTAATTGCGGTGTCTCTGAACCCAAAGGAAACACGTTGCGCTCTGCGTGCCCAGGCGCATAGCTTTTAAATCTTCATAACTCTGTAATTACTCCAGTGCTTTCCTTCAAATCTGGCTTAATTTCACTTCCTTAATGAGCACAACGATCTTGATAAAGTTTGAAGTTTGCTGCCTCCGCCGTTCACAAGGACTCCATCCCAGACTGATAATGCAAGTCACAGATTTCACTCTGTCAAGTTCCTCTCTTGGAGCTGATTTATTTCAGGACCACCACAGTCCAAAGCACTTCCTCTGGGTCAAGGCCAACGCTGGGTGTTTTCCTCACAGATGGGTGCTTGGAGAGCAAACTCTGAACAGTTTAAAAAAAAAAAAAAAGGGCTGTGCCGGCGGGGAGCTTGTGAACCCTTGGGGAATGGCTGTTTCGCTTTATTAGGGCCATGTGCTCCAGAGGTGGTGGTTCACTTTACCCAGTCGAAGACTTAGCTTTATAGTAAATATATTAAAAATCCACTTCCTCTTTCTAAAGCAAGCGCTGCCAAAGAGTGAACTTTTAAAGTCAGCTTTCAAAAGAAAAGCAACATAATTTCCACATTCTTTCTCCTACCAACTGGTTTGTAGGATTTTGAAAAGATTTGTTGCAAATGCCCTTTAATGATACTAGTCAGAAGCTCATCTTCTCTCGCAGCTGGTTGGAGGGTCTCAGTTTGGGCCTCTGTGTTTTGCTTTTAACCATGTGGTGATGCTTGGTCTCAGCTTCAGTCTTTCTGTTTCTAAGCTGTAAGAAGCAGCACTGAAACCCGAGTTGCTTTTAGCATCCCTGCTCCAGTCTGGATTACCCCCAGACAGTGGTAATCGCCCTGGGATTCTGGGCAGCACTTAATTCCTCTCTATTACAGCTTGCCCGCATTGCCCTACCATTGTTTGTTTACGTGTCTATCTACCCTACTAGATTCCACCCTTGGAGAGCGATGTTTGTGTCTTCTTTCCTTTTATATCCCTGGCAGCAAAGAGAGGCCTGAGCACCCGATAAATGTTTGCACTCAGTAAATAAGGCTTCCGGTAAATGTTTGTTGCATAACCAGAGGGACGAATAAGTGAATGAAACTCCCTGGTTGTTTGCTATCACCATCTGCTTTAACTCTGTCCGTTATTTTGATGTATTTGCAGTTCTGACTAGATCCAGATTTAGCATGTTTAAAATTATATTCAGTTTTAAAATGTGAGGCTAGGATTTTTGAAGATAAGAAAGAAGTTGAAATCTCTCCTATTGGAAACAATGTGAGTAATCAACAGTTCTTTGCAGGGAAGATAAAAAGGCTGGTTGCAACAGTCTTTGGATTTGCTGTCTTTGGCATTTTGGGAAAACCGTTTAATAGCATGATTTTTTTTCTGCCCATGTTTCCCTGCCAGTAATGCAGGGAAAACAAAAAAACACACAACCTGTCCTGCATACTTCATAAACTAGATGAAGATGTTGAGGAAGAAAAGTACAAACGAAAACAAAGGAAATCCTCTGTTGTGGTATATAGTTTCACCACCCCCCGCCCTCCACCACCGCCCTGGAAATTATACACATGATAGTTGTCAATAGTCAGGTACATGACTATATGTATGGTGGATTCACATTTTGATATTTAATGATTTTTCCCCCTGGTATTTCCTGGGAACATGGATTGTTGTTGTTTAGACACTAAGTCATGTCTCTTTTGCCACCCCATGGCCTGTAGCCCACCAGGCTCCTCTGTCCATGGGATTTCCCAGGCAAGAATACTGGAGTGGGTTGCCCTTTCCTTCTCCAGGATCTTCCTAACCCAGGAATCAAACCCGTGTCTCCTGCATTGGCCAGGCGGATTCTTTACCACTGAGCCACCGGGTAAGCCCTGGGAACATGGGTACATAAGACCAAATTTAAGGCTCTTGAACTAGAAGAACTTGAACTTTTGAGTCTCAGAAACTAATTCAAGAAGGCTTTGGACATAAAGTCCATGCTGTGAACCACAGATCTGGGAGAAAGCGTGCTGGTTCCAATGGGATGGTGTATAAACATGGGCTGCTGGCTTCCTCCCGTGCCCCAGCACAGCTAAAGGAGAGCGGGAACCAGGGAATCTCAGAGCTCAGCAGCACTGGGGAGAAGATTCCTGGGAGCCCTGATGTGGAGAAAGAGGCCAGTGATATCTTCTGCAGCCTTCCCTGTGGCCGTGCGGTTGCCTTCTTCCCATGTGTTTCACGGCTCTCTCATCTTCAGCTTTTCTTTTGCCCTCAAGGTGTTCTTCTGTGCTCTAACTTTATTGGTGGGTGCAGTTTGAGTATAGGATAACTGTGAGCTCCAATAAGTGTTCTGCCTGAATGTGAACC
Source organism: Budorcas taxicolor (assembly GCF_023091745.1). Classification (NCBI taxonomy): domain Eukaryota; kingdom Metazoa; phylum Chordata; class Mammalia; order Artiodactyla; family Bovidae; genus Budorcas; species Budorcas taxicolor. The sequence goes on along the minus strand of NC_068935.1, from coordinate 127,357,334 downwards.
ATATGACTCTCCAGTAGTTTCCCAAGAATGGCAGCTTCTCCTTTATTCTCCAGCCCGTGCTCCAGACTCTGAAATCTGTGCTTCCACCTTTGGCAAGTGGAAGGCACCCTCACTACAAGATATCTTCACATTACATTTTATGGACAAACCACATTCATTTACTTTTCAATTGTTGCTTTTTCCTTATGTAAATTTGACAGATGTTCCTACTGCAAAATGGTTTAGGTACCTTGGCTTGAGATGGGAGGCTCATAATTTTGACCAGTAAACTGACTGCAAATATTTTTTATTTTGTATCTTTTTACTTGGTGGCAGGACTTTCAGGAGTGAATGAAAGTGATTCTGTGAGGAATAGGTGCTACTGAGTGGAGGGAGGGAGACTCCAGTCACTATAATTACATGGTTATTCTAACAAGCCCATGTGTCTCCTGGAATTTCTTGGACAAAAGAAATATTTTTCAACTATAAATAATGGCAGTGCAGCATCTATGCTGGGGTGTTTGAAACAGAACAGACGTTTTCGGTGAAGAATTTTTTGGGAATTTCTGCTTGGTTGCTTATGAGGTTCCAGGGGCCACTTGCTGATGGCTCTGTGGAGTGTGAAGCTAGCCAGGCTAGAGGCCAAGGGGCTGGGTGGCCCCTCCATGCCAGTCTTTTCCTTCAGCAAAGCCCGCGCCCCCCTGGAATGCCGCAGGCACGAGTGTAACTGGGGGGTGTGCTGACACAGCATGCTTCGTTCATTTTATAATGGCATAAGGTTTATACTGACCGAACATTTAAGTTTATGTGCGGATTGTTCTGGCCTTTGAGCTGCATGAATGACTGCTGGGACTTCAGCAGTGGGGTCATTTTTAAATGTCTCCTTTCTTTCCCTTTTGGCTGTAAGCTCTTGGTGATAAATATGTGTACATGGGCATGGGGGGAGGGGATCGTGATCCAGAGAGATGAACACACACATAAGTAGATTTAATAGTCTGGCTTCAGATGTCAACCTTGTTTTCATCAGAGATTTTTGTGGGAAAACTTGGAGTCAAATGGGGCAATCTGAGATTTGAATAAGAGTGTCAGCTCCTCGGTGTATGGAAAATTCATTGGCACAAAGAATATTCATGCACCCCCTCATGATGACATGATTTCAGTGTTTCCGTTCTATGAAGTAGGAACCAAACTAAAACCGTGGTTGAGGGGTGGGACGGGGGCGGGGGTGAAGCTTGAAGTGAGAGGGATACAGTGAGGCCCGAGGTGGTCTGAAGCTGCCCTTGCAAAGCTAGCACACAGTTTTTATTTAGACAGTGTCTGGGAAGCCTAACAATCACTTCTCTAAAAGTGCCTTTATTCACACCTTCCAGTGGACTGAGAAAGACATCAGCCCACCGGTATGAATGCATATTTTAATTTGTATTAGTTTTATTTTTGGTGACTTTGAAAGGAAAGCTATCCTTCAGACTTATCAAGAAGAAAATGCTGAAGTGACCTTGAGAGGTCCCTGAAGGCTACCAGAGGAGGTTTTGCGGGGGGGGGGGGGGGGGGTGGGGGGGGGGGCACTGAGAATGAAGGAGATCAATAGCCACAAGCAAAGCTTTTTATTTTGTCCACATGGCTTTATTTAGCACATGAGCAGGAGTCTAGGAGATGACAAAGTTTCCCTTTTCACACAGCCGAACTGTACTTTGAATTGTTTTGAAATCCTGACTCTCTGCTGACCACTTTGGGGCAGACACAAGGTAGCTAGCCTGCTCTAGAACTTAATTACTTCCTGGAATTCTACCCCTCCTGGGCCTGGAGGACAGCTTCCCCTCCCCATGGGACTTTTCTGTCCTCCCCTTCAATCCCCTCTGTTTGGTGGTCAGGGCCAAGGAAGGAATTCCCCAATAATCCAAAGCTCCCCTTAGGAATGAGACCCCACCCTGCTCATCACCCTGGTCATGTCATGCTGGCCTCGCAGCACTGGCCCCTGAAGGCTAGGACTAGGGCAGTGCCAGGGGAGGGGCGGTGAGATGTGGGGCAGACCCATTGCAAGGCCCCCTAACTGGATGCTTTTACATACCCTCATTATTCTTTCTGCCTCAGTGTTTAGGGAGGAGCAGGTGGCTTGGCTACCTAGAAGAACTCATGTTCAGAATTGTGAACATATTTAAAAAGTCAAGCTGAATTTGAAAACAGCCAGCTCTAAGCTGTTTAGATTTGTGAGATAAAACACACACACACACACAAACTCCCAAAAGATGCTTTTCCAGAATATTCTTTTTTCACTTTTTATTTGGAAACAAACTCAAAGTTTCAGGAAATGTACCATGAATCCCAATATGCCGTTAATCTAGACTCACTATTTTGCACATATTGTCCTGTTTTCTTTTTTTCCTTCTTTGTTCATATACATTATCACCATCATTCTTCTTGTTGCTACTGAACCACTTCCATGTGTACCTTGAAGACATCATGTTCTTTTACCCCCACATCCTCAGCCTGGATCTTATATGAACAAAGACACTCTCTCGACAAAAATGTTATTTTTTGAGGTAGGAGAGGGATGTCTGTTGAAGCCTTTTAACTGAAGTGTGAGCCCATCCAGAGTGCCGAGTGTGGGGCCTTAGGCAGGCTGCTGCTAAAGGCAGGGAGAGTGGAGAGGAGACCGCACCACAGGTCTGGAGGGCTTTATTGTTGCCATAAAACATATTTTTTCCATGTTCTCTTTAGACACATGAAATGAAGTCTGCATTCCCAAGATCTGGCTTGTGGCTTTAAAATAAAAAAAATATTTTTACAGTATTTTTTGGAGAGATGAAGGCATGCATTTTATTAACATTTCTCAAACTCCTTTTTAGCTTTCAGGCTGACAGCATCCAGCCTTAGACTGGTGCAATACTGTACATGCCTTTTTAGAAATTACACTTTTCAGTTAACCAGAGGGGAAAACTTTATTTTCTTCTATGAATCATCAGCTCTGTGATGGAGAGCTTTAACATCCCTGTGTGTGATCAACAGAGTAGGGTGACAGGGAGGTAATCTGGTTTATCCCACCTGACGTGTCAATGAGTTCTCCAAGCAGTTTTCTGGGGTTTTGCTCATGGATGGTTTGGGTCTCATTCATGATGTTCTATAGAGTGCTGGTCCAGCCCAGCAGCAGACGAATACCCAGGAAGGGGTATAAGCCAGCATGTTTGCCAGTCTGGCCACACCAGGATGCACTCTGAGGGGCAGCCCAGTTTTCCCTGCTAGGAACGCAAAGGACGTGCTCAGAGCTGGAATTTGGCGAAGCAACTTGCTCCAACACGTCAAAGCTGCTGCGTCCCCAATACCCCACCCTCCTTCTTCCGCGCTTACACCCCCAACCCCAACTTGAGGACTCCCCGCCCCCACCACGCTGACAGTCTCAATCCTAACCCCACCGAGGCGAGGAAGTATCTTTGCATCAGAACAAGTCTGGAGAGGTGAGGCCACCAGTGACTCCCAGCGGCCGCACAGGGCGCTGCGCCCCCTCGCCCCGGCCTCTCCCCCCTCCCCTCCCCTGCCCTGCGTCCGCCCCGCCGCCCCCGCGCCGCCTCCTGCGCCTGGGCTGGAGGCAGATTCCTCTCTCCGGGTTTTCAAAGCGCCTTTCCGAAACCACCTCCCCGCCCAGAGAGGGCGAGAGATCCCGGGCGCAATTGCTCCCCGGAGCGGCCGACGGGCGCGCGGGGAGAGGCCTGTGCCGGGGTACTTTCAAACTGAGGCGCGCGCACACACTCACACCCACCCACCCACCCAGACACACGCGCGTGCGCGTGCTCGCGCGCGCATACACATACACACACACACACACATACACACACGCCCATTTATATAGGCGGTGGCGGCGGTAGCGGCCGGGGCGGCGGCGGCGGCGGCGGCGAGCGCAGGAATGATGGAGCTGAGCCAGCCGACCCGGGTTGGAAGCAAGTGAGGAGAGCCTAGGCGCGCCCCGGGATTTCTGCGCCCCGTGCTTGTCATCCTACTCAGGGAACGGTGCACGGGCCGGCTGGACTGATTTGCTAGCGGGAGGGCGGGGAAGAGGAGGAAGCCAGGTGAGCGAGGAGCCCCCTGCGTATCTGGACTGCCCGAACGCACCTTCGCCGGACTCCAGCCGCCTCTCCACCCAGGTGGGCGCGTCCGCTTCCCCACTCGCCAGGGGCGCTTTGAGGAGACCAGAAAGTCGCGGCCCGGCTGCGCGGGATGCCTTTCGCCAAGCGGATCGTGGAGCCGCAGTGGCTGTGCCGGCAGCGACGCCCGGCGCCTGACCCGGCGGAGGACTCGATCGGAGGCAGCGCAGAACCGCCGCCGCCGCCGCCCCTGCAGCTGCCCGGCCGACGGGACGAGGCCGTGGCGCCGGGGCCAGAGGATCCTCCCCGCGCACCCCCCGCGCCTCCCGGGCCGCCGCTGCCCGCGCCAACCGACCAGGCGCCGCCACCGCACGGAGAGGCGCCCGCGGCGGGTGAGGAGAGCGTGGCAGGGGTCCTAGAGGCGGCGTCCGTGGCTGGCGAGGCGTCCTCAGCGGCAGCCACCGCGGTGTTGCTCATGCTGGACCTGTGCGCGGTCAGCAACGCGGCGCTGGCCCGCGTCCTCCGGCAGCTCTCGGACGTAGCCCGGCACGCGTGCAGTCTCTTCCAGGAGCTCGAGAGCGACATCCAGCTCACCCACCGTCGCGTCTGGGCGCTGCAGGGCAAGCTCGGCGGCGTGCAGCGCGTGCTCGGCACGCTGGACCCCAAGCAGGAGGCAGTGCGTGAGTACCCGCGCGGTCCGCCCGCCTAGCGCTTGCTCTGGCGCCGCACCCTCGCGCCCTCCGCGGTCGCCGCAATCTCAGCCCCGCGGCGCCGCGCCTGCTGCAGTTTACACCTTACTCTTGCTTCCTCATCCCTCCCCTCCCCTGGGACTCACCCCAGTCCTCCCGGAGTTCGGGTGAGGGATGCAGACGCCAGGGGAGAAAGTTAAAGGGGGCGTTCTCTGACCTCAAAGGCAGCGGTGGACTGAGAGGGAGCATTTATGGGGACAGAGGAGGCAGAGGGGTCTGTCATTGACTTCTGGGGCTCGATTTCTCCGTCCCTCCCCGGGAGGCAGAGGGTTGGTGCTACTTCTGTGGTTTCCAGCAGCCTGTCCTGAGTCCTGTGTAGTCTTCCCACCCCCATCCAAGTGCGTGCTTGGGGCAGGGGGGCTCGAGAACTGGCCTTTTTAGGGCTTCTGCTACGCCGTGGCAGTTAGGGCCCTCTTGTGACCTCAGGGGCTGCACTGAGCTCCGGACTTGTGCCCTGTGCTGGTGTGTGCCATAGCGCGGCGCCGCACGCCTCCCAGAGTGAACTCCGAAGCGCTCTGCTCCAGCCTTGTGGCCTGGGAGGGGCGTGGAGGGAGAAGTGTCCCGGACCCTGGGGAGGTCGGGGAGACCCTTGGGCATCTCTCCTGGCCTGACCACAACAGGCTTCCTACTGAATGACTATGCCATCTGCCCTCCAAGAATCTTGGAGGTGTTCCGCGCCCCCCTCCCACCCCCCACCCCAACGTGTACTATCATCCAATTTCACCCGCGTGTGCAAGACCCCTGAGCACCTTTGCTGCCTGTTAACTTCACTCTTGCGACATCCCAGGGCTCCCAATAAATGTAATTCTGGCGCTCAGGAGGGTCCCCTGGCGCACAGTTGGCCAAATCAGGAGGTGTCAGAGTCATTTAGAACCGAGCGGACGGTGGGCGGGGGCCCTAGGCTAGCATGCTGGTCCTTTGGCGCCTAGTTCAGCGGCTGCGACGCTCACAGCGAAGGTGATGTCAGCGCCGCCGACTTACATAAGAAGCTTCCCCGGTTGCCGCAGCAGCTGCGCCGGTGCGCGGTGGCCGCTGAGCGCGCGGGGCGGGGCGCTCTCGGCATTCTTCCCCGGGGACTTCCGGGCACCTCTGCCCTGCAAACTGGCCCAGCCTTCTAACCAACCTTTCCCGCTCGAGCACTGCCCTCCTTCCCCAAAATAAAATAAAGTAAAACCCCTTTGAACCCCGGCCCGGGAATTCGCTGCTTTCTGCAATAACAATAATAATAAGCGTAATGAATAAATGATGTGCGCGATCGGTTTTCGCAGCTATAAAAGACCCGGAGTTGGGTTAATGACTGGTTGTTTAAAGGGCAATTCCGGGGATGAGTTCTGGAAAGAATTAGGACTGCCGTGGGCCAAGTCGTATTTTACTTTTGGGACTTGAAATGAGCGCTTTAATCCTACCTCCTTTTTTACCCCAAACCACACAGCAGGGACAGGCCCTTCACTTTCAACAGCGCTGATATCTAGGGAGTGCGGTCGGGGGAGTGGTGATTTTACTTCAAAAGGAGTGGAGGGAAGTTTTGCAGACTGTTGAGTGGTGCATACATTTCCCGTGTGTGTGTGTGTGTGTGTGTGTGTGTGTGTGTGTGTGTGTGTGATGCACACTGCCCCTTAAATGAGATTTCTCATAAGTGAAACTCAACACTGGAGAGAATGAGTTTTCTCCCTTTTTTCTTTAGAGGCAGAGCGGGGGTAGTTATGTACTCAGAATTTAATACAATCCTTTACACTGTTTGGTGTACAGACTAATGGTTAATGAAAAAAAAAAGGGGATTTTTTGGTGTGTGCTTACAAGTGATGAACATATGATGAACATATACTCTGTTTAGGCGGTTCCCTGGTGGCCTGGATGGTAAAGAATTTGCCCACAATGTGGGAGACCCGGGTTCAGTCCCTGGGTTGGGAAGATCCCCTGGAGGAGGGCATGGCAACCCACTCCAGTATTCTTGCCTGGAGAATCCCATGAACAGAGGAGCCAGGTGGGCTACAGTCCATGGGGTCAAAAAGAGTCAGACATGACTGCCTACTTTCACTTTTCACTTTCTTTCATACTGTTTATGAGTATTTATACATGAATAAATAAAGATGGGGCTCATATAATTAAAGGGACAGACTTAAAATCTCCTATTATTTTTACATTTTTCTAAAACGTGATCTCCATGCTTTGTACCCATACCCCTCTCTTCTCTTGTCCACATACATTTAGGATGACATTGTTCCTGTTTGATGTCATAAAGGCATTACCTTTGGGAGGAAAAGCACAGTATTGTGTCTTAATTTGGATTTCTCGGTGTGCAGAGGTGGAGAAACAGATTTCCTTGCAAGGAGTTTCTTTGAGAGGGGATCCCCTGAAGCACAGGGAAGGAGTAGGGGAGTGGGCAACTGGGATTCAATCCAGCACACCCCTGAAAGTGTTCTGCTGAAGAATGAGGAAGCTGGAGTATTTATCTATCAACTTCCAGCACTCACTGATGGAGAGCACTTGGAGCCTGAACTCCCTGGCTCCTGAGACCCACCCCAGGTGTGGGCTCAGCAGGCTCCTGGGCCATGCAGGGAGGTGTCAAAAGTCTGTGGTGTGGCATGCGGGACCTTTTAGATGTGAAGATCCTGCATGCAGCAACTTAGACTTCGTGTAGCCCAGTAAATAAATATTTAAAATAAAATGTCTGTGTCGCGTTTGGGAGTGTCTTCAGGGGTCCCCTGGGAAGGGGAAAGGGGCTGTTTGTGGGTGGAGAACCAGTGGCGTTTGCTATGTTATGCATTTCCTTTTAGCGTTGCTCAAAGCCTAAGGGAGTTTCACAGGGAGAGGAAGCCTAAAAGTGATTGGACTTCCCTTTTCTCCCCCCTTGAATGTGTCTGGGTGCCTCCATACCCCATTCTCCATGCTGCTTCATCCTTGGATAGCTGCTTCCTATTGCCCTGAGACAAGCTGGGGTGGCTTTTGCAGGGGTGCCATCATCTGACACACACTTCAGCAAAGTCACTCTGGAGGCAAGTCTGGAGGCTGGTAGACCAGTTAGACGGTGCAAGTGGTGACCATGGTTGGGACTGAATAGACAGTGAGGAAGGGTCAGATTGTAAATTCATTTTGCAAATAGAATTGACCAATTGGATTACCAATTGGATTGGTTACAGGGTATAAGAGCAGAAAATAATTATTATTATTATGGATGACTCCTAGTGGGTTTTTTTCCCTTAAATAGCTTATAGAAGGTCCATTTCCAAAAATGGGTAAGGTTTATGAAAGAGTAGGTCTTTTATGGTTGGGGTGGGGGGGAATGGAACTGATACTTTTCTGTCTGTGCTATGTTAACGTGAGATGTTTGTGTCTAACACAATTAGATGTGTGAATTCAGAACTCAAGAGAGAGGTCCAGGCTGGAGATGCAGATGCAAGATGTAAGGGCAGAGATGATATGTGAAACCCTGGAGCTCAGGACCCGGTAGAGAGTAAAGAAAAGGGGGCCAAGACTTATCCTAGGGCAGTCCAACTTCGAAAGTTTAGTAGAGAAGAAAGAGCAGTGAGCAAGCTAGAAGGAAAATCAGGAGAGTGGTATGATGGAAGCCAGGAGGAGGTGTCTCAGGAATGGAAGGGGAGTTGTTTTGGTCAAATGCTTCTGAGAGGAAGACAAGTGCTGATGTAAGACCATTGAGTCTGGTACCTTGTTAGCAATGAGTGGCCTTGCTAAGTGCCATTTCAATGGAGGAGTAGAGAGGAAGGCCACATAAGAGGGGATGAAGAGAACAGAAGTGAAAGAGGAGAGAGCAAGCACAGACAGCTCTTGTAAGGAGTGTTGCTCTGAAGGTAGGGGAGGAATGGAGCCGTGGCCGGAGGGCAATGCAGAGCCCAGGGAGATTTTCATAAAAGGCGTTGATATTGAGGCATGTTTAGATTCCATGAAGAGGGAAGAATTGATGATGCTGGAGAAGGAACTGGATAATCATGGAAGTCCTTGAGAGGCTGAGAGGGAAAGGGATCAGAGCACCGTCGCCCATAGGAACTGGAGGGAAGATGACAGATACGAGCAGAGGGACAGGTGGACTGGTGAACTGGTAGCAGTGGGATGGGGTATTATTACCCAGTTCCATCTCTTTGACTTTCTTGGAGAGATCATCAGTTGAGAGGGTGTTGGTAATGTGAGGAGAGAGGACAAGGCATTAGTGCTGTCTCAGGAAGGGAAGGTGGATGCAGGAAAGACGTATGGAGGGGTTCCCTGGCTGTATGGAGAGCCTTCTGAGACTTACGGTCATAAACATGGACTGAGTCCAGCTTTTTGGTCACTAAAACTGGAGATTTTGGGATTATTTCATGGGCCTCAACCCCAAACTGTTCATCCTGAGACATTTGAATGACATTGGCTTTTGGGTTGCTGTTGATTGTATTTAGTTTCTGAATCTTAAAGTACTTTTTATATTGAAGCTGAAAATGCATGCTAAGTCACTCAGTTGCGTCCAACTCTGTGACCCTGTGGACTGTAGCCCACCAGGCTTCTCTGTCCATGGGATTCTCCAGGGAAGAATACTGGAGTGTGTTGCCATGCCCCCCACCCAGAGGATCCTCTCGACCCAGGGATTGAACCCTCATCTCCTGTGGCTCCTGCTTTGCAAGCAAATTCTTTACCGCTGAGCCATCAGGGAAATCGACAGAAAAGGGCACAGACCATAAATGTATAGCTTGGTTAACTTTCACAAAGTGAGCATCTCACATAACCATCACCAAGATCAAGAAAGAAACTGTATCTTGAACCACCCTCCCAAGGCCCATTTTATCAGTCACTACCCTCTTCCCCAAGGGCAGACTTCTTCCATCAATTAGGTTTTCCTGTTTTTGAACTTTGTGTAAGTGGAGTGACATAGTATATACCTTTAAGTGTCTAGTGTTCCTCACCCAATATTATATTTGTAAGAGTCTTCCATGTTGTTGTATATACAGTAGATTGTTCCTTCTCATTGCTGAATAAAATTCCATTGTGTGCATATACCACCATTTGTTGGTCTGTTCTAATGATGAATATTTGGGTTATTTCCAGGGTAAGGCTATCACCACAGATGTTTTTCTATATGCTTTCTGGTGGGCCTATGTTTGGAATATTATACGCACACACACACACACACACATATGTACACAATTGTTTGGAATATGTCTAAAAGTGGAATTGCTAGATCAAAGGGGATATATACATTTGGCTTTAGTAACTACTGCCTAACAGTTTTCTAAACTGGTGGTACCGATTTATACTCCCAGAAGTATAGGCAAGTTCCAGTTGCTCCATGTCCTTACCAACACTGGTATGGTCTTTTTAATTGTAGCTACTCTGTGGGTAGCTAATAAAAATCTCATTGTGGTTTTAATTTGCACTTCACTGACAGCTTATGAGATTGAGGACCGTTTCATATGTATTTTTGACCACCTGAATATTCTCCTTCCCTCATTTGTTCTTCATTTTTCCATAAGGTTCTTTGTGTGGTTTTCCTTCCCTTGTAGGAGTTGCTGTGCGTTGTGGGTATACGTTCTTTGTGGGCTGTAGATATTGCAATGACCCTCCCTCTGTCATGTGCCTTCTCACTCTCGTAGTGTTGCCTCTTGGTGAACAGAAGTTCTTGTTTGTATGTAATCCACTTGATGGATCCTTTTCTTTATGGTTAGTGTTCTTGGTGCTCGGTTTTATTTGTTTTTAAATTCTTCACTAACCCCAGGGTCATGAAGATATTCTTCTGTGTTCTAGAAGTTTTTTGTTTGGACTTTGTCATTTAGATCCATGATTCACATGGAATTGATATTTACACACGGTGGGAAGAAGGGGCAAGATGCATTTTTCCCTGTGGATGCGCAATTAATCCATTGCCACATACTGAAAAGACCATCATTTCTCCATTTTACTGCAGTGACATGTTTGTTATCTAACGAGTAGATTGATTTTATTTTTTAGTTAACTTTCATTGAGTTCTGCTCTATGTCAAGCCCTGTGCTAAGATCATTGTATGAATCATCGTATTGAATCTTCACAATGACTCTATGAGAGTTATTGTCCTGTTATTTTCCTACTTTACTGAGAGTTAAAAACTTACTCTGGGTAGTAACAGCTGGAAAGTGCTGGAGCCTAGAATTAGGGTCCAGGTCTGAGAGCACAAAATATATTTGCAGACATTAGGCTTTTCTCCCATGAGTGGCTGCACAAATCTAGAGCAGTTCCAATGTTTAAATCAATATGCTTCTGTCCACTTGTCATGTCCCTCCCTGCCTTCCCCACCTTCTACCCCAGTCCAGTCACACTGAGCTCTACTGACTGTTCCTTAAGTCACCAGGCTTTCTTGTTCTTCAAGCCAATGTGTATACTGCTCTTCTCTTTGGAGCATTTCACTGGCTCATTTCTGTGCTTTCTTTGCTAATCTGTGGAGTTGTCATCTTCTCAGTACAGTGAAACCTGATCCCTTGTCTGCTGCCTTCCACCTGCGAATTTTCTAGAACTGTGTGCTAACCTTTATCTTAGCTTTTCTCCTTCTGGACATCAGACTGTGTGGGTGCTCTGCTAGATTCCTTCAGCCCTCACCTCATTCTGAAGGCTGCTTACTGCTAACTCCAGTGACTGTGCCTAGGGCTTCTTTTTTTCTGTTTTTTCTCTCTGCCTGATGGACCATGCTAGGCCCTGCACAGAGGGCAATCCAGAAGTGCCAGTGAGTTAATGCCCCTGAAGCAGTACTAACCAGTTATGGATACGACACTGGGGGACCATGGACCTGCTTCCTTGCCCCATGGATGAGAGAGCTCCAAGGCATGTTCTGTACTATCTCTCAGAGTTCCAGAGGACTGAGCCATAGTTGCTCACCATGGTGACCTGTCTTCAGACACACTGTGTATTCTCTGCCTTCTTTTCCCCATCTCTTACCTATGGGTGCTCCCTGGGGTCAACTCCCATAAAACCTTCTTGCCCTTGAGCTTGTGCTCATAAGGTCTGGGAGAGCCCATGCCAGAACAGTCTGTTTAATCTTTGAACTGTGAAGGTGAAGACCTGGGAGGGACCGAGAGCATGGTAGAGGTCATGCTTCTCTTTCTTTTTCCCTAAACTTTTCTGAGGATTATTACATTTAACACATGGGCACACCATTCCAGACGCTCGGTGGTGGGTCTGGATATAACTTACCGCCCTTAAGTGGGCTCACAATTTGAACCTCTTATTGGGGTGGGAGGAGGTCTTCAGTGCTTCGAAAGTGAGAAGGGGCACAAAGCAAACTCAGGCCTACAATGATGAAGACATACTCCATAATTTCCTCAGTGCTCTGTCAGCCAGGCTTTGAGAGTACCATTTGTCTTCCTGTGGAACTGGGCCAGTGATGGCCCCAAGAGATCCATGCTCCCTATTTGGAATGCATAATCTCAGCCACAGCTGAGCCCCAAACTGCTAAAGCCAGAAGTAGTCTAAGAAGTAACACTTGGGGTGAATCGTTCATTTGGGTTTGGTATGGCAATGCTCATCGTGGGTTCAGCGTGCTTTTGGAAGGATGATCCCTTTCCTCCCCATTCTGTTCATTCTACCACTCACAAAACCCCTTTACAGTCTGCTTAATGTGTTTATTTATTTATTTTTGGTGGGGGAGGGGGATGTTTTCGTCGATGTGATTAGGTGTCTTTTCCTCCTGGCTCTACTCAGCAAGTTTTTCTGAGACATTATGGAATCCGAACAGCTCTACTGAAAGCTGCTTTAAAACCTCTTGTGGAGCAACTGAGAAAAAAGCAATCTTTCAAAGGTTAATAATCCATGGGTATAACTTCCTCATAACCAGTGACAGCAACACATTTCTTTTTAGACTTTTCTTGTTGTACTGGATTGGGCTTTTAAATCAAAACTACCAAACTATTTTACCTAGGAAATAATTGCAATTCTGTTGGGCTGATATTTCTAAGACAGTAACAGTAAAGATTTCTCTCTTTGTGTTTGTGGAAGTGTTTTCCATACAATGCCATCAGGAAAGTGTAAATTCCACAGAGGCACTCATACACATCTTCAGTCTCAGGGCTTCTTGTCTACAGTCGTCATCACTTTCAAGTTCCAATTATACATGACATCTTTCCTGTTGTCCCATGTTAGCCCAAACATCTTAAAGATCCACTAATTTTGATTTTTTTTTTTGCCACTCTTGTGGGTTTCAGGATCTTAGTTTTCTGACCAGGGATTGAACCCAGGCCCATGGCAGTGGAAGTGCTGAGTCCTAACCACTGGACCACCAGGGAATTCCCAATATTTTGAAATTTTAGAACAAAGACAATTTTAAACGTAGTTGGAACTTGTTTCGATAGTTCAGTTGAATTTCTTTTTATTCTAATAAAAACCGTGAACCACAAGTTTGTGAGACACTCTGTTAAAAACAATCATGGGGAAGAGTATCCCCAGAACAAACCCTCAGTCACAAAACTTCCTGAAAGTTCTTTTTGCATCAAGAGTTCCTCATGAATCACATCTTGATAGCAAGTGAAAAGAGAAGATAATGAGGTGAGAATGGTTTCTGAATGTAAGGCTCCCATTCTAAGGTCTCAGTTTTTTTGGGATAAGGTTTTGGTGAACCCTCCTAAGCAAACTGTAAGCCCACAAAGGGCAGAGACCCTGTCTAGCTCATCTTTGTAAATGACTAACATAGGTGTGAGAACATGAGAAGGTTTGAGTGTACTGAAATAGAACTCTGAAGACCTGATCATCCATATGATGAAAAATCACTTAATTATGAAACATCTAAGTCCTTCAAAGCTGTGGTCATTCAGTTACTCAGTTGTGTCTGACTCTTTGCAACCCCATGGACTGCAGCACACCAGCCTTCCCTGGCCATCACCAACTCCTGGAGCTTGCTCAAATTCATGTCCATTGAGTCAGTGATGCCATCCAACCATCTCATCCTGTGTCGTCCCCTTCTCCTCCTGCTCTCAATCTTTCCAAGCATCAGGGACTTTTCCGATGAGTTGGCTCTTTGCATCAGGTGGCCAAAGTATTGGAGCATCAGCTTCAGCATTCCAATGAATATTCAGGGTTGATTTCCTTTAGAATTGACTGGTTTGATCTCCTTGCAGTCCAAGGGACTCTCAAAGTTAACCAAGAATAAAATGAAGTTAATGAGAGTTGGAGAGTCTTGGGATCTGAGAGTTGGGAAAGACCTTAGCATCCATCACATCCAACTGCCTACCCAAGGTGGGTCTCTTTTTAAAGATGTCCCAAGTGGAAGCCCATTGACTTTCTGTGCCCTCCAAGATTCCTAGGAAAGGCCACCCACATCCCAGCTTTGTTACTGGAGAGTTACCACTCTAAACCAGTCATTACCTACACTGAGACTAAATCTGTCTTTTGGCAGTGCCTGCCTTTTAGTCCTGATCTGTTGTCTGGAGCCATATGGAATCTGCTTATCATCTCTTTTCCAGGACATCATTAAGTGTCTAGGGGTGACTATTATTGTCACTTCTAAATTTTCTTCATCCCGGGTGAAACAACTTTAGTTCCTTCAACCAGGACTCTTGATGCCAAGTTTCCTGTCCCCTCCACTCTGGTTGTCCCCTGCCAAAGGTGGAGAGCAGGCGTGTACCTGTTCCTTTCTCTGTCTGATATCCCCCTAGGACTAAGGTGGCCCTTGTTGCTTTAATCATTTGCAGGACACTGCTGGTGCATGATTGCTCTTATGGCCCAACAAACCCCTATCCTTTATGGTGACAGTTCTTTTACCCGTAGCTTCCTCTGTTCCATTTGTGTAGTTGGTATTTTTGAACTTAAATTTCACAAGACTCCCCCATTGTCTCTGTTAAATTGAATCTTGCTTGCTTTGCTCTTTCATTTCCAATCAGTGGGGATGGTTTAAAATCTTGATTCAATGTGTCAGCTACTGCCCACAGCAGTCTGCTCTCTGCAGACATCATAAACATGATTCTAGCCCATCACCCACATCTTTGATAAAATTAATGTTCAGATGGACTCAAGGCCAGAGCCCACTGGCAGGCAGTACTAACAGCATCCCTCCAAGTTGACGTCTGTTAATCACTGTTCCTTGGGTACCATTGTTGCAGCAGCCCTGAATGCTCCCCCCACCTTCCCATTCAAACCACATTTCTCCACGTTGCCCACAAGATCTATCATCATGAGTGATTGTCAAATGGTTTGCTGAAATCAAGATACCATATGTCTGTAGCATTCCTTTGATCTCCCAGTCTAATAACCCTACTCAAAAGGGAAATGAGGTTAGTCTGGCTCAAACTGGACTCACTTACAGCCATCAGAGGGGCTATTTAAATGTTTTTGTGTATAATGCATAAAGAGTTTATTTGGGGGAATCTGCTTTGGTGTTGTAGCCATCGAATGACTATAAAGTTGGACAGCAAGGGGAATCTCTGGGTCCTAGAGTCCATCTCTCTGCCTCCCAAGTGCCTGGTTTGTCAAAAGCAGAGAATTCAAGTGCTCTTCCCTGCCTTTCTTGGAGGATACCTGGTGAGAACCTTATGTCCCTGTGCTCTGTACCTTCAAGAAAGGTTTGGAATTCATGACGTTCGGAGTGTGCTTGGGCTTAGTTTGAGCAAGGTTGTCAGGTATCTGGTTTATCTCATTGTTGAGAGGAAGCAAACATGTTAAGAAAATGGATGCTGAAGTCTGATCACGTGGTTCAAATCCTGGGTCCTCACTCTTCATCTATTATGGGATGGAGATAAACCCAGTGCCTGCTGCATCCAGTTGTTGACAGGACCGAGGAGTCAGATGTTCAGGCACTTAGAGCTGTCTCTGTGAGCCCCTGGTAATTATTGGCTGTTATTTTATTGCAACTATAATTGGATCATGCAGAGTGGGAGGCCCGTGTTCATTTTTTCCATGTAAGTATAAACGTGTGCTTGAATCTTTGAATTGCTGGCTCAGGGAGAAGGAGACAGCTGACCAAGCAATGCTCTGTCCCTCTTCGCGTTCAGATGGCTCTTAAGATTTCTGTGTCCTTTGTGGCTTCTTTTTGTCATGCAGAGAAGTATCAGAATAAAAAAAATTGACCAGTGACCTTATCCAGATTCACTCATTTATTATTGGCCAGACACCCTTTTAGGCCCTTGGGTTTCATCAGTGAACAAGAAGTTACAAGGTGTTTACAGAGGAGAGAGACAGTCCATAAACAACAAACCTGACACTTTTAAGGAGATTACAAAGCATGTTAGTAGGTGATCAGTGGCACGGGCAGAAAAGCTACTAGTGCAGGATGAGGGCCATCCGTAGGATTGGAATGAGGTTGCCATTTTTGATGGGGTGGTTAGGTGAGCCCCATTAAGGAAACAACATTTAAGTGAAGACTGGGGACATGTGAGGGAACTAATGAGTTCGCAAGCGGAGAGGACGCGTTTCAGCAGAGGAAACCAGAGCTCCTGCCATGGCGCTGAGGTGAGAGCATGCCTTGTGTGATGGAGGGACAGCTCGTGTGGTCGAGCGAGCAAGGAGGAGAGTGGCAGGAGAGGAGGCCAGGGAAGGGGGCTGGAAGGCGGCTTGGCATCGTCAAGTAGGCCATTATGAGTGAGGACTTTGCCTTTTGTGCTGAGTGAAATGGGGACTCGCTGGAGGGTTTCGAGCCTAGCGGTAACGTGATTGACTTAGAGTTTAAAAGCATCACTTTGGCTACTGGGCCATGAAGAGACTGTTGAGAGAGGCAGAGGTAGAAACAGACAGTCCAAGCTGGAGGCCATCCTGGTGAGAAGCAGTAGTGGTTTGGTGGAAGTCACGAGAAGCACCTGGATCCAACTTAGAGCTGTTGGCATCTTTTGTTTCATGTTCAGGGCTAGGCAACTCAGCTTATACAGATGGGCCTAAAACTGAAAATGAGAGGAAAGACCCCTCCCCTCTTACTCTGCCAGACTTGCTCCAAAAGAAACCAGGCTACAGTATGCCTTGCTCCTTTTAGGAGGAGCAAAAGCAGAATCTCACATGTCTAACGCGTTTTGCAAAGCCATTTCTGAATGTTGAGAAGGCAGGCACTTCTCCTGGATCTTGATTAATCTTATTTTGCTGTCTTGGGAAAATGGAAAAGGCATCCTGATGGATAGTCTTTTTTACAAAGTCAGTGTACAGTTTCCATCCAGTGAAATGTTCAGCCCTCATATGTGTAGCTTGGTGAGTTTTCATAAATGGACCCACTGTGTAACCCATACTCTGGTTAAGATAGAAACTGTTCCCTCACTTCAGATAGAGTAAGTACTCCTTTAAGGTAAGAAAGCAGCATGTTGACTCTGGTGCCCTTACCCCAGCCCCTGCCAGGGCTGTTGTGTGAATACATCCATGGAAGATAATGATTCCACAGAAACTTGTGGAGTATCCGGTAGGATCCTACTAAGAACTGGGGATTCCACGTATAGGATTTGCAAAGGAGCAAACTTCCAGTTCTAAGCTAAGTGCGTGCCAGGGATGCCATGCAGAGCATGATGACTATGATCAATAGTGATGTATATCTAAAAGTTGCTAAGACAGTAAATCTTAAAAGTTCTCATCACTAGAAAAAAAAATTGTAATTATGTAAGGTGTGGTGGATGTTAGCTAGGTTTATCGGAGCAATCACTTCACAATATGTGCAAATAATGAACCATTATGTTGTATACCTGAAACTAATATAATGTATGGCAGTTGTACCCCAATTAAGAAACAAGATTGAACACCAAAAAAAGATTTCTAACACAGATTGAAAATAGTGGAGTTTCCTCACTTCATTCTGAGGGTGCTGGCTCTTTACGATGTCTTGGTGGCAGGCGTTAGGGAGAGTTCCATTTGACACAAGGCTAAGAATCTGGCCTCAGAGGCCCCAGGGGTAACTTAGAAGTAGGAATTTTCTAAGATAGAGCTAAAGTAGCATTTAAAAAGAGATGGGGAAAAAAAGAACTTGTTACTTTTAGGCAAATTTTTAAGTAGCAGAGAATGCCGATTTGCAACTGTTTTCAGCTGATGCTTGAAGCCTGGCTGGAGGATGAAGAAAGTTGTTTAAAAGATGATTTATTATTATTACATCGAAGTGCATTTAGATGTGTGGGAAAAGGAGCTGTACTCTGGAGTTCAGCTACTCTTGATTTTCACTACTAGACATCTGAGGGAGGAAAGAACTAGGAGCTAGGGGGAAGGATGACAGCCAGTGAGACATAATGCTCATTAGAATATAATATCAATATTTATGTTTCTCTACAGTGTGCATCTGGACTCCATTCCTTTAGCCTGGATCTGTATTTTAATAATGCGAGTATAGCTGTGTTTTCCATTTGAATTTCACATCAGAGTTCAGCTGCCTCAGCTAGCCCCCTCCTCACCCCTGAAGTTCTTCCATTTGCAAGATGGCGCATGTTTCTCAAGACTTTGATTCTGGAGATGAATTTTGTGTGTGGTGTGGGGAGTGCAGCATGAATAAATACCACAGAAATCCTTCTCCATGTGACAGCCATAGGGCTTTCTGCCTTGTAAGCAGGAGAGAAGGATGCTTCAAAGTTTGGGGCAGTGTTGGGGGAGAGTGGGCAGACTGAGGAAAGACACCGGGAAGGATGTCATGGAAAGTGTATGGAGAGTTTCACTTGGGTTAAATGCCTTCAGTGTGAGAGAAGAGATTTGGGAACCCTCCTCAGGTATCAGATGCCACTAGGGCTCATCTGGCAAAGTTTGAGCCTTCACTAATTAAAACTAATCCAATTGCACGAAAGAACATATGTTGCATAAGGTTGCTGCTTGTGTGGCTTTATTTTAACCCTTTCCCCATAGCCTAAACCCAGCAAATCAAAGCCTCGTGATAGGGTGAGAGGTGATAGTGAGAAATGAGATTCACTTCCAAACACATTTGAGTAAAGACAGTGAATGGTGTAGGCTGTAAAAGAGTGTTGGCTGGTCAGGGTAAATTTTTGAAGCCCTTTTGGGTTTTCTTGATGGATTTGTCAGTTCTGAGTTTTTAAACAGCTATTGAGTGAGAAGGAAATAGCAGCCCACTCTAGTATTCATGCATGGAGAACCAGGCATGCCTGGACATAGGAGCCTGGGGGGCTACAGTCCATGGGGTCGCAGAGTCAGACATGACTGAAGCGACTTAGCACATTGAGTGAGAAGGAAAATTAAAAAATAAAACACAAAAACACCAAAACCTAAACCCTCCTTGACTTCTCAGGATGGACTTGGTTTTCTTTCTAAACTGCTCTGCTTCTGTGGCCTGTTCACCTTGCTTGGGTCAGTCCCTCTTGAGGAAGCTTGAGTTCAGGGTTTATACCTGGAGGGTTGGGATCTCTGTCCTGATCACAGGCTGCATTCCTGACCGCAGTTGCCTTTCTCATAAAAGGGCATGTTTTCCTCTGGTTCTCTCAGTTCTGACATTTGCCAGCTGTGCGGCTTTGGGCAAATTTGTAGTCTTTTTGGTCTTAGTTTCCTCATCTGTGAAATGGGAATACTTTTAGGACTAACCACAGAGAATCTTCATAACAATCTTCTTGAGTCAAGATTGAGTACATCAGTCCATGGACAGTTCCAGCAGCATGTGCCGTATACACAGAATACATAGTAAGGCTAATGAATACCTGGGTGCCATCAGTGCTACTGTTTTGTTGTTGTTTTATCATTATCAGGGGGCTTGGGTAAAGGAAATAGACGGAACAATGGGTAGAAGTCAGCCTCTATGGCTCCTCAACCAGCATAAATATTTCAGCCAGCTGGATGCATGGTGGAAATGAGAGTGGACTCCCACTGATGGCCTGGTTGAGGACGTGTGCCGTTGTGGAAGTGGTGCTGAGTGTGGACACCCAGGCCCTCATTCTCTGGGCTGGTCTGTATCGTGTCCTGTAATGACTTGCCCGGGGCTTTGTGTTCTGCTCCCTGCAGTCAGACACCAGACGTGGAATATCCAGCAGTTAGGTGGGACCATGTGACTGAGTTCTGTCCAGTGGAAGGTGGAAGGGGTAATTACTCTACTCTGGGATGGGCTTGTAAAAGCTCCTGCACGGCCCTCTGAAGTTTATTTCTTCCCCACTGTGCTGGCTGCATGCAGAGGATTTAGCCGAAGACTCCAAGGCCCTCAGGGATGGTAGAGCCATCAGACAGAAGGAGCCCCGGGTCCCAGAGTTACCACATAGAAGGCTGTCTGCCACCACCTGATTGGCTTTCACATGAAGGAGAAGTAAACTCTTCTTGTGAGATTTAGGGGACATTTGTTACAGCAGTTAACTGACCCTAACTGACATAGAGGTAGGCACAGGGAGAAAAAAGGTCTGGTTTTCCTGAAAATGAACAGATGACAAAAGTACTCCAAAGTATTTGGCATCATTTCATGAAATAAAAGAGACTTTAAACTGTATAGTCTTTTTTTTTTTTTTTCCCTGAGAGACATAAAGAGCTTCTGTGTGGGACCAGAGCAGTGTAACAGCTTTCCTCAAATAAGCAAATGGAAATAAAAACTTGTTAACAGAATTATAGTTTCTAGAGAAATGTTGCTACCTGGAACCAAAAGAATGCATTCATATTCATTCATTCATTCTCTTTCTCTCCCCACATATAAAAATGATTTACATATATTTGTAACACTTTTAAGAGCTACTTATAAAGCAACATGCCCAAGTTATAAGTTTGCAGCTCAGTGAACTTTTACACATTGGACACACCTCTTTAACTAGAACCTGGAATGAGAAACAGCATTCACAGCCCTCTGGAAATCCTGAAACTTCCTTTCCTGTCACACCTCCCCATTATCTTGACTGGCCATTATCTCCCCTGCCCATTATCTTGACTTCTAATGTGGAATCATCCTGTATGTGCTTTATGATACATGGATTTTTTTGGTCACAATTTTATTTATGTTTTACATAGGTGTAGTTCATTTATTTTCATTGCTATATAGTATTCCTCTGTATGGCTGTGCCATAGTTTATTTGTTCATTCTATTATTGATGGGCGTTTGGATAACCTCCTTTTTGAGCTATTCTGAGTAATACTGCTAGGAACATTCTGTTTCCTATCTTTTGGTGAATGTACGGTACCTACACATTTCTTTTGAGTGAACACTCCCTGCCTTGTAGTTGTACAAAACTCTTCCCGGGTAAGATATTTCAAGGCTGTGACACTGACTGTGACAGTAGCTGTTCTTATTCCGTTCTGTCTCTTGGCTTCTGGACTAAGCAAAAGTCTTGTTCTGTTTTTCTGGAGTGTCAAGATGATGACTGATCCTTAATGGCCAAGTTTGATGTCTAAAATGAAGGAAATGTGATTTGCTCCAAAGGACCTGTTTTTCTGCCTCTCTTTCTATTAAAGCATAGCTATAGGGCATTTTGATTCTCAGATGAGGCCTCTTCACAAAGCTAGGTTTCAAGTTATTGGCAAAATCTGTGTCATCAGAGTTTGATGTTGGAATCTTTATTGGTGCTGCTTCAGCTCTTCGTTTGTGAGGACGAGGATTCTTGTGGGTTTTCAGATTGCTTCCTTTCCTTGGGGAGGGACTGGAGGAGGAAGAGTCCTGAGTCCTCTAATCCCTTGAAGGGATTAGCTTTAGAGCTGGTGGGAGTTACCTGGACCATGAAGATTTTATGCAGAGTTTAGGCAAAGCAGAACATTTCCTCAGAAGGGCAAGAGACAAAGAGGGGAAAGCCTTTCTGTCCCCCAAACAGGGTTTATTCTTGTGGCTCTGCTTTCAGGATCTTGGATTTCTGATCCACAAAGAGGCAACCTGGACTAGATGGAACTTTGTGGCTTCTGGGGGTTGAAAAGCCCTCAAGCAAATGGCAGTGGGGGGGCCTTCCCTTGTGGCTCAGCTGGTAAAGAATCTGCCTGCAATGTGGGAGACCTGGGTTCGATCCCTGGGTTGGGAAGATCTCCTGGAGGAGGGAATGGCCACCCACTCCAGTATTCTGGCCTGGAGAATTCCATGAACTATATAGTCCATGGGGTCACAAAGAGTCGGACACAGCTGACCAAGTTTCACTTCACTTCACTTCAAGCAAACTCTTAAGAACTGCCCACCAGACTTTCTTTCAAACCCCTGACACAAGCTAGCTTTCCAGACTCCACTGCCAAGACTGGTGGTCCTGGACTCCATGAGTAGTATAATCCCCCTAATCCCACCAACCTCCCAGGTTTCCTCACTCTTTGGCTTGAAATGAGCTGATGGGAGAATTCAGGCCTGACTGTTTGAGTCTGAGCTGTCTCCTTCAAGCCTCCTGAGAATATGTGGGACCTCCTGGAGACCCAGGCAGCCCCCTGAGGTGCTGGGTGTTTTGATGGAGCCTTTGGTTCCTTTGGCTGTAAAGGTGTGTGATGACCCCAGGGGACCCTGATGCTGAGTGACACACAGCTGGGCCTTTGAAAGTGGGTTTTTATAATAAATTTGAACATGGTTTTCAACTTGACTATACTTCGCTATATTCCTTTTCCCAGCTAGAGGATAAGTGAGCTGAGTTTTTCCATGAGGGAACTGCTCTGGAACATTAACCTAGATTTTCTTCAAATGTAGAGGAGACTGTAACTGACTTTTTGGCTTTTAAGCCCTGGAGCCCTGGTGCAAGCACTCTGTAAGGTCAGAAGTGGCAGGTAGGGTTGTGGCAGGTGGGTGGCATATACTTTTCTTTACTTACCAGATGGGAAGTGCAGAGAGCTTTATGCAGAATAAGAGGCCTTTAAGAATGCAGATTTACTCTTGAGGACCTGGGTACCTCCTGCTTAAACCCACTGCTCACCAGCTACCCTTCTTTTGGGGATGGGGTGCACAGTCAGGATGAGGGGCTACAGTTTCTTATTCTTCACCTTTGAATTTTTTCTGTAGCCTGACCCCTCCCAAGTTTCTAGAAAATGACTACATTTTTGTCCGAGATGACTGTCATCAAGGGGATTCTTCTAGATGTGTTCAGGTGGACATCAAGCAAATTCATGGGTACACACACATTCCCTTAACATCTGTTGTGTGACCGCTTTCTGCTGGTACATTACTTCACAAGCTCCTCAAATTGCTGTGATGCAAATGTGGAATTTTTTTTGGTAGTTGAGGAAATGGAGGCTCTGTTGGTGGCTGGAAGGGCACACGGCTTAAAAAGGCTCCAACCGGGATCCACATGTGACGTTAGCTTTGGTCTTCCATTTACCCTGCCCAGCTCCTGTGTGTGTGGGCCTGGTGTCTCCTTCCTCTACCACCCGATCGCTACTGCCATAGCCTTCTGCCTCCAGGTTATGATGGGGAAACAGAGGCCAAAAAAAAACACACCAAAAAACAAGAAACAAACCAAAAACATACAGACGGTGTACAGGAAGGACCTTGGATGCTCAGAAGGGCTGGGATTGTGCCTCTGGACAGAAGGGTTCCTGAGTCAGGGAGTCCCACCCGTTTCCGATGTGTGATGACAAGAGGCAGTGGCTGCACATCGGGCTATATAGCTCATTGGTTGTTCTGTTGTAACTTAGTAGATTGGATAAGGTGAAAGCAGTGGCTGTAGCAGGAATCATTTTCGATACTAAAGGCTTTACTGCTGCTGCGGCTGCTAAGTCGCTTCAGTCGTGTCTGACTCTGTGCGACCTCATAGACGGCAGCCCACCAGGCTCCTCCGTCCCTGGGATTCTCCAGGCAAGAACACTGGAGTGGGGTGCCATTTCCTTCTCCAATGCATGAAAGGGAAAAGGGAAAGTGAAGTCAACCCAAAAAAGTCACCTCCTGGATACACAGGATTCTCTTCTAGTTCAGTGGTTGCCTATTTGTATGCTGTAGTGTTGCTTGAAGGCAGGTGTAAATTAACTGTGAGTGACCTCAATTCAGATAATTAATCAACTCAGATTGAAATAAATTGCCATTTTTTAATTTATTCAAATCGGCCAAAATGAAACACTGATAACGACCAGGTTTGGGGTGGGAATGAAAATGGGGTGGATATAAGGGTATGTTCAGACATTGCTGATGGAAGTGTGAGTTGGTATAATCTTTGGACATTGCTGGTAGAAGTGTGGAACTGGTATACATTTTCTGGTAGGCAGTTGGCCTGTATGAAATTAATACATCAAAAAGCTGTGTGCCAGAGATGTTTCAAAATTTAACCTGAGAAAATAAGTATATAAGTTAAACAAAAGAATGTATAGATGCTTTGGTGTTGCTTAGAATTAAGAGTTACTGGACATACACTAAGTGATTAGGAATAGAAAATTGACTGAACAAGCAGCATTACTGTATATTGGCACAGCAAACAACATTACTACATATTGTAACAGTGAAACAATCTATTGCCATTAAAATAACACAAATAGATATTTATTAACTCAAAATTATGTTTATGATATATTCCAAAGGTAAAAACACTTACCACTAAATAGTATGCAGATTACTGCATGTCTATTAAGAGGATGTAGGAATATTGGGAAAAAATGTCTGGAAGGATATATACCAAATCAGTACTTTGTACAAAATGTTTTATCATGATCCACAGTGAAAAACACATTTTACATTTGTGACCCAGTAGATGCACGTGGCTGGAACAATAGTTTTATCAACAATATTTATTTGTCTCTAATGCATTCTGATGTTTTTTTTTTCTTTTTTACTATCTTATTCTATCTTTCCCTCTTGTATTCTACTTTATTCAAATTCCATTTTCTTCTCTTCTCCTTTTTTAAGATGCTGGTCATGACCCACTAAGATGATATCATGATTTCCTAATGCACTACAAGCCATAGTGTGAAAAGCACTGCTCTAGAATACATAGAAAAATAGAGTGGTTATCTCTAGCAGGTGGGATTATACTAGATCATTTTTTTTTTTTTTTTGAGAAAGGAGGTCCTTTTTGCTTTCCCATGTTACTAGTATAATATAAGGGCTAACGAAAGTTTTAAAAGTACATAATGATTCCATTGAAAAACAACTTTTAAGGAATATAAATATTGATTGCATAAAATATGTATGTATCAGGGATTCCCTGATAGCTCAGTTGGTAAAGAATCTGCCTGCAATGTGGGAGACCCCAGTTCAATTCCTGGGCGGGGAAGATCCACTGGAGAAGGGATAGGCTACCCACTCCAGTATACTTGGGCTTCCCTTGTGGCTCAGCTGGTAAAGAATCCACCTGCAAAGCAGAAGACCTTAGTTCGATCCCTGGGTTGGGAAGACCCCCTGGAGAAGGGAAAGGCTACCCACTCCAGTATTCTGGCCTGGAGAATTCTGTGGAATGTATAGTCCATGGGGTCACAAAGATCTCTTCAAACTCAAAAGGTCACCAGGCATCCATTTATTGTTATTCAGTTGCTAAGTCATGTCCGATGCTCTGCACCCCTATGGACTGCAGCGCACCAGGCTTCCCTGTCCTCCCAGAGTTTGCTCAAATTCATATCCATTGAGTGGGTGATATTATCTCACCACCTCTTCCTCTGCCATCCCCTTCTCCTCCTGCCCTCCGTCTTTCCCACCATCAGAGTCTTTTCCAATGAGTTGGCTCTTCTCATCAGCTGGCCACAGTATTGGAGCTTCACCTTTCAATGAATCAACCCTGATTTCCTTTAGGGTTGACTGGTTTTTATCTCCTTGCTGTCCAAGGGAATCTCGAGTCTTCTCCAGCACCACAATCCTAAAGTATCAATTCTTTGGTGCTCAGCCTTCTTTATGGTACAACTCTCACATCCGTACATGACTACTGGAAAAACCATAGCTTTGACTGTATGGACCTGTCAGCAAAGTGATGTCTCTGCTGTTTAATATACTGTCTGGGTTTGTCATAGCTTTCTTTCCAAGGAGCAAGCATCTTTTAATTTCATGGCTGCAGTCACCATCTGCAGTGATTTTGGAGCCCAAGAAAATAATGTCTGTCACTGTTCCCACTTTTTCCCCTTCTGTTTGCCATGAAGTGATGGAACTGAATGCCATGATCTTAGTTTTTGAATGCTGAGTTTCAAGCCAGCTTCGTCACTCTGCTCTTTCACCCTCATCAAGAGGCTCTTTAGTTCCTCTTTACTTTCTGCCATTAGAGTGGTATCATCTGCATATCTAAGGTTGTTGATATTTCCCCCAGCAATCTTGATTCCAGCTTATGATTCATCCAGCCCAGCATTTCACATGATATACTCTGCATCTAAGTTAAGCAAGCCAGGTGACAGTATACAGTCTTGTCGTACTCCTTTCTCAATTTTGAACCAATCTGTTGTTCTGTGTCTGTTGTTGAACTGTTGCTTCTTGACCTGCATGCAGGTTTCTCAGGAGACAGGTAAGGTGGTCTGGTACTCCCATCTCTTTAAAGCCTGCCTACTTACTGCTTTACCCCAGTGATACTGCATTAGTTCTCTGGGATTTATTTCTATTTCTGTTCCAGGTTGCACTTTGTCATGCTCATTCCCCACCTTAAAAGAAACAGATATTAAATTTATCAGACTACTTTCTGGCCACATTATCTTGGCTTACAGCCCTGTCAAACTTAACCTCCTTTAAAGCTAAAGATGATTTTAAATGGAAAGTAGTCATTAAGAACTTAGAGCAAGAAGCAGAGGCTTTAACAGAGGACAGGAACAGTCCCTGCTCTCAGCACACAGCTGGAAATCTGCGGAGCCCACCCCAGAACCCCACCAAGCCAAAGTGGGTGGCATATGAAGTGAGCTTTCTCTGGGAAAACAGTGGACAAATGGGGCAGAGATTTCTGCAGACAGTTGTGTTTATATAGGGCATAAGCAAATCTTTGGGCATGCATGCCAGCTGTCAAGTGGGGGAGGGTGATCCATAGGGTTGGGTTTGAGAAGAGGCTGGCTGGCATTTTCAAGGTTGGGCCTGAGGAGAGATGCTTCCTGTCCTTGGAGGGAATTAATGATAGGAAATCTGAGAAAATAACTGGGGTTCCTTTCCAAGAGGTACTAATTTAGTTACTGTTGTTTCAGACATTCTGCCGAGAGTAATCTGACAATGCTAAAAATGTTATTTGGAGCCATGGCCTTCCGCTAAGGGAGAAGGCTGGATTCATTCTATCTTTGAAACGTTATGAATAACATGTCACAGTTACTCATGTGCTCGTTTACTTATTCATTTATTATCTGATGAATTATCCATTCATGTGGTCATTTGTTCATTCATTTATTCTTTCATCCATCCATCCACCCACCCATCCATTTAAGGATCTGCTTACTTGATATTCTTGGCCAGATGCTTTGTATTGTGGAGCACGTGGCAAGCATGGAAGCAGGGAAGGAACTCTAAAAGGAGGAAGAGCAGTCTGTGTAGTTGAGTTGCCTATAGTCTGGCAGCGCAGACAGATAAGTAAACAAGTACTTACTACATAGTGTAGGCAGCGCTACTAGAGGGGCCAACCTGGCTTGATTGTGCAAAACTAAGTCTCACCTCCAGGCTTGGAATCATGGGATATTAGCCCAGAAGAAGCCTTAGAGAAACTGAATGGCACAGTGCTTTCCAGGCCTGATCCACGGATTTCTGGGGTACCATTTCAGGGAGTGCGGGTGGGAAAAAGATGGCAGAGTTAGAGGAAAGCTGAACAGATGAGGTTTGGCTTCTTTGAGAACCAGAGCAGGTCCTTTTTCATCTGTTTCATATATTGAGGTTCCTTGTAGAATATCTTCTGAGGAAGGGCCTTGTCTACTTAATGATGTTTACAAAACACTGGACCAGTCCACCATCTTTCCTTGTTTCTCTGCTTTCGACACTGAAGTCCAAAAAGGTTGAGTGGTTTATCCAAGGTTCTCAAGTTGGTTAGTTAGCAATCCAGGAATAGTCCTGGTCTTCTGATTCAGGCAGACATTACCTCTGTATCAGTTAGCTTTTGTTTTGTAACAGATAACCCCCAAACTTTGTGGCTCAAAACTACCACCATTTATTTAGCCCATAATTCTATCAGTTGGCAATTGGGTCATTCTTCTGGTTTTAGCTGAGCTCCCTCCAGTTGGTGACGAGTTGCAGATTAGCTGTCAAGTCACCTTAGAACAGCCCAGTCTAAGATGGCCTTCCATTTGAGGGATGGCTAGCTATTGGCTGGGGTAAGGAGGTCCCTGAACTTGGAATCTGTCTTCATCAGCAGGATTCCAGCAGAGCAGGGAAACATGCATAACCTCTTGAGGCCTGGGCTTAGGGATGGTCAAAGGAAATCACAAGACCAACTCAAACTCAGGTGGTGGAGAAAGAGACTCTACTTCTTCACTGGAGAGTAGTAGGGGTGTGGATATAGGAAGGGAAGAATCATTGCCCTTTTTGCTATCTGCCGCAAGAATACTGAGTTAATATTGTATTTGTCGCCTTAATTTGGGCACTGGAAAAAGTTCCAAAGCCATCTTTATAAGAAGACCATAGCCATTACTCTGTCTATAAACTATGAAGCCTCTTGCCTACTTGAGTTTTTTAATTCTTTGTGTTTTAGACAGGTGGTATTTACTGCTTATGGGAAGGGACACTGTACCTTAAGAACATCCCTGCCTTAATCCCAGTCACAATCTTTGCATCAACAGCCCTTTTCCATGGAAAGGGCCTTTCAGCTCTTGTTTACCCTGATTCTCATCATTTCCATAAACATGTATTGAGTGACTCCTATGTATTAGACATATCACTAGATATTGAGGATACAAATACATCTACAGTGGGCCCCTAACTTCAGGTAACTCACAGTCTGGAAGGGAAGGAGGAAAGGTAAATGGATTGCTATAGTGGAAATATGATGGGGAAGTGGGCTGCATGTTGAATTTCTTTTCAGTGCTCTTTATTTACTTTGTTATTAGAAGGTACAGGCACACAGTCATCTAAGTAGATGCAGAGAAAGAATTCAAGAAAATTCAGCACACTTTCATGGCAAAAACATTGAACACACTAGGAATAGAAGAGGACTTCCTCAACCTGATAAAGGCCATCTGTGAAAAAGTGGCAGCAGACATCACACTTTGTAGTGCAAAGTTAGGAGTTTGCGGTTAGCAGATGCAAACTACTGTATATAAAATAGATAAACTATTGTATAGGGAACTATATTCAACATCCTGTAATAAATGATAGTGGAAAAGAATAAGAAAAATATATATTATATATGTATAACTGAATCAGTGTTTGTTTCAACATTGTAAGGTTTTTTTTTTTTTTGTGAGGTATAGAGGATGTTAGGAAACTTGAGAGAAACGTTAACAGTTCCGAGTCTTCACTCAAACGAATAGGGGCAGGAGCTGTGTGAGTTATGCTTGGCCAGCTCCCGCAACCAGCTGCCCCCAACTTTGGGTGGTGGAGCACAAGAAAGGTTTCTTTCAACCAGTCGTGTGACCCTGGTCAGGTCACCATCCTCAGCGATCGTTTCTTCCCCAAATGCTGACTCAGGGACCTAGGTTCTTTCCATCTTCCTTCTGTGGCCTTGGTGAGAACTTGGATGTCCTCTCCTTTCAGCTGCCGGGTGGGAAAGAGAGAGTGGAGGATTGAGTTTGTGATCCAGGCCCAGCTGAGGACCTGCAAGTTCTCTTTCACTCACATTCCAGTGGCCAGACCTCGGTCCCATGGCCACGCTGTGATGCGGGGGAGGTTGGTGCATGCAGTGTTCCTGCGTGTCCGAGAAGAAAGGAAACAGGTATGCCAACCAGCTAGCCAGCCTCTGCCACACGGGCAGACCAAGGGCAGGGACAAGGATGGCCCATTGCTGAGACAGGCCCAGCTTCGTTTCTTCCCTCTGTTCTTGATGGAATGGTCCCAGGTCCACAGTACTGCTACAGGGCACATTCCTGTGATGCCTGTCACCTGCTTCCCTTAATAATGCCTGGGGAGGGAAATGAAGAGCCAGGGCAACCTGGAGCATTTGAGCATCTCGCCGATGGAATGATAGAGCCATGTTGTCCTTCAGAGGGGAGCCAGAGATTAATGTGGGAAATAAATTGCTGTTTCTTTGTGCTCAGACATGGGATGAATAAAAATAAGGATCTGTCCCCTTTTAAGATTGTGCTTTAAATAGAAATCTGCCCCAGGCCCTTCCTGATCTTTTTTTCTTGCCTCCCTTGGAGTGTCCTTCACTCCCAGACACATCTGCTCCTTTGTGGCCGAGGGGCTTGAGCTCTGCTTGGGGACCAGGTGGCCTGAGTGGATCCCTTCCTCCTCCAAGTGCCTCTGTTTTCAGGGCTGCCTGGACAGGTCTAGCTATTTCAGTGACATTTCTGTAGCAATTGTCCCTGCCCTTCTAGGCAAGCACTGCCTGTCTTTCTGACAGCCTGTTTGGTTGTGTCTGGCTGCTGAGGCCATAGTGAAAACCACCTCATCATCCTGTCCTTGTTTTCAGTGGCACTCATCTTGGGGTGGGTGCTTAATGAGCTTTGTTTATGGAGAGTGAAAGATGGAATAGGAGTGCCTCTTCCTTTGTGGGCTCTGCTTAAAGTCCTGCTGGGACCTTGAGGACCAGGAAGAGAGGAAGGGAAGCCCCGGGGCCAGGGAGAAGTGATTCTGCTGAGATTAGGCCCTTAGAGAAGATGGCCAACTGTCCAAATCATGATGGCTGAGGATTGGGGTCATTGTGGGTGGGGTCTGGGCTGACATCAGTGCCTAAGGGTCTGGCGCACAGAAGAGATTTCTGGTTGGTCCTTGTGCTTGCCTGTCTTCCTCTCTCCTAATCCATTGCCTACACTCCTGCAGAGCGCATCTGACAAGGCACAAATCCAGTCACATAACTCCCCAGTTGACATTCTTCCGTGGTGTCTTACTGCTTTTCCTGGTAGCATCTAAATGAATTGGTTTCGGGACCACATGACTGGTCCCAGCCTCTCACCAGCCTCACCTCTTCATTCATTTCCCTAGACTCATGGCTCTGGGCCCAGGTCTAAGATTGCTCAGAGTCCTCTTGCATGCCAAGCTCTATAGCTCCTCCAGCTTCGTCTGGTCCTGGCCTTCATGCCCCTTTCTCTGAGTTGCCTTGTTGACTAAGCCCTTCACTGAGCCAACTGCCACTATGCTCTGTGTCTCCCTTTCCACACCAGTTGTTTTGCTCTGATGTAATTTCCTGTTTGTTTTTGGGCTCTTTCACCAAACCAAAAACTTCATAGGCTCAGGGGCCATGTCTCGTTCCCCATCATGCTCCCAACTGCGTTAGTGAGGGCAGACTAATTTCTGAAACAAAGAACTCCAAACATCTAAGTCACTAAATGAAACACAAGTTTTATTTCTTGCCCAGATAATACTTCGTTGTGGGTGTTCAGTAGATGGTCTTCCACAGGCTATTCAGAAATCTAGGTCCCTTTCTTGTGGCAGCTGTCTTATCCCCTAGGGCTGTTCTCTCTTTTCAAGTCTGCCTCTGACAGGCAAATGGGAGAAGGCGCATGGAGATCATATAGGAGTGTTTTTACAGTCATGCCCGGAAGCTGGGTACTTCTACCCATATTCCTTTGGCCAGAACACAGTCATGTGACTGCATACAATTTCAAGGGATGCTGGGAAATGTCATTCAGTGGCGAGCAGGCTGGGTGAGCAAGTAGCTGGTCTCTGATATCCCAGTGCTTACCTTGCACATGGTAGGAACTGAGTAAATCATTGTTGAATTTGTTGAATGAGTCAACATTATATGCTAGGCTCTATCTTGATTCTTAGGCAATTCAATTTACTCATCAAGAGGGACAGATCACAGAGAAAGTGCCCAGTGGGTTCCAGGGGACTGAGTGCCATGGAAGTGTTCCAGACAGTGGTAGAGGGAAGGGCAATGTTGTCGGAGAATCTGGCCCCCAGACAGTGAGGTGCTACCCTTCCCAGTCCTCCAGGGGAAGAGATTTTTATACCAAAATTTATTTTCTCAGAGGGGACAAAAGAGGAGATAACAGAAAGGAGGAGTGAGGACTGCTTCTTTAATTTTGAAGGTAATAGTGTCACCTTTCTCCACACGTTGCTCCTAGATGCGTGGGGGAAGCGCGTGGCATGCCCATGCATGTGCCCAGCTGCCTCTTACTCTCCTGCCCGGGAGGGAGCAGATATGTAACACATGTGACGTATCCATTCTTCCTTGTGTGGTCAGAGCATCCCAGAGGCCATGCTCCCCTACACCCCAGCCCCCTATGGGTGCAACACCTCATTCTCCAAACAGATAGGAAGGTGCAAGAGAACCACTTGGTGAGAGCTACTGGTGACCAGCAATTTAGCTTGCAAATTGCCTCCAAAGACTCACCTTCTGGACGGGCTGGGATATAATAGCTCCTTGACTGTGGGTGGCTCCAGAATCTTCCGAAGCACTTTCCCACACCTTATCTCATTTCACCCTCATCACAGCACGGTGAGGTCAGAAGAGCCAAGGGTGATTATGTCTGCTTTACAGATGAGCAAACCGAGGCTCGCACCACTCCGCTGACTTTCCCAAGCCTGCGTGGCTGCTCTTCCATGCTGGCTATTTCCACCGTGGGCCCCATTGCTCAAATCGGCAGACTGCATCCCAGAAGATTCCCCCTTAGCTTGCAATTCATAAGGCTGCAAATATGTCTGATGGCCACCCTTCCCTGTCAGCACTGCCCATGTACTTTCCTGTCTATAAGCAGCAGGTCTGCTGGGAGCTGCCACAAGGTCCTCTCCTGTGTTCAGATCCTGTGCCTTGTGGATCGTGGCCTCCCCCAAGTGTTGGTGGAGAAGACAAGAGACAGTGAAAACCATTCTCAAGTTGCACCCCAGTTAGTTATAGCACGGTCTAGGAGGGTTGTGTCATGGGGCTCTTTCTGATTAAAACAAAATAAAACCCCAGAATGCCCAGGGCCAGGATGTTTGCATAACTGTCCGTGTGCACGCTTGCTGGCAAGCATGAGTGTCATATTCCCAGGACCCGTGAACACTCTCTTCCGACCTCACTCAGATGGAAAGCCGACATTAACCTTGCTATCCTGTCTAATTAAAGGCAAAGCCTGTAGTTTGCCCAGGTCTATCATAATCTGGTTTCTGGGCGTTGCCAGCACAGAGGAGGAGGGAAATGCTGCAGGTTGTCTGTAATGTGGGAGGATGCCGGAAGGGGCAGAGGGGTCAGGATGGGGTCCTTACCCACAGAACCCAGAGTAGAGTTTTCAGCATCCAGACCTTCACAGTGCAAAGAAGGCGTCTGGCTGGAGGAAAGGATGTCTGATGTCAGTCCCTAAACCTCCTCCCTCCATCCCACTGGCTCTGGTACACTGGGAAACCTGCGTCTTCTGCCGTGGTCTCCCTTGCCTTGTTTTCCCCGGAGCAGAGCATGATCTCCATCTAATAGACTCTCAGCAAATCTCTTCCCATATTGAAACATTAATGTAGTAAATCCAGAGTTGGGGGAGATTGTGGTGTTTAGTCTTCTGCCATCAGAGACTTATTTATTTCCACTTTTTTTCTGTTTTCCTTTATTTTGCTCTCAGCTGCTGCTGCTGCTAAGTCGCTTCAGTCGTGTCCGACTCTGTGTGATCCCATAGATGGCAGCCCACCAGGCTCCCCCGTCCCTGGGATTCTCCAGGCAAGAACACTGGAGTGGGTTGCCATTTCCTTCTCCAATGCATCAAAGTGAAAAGTGAAAGGGAAGTCGCTCAGTCGTGTCTGACTCTTAGCGACCCCATGGACTGCAGCCCACCAGGCTCCTCCGCCTATGGGATTTTCCAGACAAGAGTACTGGAGTGGGGTGCCATTGCCTTCTCCCATTTTGTTCTCTACTCATCCCTATAAATCATATTTTGAAGCCTTCCTCCAATTTCTCACTTTTCCTGATAGTAATAAAAAACCCAATTTGGATGACATCTGTGCTTCATCTCCTAGGGAAGATAACCCAGTTTTTCTCTAACAGAGAAGTTATCGGTCTCCTGTGATCTGGCCTAAGGTCCCTTGTGAGAGACTGGCATGAAGTGATGCCTGATCCGAGAGATTTGAGAAAAGGCTCTGGACAGCAGGCTCTCTCTAAGGAATACTGATGTTGCTTTTTGGAGGCATTGTTTTGCCAGGATTCAGGTAAGAAGTCAAACCTGCTTCTCTTACCCTTCACGAGAGTCTAATGGTATGCTTATTTCAGATACTGTGCTGTGTGCTACACAATGACCACTTGCTTTGAATTGTATATGAAGACATGTTATCATAGAACCTTTTCTGTGAGCCAAGCATTTGCCTAGTGGAGCTCAGGATGAGGCTGCTACTAGTTCATCTTTTGGGAGCCCCTGCTATTTATTAATACAAGGCCTTCCCTGGTGGTTCAGTGGTAAAGAACCCACTTGCCAGTGCAGGAGATGTGAGTTCGATCCCTGGGTCAGGAAGATCCCCTGTAGAAGGACATGGCAACCCACTCCAGCTATTCTTGCCTGGGAAATCCCATGGACAGAGGAGCCTGGCCGGCTACAGTCAATGGGGTCGGGGAAGGATTGGACACGACTTAGCGACTAAACAATAACAAGCTATTTACCAGGCACCATAGTGGTCAGACTTCTTTCATGATCTTCCAGGGTAAGTCAGTCAGTCTGAGACCAACTCAGGGAGAAGATGGCAAGGTTCTGAAGATAATAGTGCCACGTGGTGAGAAGGCCATGGAGTGTTTGTCATGACTGAGCAGCATATATACTTCTATGAAAGCGATGAGTAAATAATTATGTATTACCTAGTCCAAATCGCAACACAATATTTAATATCGCTTGTGGTAGGTGCTCAGCAAGTGTTGGTGGGATTGAAGTAATGTGTTTACTCAGTGTATTTTCCATTAGATTGTGAGTTCTTTGGCATCAGGGCCAATGTGTTCATGTCATTGGCCTTTATGTCCCCAGCTCCATGCCCAGTGCCTAACACCTATCTGTCATGGATTGTTCAGATCCGTCCTTCCTTAGGATGAGGTCTTTTTATCCTAGTGTCTTAGTCCTGAGAGAAATTCCTTTCATGCGATCACCACCTCATCTCATTGTATGCCCATGTGACTAGTCCCAATGTGTATCAGCATGCCAGAACAAAACACTACTGACTGGGTGGCCTAAACAACAGAAATTTATTTCTCACAGTAATGAGGCTGGAAGTTCAAGGTCAGGGTTCTGGTCAATTCAGTATCTGGTGAGAGTTCTCCTCCTGGCTTGCAGATGGCCCCTTTCTCACTGTGTCTTCACGTGGTAGAGAGAGAGAGAGAGAGTGAGTTCTCTGGTATTGCTTCTCCTAAGGACCCTAATTCTGTTGGATCAGGACCCCATTCTTATGACCTGTTTTAACTTGAATTAGTTGCTTAGAGGATCCATCTCCAAATACAGCCCCTGAGGGATTAAGACTTTACAGTATGAATTTTAGGGGGAACATAAACATTCATTCCATAGCACAGTGTACTTGTTGCCTACCATAACATCTGGAGTTTCCTGGTCAAGAAAAGGGTGATGATTAATAAACACAGTACTACACTACTGATATAAATAAGCATAATACCATGCTGCTGCTGCTAAGTTGCTTCAGTCATGTCCGACTCTGTGTGACCCCATAGACAGCAGCCCACCAGGCTCCCCCGTCGCTGGGATTCTCCAGGCAAGAACACTGGAGTGGGTTGCCATTTCCTTCTCCAAGGCATGAAAGTGAAAAGGGAAAGTGAATTCACTCAGTAGTGTCCAACTCTTCGCGACCGCATGGACTGCAGCCTACCAGGCTCCTCCGTCCATGGAATTTTCCAGGCAAGAGTACTGGAGTGGGCTGCCATTGCCTTAATACCATGCATGAGGAGCCTAAAAGGAATCAGGTAGGAGCAGTTAATGAAAGTCTATGGCTGATTGAACCTAATTTTACCATGCCCTTGTCTTTTCATTATGATTTTTTTGAATCCTTGGGAATTTTCCTGAGCATGTCTGTTGCAGAAAGATATTCGTGTTTTGGAGACAGGGCAGCAGTAGTCAAAGGAAATGAAATAGGAAAGTCAGGATAAGCTGGATTATGCTGTGATGATAAACATCCCCCAAGTCCCAGGAGCTCACTGTAACAAATGTCTAATTCTCCTTTCCCACTCCATGTGTAAGGAGTGTCAACAGGGGTGCTCTGCTAGTTTTCATTGTTCTGGGATCCAGTCTGATGGAGGTTCCATTTTGAGACGTGTGTTGTGAAGGGGAATGTAGTAAATTTGCCTACTGGCTTTTAAAGGTTTCCCTTCATGCTTATCCTTGATTGGCTAAAGTAAGTTACATGGCAACACCCAATCCCAAAGAGGTTGATAAAACAAAGGAGGAGAAGCTAAAGTATTTGGCAAACAGTACTGCTTATTATTATGATGGGGTAATAATGAGGCTTAGGTAAACGTGGACAGAACTTGAGCAGAATTGGTGGCACAAATGAGAAGTTTAAAAATTCTGTGAAAAAAAAAATCTGTTTGCAAAAGAGCTCCTGTGTCCGGAATTTCTTGCCTAGCTGAGTGTTTCTGTGCCTGGAATGAGATCCAGCGAATGAAACCATTTTTCATTGAGATCATGAGAGTTGCCTTTCAAGTGTCCATAGAGTATAAATAACAATAGCCTCAAAGAAACAATTAAAAGCTCTCCAGGTGGCTTATCTCAGATCCACTGAGAAATGAAAACCCCCAAACATGCCAAAACATTAAAAAAAAAAAAGTGGCTATGTCTGAGGGTGGTCTCCTTGTAATGATAAAGCTTTTTCTCCATCCTTCCTGAAAGTGATACCAGCGTGATGTTAGCAGAGTATCGCTGTCTGGAACGGGATGGCTGAATCTGGTGGGATTACATTTGAGCTGCATAAACACAGGTTGAATTAAGCATGGCGAGTTGATGATGGGGAGCATAGAAAGAGTCAAGACCTTCCGTGGAGATAATAACTAGTTCATTATCTACCCAGATAAAGGTCGCACAGACTTTCAGCAACAGCATCGAAGGGAGACTAGACTGACCTTTCTGACAGCAACTCTCTGCTCCAATTTTTTTGTTAAAAAAAAAAACAAACAGACCTTAGAAAACCAGTGAGTAAGGAGATTAGTGTCCCTTCTGACGCCCTTCATTCCGCTTCCCTAGCCTCCTCAATACATAGGTCTTCACTCCCATTGATTTTCGAGTGGCTGTCTTTGTTGAATTTACTTTGTGATATAATGGAAGATTCCTGGAAAAACCTCAAATAAACCCGTGAATAAATGTTGCTAGCTTACATTTCCCCCATTTTTACACTCTCTTTCACATGTCTTCCTCACTCCTACATTTAGTCTTTACATCCAAAGCCAAAATTGCTGTCACTTAGTCAAAGGAAACTTCGGCTTCTTGGTCTGGATCTTCCAATTGTCCTTCAAAGAGCCTGTTATGGTTCGTTTGGAAGGAGCCAGCTTGCCATATCGTCTTTGTGTGAAACTTAGCAAGCATTGTGGTGTGGGTGGGGTACTTCCACTGAGGAAGAGAAATGATAGTTCCAAGTGGCTTTCGAGACATTAAGGATATTTTGGAATCCTAAATTAAGCAACAGCAGCTTAAACTTTTCACAGGAGATGGTGCTTTTGGCTAAGTGTCATAAAAGTGTTTCGCCAAAGCCAAAAATTCCGATGAGATTTCAAGTGAATGATTTTCCCTTATTCATTTTGCATAATCGTTTTAATATGCACTCATTTTAATATGTTCTGTAATGGATTGGCAAACCCTGGGCAATATATTTTCTCTCCACTACCTTAGAAACCTTGTCAGTAAAATGAAGACTGGTAATACAGATTTCTTACATGGTTATCATTTTTCTTTGCAAGAGGAGTTGCTTCAGTAAGAGGAATGGGCTATGTTGAATGCCAGATCATAATGAGGCCTCCTGGCTCCAATAAATTACATTTGCTCTAGGTTGACTAGCTATGGAATGAGGTCATGTACCCTAGATCCACATCATGAATGTGACAGGCTGCATCTACATACAGAATAACCCAATCATTGCTACTCTACCACACTCCATCACTGTCTCTGTCATCTGTGGGGCATGGGCGTGACAGAGGATGACGGTAATGATGTGTATTATGCTCAGCCCTTAGCCTCAAACGGTGAGAGCCTTACCTTTAGATTTTTAAAAAAGAGAATTTTGTTTCACCTAGGGATAATTAATAGGTTCTGTGTGAGAAATGAAATCAGATTTATTATATTTAGAGATAGAGGGAAATATGAAATATTCCTTGAAATGGACTCAAATAGTATAGAGTAACTCGTGACCAGATTCTGTAACAGTTTTGCAACCCCCCCTCAACAGTTGCTTGCTCCATGTTCATATTTGCCCCAAATACTCTTTTAAACACAGTGTATGAGAAAAAAGAACGTGAGAGATAAGAACAAGTACTTTTTTTTTTTTTTAAGAAATAGGATGATCGCATCTTGTAGAGGGTGAGTGGTTGTTATATTCAGAAAAGATGTATGTGAGAAATGTATTTCATGATGGTATTAGAATTACATGTAGTGTCATACTTTTTGCTACCAGGGGATTTCAGTTGGCTGTTCAGCAGCCTCTGATTGTTATATATCTTCCTGAATTTTGCAATGAGATAGAATGAAGTGATAGTTAATGATAGTAAACATAGTTACAGAGTTGTGTATGTCAGTCCATATGATATAATGGCAAAATCCTGTGCATGTATGAAACTCTTAAAACACGCTTGAGTAACATTTATGTAGCTCCATTTCAATTATATCTATACACTTAAATAATGTATTTATAGTACATATTATATAGTAAAGTGATAGGTATCTGTTATAGCATTATTATCAAGAGCATAGCTCAAAAACATTTCCAAAGGAATTAAGGTTCAAAACGAAGGTAGTAATTTTACTAAGTTTCAGGAGTTTGTCTTATCTGATTTCTTAGTGTGTCATAATACTTAACAGTTTTCAATAATTTGGGGGGAAATGTCTAGAGCTTTTTGAATGAAACCTGAACAATGAGTACAGTCTGACTTATGTGTGAGTGAGAAGGTATACATTGTTCTTCATCAGAGATTGACACTTTCTCTGTGAAGATTCACATAGTAAATTGTTTAAGTTTGCAGGCTTTACAACGTCTGTCGCAACTTCTCAGCTTTGTCACTGTAACTCAAAAGCAGCTGTAGGCAGTATGTGTGTGAACACAACTGTGACCCAATAAAACTTTATTTATTAAAAACAGATGATGGGTTGGTTTGGCTCGTGGGCTGAAGTTTGTCAGTCCTCAATCTTTAACTAGGAAGCGTTTTAACTACAGCTTAATTGAAAACAATTTATAGATGGCACCTAGTTGAATATGAGAATACCTATATTTAACGCATACATGTGCACCCAAATATGTGTGTGTGTGTTCAAATGCAAACACACAAGAATGAGACAGAGTATTTAGAGGAATTTTTCAGATCAGTCTAGAAGAATTCCTGTATATATAATTTTCTCTTACAGTAAATAAACATGCCCCATTTTCTAAATAAATATTCTGATTCTGTCTGGGATTGTGGCTACCTTATCCATCTAAAGTTTATGCAGTGTTGTCATTGTTGTCTTTTCTCCTCTCAAGTTCATTGCATCATGATCATAGGGGCTGCTTAATTAATACCCTTTAGTGGTGGCAGTGCTATTCACATGGACTCTTTTTTTTAATGTGGGCTATGCAAGTCGCTTTTGTTATGAGTCATTCTCTATTGATGTCATGATACAGTTTTCACTGAGGCATTAATTGAAATGAAACCACACGTTTGGTCAGATTGATCAATCTTTCCAGACTCTATGCAAAATACTCTTTTTCCTTCCCAGAAAAAAAAAAAATGTAGTCATTTGCCCAGAAATGGGAGAGGACAATGCTTTTCTAAATGATAAGGCTGTTTGTTTTGAGAAGTGGATTTATTGGGATGATAAATCTGGCTTGTACTATCTGCTCACCTGTTTGTCCTCAGGGAAACTATCACTCTTTATTAATCCTTCTACACTGGAAAGGTTGAAATGATAGTCTCAAAAGTTGGACCACAAAAGCTGATAAGCATTGAAAAAAATTGCTTTTTCTACTTTGAATACGTGTTGGATCAGCGTCCTGGAGCATCTCCTTACAAGAGATAGGCCGTCAGACAAGAGCTGTGGCTTTTTGTAACTAGGTTCTGCCTTGTATTTGAGAAGCTCTGTCTCTAAAGAGATTCAGGCAGTGAGTCTTACTTTCGAACTGTTGGACTAAACATACTTTTTTTTTTTGTCCAAAGAAATGACTGATCTTTCCTAAATAGGAAGAATTTAAGTTGAAAGGATGAATTTCACTTTCATTCCCATGAAATGACAAGGGAAGATAAATTTAGAAGTTCAAATAAGAAGATGCAGATATCATTTATGTTTCATTTCTAGGAAATGACTTTTTATTTTCCTGAAGTATTTTCTTGAGATCACCTCCCTACAGGAAGGGGTATTCTGCCCTCACTCCCACCTTCAGCCATAACAGATGCTATCTGAGTTTTCTAAGGTAACAACACAAAGCAGACCCAAATTGTCAAAATAAAAAAAATAAACAAAGAGAAGAGTTAAAAAATAAAAAGAGAAGAGTTAATGTAGCCTTTTTTGAGGCACCCATGAAAAAAACCCTCAAAAGGCATCTGGAAACAGAATAACCCGTTCATCATGGGAGGGAGCTCATTTGAAGGAAATCTAAACGAAATCCAGTCAGACACTTCTTAACGTGGGCAAGCCTGAGGAAACATTCTCGTAATTTTTTTTTTTTAACTGATCTCATTTCCTTTGACACACCCCACATCTCCACCGCAGGCCTGGAAAACCACACTGAATGACATTGGCCCATCCTTTTAAAATATTACCACCACTTGGGGCCCAGGCTACTACTTCTGGGCATTTTCTCTCCCAGGTTTTATTAGGGGGAACTGGCCCAGACAGTGTCCAGGTGAGAGTTTGTTTTCCCTCACGGCCTGCTATGCCAAAGCACCTACGTTCGCTTCACCTCAGTCCACTTCCTCATAAAATGAGCTAATCTTTAGCACAAGGCAGCAGCAAGCAGAGATGTGAAAGTCACCTGCGGCGAGGAAGGGCAGGAATGAATCCGTGTGGCTCAGGGTGCAGCGGTGCCTCCATAACTCCCCTTGGAGCGTGTGTTCGCGGATGTTAGTGTGACAGTTCAGTCATTCTCATCATTGGCAGCACTGTGCTTTCCTGTGCTATCGGTTCTGAAAATGTGGGTGCTGTCAGGGCTTTTATGTCATAACATTTTCTCTTGGTGGTGAAATGATCGGGCAATATGTGGAAAAGAGTGCCTGTTCCTAGCAGTGCCTGTTGGCTCCAAGTGGTTCCTGGCTCTGTGCTCAGCGGCAGCAGTAGCAAGGAAATGGTACCCTAGCAGCTTTTGAGAACAGGATCCACTGGGACCTGGGAGGTGGGCAGCTGGGTGGCTAGGGCCTCAGCAGTTTTAGCAGAAGGGAAAAAGGGAGATAAGGACTTTCTAGCCTATGATGTTTTCACGCATGCACTCTGTGAAGCAGGTGAGGATGATGAATTCCGCTTTGAGATGCACAACACAGAAAGACGCACACAGGCACACTGAGCCCGAAGAAAGAGATGAGGGACTCAGAGTGGAGCAGCAGGGCCCTCAGTCATATGTGTCTCGAGTCACCTTTAGTCTTGGTCCTTCCCAGAATGAGGTGGCAGAAAGGCAGAAGAAAATGGAGATTATCTCTCAGCAATAAAAAGAATGAAATATTGCCATTTGCAGCAACATGGATGGATTTAGAGATTATTACACTTAGTGAAATAGGCCAGACAGAGAAAGACAAATATCATATAATATCACTTACATGTGGAATCTAAAATGATACAAATGAACTTATTTACAAAACAGAAATAGACTCACAGACATAGAACCCAGACTGCAGTTACCAAAGGGAATGAGGGGAAGAGGGATAAATTAGGAGTTTGGGATTAGCATATACACACTAATATATATAAAAGAGATGAAAAGCAAGGATCTACTGTGTAAAGCACAGGGAATGATATTCAATATCTTATAATAATCTATAATGGAAAAGAATCTGAAAAGATATATTTGTATGTACATGTATAACTAAGTCACTTTGCTGTATACCTGAACCTAACACAACTATACTTCGATTAAAAATGATTATTGAAAAAAGAAAAGAAATTGGCCTGGCAGCAATTCTCTGTTGCCCTTGGCAACACTGCAGGGAGGTGGTGGGGGCTGGCATCTTGGGAGCAGGCCTGCCCTGTTCTGGGGTTAAGGGACATCACACAGGGGTGGAGACCTCGCTGGGGAGGGCTAAGCAGCGTGGTAATCACAAGACTGCACTGGGAACAAGCAAACCTTCCCTGCTAGACACTGCAGCTCTACCTGGCTCCTTCTAGCACCTTCTGAATATGATCTCTAGGGCAGGCGATAGTGCCCATATGGCCCCTGTAGGACTCCCCCCTTTCAGTGTCTCAATTCATCCAAGTAAAAACTGGCCAAGAATAAGAGTGAGGAATGAAACAATCCCCCAGACTCCTCTCTCCTCCCCCTTCCTGAGTCTCCATGGTGTCGGATGGCTGGTTGCAACCATTTACTTCTGATTGAGTGCTCTGATTTCTTTAGTCTCTTATCTTCTCCTCCCCCACCCCATTCCTCACCCGGTCCCCTCTGCCCTCCTCTCCCCACAGCAGTCGGTAAGAAAGAGCCAGCCTTGAATTCAGGCATAATTGCTCGGTAGGGGGGACTTCCTTGAAAAAACCTCAAATTTTTGGGCTGTAACAGTGGAAATCTGTTTGAACCCTTGAACTTCCTTTATTGTTGAAATGACCACCTACAGAAACATGCTGGGGGAAAGTAGCAGAAGCACAGTGGTCCCTTTTATGGGAAAAACAGTAGCTGGAATTATTTCACTTTTGCAAGAATTCTGTAATGAGGAGGCATTTCTGAAGGGAAAGTGTGGAGCAAACATTCCACAAGTTGGAGATGTCTGGGCCGCGATTGGGATATTGTACTAATCGATGTTTCTGGGCTTGGAAACAGAGTCTTCATTCTTTTTTGACCAGGAGCACAAAAGCTGGTAACTGTGGCATTTTTGTCTACTTTTGTTGCCATTTGTAGGGCTCTGCTCGGGATACTGTGGATTTTTAGACACATAAGCAATATGGAGGAGAAGGGTTTTTTGCCTCTCCTGAAGGAAAATTGGCACATTATGAACAGATTGTGTGAACTCTCTCTTCGGTTCACCCAGGCACTAGGACATCTTGCATTTATGGAAGCCCTTTCCCTGGGTGTGCTGGGGAGGGCCTGTGGCTGGACACACACTGATAAATCTGGGAAGGTGTTGCTGTGTGTCTCTCACCTCTCATCCTTCCTCCATCCTATCTCCAATGTTACCTTAAGACAGAAATCAGACCTTGTTATTCCTCTGCTTAAGAAACACCTGTTATAGCCCCCACTTTTAAAGAGAAAGGTGAGACTCCTTAGCAGGGCATAGGCCTGACCCTGGCCCACTTTTCCAGCTCATCCCTTGGGGCTCCACCACCGCCCTGGAGCTCCCCGCCACACATGTGCTGTACATCCCTGCCCCGCCATGTATGTTTTACTTCGCTGCCTCAGCTGTTCCCCTGCTTCCATGCCCTTTGTTCTCATCTTCACTGGAAACAACTCCTACTCAGACTTCAAACCCCAAGCCAAATGTCACTTCCTCTCTGAAGCCTTTCATAATTTCTGCATCTGCTTGCTCCCCCCATTTTGCTACCAAAATAGTCTCATATTTTACAGATATTCCTCTGGACAGTACTTACCACGTGGGTCCATAATTATTTGTGACATGCCTGTTGCAGTTCATTGACAGCCTGATGAGTGTGCGGGCCAAATCTTCATCTGCTTTGTATTCTTGGGGCCCAGCATAGTACCTGGCATCCAGTGGGTACTCATTAAATACTGAATGAATGAACCGGTCCCATGAGGAAACTGTGGAAGTGTGTGTGTGTGTGTGTGTGTGTGAGAGAGAGAGAGAGAGAGAGAGAGAGAGAGAAAGTTACTTCAGTTACTATTATTATTTAATTTCAAGTCACAGTTTTCTTGAAATGAACATTGAAAGAGGGGCTGTTTCCTTTAAGAAATAGCAGGGAAATTACATCTACCCCCTTTATCGGCCTTCTGGACAGACACCCATTATTGACAGGAGATGACACATTGCTTCTTTACTGAGATTTGTGGGTTTGTGAACTTCAGA
Source organism: Budorcas taxicolor (assembly GCF_023091745.1). NCBI lineage: Eukaryota > Metazoa > Chordata > Mammalia > Artiodactyla > Bovidae > Budorcas > Budorcas taxicolor. The sequence continues at coordinate 127,313,537 of NC_068935.1, read as the reverse complement.
AGACACACACACACAAATTCTTTTAAAAACACACAAATTGAGATTTTCTGTTCATTGAGTTATTACATATCAGGGGTCAGCAAACTTTTTCTATAAAGGTCATATAATAAATACTTGAGGCTTTGAGATACATGTAGTCTTTTCTTTTTTAAATAACTACTCAAGTCGGCCTTGTAGAAAGACAGAAGCTATAAACAATACATAGTTTACACAACATAATTTTTAAAAATAAAAGATTTTTAAATTAACATAATTTCTTCTTTTAAATAGTGAATATTCAGCAATGACATTTATTAAAATTATTTTTTTCCTGCAGCTTTTTGGGATTATATAAACCACATGAGGGTAGATAAACTGGGAGCAAATGCCCTGAGAATGGGTGAACAGATTGGAATCAGTTTTGTTTTCCTGTCCACCACGAATATTTATGATGAAACTCTTCAAGCTGCCACAACTAAAATAAAATGCAGTACAAAATCCAAGTTTTTGGCAGTGTTTACTTACTTATGCCCTCCATGGTTCGTTTTCTCATATGCAATGGTCAGACATTGGCTTATCTGAGAAAGATAAATTTTTCCAGAGATGATTTCTGTTTCTTTTTGGCACTGTGTTGATCAGAACAGTCAGAATTGGGCATCAAAAATATGTCTGTAGAAGTTACGGCATGGTCAAGGTATTTGCATATTTGATAATAGGGCTGCAGATTATTCCATGAACCACTCGTGATGTGCCTCTGGATGAGCAATAAGGGACTGTGGATTCTGTGCATCAATGTCATGCCTTTGTTTAATTTTGCAGTTTCTTGCTTTGTCAGCCATGGCCTTTCTTTGCACCCACATTCACAAATGCCTCATTTTAGGGAATTAAGGAAGGTCTGGATCATGCATGCCATCTGAGAGCATGGGCATAGCAGTTTGGAAATGGCAGACTTGCCACAGGAGCATGGGCTTCAATGTTATTATCTGTTGTGGGGCTGCTCACATTTCCATATTAAGCGTGAAGCCTGTTGACTTCACTGCAGAGTATTTGGAGAGTTGCCTCCTCTTCTTGCACATTGAGAGCTTCTATGAAAACTAAGCAGTAAGAAATCATTGCAAAAAGAAGACGTAAAGGACAAGGAGCTGAATGATGCCTAAATATTATGAGAAAGCATAAATGGTGCGTTCAGAGAATTCATTCCTTTTATTGGAGTCTTTTCACTATTGCTCATTTTTAAAGGGGTTTTGAGGTATAGAGATGATTTCTTCATCCTGCTTCCAGGAACTAGTGCTTCCCTTCTCCTTTCCATAGTGGTCTGCCCCTGCTGCCCCCCATGTGGTTGCTCTGCCCTGGGCCTCTCCGTGTTTGGCCCAGGCTGGTCTGGGTTATTTCCTCCTTCACTCTCAGGAGTTCTTGTCTCTTCTTCTGGGCCTGCCTGGAGCCTGTCCTCAAGTCCAGTCTGTCAAGGACACTAGAGTTTGTTTCTCCTCATGCTTGGCTGCCCTCAACCCAATACCAAGGAAGCTTGGAAATTCCCTCAACTTCTTCCACGTTCACACAAACTTTGTAGAAAGAAACATCTCCACCCTTTTAGGATTTGTTAATCCTTAAATCTCCGCGTGGCCTTCCCACCTATGATAAATTCTCTCAAAGGCATGGGCCAAGGGTTCTTCCCAGTGCTGTTTGCCAGGGCTTACCTTTGTGATGATATTCATCCAGCCCATCTAATAGTAAGTGAAGGAAAGAGATTGAAAATCAGAGAATGGTTAATGAAGACTAGGAGGAGGCAGAGTCGGTAAGAGGACGAGAAGGAGGGAAAGAGCGGCTCTAACAGCAAGGGTCAAATAGAAGAGAACACTGACGTTCAGGTTGGTGGCTGAAAGAAATTTCACAGCGAAGGCTGTCAGAGCAGAGACCTCTCTTTCCGGTTTGTGTATATGTGTTGTGGATAGGGCCACGAAGAAATGGGATTATTCTGTTATGAATACTTTCTTTGCAGTTTTATCTTAGCATCTTCATGGTTTAACATAGATCCTTTCCTTTGATCAGTATTTCTTAAAGGCAGCAAACTTTGGTATAGACTTGTAAAAACATGGTTTTATTTTTAGTGTGAAGCCTGGATATCTAAAGGGCATGATCCTTCTTATGAGCAGATCTTTTGTTGAAAATCCTTGATGACTCGCCATCAGCACCAGGAATATTTTCAGACTGGAATCTGAAGTATTATCCTTGATTTGCATTGAAGTTGTCAGTTGAGACTTCCTTTTTAAGCAGAACTTCGAACTTGGACATGAGCTTTCAAAATCTAGTGCATTTCTGAGAATAATAACACTTAAAGCTTTTGGATGGCTATCATTTCTAGCTTGAAGTAGGAACAAAAATGTAGACACAGTACACAGGTATAAAACATGAAAAGACAATAGCTGTTGCCTTTAATGTCTGGGAAGACTGAGTGTACTTGCTCTGACACATATACTTGTATCAGTTCAGTCGCTCAGTCGTGTCCGACTCTGCGACCCCATAAATCGCAGCACGCCAGGCCTCCCTGTCCATCACCAACTCCCGGAGTTCACTCAGAGTTGCATCCATCGAGTCAGTGATGCCATCCAGCCATCTCATCCTCTGTCGTCCCCTTCTCCTCCTGCCCCCAATCCCTCCCACCATCAGAGTCTTTTCCAGTGAGTCAACTCTTCGCATGAGGTGGCCAAAGTACTGGAGTTTCAGCTTTAGCATCATTCCTTCCAAAGAAATACCAAGGCTGATCTCCTTCAGAATGGACTGGTTGGATCTGCTTGCAGTCCAAGGGACTCTCAAGAGTCTTCTCTAACACCACAGTTCAAAAGCATCAATTCTTCAGCGCTCAGCTTTCTTCACAGTCCAACTCTCACATCCATACATGACCACAGGAAAAACCATAGCCTTGCTTGTATAGTGTTGCTTAAACTTGGTTTGAGGCTTCAAGAACCATCTATAGATCCATGTCTACACATACGTGATAGAAAGAATATCTCTAGATACAGTGTATAAAGAATAGTAGGTTGGAAGGTGAGAAACCATTAGTTATGACCACAGTCCACTCAGCCTGGGGTTCTGCCATCAACCAACTTTAAGGCATGTGCCATGAAAAGTTAAAGTTGTTCCCTGATGTCATTTTTAGAGGTGAAGTCTACGATACTTCTTTCCTAGACATTTGTAGTTTTGAATTATTTAAGTGTTCTGCTTATATACATGTTAGAATAAGTAGTTCTGTAAGTTGTTCCTAATACTTCTAAATGTGGGGAGCAATTTATGTTCACCCTCTTCAGGTTCTTTATGAATTTCCATTTTATCAACCTTGACTTTGTTCAGCAAATCTAATAGCTGAGTAGTGGCTGTTCTTTAACTTCTCTGTGCCATTGTATTCTACCTCAGTAGACAATCTACTCATTGCTTCACTTTTGGAAAATGAGGTTCTATTTTAATTCTTAACATTGACAAGTGTTAACTAAGTACTTACTACACATATGACTCTGAGAAATGTTGTAAGTAGATGTCTAATGGAAATGATCTGAGAACTTAAAAATAATTTGCCAAAGTGTGTAATCCATCTGATAGTACTTTGTTCATTTATCCATTCACCCATTAACCCGATGCTCATCTTCTTATCCCTCAACCTGCTTTTCCATCCATCTATGCATGCATCCATACATCCATCCCCCATTCCTTCATCTTTCCCTCTCCCCATCCACCCATCCCTCTTTCCCCATCTATTCATCACCCCATCCATCAGTTGTTCACCAGACAAATGCTGAAGGCCTCATGGTCATGCACATGTCTTGGTATTTTAAATGCAAAGTTTACAAAACAGTCCCTGTCCTCTGGAAGCTCAAAATCTGAGTAGGGAGACAGGATAAATAAAATAATTATTTATAAAGACTTTAAACTAGTAGAAAAGCATTCTTCAAATGCATGGTGACCTAATCAATAAACATATATTGGGCATTCTTTAATAGCTATTGTTTTAAAAGACAATGCTAAGGCTGGCTTTGGCAACTGAATATTCTCTTCCTATTCTCTCTGACTTCTTACATACAGGTAGAGAATCTTTGCAATGATCTATAAAGGTATGCTTTTAAAATGGAGATAAGAAAAATAGAGGCAGGTGTTACATGGTGTTAAGGATTTAAGGGGACATAGCTGAGAATTTACTAATTTTAAAAAGACCATCTTTTTTTCAGTAGCAGTAAACTAATGATTTTTTTCTTGTTTCTTGGGAGGGAGAGGGCACGGATGGTTTGTTAATTACGAAATGCAATTGCTTAGATTTTAAGTAGTAGTATTCTTGTTATGAGCTGCTCCAGGCAGCCACATCAAAAGCAGCACTCTGTGTATGTGTGTGTGTGTGTGTGTGTGTGTGTGTGTGTGAGATGCTGGCCTGAATCTTGGAGACAGACCTGGTCTGTCAGACTTGGATTTAATTTCACTGTTTGAATGGGAAATAAGTTAGTGTGTTCTTTTTGGCTGAGTCTTTTTTTTTTTTTTTCCTGCCTTGTTGTCTAGCCATCGAGTCTATATTTGCATTTTAATTAAGAAAGAAGACAACTCTTGTGGCTGAAATTTGGATGAAAGCCGTGGATATTTATCGTTGGAAAGAACCTTGTTAACATAAGTCTACCTGTTTAAAAGCTAGTTTTAAACTTTATACTGTGGCTGAGTTTTTCCTCTTTTGTACTTTGCGTTTTTCATTGTTTTCCCTACAGCTTGATAAATTTTTGTGTGTTTGCACACATCTGATCACCAACCGGATCCATATATAGAACATTTTCAGTGTTCCAGAAAGTTCCCTCATGCCCATTTCAGTCACTAGTTATATCCCACCTCCTGCAATAATAACTGCTATTCTGACCACTATCATAGATTCATTTTGCTTATTTTTGAACCTCATGAAAATAGAGTCACACAGTATGTATCTTTTGTGTCAGGGCTTCCTCTGATGGATCTTATGTCTATGTAACTCATCTATGTTGTTGTATTTGAAGAGCTGTTCTTTTTTTGAGGGGGTATTGCTGTGTTGTATTTTTATATAATGACTGATTTTTGACCATTGCCCTGGGTGTGTTATCTTAAAACTATAATAAGATAGAGCTAAAATGTTCTTTTTTCCTTTGTATTTGGTTGTCTGTCCCCTCCCTATGATGTAATTGAAGTCCATGATCATCCATCAGTTAACAAATTTTTTTCACACGTACCTTGTATCCAGCATCATTGGGGATAAAAGAAGTATACGATGTGATCCCTGACATAAAACATCTCATTGGTGACTTAAAGTAGATAAACCATCAGCTTTCATTCACAGGCCAAACAGTCAAGATTCCTGCCTCTGTTCTAAGAAAGCAGAATTGCTACTTGCGTTGCTCTTCATTGAGTTTGTCTGATTTCTTTTTCTTATTGTGGTAACAGAGGTTGGTCCCAGGGATAGAGGCAGCTAATGGTTCAGTCCATCAAGCTGTCAGTTTTTATTGAAAACCCACTTACAATGTGCTCAGCATGCACTTCGCCGAGATGGTCGTCATCTAACCCAGCTTCCCACCCTCAGCACTGTTGGCATCAGAGGCAGGGTCATTCTTTGTGGTCGGGGCTGTCCTGTGCACTGTAGGCTACTCAGCAGCATCCCTGACCTCCGCCCACTAGATGCCCCTTGCCCATGCCACCTCCCATGCCAGCTTTGACAACCAAAGATGTCTCCAGACATTGCTAGATGCCCCTTGGGGTCATAATCTCTGTTCACCCCATTCGCTCAGTCATGTCCAACTCTTGGTGACCCCATGGACTGCAGCATGCCAGGCCTCCCTGTCCATCACCAACTCCTGGAGCCTACTCAAACTCATGTCCATCCAATCAGTGATGCCATCCAACCATCTCATCCTCTGTCATCCCCTTCTCCTCCTGCCTTCAATCTTTCCCAGCATTAGGGTCTTTTCCCTCAGCTGAAAATCACTGACCTCAACATACTGTTGCTTCCTCCATTTTAGTTCATATGCCTTTTTAGATACTGTGGGCTTCTAAGGCGCTTCCCTGGTGGCTCAGAGGGTAAGTGGGCTTCTAATAGGAAGAACCAATGAGAAGTTTTGGAGAAATGGGGAGGGTGGTCTCCAAGTTCTCCATTTGCTGTGTACCTGGATGTACAAAGCACACAGAGTTCACTTCTAGAGTGGAGAGTAGTTTGAGAGAAAGCATGAGGGTTAGAATGGATAAGCTTGGATTGTAGCTGCCGACAGGGCAGACGGTCAAACTTGAAAGTGGCAATTCTGAAGTCTGTACTGGCAGCCTGAATCTCTAAGAGCTTTTAAAGCTTTTGAAAATTCAAGAACTTCTGAGACTGCCACAGTTTGGAATTCTGCCTTGAGTAATAAGCCTGGATAGACATAGAGTTCCTATACTGCATTTAATTATGAGGTTTTGACCAGGGTTCCAACTGGCTTTTGCAACTGAGGTTTGGTCAGAAAAAGTCTGGTCCTAAAATATGAGAAAACTTGGATAATACAAGCACGATGCTGAAGGCTTTTCACTTATTTAAGAACCTGCCTTGGGTCCAGGAAGGATTTAAGGTGGCTGTCCCTTCGTGCTTACGCTGTCTTCAGCGTTGGTTGAAAATTCCCACTGGAGTGGAGCTGTAGAATGAGGAACATCACAGTCATTGCTCAGGAGGTGAGTGGAGAAGCTATCTCCTCCTCCTTCCATATCCTTCTCGTCCTCCATCTAACCTTCAAAAAGGACCTCCTCTAACCAGACAGTCAGGTGAAATCATGAATTAATTACAGACTTGAAAGTGTTAGCATGAGAGTCTTGTCTCTCTTGCCTCTGGCTCTCCATCTGCTCGGCTCCCTCCTGGTTCGGAGCCCTCAGCAGCGCTCAAGTTGGGGATGAGATACTGTGGCAGGCCTGGATGCACATCAAAGACACCGGGAGGGAGCCCAGCCCAGTTTCTGGCAATTTGGTCTGTCCCTGGGTTTTATGCTGGTGTTCAAAATATTCCTTTTCCCCATCTGTGAAATGGAGATAATCCTTCCTCACCTTGCAGGGCTGTTGGGAGGATTAATTAGCTGATGTTCCTCAAATGCTTTGAAGATGAAAAGGCTTGTGGAAGTGCTAAGTAGTCTTAAGGAAAGTCAGAGAGTGCCTGTTGGGAGTGCCCTTGTTTTCCTCATTCTTTTTTCAGCAGTTGTGTCTCTCTCGACTTTTAAGTGTGTCTCATGGCACAAAGGGCCACACGGTGGGCAGGATGGGGCACTGATCACTAGAGAACAAAGACAGTACCGCTCGATTTTATGCCTTGGTACTAATTTGGCTTATCAGTTGGGATGCCTTCTGAAGATCTTTGACTTGTAATCATCAAGTTCTGGCGGTTATCCAAGGTGAGCTTAATCTCCTTTAGGGTGGAGGGAGGAAGTGGATTAGAAGAGGTCAAGCCAGATGGCCTTGAGTTGGAACTCTCGAAATGGAAGTCAGTTTTAGAGTTATGAAATCGAGAAGACTGCCAGGGAGAGAGAAGGTATAAAGAAAACGCTCAGTGTTCTCCTCCTCACTTTTACCAATGGCAGTAGGATTTCCACTGTTGTAGCAGCAGCTTGCCCTTCCAGGCTGTCATAACTTCTGATGATGTCTTTCAAGAGGTCAATTTCTCCTTCCTAGCTTCCACACGCCGTCCAGACCATGAGGAGGATTGATTGGTCATGCCCCTTGCAGCTGATCAAGTCATCCTTTGCTGCCGTAAGGTTTGTGTATCTGGATGGACCTCGTGGTCACAGGGCTGGAGGCAGGGCTGCTCTGTTGAGAAGTATGTCTCCTTCTCTTGGACTGCTGGCTTCTTTAGGTCTTGTGAGTTTCCCAGGCTCTTTTCTAGGCATGTTATTGTTTATGGTAACTCCTTTGAGCCTGAAAGAAGACAAATGATAGTACCAGCATACTTGATTTGAATCTTGGCATCTTTAAAATTCAATCTCATGCTTCTGAGAAGTTTCTCTGGTTGTTGATTTTGAAAACCACCTCGCTTTGGAGAATGAGTGTGCTCCTGAAACATTGAAGGCAAACCAGATTTTGGTTAATCAGGTTATCTTAGGGGTCTTGTGAGAGTTTGTCATTTAAATGATGCTTAGAGGGAGTCCTTGTATAAGGCATAGTATCTTATGTCTTGTGTATCTATCAGGAACTTACACCTGTTGACTTTATCTTGAGTGTGTGGGGAGATAAGACTAAAGACCACTAGGCAACACACAGCAGGATCTCCCCACAGGTGACCCTCTGGGAAGGGTTGCATGTGTGTCACTTACATGGGATGGGTCATAGGGTCAGGAAACCAGGGAGAAAGCCGAGAGACTGGCATTTATAGGTCTTTCTCTTTAAATCAGGTCTGCTTATGATGTGTCGGTATTTATTCTCCTCCATTTCTGAAACCGAGGCCCCAGATTCCCTTCTCTTCAAAGGCCTCTTGGCAACCTTCCAAGGAATGGCAGAGTTCATTCTGATTGGTGTCCGGTGAGTGTAGCTCAACCGTTAGAGAGCTCAACCTGTCAAACTCACAGAAAAATGTCCGTTACATATTCCAGCTGTTCCTTAAACACGCTCCCTGAGAGCTATTTCCATTTGTTAGCTGTCAGAACGATGTAAAGGAATTGCTCCAGACCCTCGGATGTCATCAGCCACCTTTGTTTATACACCAGATTTTTTTCTCCATTAGCCAATCAATGTTTGGCACACGGAAAGCACAGGCTAAGAACTTTGTCTGATGAGTTGCTCCCCTCAGCCTTGGAACTCCTCTCAGCGAAAGGAAATTGAAGAGGAATTTGGTTTTTCATGTTTTCCTCCCTGCTTATGAGACCTGTGGAGGGCTGCCCAAAGCTGAATCCAGGCACTTCCATTGACATTGGCAAAGATGGAGGTCTGAGCTCATGATTCACCTTGGAAACTGGATCCCACTGTTGCTGGGAAAGGAATGCTTGGTTGCCCAGACGTTAATATACGTGATGTTGATTCCACCTCTCAACACCCCGCCTGGAGTCATCAGAGATACAGGCAGGATGCACCAAATGACTTTTTCAAAACTTTGATTCTCCCTGGGTCCCATGGACATTGGCAGTGGAGGCTTTAGGGTTAAATGAGTGAGAAGGGTATGCTGCTAGAATTTTTCTTACAAAGCTGGATTTTTTTTTCCCTCATGATACAACAGGTCATTCCATCTTGTGACGCAAGTCATTTGGACTTCTTAGAAATTGTAGTAGTGTGCTTGCTGGTGTCACTAGTCCAGCCTTCGAGAGCTGATTGCAGAATGTCTCTCCCCAACTTGTGCTCAGTGACAGTATGCTGGGAGGTTGAAATCTGCCACGCTGGGGGTGTTTACATCACAGAAATCAGCAAAGGCTGCAAGTCAGGGCTACCCACCACCCAAGCTGGTTGTTAAATGTCTGTCTGCACAAACAGGAAGTTATCCTCACTCTTGACATCCCCTCAGCCTCAGTTATGGGACTGGTTAGCTTATAGGGAAGAGATTCCCTTTGCTGTGGTTTCATTGAGTATACCTGCTGTGTCCAGGCAGACTAACCCTTGTTCTCTCATCTATAATAGTCAGCCTGAGACAGAGTGTGGCAGGGCGGGGCTATATGGCAGAAGATCACTGGGGTGACGCTTCTGCTCCTTTCACTAAGAAGCTGTATGACAGGTCATTTTACCTCTCTAGTCCTCAGCTTCCTCTTCACTATAATAAAAATAATTTGAATCATTAGATGATTGCTCAGTTTCCTTTTAGCTCTGACATTTGGCAGTTCGGCGAGAGCTTAGCTGCTGGGGGATGGCACGTCTTTTAAAGGCTCAGGACCCTTCAAAGCGCTCTCGTTTTCTCTCCAGATCTTGGGTTCCCAGTCATTTCAGTTCTATCTAAACTTCTGCCTCCAGCCTGAATGAATGGTGCCCCTCCAGATGCGAACATCAGTAATTAGTTCCTTTTCTCTAGAGGTGACAAAGCACTTTCAAGATAGCAGCCCTCCCGGAGGAAGGCTGCGTGAGTGTGCCAGCTTTACAAGGGGTCTACCATGGTAGTGAGCTGAGGGTCTGGAATTAGTGGCTTCTCTGCTCTTGATCAGAAAAGAGCCTACTTCCTGCTCTTAAAGAAGTTCCAGTTTTGAGATTAATCAGCTGTCCATGAACCCGGATTATGTGGCCTTTCTGCTTTGCCACAGAGCTCTTTATATTTTCCATCTCTCTGAAGTGGAAATATGCTCAAATAGGTTTTTGCTAGTCCAGAAGATTTGGGAACACATGTTTAAATAAAGCTTTCTCTTCAACTTTCTTTAAAAGAGGGATGGTAGAGGCTTGTCTGGGGGAGTTGAGAGTAGACTTACTAGAATATAGAACAGATCCAGTCCACCATGTGGGGCGTGTCTGGAAGGAGAAGGGTGACTGATGGGTAAGTTGGGACTTACTGCAGACTTGGGCAACTTGGTGTTGCTTAGAATCTTGTCAAGATATGTAAGCCCATATTTCAACACCTGCAGAAATACATGTCCATGAGATGAGCCTTCTCTGCTCAAATGTGCACATTGACACATGCCAATTCATACCAGCTCTTATTGTGATTTTGTTAATGAGGCCATTTACTCTTAAAAAATTTTTTTCTTGAAGTATAGTTGGTTTACAATATTGTGTTAGTTTCATGTGTATAGCAAAATGATTCAGTTACACACACACAAATATATATTTATATATATTTTCAAATTCTTTCCTGTTATAGGTTATTATAAGATATTGAATATAATTCCCTGTGCTATACACTAGGTCCCTGTATTTTACATACAGGAGCGCATATCAGCTAATTCCAAACTCCTGACTTATCCCTCCCTATTCCCTTTCCCCTCTGGTAACCATAAATTTGTTTCCTATGTTTGTGAGTCTATTTCTGTTTTGCAAATAAGTTCATATGTATAATTGTTTGCATCCACGAATAAGTGATATCATATAATATTTGTCTCTGTCTGACTTACTTCACTTAGCATGATCATATCTGGGTCCATCCATGCTGCTGGACATGGCATGATTTCATTCTTTTTATGGCTGAGTAGTATTCCATTGTATAGACGCACCACATCTTCTTTATCCAGTCATCGGTCAATGGGCCCTTAGGTTGTTTCTGTGTCTTGGCTATTGTGAATAATGCTACTTTGAACGCCGGGGTGCATGTTTCTTTTTGAATTAGAGTTTTCATCTTTTGTGCATATGTGCCCAGGAGGCCATATACTCTTGAATCAGGAATCCCGACTGCTTTGCTGACTGTTTACAGGGTTGGTTGCCCACCCTGCCATCCCAGTTAGGCTGTTTACGTTCGATGGCTGCAGCCACGATTCCCACATCTGAAGGTTTGGGCCATGGAGTCTGCCACCAGAAACATAAGCTGCATGAAGGGCTAGCAAAGCAGTAAATTCCTCTGGGACTTGGCTTCAGAGGAAAAGCAGAGCTCAGCTCTGCACACATGACAGAGGCAGGATGCAAGCCTCTTGTCCTCAGGCTGCCAACCATGGCCCAAATCAGGGTTGCTTGAACTTTTCTTATTGGAATATTTCCTAAATATATTTTAAAAAATTCAGCACCCCCTTGTACATTTTATATTTGATATCTGAATTTTTAAATAACTTTAATTCATTGCAAAAAGTACATCTCCCAGCACATTGTATATTCTCACAGTTCAGAGTGTGATTTATGGACCAGCAACATCAGCAGCCCTAGGGAACTTGTTAGAAATGCAGAGTCTGGAGGCCTTCCTTAGTCCCACCAAATCAGAACCGCATTTTAAAAAGATTCCTGGGAGATTTCTGTGCATATTAAAGACACACATGTGTACATATGTGCTTTAAGCCTGTCTTCATCAAAACTTTTCAATTTATGGAAAAAGTTCTGCTATATGCCCTAATTGCAGAAGCCATTTCTTTTTGTCAAACCAGTCAGCCCAACTAGACTTGCTTTCAGTCAGTAAAAAGAACTGACTTCTTTGTTGACTCAAGTGAATGTGTTAATAGGTGGTGTTGGCCCATCTCCCTTCTGAGTTCTGATTCTGAGATGGATGGGTGGCTGCATAGCTAAATAAATATATAAGACATAAAGCTCCTCTGTGAATTTGTCATCTGAATAAAATACAGTGCCATAGCCTTCAATATTTTTTATTGAAGCTTCCTTTGCTCTGTTCTTGGAATTGCCCCTCTAAATCGATGCTGTTTTAAATTATCCCTTTGGCTGCCAGGAGATCCTTATTCCCTGGGATTATGCACCCTGGTGAGCTTGAGGATAGGTGGGCAATATACATTACTTTGGACTTCCCTGATGGCTCAGAGGTGGTAAGGAATCTGCCTGCAATGTGGGAGACCCAGGTTTGATCCCTGTGTCACGAAGATCCTCTATAGAAGGGAATGGCAACCCACTCCAGTATACTTGCCTGGAGAACTCCATGGACAGAGAAGCCTGGTAGGCTACAGCGCATAGTGTTGCAAAGAGTTGGACATGACTGAGCAACTGACACTACTATTTTTCATACATTACTTTAGGAAGAGGGGAGGTGAAGCATTGGAGGAGGGGTAAGGAGAAGCAGGAAACCACAGATCTGGCAGGTCAGCTTTAGGGAGGCAAACACATGGAAGCTGAAGATCTGGATACCCAATATACTGCCAGAAAGTCTTTGGGGATGCCTGTGGTAGGTGAACCTCAGTTTAAGAATGTTCAGTTGGAGAATATCGATACCCTTTTGGAATTTCCTAGATGCAGATCTTTTAATCTGCCTTCTGCCCTTGAATTCAGGTGTTTGTGTGTGTGTGTGTATGCACATGCACGCACAAGCAAGTATTTTAAACAAAAGATATTTAGCCCCAGTTCACCACGACCAAAACTTCTACCTTTTGTCTCATCTGCTCTTGCATTCCAAGTTGGGGATGTAGAGGTGACCCATGTGTGCACAGGGAATGTCACCCTTTAGTAACTAGTTAGGAAACACTTGTGGGACTCAAATAGAGTTTTTCATAGGAATCAGAAAGAAGAGGGATGGCAAGAAACTCCCATTGTTAACCTAGCATTTCAGCTTCCTTAGTAGGGGAGAGATTCCTTAAGAGATGATGATGAAGTATCCTAGAGAAAAGCTGCACCTCCTCTGTGTGTGCACATGCACGTGTGCACACGCATATGTCTCGTAGCTTAGACCATCACAAACCTGCAGTATTATTTGAGTGCTTTAATGTTTAATTCCGTTTGATTTAGTCCACAGTAACATCAAGTATTTCTGTGGGCAGTTCCAAGGCATCGAGGAGCCTTGCTGGGAATCAAAACCCAGTAAGACTTCTGGAGAAATTGGAGAAGGGGAACTTGATTGGTTTTTTTAGGTCAGTCTTATATGTTCATTCTGTTTTCTGTCTGAGACAAGCATGCACAGAATCTTTCCTCACCTGTTAGGCACGTATCCTGCCAATCATAAGACTTAAGATGAGAAAAATAAGCAAATGTTTGATTGGGATGAAAGCTAGGCCAAAAAGGCCCTGGGGCTGTACATACACTGGGCAGTCAGACAAACCCAGGATCAGAGCATCAGAAAAGAAATGCTCTAGAGCAGCAGTCCCCTACCAGGGATGAGTTTCGTGGAAGACAGTTTTTGCACAGACCAGGGGTGGGGAGGGGGGATGATTTCGGGACAATTCAAGCACGTTCCTTTTATTGTGCACTTTGTTTCTATTACCGTTACATCAGCTCCACCTCAGATCATCAGGCATTCGATCCCAGAGGTTGGGGACCCCTGATCTAGAGGCTCTAGCGCTCTCCCGGAGCTGCGGTGCGGTCAAGGGGTCAGGTTATGGCTGAGCATTATGGCAGTCATTAGCGTTAATGATTGCAACATAGCACTCTCATTTTGGTACCTAAGGTAGGGTCATTTTGGGTGCTGGTGGGGAGAATGTTCTCTGGGTGGCAACACAGGACTTCTCACCAGGGCTGTTAGGGGGCCCCATGGCCCCAGAAGCTTCCCCTTCAGGCCTGCCAGTGCAGCCCAGTGAGCAGCACTCACCGCCTTCTGCCCCCATCCCGTTTGGTTAACTTGGTTGAAGGCTGGGGAGCTTATGAGAGAAGCTCAGGTCTATAAGGGAGTGTACCCAGATATCAGAAGCGGTCACCACCAGGTCTCTCTTTTTTTTTTTTAATATGATAGTTTAGCATTTTTGTATCATTTCAAACTTACAGAACAGTTGCTAGACTAATACAAAGGGGCCTTTCCTGACACTGCCTTTTAGAACATGGACATTTCTGAAGAACCAGTTACGTTACAGAATTTTCCTTATTTTGCGTTTGCCTGATATTTTTGGGTGAAATACAATTCACTCATTGAAAGCATATACTTCGGTGCTAGATTCAGAGTTGTGTAGTCACCCCTACAATCTAGTTAAAGCAGTTTTCATCACCTCCAAAAGAAACCCTGTACCCATTCGAAGTCATTCCTCACTTGCCCCTCCCCCCAGCCCCTGGCAATCACTAATCTCTCTCTCTGTCCCTATGGATTTACCTGTTGTGAACATTTCACATAGATGGAGTCACAGAATGCTAATACATGACCTTTTATGTCTGACTTCTTTGCCTTAGCATGATGTTTTCAAAGTTCATCCATGTTGTAGCATATGTCAGTATTTCAGTCCTTTTTATAGCTGAATAATATTCCATTGCATGGATCCACCACATTTCGGTTATCCAATCATCTGCTGTGTTGTGTTGTTTGTACTTTTTGACCATTTTGAATAATGCTACTATAATCATTTGTGTACAAGGTTTTGTGTGAGCACATATTTTCGTTTCTTTTTGGTATATGTCTACAAGCAGACTTACTTGCTGGCTCGTATGGTCACACCATGTGACTTTTGGAGGAACACGTTGTGCAGTTTTGACCTGTTTTTGTCCATTGAGGCTTGAAGGTAGGAAAGGGACAGGCCAGTCGTTACAGGGTAGTCATTGGATCTTGGCCATGCCCAGCCTGGCTGTGCTCATCCTCCTCAGGCCCTCGTGACCTTGTTTTCCAGAGACTGACAACCCTCCCGGGTCTGTGACCTTGCCCAGAACTAGGGAGTTTTTTATTTTTAACCTCTCTTGAGGGATGCCTATGAAACACGACCTCCTGGAGTGCTTGATGGACTGTCAGCCCCTATCTTCAGGGAACACAAACCAGCTGTTCAGCTCTCTTAGCTCTGTCTTATCTCCAAATGCCTTTTTTAGGTCTTCCCCCCAAACAGTGGCCCAAGTTAGAGCCTTGCAGTTGCTGGTCTCCTTTAATTGGGTCCTTCATTTCACAGCCTGTTATTTGCATTGTGTCTGGGTCGCGACTGGAGGGCCACTCTTTGTCTTAAACTCAACAGTTTAGTAAGATGTTTGATGGAATCCAGTGATGAATCTATTCCATAAGAATGGGAGGAGAAAAAGAGAGAGTGTGTGTATGTGTGTGTGTGTCTAGTGGTGAGGAGGTGCATGGTGGACCAAGGAGAAGTCACCTTTAAAAAACAGTCAGGTCAGGCTAGAAAAACACCTCTGCTTTCCATTCAGGACCTTCTTCTCCCCAGGGGCTTTCATTACTAAAGAGTAAAAGCATATGGTAGCATAGTTTCACTGTGCAGTGGCCCGCTGGTGTGAATTTCCATGGCACTGGCGGAGAAAAGCAAGACCTTCATCACTTACACTCTGGGCACATAGCACCCTTTTCTTGGGCTTTGTTGAACTGTCCTGAATTTGGGATGGAATGCCTTCCCTGACATGTGCCACTAGCAGGTTTGCACACGTTCCTTCCTGTGTCTTCATTCCACGTGTCGTCACCTGGGCTCAGATCACGGCAAAGACTGGGCTTGAAATTCTCTGCCCGGGAGAATTCCAGACCATTCATGATTTAGGGTGTGGTGTCGAACAATGAAGGCCATGGAGAGGACTGCCTGGGGCTAATCCGGCTCTGGGTGACCCTGAGTAAGTAATTTAACCTCTTGAAGCCCAATTTCCTCATCTGTAAAATGCAGATAAAAATACCTACCTCTGGTTGTTGGGTAGGTTAAATAGGCTGACAGACGTAAGACACTTAGGGGCCTAGGGAGTGCTTAGTTGTCGTTGTTGTTGTTCTTATCCTGTGTTCCGTCCACTGATGGCTGCTGGCCCAGCTCAGGTACCACCTCGTTTGTGAAGCTGCACCTGTGCATTTGTCTGGCTGGCTCACTGCTGTGCAGGCAGCAGCAAGCATGGTGCCTGGCATATAACATTTGTTGACTGAATGAATGCATACATTTTCCTATCTGGGAGCCATCCACTGCTCCTTGGCTACCACTTTGTCTCTACCTCCTTTTATGGTGTTTCCACGTTTAACCTTTATTGGAGTTAATTGTGCTTTAAATGTAGTTTCCTTATCCAGATGGTCAGCCGTTGGAGTGTGGAACCTGGGTCAGCCGTTTTGGTATTTCCTGTGAGGCTTTGCTTGGAGGGCAATAAGTATTTGGTAAATAATTAATCCCTTTTGGAAATGATGGTCTTAAACCATGAAACTTCTGGGTGGTTTTTTTTTAACTGAATGCAAACCCAGAAACATAGGCATACAGAGAAGATCTCTCTCAAATAATTTCATGGCATGTGGCTTTGCTTTCTTTTTTGCTAAAAGAAGTGATAAAGGTAAAAGTTAAAGAGGTGAGTGACAGTGGGTGCCAGAGACTCATAATAAATAAAACTGTGAGTTCAGTTCAAAGAGCAGGTTGGTGTTAAAGTTTTATTAGACTTTGGCAATTTTAGAAAATATATAGGTTTCATTCTGCTTTGAACTCCTGCAACTGTTATGTTTAAAAAAATAAAAGCGCATGAAAATCCTTTGCTTCTGTCTGAAAAACAGTGAATTATTTGCATTGGGTTCTGGACTTTGAAAATAATCACAGTTGCTTCTTTAGTTCGTGGTTGGAATGCTCTGGTTGTCTGCTTGGGAGCCGGGGTCTCTCTTCTTGGGCATGGCTGGTTAGAGAGAACACCAGTGGTGAAGAATTGGGCAGATATGGTCCCCATTCAAGCCAGGATCCTTCCTGGATTCCAGAGAACAGGTGACAGGTCAAGAGGAGATGGATGCCAGTGGCACCTGAGGACACCTCCCCACTTGATTTAGTAACACTTGGCCAGGCTGGAGGTAGAGAATGAGTTATCTTGAACCAGTTCCCACATCTTTTGCAGAAAGAAGCCTGTTCATCAAAATAGCAGTCCCAAGTAAGTCAAGGTGATTTTTCTGTACTTTAACCTTTGAATTTATGGATTCCATGTACCCTGAAGTTTTGGTAAACTGGTGAAAAAAGTGTATTAAATTCAGTCATCCTTTAAGAACACGAGTTTGAAGTGCACTTTCACATGAATGTTTTTCGGTGGAATCTGCAGATGAGGAACCTTGGATACAGAGGAACTGCAGGCAGAAAGGGCCGAGTGTCAGTTCTATGTGGACTTTTGATCACTGAGAGGGTCAGTGCCCCTAATTCTGGCACTGTTCAGTGGTCAACTGTGTGCTTCCCATGGTCAGCTACCTGCTATAACACCCTCGAACCTCAGTGACTTATCCCAGTAGATGTTTGTCCCTCACACCACCATCCAGCATGGGCTGCCAGGGGGTGGGGGAAGGTGCAGCTCTCCCTGTGGTCGTTCAAGGCCCCAAGCTCCTTCTGTCTTGTGGCACCACCCTCCTTTAGGGCCTCAGAGTCCTCCAGTGGATTGCCAAATTCAGCCAACAGTCAAGGGACAAGAGAGAGCAATGTGGTAGAGTGAAGGAAGTGATTTTGATGGGCTAGGTGTGGAATCGCATTGCTCACTTCCCCCCACGCCCCAGTAGGGAGGCTGGGATGTGCAGTCTAGCACTGAGCCCAGAAGAAAGGGAGATAGTTTGGTGAAAAACTAGTCAATCTGTGCCACAAAAACCAAACTGGAAACTTCCTGTCTCGGTTGCCCTATCGAAGGTCAGGGTATCCTACTGTGGTTTGGAAAATGCTTGATTTAAAAGTTGCTCCCAGTGTGTCCCAAGGGCATTCATTTTTTCAGTTTCCTGTTAAGCATTTCTGCTGGGTCAGGCCTCTGTCGGGCCCAGGGGCTGTGGTGGTGAACAGTAGCAAAACTGGCCGCTGTCTTCTTGGAGCTGGTACCTGTCACATGGCAGGCAGGTATGAGGACTGTATGGGGGGAAGTCAGGGTGCTATGGGAGCACATAGCTAGAGACCTAGGCTAGCCTGGGAGAGCTAGAGAAGCTTCCAGGAAAAGACATTTACGCTGAGACCCAAAGCAGGGGGACCAAGACTTAGCCGGCAGAAAGGAGGCAGCACAGGAAACAGCTCAGAGATCTCTGCCTTGACTGCACTTTGGAGCTACTTGGGGTAGATTTGGCCAATTAACTCTGAATCTTGCGGGGTAGGTCGAAGCATTTTCTTAAAAAGAAGCTCCCTAGTGAGTCTGCTGCACAGCCAAGGTCAAGAATTGCTAGAACAGCAGCTTCAAAGAAAGGCCAGGAGGAGAGCGCCCACCTGTCCTCCCCGTGTGTGTGTGTGTGTGTGTGTGTGTGTGTGTGTGTGCACGCATGCATGTGTGTGTGAGGAGAGAGAGAGACATTGAAAGCTTTTCAGAATGAAGTTGCTTCCATACTGAGGTTTGGGGTTGGCGGAGGGCAGAGGGGAACATGCTTAGTGGAGAAGAAGCTACTTCCCAGGATGTAGTAGGGAGGACTCACTTCTCCCCAGAGCTCTCAGCCTGCTGGGGCTCCACTGTTGCCGAGACCCCCACCCCCACTCCTGCAGGGCCTCATGAGCTGATTGCATTTGGTGGTTTGGGGCCAGAGGCAGGATGGAATATCTAAAACCCAGCCTCCCTCTCTGGTTTCTTAAACAGAGAAGAGCCAACATCAGGCCATGCCCGCCTCTGGCTGGAATCTATGTTTCCTGGGGCGGGGGTGTGACTGCAGCCCCAGCCGTCCAGCAGCCTGGCAGCCTGCACTAGGGTTCCTTTAGAAAGAACCCGTTAGGATTTACCTAGCCAGCATGGAGTCCTACCCCTTCTCAGACCTTCCAGTCCTGCTTGCTCAGGCCTCATGCTTTTCCCAGGATACACCGTTCTCATGTGTTTGGAAGTCCCTGGTACCTGCTTGCTGGCAAATATGCACCTGCTTACCCATTACCTTAGCAAACCTGTGCTCCTGTTTGGAAAGCATAAAGCCTTAACCTTATAATTTGATCATTCAAACTACCAAACTGGAGGCATAAAAATGTTGCAGCCAGGTATGGAGCCAGTCAGAACTGTGTCTCTCAGAAGTCTGTGAGGTCTGAGGGGATTCATCCCAAATATAGAGGTTGGTTTGTTTAAGATAAAACTGAATGCAAAGTTTAGACCCATTTTTAGTCTTTTCCTCACAGAAAAACTATGGCTATTTGGTTTTCCTCAGAGATAAAGCAAAAAGATCACCTCTCTTCTATATCTGAGCTCTGCCCTCTCACAGTGCCCTCTTGGGCACACATTTTTTCCAAGAACCCTGGATGCTAGGTGTGGGAACAAAGATTTGGAAATGATTTATATCTGAATACTTCTGAATATCTAGAAACTGTCTTAAAATTACAGTGATATATTGAAGCCATTTGGCCAGGAGATTTCAGGGGAACATTTAGGCTAAAAGTATCAAGCCCTGCTCTCCCATCAGTTTCTGGTGCGGCTGATCAGCCAATCCGGTAATACGGTATGGGCTTGGACTTTCTCAGATGTTAGAACCTGACACCCAGCTGAATGAATGCCTGGGTCGCCCTTGCCACACAGCAAGAATGAGGTGTGGCAGACAGGAAAACTTGCTGGCATTCAAGATGTCCAACAGTCAACTTAGCTTATCTGCCAGAAACAACCCCTTTCTGCAACTCAAAGTCTCTTACTTCTCAGTTCTCCCACTTGACATGTGGGGGGAAAAATTGCTGAGACATCAATGACCTGGTCCTCGTCATATAACTTTAATTGCAAACCCAGGAATAGAAACCTAGTCTCCTGAGTCTCATGGAAAGTTTCGTTACCTTAACACCAATGGCAGGCAAGCTTTCAAAGCTGTGTGCCTGTCTTCATCATTTGATAGTGCCTGTGGAAGCACTGTGTTGAGAAGGATTCTGAGGCTTGATATTCACTGACTCAAAAGAAGTGCTGTGAGTCATAAGCTTGGTCTACGTCAGGTATAGGTGGGAGGATTTGCTGATGCTTTTGTGTGTCTCCAGCTGTTATACCACACTGTGGTTTTATTTTTAAAGTAGGATCTAAAGCTCTTGTTGCCTCCACTCGTCTGGTTAATGTAAGCCCAAGCTTCTTCAGGGTGACCTGACAGGGCACCGCAGGCAAGTCCCGGAGGAGATCAGCAGAGCGTTCTCATCCTACTGGGGCTCTTCCTGACACTTCTGAATGAGGCCCCATAGAACTCCTACCCCTAGAAAGTTCCACTCAGTGTCTCTAATGTACCTTTCAGGGAGTGGAAAATGAGATCGAAACAGTGCTTTCATCTACCCTTCAGATGCAGTTTCCCCTCTGTCTTTCCTCCTTTATCTGATGATAGTTGGCTCAGGTCTAAGCAGGCAATCACTTCGGGAGTTTACGTCAATACACACACACACACACACACACACACACACACACACACACACATAGAGACATGCAGACACACACACTGTGGTCCAGGAGCACCAGGCAAGCCTCTCATCTGGTGCATTTTTCCTTTGGGTGACTTCAGGTTGGAACTCCCCTCTCGCTGCCCTCTGCTCTCTCTCTCGAAGCCCGATTCCCTGGGAGGCAGGCCCTTGGGCTTAGGGTCAGAAGCACCCTCCCTTCTGTCCCTGGGAAATGGGACAAGGATGAAACCCCTCAGGCCTCTCCCTGGGAGGTTTGTTGTCAGAGTCAGAGTCATCAGCTCCCGGGGTGCATTTTTTTTTTTTTTTTGGGCCCAGCCATGAGGCTTATGGGATTTTAATTCCCCGACCAGGGATCAAATCTGGACCCTTGGCAGTGAGGGCATGGAGACCTCACCACTGGACCGAGGAAATCCCCTGAGCTGCATTTGGATCACTTTTTTGGGAGAGGCAACTGACAGTCCAGTTTTTTCCTTGTTAGCCATTAGCACTTGCTGGAAGGCTTGAGAAAGTTGCCTAACTGTGCTAAGCCTCAGTGTCCTCATCTGTGAAATAGCAATAGCAAAACTTCCCACATCCCAGAGTGTCGTGAGGATTAGCTAAAGCATGGAGAGCGCTCAGCATGTGTCCAGTAAGTGTTCCCTGGAAGGAGGATCAGTCGTGCACACATTGTTTTGCATCTGAGCATTGTGGGGGTGGCAGAGAAAGAGAGAGGGAGAGGGAATGAGAGCCAGCAGTTTGTGCCCATGATAAAGGCAGTGACACCGTGGAGGACTGCTGTCTAGTACACGAGATTGTGTATTGGTTAGGCCAGTGCATGTGAAACCTTCATGTGTGTGTGGGTCATCTGGGATCTCACTTAAAATGCAGATTCTGATTCAGTACATCTGGAGTGAAGGCCTGAGATTGGGCATATCTAAGGAGCTCCCTGGCATCACCGACTCGATGGGCATGAGTCTGAGTAAACTCTGGGAGTTGGTGATGGACAGGGAGGCCTCGAGTGCTGTGATTCATGGGGTTGCAAAGAGTCAGACACAACTGAGCAATTGAACTGACTGACTGATTGAAGGAGCTCCCCGGTGATGGTGATGCTTCTGGTGTGTGGGTCCCACTTTGAGATGCAAGAGTTCAGAGGACTGTGGGCCAGGGTTGCCCTCTAAGTTGGGAGCAGCCACAAACTTCATGGCTAGTTCGCTGGCTTGGTATATCCAGCAGCAGAGACGTGCTGTAGATGAATGGATCAGTACTGAAGCACAGTTCTGAAGAGCCAGGTTCTCATCCTGGCAAAGTACTCAGAGAGAGGGATCAGGTCCTTTCCATCCCTCAACGTTGGCAGCTTTAGAGCAGACAGCAGTTTAGGGTATCACTCTTGATCTTTCCAGAGTGCTTCTCAGCCCAGTGTCACTGGGCTGCCTCAGACCTCCTGCACACAGAGCTGTACTTTAACAAGATCTCCAGGGGATTCACTTGCAAGTTAACATTGGAGGAGCACTGCTCTAAGACTCCTTCCAGCCAAGTGATTCTGTTTATCTGCTAGGTTCTAACTCTAGCTGTGAGGACAGAGATCTCAGAAATCAATCACTCTATTTACACAATAAGTCTTGATTAAGAAATATCCTCTTTTAGTTCAACATTCTCCTTGGCAATATACAGAGAAGGTCAAAGCATTTATTCTGAACCAGCATTTGCCCAAATTCACACAGTATGAGAGAGAGTCGAGAATCTCTGTAGAGTTAGAAGTGAGGCACTGGGTGCCATATGCATTGTTAGAGACGGCCCTGATCAACAACGGACTCTATGGTTCAGGTTCTGTGGCTCCTCTGGACTGTGTTCCCTGGAGTAACGGCTTCCACACTGACACATCTCTCAGATCCTTGGTGAATTGTGGCATGGTGTCCCCATCTTTCCTGGACCTAGCCCCAGCTAGGTGCTAGTTTTTCAGGGCAGGATTTTTCAGAGTGTGTTGTGACCCATTGATGGGTCATGAATTCAAACCAAGGGGTTGTAACTAGCACAGGAAAAAAATGAAGTCGAATCCTAATAGACTTGAACACATTAGAAAAAAAGATCAGAGTATGTTCACCATGGTGACAGGAGTTACTATTTCATTAACTTGCTTCAGTTACAACCATTTTGCTTCGAAGTTGGTGTGCCTTGGCTTGATTGGGAAGAAAGGCAGTGGCATGTTCTCACAGGTCTACGTTCTGGGCTTGCCTTCTGTTCTCCAATGGGAATGGAGGCTGAAACTGGAGAACTTTTATTTCACTGAATCCAAAAGGAAGAAGCAAAGTTGTCCCAAGATTGCCATTCCCTTGACAGATTTTTTAGTTATAAAAATTTCAGATATGTGAAAATGATAGGGAATGATGTAAGAAACATCATCCAGATGAAGAAATAAACTATTACAAATAAAGTTATAGCATAGAGTCCTTGGAAGCTTCACCTTCTTCTACCCTGAAATTTATGTTAAAACTCCCTGGCATGTGTTTATATTTTAATGTATATGTATGCATTCCTAAGCAGCATTTAGTATTGTTTTGCCTGATTTTAAATTTGTGTATATTGTTTATACTGCTTGTATATTTCTGCAACTTGCCTTTTGAGGCTCAACATTTCATATGGAGATTTATTCATGCTGTTACTGAGAGCTCTTCTTGATTCATTTTTAATTACTGTATATAATTCATTACATGAAAGTACCTCCATTTGTTTATCTGTTCTCTTGATGGACACGTAAGGTGTCTCAAGTTTTTCTTCTTGTCCCAAGTTTTTCCTCTTCTAGACAATGCCACGATGAATACGTGTCATTTTGTGCAGGTATGTGGCAGTTTTTCAGGGCAGGGTTTTTCCCAATGGGTTGTAACCGGCATGGAAAAAAAATGAAATTGAATCGGGAATAAAATCAAACACATTAGGAAAGATCAGAGTATGTTTCCCATGGTAAGAGGAGTTAAGTGTTTCTTTAAACTTATTTCGATGACAATGTGACACAGCTTACTTTGACACCCAATGGCCTTGTCATTGTAACGAGTGTGGTGGAATGAAATTTACTGTGGATCACAGTCAACCTGGGCATGGGCTTGCTGGGTTGAAGTCTGCGTGTATCTTTGGCTTTGTGAGAGCTTGGTGAATTCCTCTTCTAAGTGTTCCCATTCTTCTTTTAAGTCAAAGAACTCAACAAAAATGGACCCCCCACCTCAGGTCAGAGGGAAGCTGGAGGATGAATAAGAAAAAGAGTCAAGCTGACAGTTTCCACGTCCCCGCTTGTCTTGCCTGCCTCTTCACCCGAGGCAGACATTGTGGGTTTTCTTGACCTTGTAAATTTGCTTCTCATCTTAAAATATGAAAAAATGTTTGGAAGGAAATTCCTTGTCTTCCTGTCTCTCTCGCCTTAGTTCAGGAAGAGGCGAGCTAGAAGGAGGTAATAAATAAGCAGCCCCCTTCCTTTTTGGAATCCATTAATAACAAGTCTGAGAGAGCTGTGTCTAACCTTTGCACTGTAACTGCTCTGGGCAGTTTTCACAGTTGGACAACGATTTCTCTGGTCATCGGCAGTGGTGCCTTCATTGTTGCTTGTTTAGAAATGAAGCAGGGGTTTGGGGAGTCTGGTCAGTTCCCGTCCTGAACCCTTCTGGGAAGGCCAAGCCCTCCATGAATGGATTGCTGGCTGACTTGCACTGTATTTCCCTGGAAATGTGTACCTGTGTATTCTCTCCCCTGACTCAGGATTGCACAAGCATGAATTCAAGTTGCAAAGAAGGCTGATTTGGAGTGGAGGGAAACCCCTGAGCCCTTGACCTGGCCCCTCATCCACACTAGTCCCTACCATTCACCACCTCAATTCATCCTTACAACAACCCATTCTATAGATGAGGAAACTGAGGCTCAGAGTGTAGGTGACTTGCTGAGGTCACCCTAGAATATACTTCTTAGCCTGGTGCAGCATTTTCTGTACACCAGGCATTGTTCTCAGCACCGAACACAGTTTCTCTTTAAATCCTCATCACAGCCTAGTGAGGGTAGGTACCACTTTTATCCCAACTTTACAGGTGAGCAAACTGAGACAGTGAGAGGTTAAATAATCAGGGTGAAACTGCACAGCCAGTTAGTACAAAAGCCCAGATTTGAGCTCAGAAAGTCTGGCTTTAGTACCGAGTACAGAACCCCTTACTGTGTCTGCTCTCTGCCGTTGTGAAGATGTCAAGCCTCCCAAAGCAAGCATGTTACTAAATTACAGCCTGACACATCACCCAGTCTTCTGGTGCTTAACATTTTCCATCTGTTGAATGGGGATGATCAGTGACTTGATGATCAAGGGCTGTCCTGCCCTGTTCTGTATCATGGGTATGCCCCTCTCTCCCTTTCTTCCAGCATTTACCAATAGGTAAGGGAGATGGTCTCTGCCCATGGAAATTTGGGGCAGGGGAAGCACAGGGGAAGCAGTGTGGTCAAGCATGTGCTTTAAGGGCAGAAATGAGTAGAGGGCTCAGGAGTCAGAGAAGGGGGAGCTGGATGAGGTGTGGAGATTGCTTTGGAGACGTCCTGGTACATCTCAGTCCACTTAGACCACTGGGCATCCAACTCGAGAGTGCAGCAGAATCATCCAGACCCCCACTCCCTGCCTCCCCAAACCAAATTGCCGATTGTGTAGGGTGGGAGTGAGGCCTGCACATTTGCGTTGCCAGCTCCTGCTGCTGTTTAGGGACCACACTTGGGAAATCACTGACTTAAGCGTTAGGGAAGATTTTGAAAAGTGCAAGAAATAGGAAATGAGTGTGATCTGTGTATTAGAGTAGGTTAAGTCTCAAACAAGCCCTAACGTCTGTATAGTAACGCAGCAAAGTGTTACTGCTTTTCTTTTCTTTCTTTCTTTTTTTTTTTACAGTCCAGTGTAGGTTGGTCAGGGAATGCTCTACTCCGTGCAGGTCTTCAGGGCCACGGGCTCCTTCTCTCTGTGGCTCTGCCAATCCCTGGGGACTTGGAGTCCTGCATTTACAGCATCTGAATGTAGCCAGCAGTTGAGAGAAGAGAGAATGGAGCATTGTGCAGAAGGCTTTTATGTGCCAGGCCTAAAGGAGAAAGAAGGATGTCATTGCTGCCCATTTGCCCTTGGTCAGAACTCACATAGTTCTGCTTAACGGCAAAGGAGCCTGCAAACTGTGTCTCAGCCAAGTGCCTGGGTAGAAGAGGGAACACAGAAGGAATATACGGCAGTCTTTGCCATAGCCTATTTGAGGATCCTTGAGGAACTTGATTTGACTGGAAAGGAATATTCGTGTTGAGAGAATAAATAAATGTTTCACGCTCTTCCAAGGAAATATGCTACAGACAGTTCAGATCGTTATTTAGCATCATTATAGTGGAGCTACAGAAGGGGAAAAATGATCACCAGATTTAGGTCCAGACATTCTTCACTGAAAAACTGTTAACGTAACTTCTCTGTACCTGTTTTTTGGTTTTTTTTTTTTTTCCTATAAAAATTGGGGTAAGAGATATGAACGTTACTAGCCCAGTGCCAAGCACATAACAACAGAGAGTAGTTATTTCTGCATTTCCTGCACTTAGATGGACAGCCAGAGCCAAGCTGTTGTGGCATCGGGAGCCCCTTCATGTGGACAGCTGTGGGATCTGCTTGTAGAGAACACAGGCGCACGCCTATCTCAGCAGCTGGGTGGCTGTCCCAAAGGCTGCAGTGAGGTGCCTCAGACATAGCCCAGGGAGTCAGGCCTCAGGGAGCGGCCCAGGCCTGAGCCACAGCGATTCATTTCATACTTGGCTTGTGGAGTTGAACTGCCTGGGATCTTTGGGCCTCAGCTCCCTCCTGTGTCAAAAGGGGCTGATCGTATTACCTGCCTCCTACGGATATTGTGACAGTGGAATGGGAAAAAGCTAAGGACCCTACTGAAGAGTCGGGGAAAAGATCTGTGAATGGCCTCGTCTGCCATTTCTCCCTCCTGACATCATTAGCTGAAGCCAGTGTTCAAGTTCTCAGGGGCATATAAACCCCTTAGCTTTTGTTTGCTCTTAGGATGACCATCGTTGGCTTGGCCAGCAGGTCAATAGGATGACCTGCCTGCCTCCCCACAGCTTGAGTGCCTTTCAGTTAGCCAGAGGCCCCTGCCCTGTCCAGGGACCTGAGCTGTCCGTGCTCTTTCTCCAGGCTGCGCCTGCATGTTTGATCAGTGGACCCTGCAGCAGAGATGAAAGTATCTGGGCTTCTCCTCGGGGGCAGTACTCATGCCTCGGAGGGCCCCTCCTCAGCCCCCGCCAGCGCACAGCTCCTCCACTGCACCTTGTTATTAACGCCCCTCAGGTCTGGGCCCTTTAAAGCCTTTCTCTCCCCCTTGTTCAAATGGTGCAATTGTGGGTGATTGAAACCACATTTTTATATGTGTCAAAATCAGTTCAGCCCTTAGAAAGAAATCATAGTATAAATTGGATCATATATCCTAAGTGGATGCCACCAGCTAATTCATTTGTTAGACTGTTCAGCTACATAGGATTAAGTGAGTGTTTATTCTTAAGCAGTCCCATGTGGGTCTCATTAATGCAGACTCTGGTCTGGCTTGTGCCTAATATCTTGTCAAATAGGGGAGCCTAGAGAAGGCCCTTGCAAACCACCAGCGGCAGGGAGCCCTCACTTCTTGAGCAGCCTCTAGTGATGAATGGGGTGGGAGCTGGTAGGGGGCTGGCTGCCTTTCTGTCATGTGATGTTCCAGACACTTGGGGTCCTCCACTTCTGATGGCCTCTCTCTAAAGCAGAGGAGGGCAGAAACTGCCCGCACCTATGCAGTAGCCCAAAGGGACACAGACTTGGCATCCCATCGTGTGTATATGGGCCTCAGGGGCTTGAGAAATCTGTTGAGGAGCATTCTTGCCCCTTTTTGAAATGCCCACTCAGTAAGTTGGCTTGTAGCTTCAGGGTGTGGTCTGGACCATCACTCACTGGTCCCAGTGGGGATCAGGGCCGAGAACACCAGCAGCACATTCGTTCTCAGTCTGACTTGTCTTGGGCAATGGATGCACATTAAGGTTTCCGTATGTGCTGCTCTAAAACCATTGCTCTCAACCTGAGCTGCCCAGTGGATTCATCCAGAAGGTTTTTGAAATGCTAGTGTGTGCATCCCACCCCCCTGAGACCCAAAGGTCATTGGTCTGGAGTGGGCCAGGAAGTGCTACACTAAGGCTGTGTCTCGGTCCCCCAGTGTTTAGGGGAGATTGCAGTTTGCCAAGTCATCCCAGCCTCCTGGACACCGAGCGTGAGGATGTTGGGAACTGGTGCTGAGGACGGTTCAGGAATCCATAGGCATTATTTTCATCCAGAACTGTCTTGTTGGCTATCTTTGTGTTTTTTGCAACCTAACAGCAAAAGCTTCATTTGTGTGTGTGTTCATCCCTATTTCATTTATCCATTGTGATTTTACACGCCCAGCCAGTGGGAAACCAAGTGTAGGGGAGAATGAGTTGAGAAACATTGCCTCCCTGGTACCTGCACTGGAATCGAGACTCACACTGTGTTTGTGAAATTCTGGATGTGCGTGTTGTTGGCTGGTCCTGGTGTTAGGTCAGCGCCCCGAGGGCCCAGCAGGCATGTCATTTGGCCACCAGATCTGTCTTTTATAAGGGGTAGGTCGGGTGTTTTTAAACAGAACTCCTGGCCTGGGCGGCCCACACGAGTTGGCAGAGATTCATTTCTCCCAGCTCTTCCCCACTAAGTACAACTAGAAACACTGCAAGACACTAAATCATGCTGTGAATACTCAGCCCCAGGGCAACTCCCGCCCTAAGTCCTGACATCATAGTGTTGTTTTCGTGTTTTAGGTAAATGAATCATTCACTTTCTAAGCTTTTGTGTCTGGCTTCTTCCACTTGGTATTGTGTTTGTGAGATTCACTGTGTGTGTGTGTGTGTGTGTGTGTGTGATTGTATATCACGGTAGGGAAGCATTTCAACCAAATATTGATCTTGGATCCTTGGTAGAGTTAGGACTTCAGTAAAACTTAAATGTAGCTGCTTATTTTTTTTTTTTTCCTTAGTATGGAAGCCTAAGACCTGCAAAATGAACCAAATTTTAAAAATAAAGATCAACAAAATGAAATAATAAAAGTAATCTCTGTGTCTTTCATCCCAAGAGAATCACTTTTAATGTTTTGGTGTATATTGTCCAGTTTTTTCCTTAGACGTATTGTAATAAAATGGGCTTATAATCTATATATTGTTTTATAACTGATTTTTTTTGTAAACTGATTTTTTCACTTATTAGAACAAGAATATCTTTCTGTGTCACCAAATATTCTTCTCTAATATCCTCTTTAATAGTTCTGTCATTTTTGTTTGTATAGCAAAATTAGGCTTAACCTGTTAAAAAAAATTTTTGGCGTGAGGTTTATGAGCTGCCTTAAATGGCTTTTACTGTCCTAAAAATGTAATTAGTCACATTGCCAACTCTTTTGAAGGAAAGCAGGCTTTAATTTGTGTCTTAATGATGTGTTTGCCTCAATCTTTTGGGTGCCAGTTGGTATCTGCTGGGTGGCAAGAAGGTGGGTGGGCAGAGTTGTCAAAGTGAGAAGGTCTCCATGGGATTGTGAAATCAAGGCCAGCATTAGGTGTCTAATGTCCTGGTCTCTGGTTATTTTCAGAAAGTGAAGAGTGAAGGGATGATTTTTCACTAACTCACCTTTAGGTTGCGATTAGGAATTTTCTCATCCCTGCTTGCCAAAGAGTCAAAGTGCATTTGTTAGACATTCGGGTCACAGGATTCTCAGTTTGAAGGCACACCTTTTTAATTTTATGGAGTTATTCACTTATGTTAACTAGCACCTGTGGGCTTTTAGTTGACCTTTTACCTTTTTACCAAAAGAGATTAAATGGTAACCAGATCCCTAATTCTTATGTAGTCTTCTGAGGGTCAGACAGACAGGTGGACATTGCCGTTTTTATTGGGGATGCTATTAGGGTGTTTATAAACCATGGAACTACTTTGGAGAACTTTAAAGCACTTTGAGGCAATAAACTCATTAATGATGAGGAAAAGGAAATAAAATGTCATTGTATCTATACACATGCTGTGGCGAAAGTCCAAGTCAGTTTGGCTCATATCAACATTTTCAAATGATGTGTTTGCCTCACACATCTATGTCTTGCTAATAGACAGTATTAGCAAGATTTTGAGTCAGAAGTAAAATTGGAACTGTGGTCCTACACACATGCACGTGCATGCACGTACGCGGTTGGGGAACAGGATGAGAGAGTGAGAATTTTTTAGTCCTTTCTCCATTAATCATAAAACAAGAAGAAATTGCTAGATTTGAAATTCTTTGAGGCCCTTATTTATGTGTGCCCTAAAGATATATAACTATTTCTGCCTAGCAAGGTCTTTTAAAATTTCAGGCAATAAATAACTGGCCTTCCTGGGTTTTCAGGAGTCTTTAAACTCCATCACTGTCCCATCACCCTGACCCTCTTACCCTTGCCCCTTGTTGAACTGACCTTTAAGGTTGGGTTTTGAGTTGCTTTTCCTTATGACCCTCCTGGGGAGTAAATATAACAGTATATTTTTGCTCCATGCTCACCTCCCAGGTGAGATGACTGAAAAAAATATGTTAGGGGAGATTTGTAATAATACTGGAAAATGTTTAGTAGGAAAGGTTCTTACTGTGTTCATGGAATCTCTGAAAATTCATTGCTGTCTAGAAAAAAAAAAATCTTTAGAGGTACGAAATGTCCCTTGATACTGTCTAATGTCACTTCCGCATCTCTCGAGCCCTGGGGCTCTGGGACCTTTTGTAGGTTGTATGGAGTTCTAGAGGTGGATGGAATTTCTAAGATGATATTCTGGGACAACTGGATTTTCGATTTAGTGTTTGCTGTCATGAGAATGACAGTAACCCGCCTCCCTTTCTCTGGTGAACACCCGCTCTGGTTTGGGGCCAGAGTCTGGTCTCCTGCCAGTATGTTAGGGGAGTTTTGTGAAGTCCAGGTCACACAGTATCACCTCAGCGTGCGTGAACCTAACCTGCATTTAGGGAGTGTGATGTTTTCATTCCCCACACCTGCTTATGTCAGAGAGCTTCCTTTATGAATGAGGTTTCTCTCCCTGTTTTATGCTTCCTTAACTTGAATCTTTTGCCTCCTGACTTTAATAAACACGAGCTTTCCAGGAAGATTGGAAGACTTTGTGTCATCTATATCCTGATAAGAGGGGAGCTGAAGGTGCATATTTGTATGAAGCACTGTTCTAGGCATTTATTCCCTGTAATGTCTGATGAAGCAGGTACTATTGCTATCCTCATTTTTCAGATGAG
Organism: Budorcas taxicolor; assembly: GCF_023091745.1. NCBI lineage: Eukaryota > Metazoa > Chordata > Mammalia > Artiodactyla > Bovidae > Budorcas > Budorcas taxicolor. The sequence continues at coordinate 127,282,588 of NC_068935.1, read as the reverse complement.
CACACCAAGGCACAGAGAAGTGAAGAAACTTACCTAAGGTCACGCAGCTAGGAAGTGGCCGGGTTGGCTTCAGACCCCCCCAAGGCTGGCTGTCTCCAGCTTGTAACTTGCATGCTCGACTGAAAAGAAGGTCCCAGGAGAAGCAAAGCCTCCTTATCTTTCCCCGGATAGAGCGACATGGTGTCGAGCTGCAGCTCAGCGCCTGCTGGCTGTGGACCTGACGTCCTCCTGTGCAGTACCCGGGAACCTAGGAGAGTGGTAGTTGCGTTGCAGTCAGGGGACCTGAATGGAGTGTGTGGGATGTCATCCTCTAGAGCAGCAGTATGCAGCCTTTTTGGCACCAGTGACCAGTTTCTGGAACAGAATTTTTCCATAGACTTAGCCAGAGTGTGGATGGTTTGGGGATGATTCAAGTGCATTACATTTATTGTGCACTTTATTTCTATTCTTATTACCTCAGCCCCACTTCAGATTATCAGGCCTTCGATCCCAGAGGTTGGGGACCCCTGCTCTAGAGGGCTGCTTTGCGGGTGCCCTGTTTGGGTATCAGGTTGTATAAATGAGACCAATCTCGTGTCCTTGGTCACTTTCTATTGCTCCTTTTTCTTCTGGATCTCTGCTATAATTTGCTTAAGTACATGCTTGAGGACTCAGGAAACAGACAAGAGGCATATCATTTATATGAAGTTCAAAACTGGGCAGAGCTAATCTCTGGAGAAAGAGGTCCAAAGAGTGGTTATCTTGGGATGGAGTCTTCTGGAGCGCTGGGTGTATTCCATATTTTGACCTGAATGATGTGAACCTCACTGTAGGTGTATGTAAAAAAGTTTTGAGTCATGCACCTAAGATTTATGTAAGTGATACCTCAAGAAAAAAGCAAGTAAAAATGAATTGACCTGTAACCGTATCGTGGAAACCTGGCCAAGGAATGCCAGGGAGGAGACATAGACCTATCTGAGCATCAGGAGTTCGGAGATGCAGATAACTCTGCATCTGTAAGAATCAGAGGTGCTTATATTCAGCAGGCACTAATTTTATTACTCTTAATTTCTTCTTTAGTTCCATGATCTGTATTCCATCCTCTAATGCCCCTGCCCACTCGTGCGTTGGTTTGCTTTCATTTGATCCTGGCTTTGCCTTTTAAAACAGTTGCTGCTGCCGCCTCTCCCAAATTCAGAATGATTTGCAAATGTTTGAACAGAGAAACAAAGACAGAAAGTGGGAGACATGGTCTGGTGTGTTGCAAATGACTTTTCCTGCCAAGCTGTGGGGAATGGTACTGGGGCCAGCTTTGCCTTCCTAATTGGAACCATAGCTCCTCAGCTTCCCTCTAGATTATAAACTTGAGGGCCCGCCACTCTCCAAGGGACTGTTTCTCTCTGGGACGCCGAGTCCCAGGATTCTCACTTGCATTGGCCTGTAAGAGAGGACAGCAAGAGTCACCTAATCAGTTTGGGTGACACCAAAAGGGAAGTGGCAAACCTCTAATCCTCTATAGGTTTTCCACTTCTCCACCACTCTCTCCCCACCCGCTGCTGGAGCTGTAATAGTAACACTATTACATTTATTGAAAGCTTACTACACGCCTGATGCAGTTCTAAGCATTTTACATGTGTTCATTTCATCTTCGCCAGCTCTGGATGCTGGTATGGCTGTGGCCCTGTTACAGATGAAGGAGTTAGACACAGGGAGCTGAAGTCACTTGCCCAGGATCAGACAGCTGGTAAGTGACAAAGACCACATCCAAACCCAGTTTGGTCCCAGAGTCTGAGCTGTTATCCACTGTATAAATAAAATGTTGACAGTCTGATTTCCAGTGTGGTGGTCCCCATAGCTCACACCATGGTAGGTGGCCCTGTGCTATCTGGTGTGGCGGCTTCCAGCCACACATGGGCATTGAGCACCTGAAATGTATCTAGAAGATCACTCCACGTGTAAAATATGCACCTGGCTTCTAAGAGCTGGTATCAGGAAAAGAATGTAAAATACATCATTAATACATTTTTATATAGATTATATATTGAAATAATGTTTTTGATTTATCAGGTTAAATAAAATATATTATTAATTTCCCCAGTTTCTTTTTATTTTTTTTAATGTGGCTACTGGAAAAGTTACCATTATATATATGACTCAGGCTGCACTTCTGTTTTGTTTTTGAGTGCTGAGCTAAAACTTCTTTCCGGCCTGCTCCAAATAGAGTAAAATTTGGTTGCATCACAGTCGTGGGCAGAGTGGATTTAGGAGTAGTAATATGCCACAGATGACATTCCTGAAACCACTACCTTACTGACTATGTACAATTTATTTTGTATATGAGGGAAAAGATCTAAACCCCATAAATGTCTCTTATGTACCAGTTAGGTGCTTTCACATAATGGTTGCATTTAATCTTCCTAAGTCTTCTGTGAGGTAAGTATCATTAGCCCCATTTTACAGATAGGGAAATGGAGGCTTGGTCTAGCAATTTGCCTAAGTTTCTTTTTCTAATAAGTGGCGGGGCCAGGATTTGGATATAGGTCATCTGACTCTGTGCTAATGACAGCTTCCCCTCAAATGATGTATCGTGGACCATATGTATCTCATTGCATATGTATTGTTTTAAGCTATGTCTTACTCTGTCATGTTATTTAATGGTTAAAGCCTTATAGGAAGGGAGTGTGACCTATGGTAGGTCACAGTAAATGTTCCTTGAACTGAATTGCCTTAACAGCTGTTGTGTGAGAGGCCTTAATGCTAATATTCTCCTGTAAGGTTTGGTATCTGCTCCATTATTTTCCTCTTTAGAGCTGTGGTTTGGTCACTAAGCTTCCATCATTAAATTGTTATTTTATGTCCCTATGACTTCCTGTAGAAACTTCATTTGTTGATTGATTCCATAACATTGGAAACTACAGTATATACTATAGTACATCTACTTTGCCACACCCTGGAAATCCAAAGGAGACCGACAGGGGTCTGGCTCACAAAAACACTTAGGGTCTGAAGTGAGATAGAGATAGGTATGCGTTACAATGAACGTTGTCCCTCTGTTGTTAAGAGGGGGTGAAAGGGGCTTGGGAGCTTGTTTGGGGGGCACCTCAACCAATCTTAGAGGTTCTAGAAGGCTTCCCAGAGGAAGGGGAAGGAGATGCTAAGTTTCACTTCCAGGTTAGTGATATTTAAAATGTGATTCCCTCCCCCCCATGGACGCTCTGAATTCCATTCATAGATTTTGCTTTGGAGACAGGAAGTGGAAGGCAGGATGAATCTGAGGTCACCCTAGAGCCAGATCATTGTTGCTCATGGTCTCCAGTGCAGATTTCCACCATTAGCTGGGCTCAGATTCTCCTGGGTTCTTTCCTCTTAGGACCCTGAGGCAAAATCTGGCTTGCTTCTTTGTTTTCTTTTAACTTTGATTTCCACTTAGAATTGCCTCCTTACAGTGTGTCTCACTTCATACTGTCAAGCAGAGCATGAGGAAGAAAGGCTGTTTGACCTAAACCACTAAAAACAATAAAAAAATCAAGCCATGTCATTGGCTGCTGACCAGCCAATAGTTGGGCTGCTCTTGAAGCTGATGCTCACTCTTGATCCAGTCAACTATGATATGAGGTGCAGCAGGGATAAGCTACAAAAAATGGCCGTCAAAGTCACCCTCCTACACATATACCTTTTCTGGGCTGTGGTGGGTCGGATAGTTTATCCAAGGATGTGCCATGATAGGCATGATCACTAATCTAGAAAGTTATTTTAATACTGAGAGAAACAATATAATGGATAACAAGTGAGTAAGTCAGAAGCCTGCCACTTTGATTTTACCGGGCAGATATCTCTTGCATTGGGATTGCTTTAGCTGTGGTTTCACCATGCTTGTAATGTCAAGGCCCAGAACATCATTTTTTCATTGTAAGGGGAGCGCAGAGTGTTATTTCAGTATTTAGAAATTGTCCCTCCACCCTCCCCAACAACAACAACTCATTGTTAACATACCTCTTATTGGTATATATGGCTCATTCATGTCTTTTGCAGCAGTCCATCAGGGCTAGCCCTTCTCTGGGACAAGAGTTGATCCTAACCTAAAATGACCCAGCTAAAAGTAGTCTGTGCACAGAATTCAGAAAGTTTGGGAAGAAATGATGTCTTCAGTTTCACTAAGCTTAACCTGAAATTTGAAATTTCCTTCAGTTCTAAAGAAAGCCACAAACCACAGGAGTGTACCTGTGATTTGATTGCTAATAGAACTCATTGGCATTTCTGTATCATGTTACAACTACTAGAGAGATCTCAAAATAGGCTCATTACTTTATTAGACTCACCACTATATCTTGTTATTTCATGTGTTAGAGAAACAAGAATACATAATACTCTATTACCAATTTTCTGTTGAGTATTTGGATAACTGCATTTTGATATGATTGATTTGCTTCATGAGCCTATGTATTTTCTTTTATCATTAAGCATTCTGAAAAGGGCTTCCCCAGCCTGCTGAAGAGGGCGTGGCACAGCAAGAATTAGGAACCCCTGCTCAAGGAAGTGATCCTCTGATGCGTGTACTCACTGTGGAGGCTGCTGCTCACCCTGGGGTCTCTAATTCATGGGATCTGCACTGGTGTGTGTTAGTCTGAAGGAGGGAAAGCCTAAAGCTGAAATCCTGCAGTGGTCCTGGGGAGAGTGAGTCAGGTGGTTTGTAGTCTAGGGACAAAGCTGTCAAGAGGTGGAACAATGACTTCAAGAGGACAGTGGCAGGCAGCCTTTAATTAAAGTCCCCCCACCCCGATGCACTCGCCCCATGGTATGTGTATGAACATGCACCATGGAGTGCATGTCTTCTTGTCTGGCATTAATTGGCCCCATATGCTTTGTATAGTGGGATGAACTGAGACTTTAGTTGTTGCCTCTCTTTTGTGGTTGAAAAGGAAGTAAATTGGGCATGTTTTTGTTCAGGAGCCTGAGTCTGAGTCTTTGGACCTTCGTTGATTTGTAGGTCAAGTCATGTCATTAGAGCTCATTTAGGCTGGGTTATCCAGGGCTTCCCAAGTGGTGCTAGTGGTAGAGAATCCACCTGCCAATGCAGGAGACACAGGAGACCCGGGTTCGATCCCTGGGTCGGGAAGATCCCCTGGAAAAGGAAATGGCAACCCACTCCAGTATTCTTGCCTGTAAAATCCCACAGACAGAGGAGCCTGCCAGGCTGCATCCATGGTGTTGCAAAAGAGTCGGACATGACTTAGCGACTAAACCATGCAGGACTTAGCCATTGCAGAGCCACATAAAGGAAGCTATGGGGTAGATGATATGAAGGGATAAATTCAGGGCAGAAGGGGCCACAGAAGATGTGGGCTGGAGGCAACTGATAACTCTGCATGGGCACCATCTTGTTGGTGTCCCTGGCCATTGCCAATCCCAGATGAACTCTGAACCGCCCCCAGTATCTACACTCAGAGATACTGACTCCTCCTCTAGTCTAGTCACAGGCATTCCCTCCTCTCATTCTGCTAGTGAGGAGCCTATAAGCTCCGTGCAGCAGCTGAATATTGACTAGACAGCCACTGGGGAAAAGGAACACAGGTTTGGTGTTTGGAGCCTGAGGTTCTAACTTTTCCTGTTCTAGTGACTGCAGCATGATCTTGGGAGTGCTCTGTTGCCTCTGTCCACTTCAGCTTCCTCATCTGCTAAATGAGTTCAATCAAGGCCCTGCTTAGAATTTTCATGAGCACCAAAGGTTATGAAAACACATGGAGAAGATCAGAACTTGGTGAAAGCAGAAGGGAATCTCATAAGGCACCTATGGGCTCCATCACAAGAGCCTCTCAGTGATTTAATATTGTCTTTCCACTGAATGTTCATTGAAGAGTCTAAAGACCTGAGGTTTGTTTTATGCCTGGAATACTTCTAGTGGTCAGCTGCCAGATTTCAATGAAAGGCCTTTATTTTATGCTCTATTACAACAAGGTCCCAGTTGGTTTCTCCCCTTACCAGGCTGAGCACTAAGCTTGAGGATGAGGGTCTGGTGAGTGGGTGGATTTCCTTCTATTCAAAGGGTCCCAGAAGAGAGAGGATTGTAGGTAACAGTGAAGAATGAGCAGAATCCCCCATTTGATTTCCTTACCTACTACCCATGTTGGGGGCTGTCTTCCCCAGAAACTGGGAGCTGGAATCTCAGGTCTTGGGAAGGAACAAATGTAGTTTTTCATCCAAAAAAGGCTGGGAATCTTAGAGCTGGAAAAGGAGTTTTCCAGGACTCGTTAGCCAGATCAGTAGCTACCGGTGGCTTCATCCCAATACCCAAGTGTCAGAGTTTAGCTCCAGCAGCCAGGGAATCAGCCTGAAGAGATGAGCAGTGTCAGTGGGGAATAATACAGCCTCTGACTGAAGGTGTGGGGCTGCATGTTTATTTCAAGCATCAGGTCTTCTTTTACACTTTGACAAAAGCATTAGGTCAGAGGTTTTACATTTTCAGCTCCTCCTCACCCAGATTTATTGTCTCATTGTTGCCCTTCAGAGTTCCTGCTTTAGCAATTCTCTCAGAATCGTGTTTACTTGTGATTACATTGTAACTCATGTTTATATCTGGGCTGCATACCACATTCTTCAGTTTAATTTTTATCTTTTTAAATCCTGTTTGCCCCTAGTATCCTAAGCTCACTATCTCCTAAAAAGGCTTCTAGCTATTTTTAATTATTTCTAAACCCTAAGCTCAGCAAACTTCCTTTGTCATAAACATTTCCCTCACAAACAGGTCTCAGATAACAATCCTTTCCATGGCCTCAAGCTGTGGCCTATGTGTTCATCCTGGAACAGTCTTTGTAAAGATCCTTGAACAAATGTCAATGGTTACTTTATAGATTATTTTCTGGGCACAACTGCAGAAGGCTTTGTGTTTTCTCATGCTTCTCTCAAGAACAATGAGCACCTTCACATTCCTTCCAGCCAACTCAACCAAAGAAAGGAAAGAACAAGTCAGAATCACAGGACCTAACTCCTTTATCCTGGGATTGTGCCGGTGGAATGAGGAGAGGGGGTTGGGACCGTGCCTCCATTTTGTCAGTGATGCCCAACGCAGCTCCCGACACCCAAGAGCAGTCCTCCTCATCTTCATCTTCTTCCTCCTCTTCACTCTCATCATCTTCATCGTCACATCACCATCACGTATTCTATAGTTAATGCTGGTGTGGGGCACGGTGCTGAGTGGTTTACATACATAGTGTCATTTAGCTCCCACAACCACACTCCATGGCACTCAGGCACCTGAAGCTTAGAGAAGGCACATGACTTGTCCAGGGACACAGCTGGTCAAGTGGTAGAACTGGAAATTGAGCAGGTCTCCTTGAACACAAAGTGTCTACCCTCAACCAGCATGCCCTGTGCAGTCTCTTTGGTGTTCAATAAGTTCTGATGAACACATGAGCAAATAGATAAAAGAGTAAATACCACAGCATGCAGAAAGGATGGGAGATTGTAGTAGTAGTGGATTTACTGCGGTGTCATTTATTCTTTTGTTGCCTCTTCACTTCCCATCCCAAATGGTATAAACAGTGTTGCTCTGTCCTATGGATCTCACCTTGGAGTCTGACTGCTTTTGCTTCTTGGGGCAGTTGAACTCCTCCCTAAGCACCACCAGGTGGCTTCTCAAGGGCTCCTGAGCCATAGACTGCAAGGTGGCACTCAGTCTGTGCCAGGGCCGACAGAACTGACTTGCTCATGTATAATACCATATGTGAAATGAATCGCCTGTGCAGGTTCGATGCAGGATACAGGATGCTTGGGGCTGGTGCACTGGGATGACCCAGAGGGATGGGATGGGGAGGGAGGTGGGAGGGGGTTCAGGATGGGGAACACGTGTACACCCGTGGCGGATTCATGTTGATGTATGGCAAAACCAATACAATCTTGTAAAGTAATCAGCCTCCAATTAAAATAAATAAATTTATATATATATAAAAAAAGAACTGAGTTTCTTACAGTTTCTTACAGAATTTCCTGGCGATACTTGTAGGCAAGTAGCACCCTCCTGAGAGGAAGGAATTTAGAATTTGCAGAGAAAATGTGAGATCCATTTAGTGACCTATCCTGTCAGCTGGCCAGACACCAGGATGGACGTCATGTCTTTTTGAGGTGGGCAGGCTTGCTTCATATAAAATGTGAGTGCCCAGCCCTGAGAGGCCTTATGCTCAATTATAAAATGAAGTCCATTTGTTAACCCAGAAGACTTTGGCCTGTTGGTTTTTAGAAACATGCCGAAGGCCAGGCCTCTGAGCTAACCTCTGTTTAACTAAACAGAGATGGCAAATAATCATCTGCAGACCTGGAATCTCAGGATGAGGTAGAGGGGAAGAGGGCCAAGCAGTTCTCTCTTAATCCAGTCATCTTCAGTTCCGTGTTGGGGACCAAAATACTGAACACAAGAAGAAAAAGCTCCAGAGGAGAGAACCGGATGCGGCAGCCGGCGGTGGCAGCAGCCTGCCAGGGCAAGTGGTAATGCCATTTTAATTAGGCAAAAGCCTGAATGGGAGTCACGTGAAGGCCTTCTGCCGGGTGCCTTGGGTCGCTGGGAGAGAGGACGCATGCCCTTTGTGTGCTTTGCCAAAGCCCACCAGCTGCCACCTTGCAGGAGGCTTACATCGGAGTCACTGGTTTCCAAAAGGGTGTCAAGCACACTGTGTGGCTGAATGAGAGAGGCCCAACTTGCCTGAATCCTGCCAACTCAGGCCTGGACTCGAGCCACCACAGCCATGGCCCTGATTTATAGACGGGTAAGGTGTTGCCAGAAGCTGTTGCGAGAACACATTGCGGGGGGCGGGGTGGGGGGGGGCGGGGGAGGAAAAGTAAGGGGAGAGGAAGGAAACGATAAGACTTAGGCTGGGTTTTGGAAGCTCAGAAGACTTGTTTTCTTTGTCTCCAGACTTCTGAGTTTTGCATTTTATAGGGTGATAGCATCTTGTGCTTCTGACAATGTCAGCTTTTGTTGATGATGATAATGATGAAGATAGCGATGGTGATAGTCATGATAGTAAAAATAAGCGAACACTTAACAAGCACTTTCTATGGACCAGGCACTGTTCTCAGTGCATCTCCAGCTGCACTCTGGTCCTTTCACATGATATCTGCTGTTATTCCCATTTTAGGGATGAGGAAAGAGAAGCACCGAGAGGTTAAGTAACTTACCCTAAGACTCAGGTCCAGCAAGCCAGGATTCAAAGCCCAGGACCATGGCATGCCAGCCAGAGGTAGGGCTCAGAAAAGGCTCCAATGAACTCTGGACTCAAATGTGGAGAATGTCAGCTTGAGGAGAGCAGGAACCACATATGTCATGCTCATTCTGGGATCCACGACAGAATGTTCTAGGCACAGTCCTTGTGCTCTTTCAGTACTTGTTGACACATTGATTTTTGACAAAGCAGAAAAATACCAGGACCTGTGATTTTGTAACATACAATTTTATGGATGGATGCTTCTATTCATTCACTCATTTGCTCCGGAGACATTGCATTGAGCATGTGTACCAGGCATTGTACTAGGTATTAGAAGTAGAAAAATGAATACAATGAGGTCTTCACCCAGGAAGAGCTCGTGTCTGGAGGTAGATGCACCTGTATGTAATGTGCACAAATATGTCTTTGGCCCAACCTCTTCTCTGCATTTCCCACACTTGCTTTCTGGGTCTCTCCTTAGGCTAAGACTTACCATGTTTTACATGGTGGTACATCATTTTGTTTTGTGCTCATACATGCCGTGTGTCCAGTATAGATTAATGACTGCTCAAGGCCAGCTGCACATGTTACTCACCATTGTCTCCTCTAGAACAGTGCCGCTCAAAGTTTGGTCCATGCCCCGGTGGTGTTAGCATCACCTGGGAGCTGGTTAGAAATGCTGACTCCTACTGACTTAGGAGCTCTGGGGTTAGGGCCCAGGAATTTGTGTTTGCCCATTTCTCCTGGTGATCCCAATGCAAGTTCAAGTTTAGATGCACTGCTAGGGTAGGGAGCCCAGGTCCCATCATGTGTGGGTGCTCCATAAATAATCTTTGAATGATTGCATGCATATTGACACTGAGTGGAGGAACCGGGTTGGCCTTACTAGGTCTGGGCAGGACTCCAGGTATCTGTTTTGCCAAGTCTGAGGAGACTGTGGGGAGATGGAGTCATATTTCTCTCCCTCTCAAAAAAATTTGGATAGATGTACTTTAATGGCTGGGAAGATTAACTCCACCAGCATCAATGAGCATGTGACCTGATGGGAACCGAGTGGCCGGGCCAGTTTATAATGAAGGCCAGGAGATAAAACAGGGCGGAGTGAGAACTCCACGCAGATGGTTCAGGGCATGATGCTAAAGCCACAAGTGGAGAAGAATTGTATGGTTGGGGCTCTTGGCTATTCCAGGACCATATTACAAATGAAACCCTCCCTGTTCTTGCCTATGTGGCAGAGCCTGGGTGTAAATCTCTTTCAAACTGGGATTTCTCTCCCATCCCTTTTGCCCTTTTCTCTTTCTTGAACTCACATCCCTCCCCAGCTCCTTCCTTCTTTCCGCCCAAAGGGTATTGTTGTCCAGGCTTTGATCAGGATTCAAACTACCCTGTGGCCTGACATTTGTCAAGGGCAGGGATGTGTGGGCTTCTGTGAGTAATCAGCAGCTGTTTTGGAGTCATGGTTTTAAGGAATCTCCCTCCCTTCATAGTGTGATGGTTCCCTCCTCCCAGCACCTCCCCCCACCCCACCCGCAAAACCTTGCCTAAGAGCAGTTGGCTCAGTATAATAAAACACAGCTTGGCATCAGGAGCTACATAAACAAGAGACATTTAATAAACTGTGTAGCATTTTGGCAGTGGGAGGGACAGTAGCAGCCAGAGACACATATGGTGGACTTAACAGCATCCTGGATTCATGGGAAGAGGATCCCTGGGTTTAGCTCCTCGAGATGAGGAGGTGGGGTGAACAAGGGGTTAGAAAGACTAGGCTGGTTCAGCATCCTTGTGAGCACTGCTCTCCCTGGGTTTTCCCAAGAATAAGGCTTATTTATGTGATTTGATAAACATTTAGGTGGTACTCATTCTGGGCCAGGCACTGTTCTCTAAACCCTATGCGTATTAAACCCTATGCGTATTTTTAAACACCTTTCTTGAGGTGTAATTTATATATCAAACCATTCACCTGTTTTGAGGGTACCATCCAATGATTTTTATAGTAAGTTGGTAGAGTTTGCTGCCACCATCATGGTCTGACTGTGGAACATGGCTCTCAGCCCTCCTGCCCTGCCACAGTCAGTCCCCAATCTCACCACAGCCCCAGGCAGCTACTAACCTACTTTCTCTCCCTATGAATTGGCCTTTTCCAGAAAGCTCGTATAAATGAGATCCTGTAATATGTGATCTTTGGTGATTGGCTTCTTTCACTGAACGTAGTGCATCTGAAGTTGGTTCCTTTTTATTGCCAAGTAGTATTCGGTGGTATAGTTACAGTGCTTTTTATTCATTATCTCAGTTCCTCCTCACGACAGTCTCACCATTCACAGATGCGGAAACTGAGGTGCTGTCAGTACTTTGGAGCACAATGATTCTTTTCTGTGAATGACCACCGAGTTTCTAAAACCTCAGTACTTGGTTTTGTGTGATCAGTTAAGGTTTCCTTGACTGCCTAATTTGTGCCTGGGACTTCGCTAGGTGCTCTGAGGGATGGAGACAGATTTCTATGAACACTTTCCAAGAATTTAGCACTCTGCGTGGTAGACCAGATGCAGATGCACATAGTAACGTAGCTCCCTGAGGGCCACATAGGATCATGTATGACCTAAAGCCTAAATGGTACTCCAGGTAGAGGAGATCAACAAGAAGAGGCTGACGTCAGTGTGAAGAGCTGAGGAAAACGTTTCAGAGGCCGTGGCCAGGAGCCAGTTCTAGCCCCTTGGCCTAATCAGTCCCCAGTTTCATGAGTGGAAGCTTATAATTGTTGAGAACCCGCCCTGTGTTTTAATGTCCCTTCCACCCACAAAGTTTTCTGCTTGTTATGTTCCAACTTTTACATCCCATCTGTGTCTATAATTATACCAAGAAGCTTTTCCTCTTAAGCTGTTTTTAATAGAAATGTCTTGAGGGGGTTTTGCTCTCTTTAGAAAAACTGGTTAGCCAAGGCACAGGACTTAATGTGTGTGTGTGTGTGTGTGTGTGTTTATTGTAAAATGCCTTACAGCATCTAGTTCTCAGGTTGGCTACTAAACCTTGGCAGACAAGAATTCAGAAGTAAGAATAATACATGGAAGTGCATTGAAGTCTCTAGAAGGCCTGGTTTAGGTAGCTCGTGCTATGTAACAAACCACCTCAAAACTTCATGGCTTAAAACAGCACTACTTATTTGGTTCATAATATTGTGGATTGTAAGGGCAGTTCATCTCTCTGGATTGGCTCAGCTGGCCTCTGTTGGCCTCATGTGTGTATCTATGGCCAGCAGGCAGGTCAGTGGTTCATGGCAGGCTGTTAGGGCGTGGCTCTTGGCTTGGATGCCTTGCGTCTCTTCCATGTGGCCTCGTATCTCCAGCAGGCTAGCTTGGGCTTGTTTATAGGTGGACACAAGGCTCTCAAGAGCAGCAACAGAGGGCAAGTCCCAGTTCACAGCACTTTTGCAAGCCACTGCTGCATGGTGTTTGCTAATGGTCCATTGGTCAAAGCAAGGCACGTGATCAGCTGCAGTTCAAGGAGTGGGAAAATCAGCTCCACCACTTGAAGGGAGATCTGCAGTGTCAGATTTCAAGGGTGTGAATGCAGGGAGAGGGTGAATCTGTAGCCATTGTAATAATCATTCTCCAAGTCAGAGCATAAAATAGCAATAAGATTAGCCAACATCTACTAAATGTGTATGAGCTGCAGGTACTCTTAGAAGTATTTTATATAGGTATCTTAAGGCATTTCAATCACACCGTGGCCCTGAGAGCTAGGTATTACCATTTCTCCCATTTCCAGAGGAATCACTTGACTCTGAGAAGTTAAGTAACTTGTCCAAAGCCACACAATTAAATTAGTAAGAGGTGGCCCCAGATTTTCATGCAGGCAGCCTTGCTCCAGAGCCTGTGGACTCTTACCCACTGTGCCATCTTGCCCGTTAACCGGATAGTGAAATTGTGTTGATGTGCTACCAAACTATAGGCCTAAGACTAATATTTACTAACATGTATTGAAGACTTAGGATATGCCTGGCTCCGTTCCAAACACTTTTAACATATTGTGGCATTTCATTCCTACAGCTGTCTGCTCCATCAAGGACTGCTTCCATCCCCATTTTCTAGATGAGGAAATCCAAGCTCCAAGAAGTAAGTTATATGTCTAAGGCTGTACGACTTGTACACAGGCAAGCTAATACTCCACTCTTCAAGGAGTTTACACTCTTATCTAATTTGCAGCATAATTTCACTTACCCAGACTTTATTTCATAGTCTCAATTTACTATGGTGGTGGGGGTGGGGGGTGGGATCTTGGAATTCTCAGAAACATAGCTGATAGTAACAAGGAATAAAGGCATCTAGAGATGCAGCAAGAATTGTCCTCACAAAACCCATGCATTTGTCAGGGGAGTTTATTAGTTTGTTGTCCACTGTACCTAGTGGGGCCAACTAGGCTCTCAGGGATCAAGGTGGTGGCCCAGTGACCATTTAAGACCTGTGCAAAAGCAGCTTTTTGCCTCCAGAGGTGGTTGCTTCCTCACTGAGAGGGTTTACACCTGGCCTTCAGGGCAATTCTTCAAGGTAGATAGAGTCTAATGCTCTGGTTGGCAGTATTTGGACATTGGTATGATGCTGCAAAGTGCTTCAGTTCTTGGGATGAAAGATACAGAAGATGGGCTGGATCATGAGAGCATTCACTTCAGCTGGTTAAGTCATGGACATACGCATGCATCTTCAGTGGAGCCAGGAGGGAAAGGAGACCCACGTTTCAAGGTAAGATGGTTTCAGCGATTACAAATGTGGATTGTAGGTGACTGCGGTGCAGAGTTTGACCAGGATTCAGGAGCTTTAGGATGGATTTGGTGAGAATACAATCATACTACAGGGTGACAAAATGATGCAATTGGCTGTTCAGCTCATTAAAGTCTTCATAAATGCCCTGGAGCCAAAAATATGGAAAGAATAGAGTAGCACTTTGGAGGAGGCCTCCACTGAAATTTCTTTGCTGTGTGTCATATATGGTCAAGACAGCAGCAAACAGCATGGAAGGAAAGGGCTCTTTGTGCCCTTGTCGGTGTGGGGCTCGATGGGGCTGAGGTTGTTCATTGTTAATCTTTGTATTGGAATTTGTGGAGGGGAATAAAAATGAAATTCCCTTTGGCTAATTTCTCAGATTGCTGGAGCCATTCATTGCTGGAGGCTCAAGAACTAGGTTGCCTGCATCTTAGAAGAATCGGCTCTCCCGGGGGGGAAAAGCATACTCCGTACACAGTGGAGGCTGGCATCTAGGGAGCGTTTTCTTTCTCTGGAAACACACCTTTGTATGTGTTCTTGTTTTCACCTCTACAGACCTGTGTGTGCAGAAATTTCCATTGGTCTGTTTGCCTTGTCTAGTTTGGAAGCATCAAGTTCTTCAGTGTACAGTGCTAGTTTATCATGAGTAGCATCCAGCATGCCCAAGCTGCTTTATATGCATTTCCTGGTAGAGTTGATATCTGGCTAGGTACTTATCCAGCAGCACCCTTTTGGCCCCCAGGAGACCTGGTCTTTTGCCTGTCTCTTCTCTCATGTATGGCCTGCCCTCAGTATAGAATGGGATTTGAATGTCTAGCATATGGGAATTAGCTGTGACACTGGGTATGCACATGTGTGCTGTAAAATGACATGTATATGCATGCATGTGCCTTCCTCCAAAGACATACAGCACACATACGCTTATCATGGGGGTAATCAAATAAAGTTTTGCCCTCCTGTCCTGACGGGAATCATATTTACCTCGCTGACCACGAGAGAGCTGCAGTGGATTGGACAGGCAGGTGAGACTGGGGCGGGGGAGTTTGAGATGCCGTATGGAAGTAGTTGGAAAACAGATGTGGGAAGTCTGGAAAAATCCAATTTGTTGTCCTCAGGTATTTTAAGGAATGTCTTGACATTAGGGTGTTAGAGAGGATTTCAGAGCCCAAGTTAGAATTAGATGATCTAAAGCTTCCCCGGTAGGATTGGTATATAACTAACCACTGAATAATGATGTTTCATTCAGGGCTGAAGGATCAGTGGAAAGACTATGTCTATGTATTGGGCAGAGTTTGAGTGGAAGGAATTGGCTAGAGTTGGGGTAACCAGGCACCTCTTAGTGGAAAGAGAAAAGTCTAAAAATAATCTTACTGTAATCTTGTCAACAATAAAATGGAAAGGGGGAACAGAAGGTTTCTCTGCATCGCTAGGGAAGGAGCCTGTGCCAGGAGATCTGTTGTTACCCAGCATCAGACCCCTAATACTTCATTCTTAATTATCATCTCTGAAAGGGGTTTTGATGTAGTCCCAAAACATAGACCTTACTGCCCTGGACCATGCATCCATCCAACTTGGACCTATTGACTGTACCTCTAGAGGTGATGGAAGCTCATTTGATGTGTTTGATCCCATGATGGGAGCAACAGCATGCCCTCTTCAGAGGATTCTTTCATGGGCTTCTATTGAAGAAGTCATGTTTGCAGTTACATATAAGTCCAAGCTGTTCCTATGAACCAACTGGTAAGGGATTGTGGCCAGTGGCTCCAGGTGGAGTGAAGGCTTTCTTTCTATTGGCTCCTGTACACAGCACCTAGTCTTAGGGCAGGAGAGCTTAGAAGGCCTGGGAGGGCTTCAGACCTCTGCATCTTAGCTGTGGAGACACCATGCAAACAGTCCTGGGTCTCCGCCTCCACTCCTGATCCACTGCTCTTTCTATTCTGCCGTTTCCCAGTTTCACTTGTCCCCTACATTACCGTAATGCTCCTAAGAAACAAAGATGATCCCGTCTAAGTTGCCATTTTCCTTTCAGTTTCAAACGAAGACACAGAAATGTTACTTTTACTTACTACAGGGAGTAGCTCTAGTTTCCCTAAACTGTTACTCTTTCTTTTCAGTGTTAAACATGGCGTCTCATCTCTTGGTTTCATTTCAAGCTAAACAAATGAACTTAATAACATTGCATTTTAATAAGAGTTGGACATATGGGTTCCTGCTACTTCAGGACTTTTTCTTGAGAGAGGAGGGTCATAGAGTGGTGACATCAGCTGTCATAGTGATTAACATTGGATTTTTATTTACCATTCTCCCAAATGATACTTTTGCCAATTATAATTGAACATGTTTTTAGAACCTTAATTTTCTCCCCTAAAGTTATTCCCCTAGACATACTTTTAAAAAAATTTTAATTAATTACCATTTTACTGATTAATTACTTAATTGACTCTTAACCCAATAATTGGATAGTCTAGTTTTAACAGAAAAAGCAAAAAAGAAAACAAAACCAAACAAAGTCCACACAAGGAGTTTTTTTCTTAACTAGAAATATTTCTGGATTGATTGAACAGTCACGGGGCAGGGTGGGGGAAGGGGCACATTGTTCCCTCCTGCCCACAGGAAAATCATTATTCTGACTTCTAACACCATGGATTCATTTTGCTTATTTTTGTACTTCACATAAATAGAATCATACAGTATGTGCCTTTTTGTAGCTGGCCTCTTCTGCTCCACATATGTTTGTGAGATTCAAGCCTGTCATGGATATAGCAGGGCTCATTCATCCATATCACTATATGACATTCCATCATGGAAATAGGCCTCAATGCGTTTATTTATCCAGCCTGTTGTCCATGGGCATTTGGGTCTTTTCTGGTTTAAGACTATGCTGAATAGTGATTCTATGAACATTCTTGTCCATGACTTTTGGAGAATATGTGTTTATATTTCTTTTGGATAGATACATATCCCAAAGAAGAAATTCTGGATCATTCAGGAGGGATCACTTAGCCAGAAATCTTGTTTTGTTCCTCTCTTCCCACCCTGCCATCTTCTGTAGGTGATGGTAGTTATGGGAGTTTAGGCCTGGATGGGGCCTCTCAGAACATAGACCTGGCTGGTGTTTTTCTGATTCTGCCTTCAACTGGAGCAGTGCCCCTTTTATCTGGCTCAGAGACAGTGCTAGAATTCTACACAATATTTAAGACCAAGTTCTATAGTTTTTAAAAAATGAGTTTGGAAACAGATGCTTTTGGTTAAGAGAGGGGGAAACAGGCCTCCATGACGGCCTTGGGAAGGCCAGTGCACCTGGACGGTGCTGGCTCTTTATGACTGCTTCTTCACTCAGCCCTCCCATCAGTCCTAGGAAGGCACCATGTCCTTCCTCCTGTTTTACAGCTGAGGAAACTAAAGGGCAAAGCAGTTCGGTGACATTCCAAAGCACAGACATCTAAAAGAGAGCTGAACCCAACCAGTCTGACTCCAGGACTCCTCTCCTTTATGATCCAAACCAGAACATTCTGCTCCCATGCACTCCATTTCACAATCTCTCACAGACTGTCAAGAGCCAGTACAATACATTATGATCACAGTGTTTGACCCTTCTGGTCCAAATTTTTATTTCCCTGGTAAAGCTATTGCCCAAGGAGCCACAGTGTCATAGAGACAGGCCCAAATAAAAATGATCCCCTTAGTCTCTTTTTTTTCCCCTTTCTAAGCCCATTTCAGAGCAGGATCTAACCCTTTGTCTTAGCCCTTCTGCATGCTCATTCCTCTGTGATTATTGCTCAAAACCTGGGAGATAAGCACGATTAATATTACTAGCCCTTATTTTGTCCTTCTTCCCGCTCAGGTACCCCACCCCCCTCAGTGCGCTCTAGCCACACCGGCCTACTCAGTATGCCTCAGAACCTTTGCACTCACTGTCCTTCCAGCTGGAATTCTCTTTCCCACGTATTCTCATGGGTTAGTTTCTTGTTTCCTCCAGGGCTCTGCTCAAAGTCACCAAATTAACAGAGACCTTCTCTGACCTCCCTATATCAAATTAACTCTTCATTGCTTTTCACTTCCTGACCTGCTTCACTTTCCTTCCAAGTATTTCTGCTACCTGTCATGTGATAAATTGATTTGCTTTGTTTTATATCAGTTGACAGACAGGTAGGCTTTTGATCATTGTGCATCCCGGGCACACCAAATAAATACTGAATGAATTAGCGAAACTGGCTTGAAAATTCAGAAAATTGATACCCAAAGAAGGTAGGTGGAACTGACATTGAATGGGGGAAGTTCTTAGGCGCCATATCCTTTTACATTTCCAATATTATTTTTGCATTCTTTCTTTTTTCTTGATTGTTCTCGTCAGAGGTTTATCTTTTCATTAGGCTTTTCAAAGAACCAGCTTTTGGTTTGGTCGAGACTTTTATTTGATGCCTTTCTTCTTGTCCAACTCTATTTATTTACTTTGGTTTGTATATGTCTGTTTTATCTCCGCACTTTAAAGAGTGTTTGAGTGCTGAGACTGTAGCCAACCACAACTGTGATGAGGCTTGCTGACTCAGTTAGACCTTGAACCTCCATGTTTGGGAGTCCGTGGTTTAAGCCTTTCCTTTTCCTGCCCTCCTGGTTTTACATGAGCCACTGGAGTGGAAAAGAGCAACACTTAGATTTTTAAAAAGGAACAGATTATCCAGTTATCATTTAAACTAAGCTATTTTTCAACAGCATCTCAGTTCCTTTGGATTGGTTTCTAACCTGTGAGTATGATTGCTATTATAGTATCATTTGTTAATGCCCTTCCTAAAAATGTCTTCTATTAATTACAGTGTTGCTTATATGATTTTACTGATGTAATTAAAGCTATGGGGAGATGAAGGTTACACTAGAATGAAAAAGTTCAAACCACATTTCAAGGCTCTTTTCTCTGGCTCTCCGTGAAATCTAACTATACTAGAATAATAAGACAGGAAATCTATCTTTATAATTAGGAAACGAGTGGAGTCAGAAGGAAATGGTAAGAAGGTGCAGCACTAAGGCCTGTTTCTCCCAGTGAGCACAGAAGCCAGTAGCAAATAGACCTATGTGGACCAGGAGAATCCTGTGCATGGATCTTCATGAGTGGAGGTGTGTGCTTGGGGAGCAGGGATGGGATTGATGGCAGCCTAATATCTATTTAAAACCCTTAACCTCTGGGGTAAAGTTGTAGTCCAGAGAACACTGAATGGTTTCACAGGAGAAATGTCATCTGAGGAACCCTGCCTTATAAAGCGGTGAAGTGGTCATAAATTTGTTCGGAGATTCTCATGTCTCCTTCTGGCTTTGGTTTGCAATCTGATAGGCTTGACTTTCCCCAGGAGTTCCCCGACACCATGTCCACTTGTGTTAAGATCAAGGCATTTAGTTGCTATGTGAAATGTGATCAGGGAAAGCACTGAGGATTCTGCATCTTGGAGAGGTGGTCTCTGACTTGAAGGAAAATTGGGGGTGAGAAAGAACTAAAGAGAAAGTGAAAGGGGGAAAGAGACATGAAGAGCAAGGGTGGGAGCCACGGCACCAGACAGATACATTTGGGCTGTTGAGGATAATGAAAAAGTAGACCAATACTGCCTCCTAAAGATGAACATTCACCCAGTTCAGCTTTTCAGGCTCTCACCATTGAGTTGCACAGTGAGAGATGAGTTGATTCCTAATGTTCCTTCCAGCTGGAACCTCCTTTTATTCCAGACACAAGTAACACCTTGTCTGTGAGGCAGGACAGCTTTCAACATACGTTGAGAGGTCAGAGGTCAGTGGTTGTCACCTAGTGCCATCCAACTGTGAATATAGGAAGTGTTCCCTGCAGGTCCTGTGTACAAAGGCATTTGGGTCCAGTGTCTAGACAGTCACAGACCCAGGATAGGGCACTTTGTTGAGTCCTGTGGGAGTCAGTCTGGATTCTTTGGACTCCAGGTACGATGATCCAGTGGGATGGTGTAGCCACTCTATGCAGAGCTGTTTTCACTAGTCAGTCCCTCAGTGTGTAATACTAAGGCAGTGTTCTCTTTTAGCAAGTGGCATTCAAGTTCCAGATACCAGCTGTAAGTAGCAGGAGGAACAGGTTATGTTCTACTTTTTTAAAGGTGTCAGAGAACAATGTGTATTAAGTATAAGCTCAAGTAAGGAAGATTCGAGTTTTCCAATGATAAGCAGAGAGTGAAAAGTTTCAGCATAAACACAGATGATTTATTTACCACACAATATAAGAATATCAAGCCAGGCAAGGAAGCATGAGTGTGCCAGTAAAATCTTGACAAATACCAGAAGGAAAATGAGAACCCAACTTAGTAAGTGGTGGGAAAGAATCTGTGGTGATAGAATTCTTTTTATAGAGCCCATGTAGAAATAAGTGTAGTATTCTTGAACAGTAGCCCATTTATACTGGAAGATTTCTCTTTGACATATACAAGCAAGTCGGTTCACTGAGGATGACTCTTCCCATCGGGAGAGTAACCTGATTGTTTTTTTTCTCAGCTTAATAATCAGTTTACTGCTGACCAGAATATTCAATTGTCAAGAACTCTTAAGGCTATAGTGTCCTATATGGCAACCACTGGCCACTAGTAGCTATTGAGTACTTGAAATGTGGCCACTGTGATTAAAGAGCCAAATTTTAAATGTTATTTTATTTTAATTAATGTAAATTAAAAGACTGACACTTGATTCAGTTTTTGGAAAAGTTTTAGTATCTTTGGAGCAATTTTGGTATTGTGAATCTACTTTTCCAGCTGTCTATTTCATGAAATCAAAATACAGGTCAAGTATCCATATTTCTGATGAAAATTTATCACCCAAATTGAGATGTCCTTTGGGTGTAAGAAAAACACATGGAATTTCAAAGACTTAATATGAAAAAGAGAATGCAAAATACCTCATTAGTATTTTTTTTTACATTGATCACATTTTGAAATGATAGTATTTTAGACAGTGAGTTAAAATCCATTGTGAAGCTTGATTTCACCTGATTCTGTTGCAGTTTTTCTTTATACTTTTAAAAATCTGGCCACTGGAAAAAGTAAAGTTACATATGTGGCTTGTCTTCTTGCATTACAGTTCAGTTGGATAGTGCTTTAGGTGCCACGTTTGGTGGTTAAGGCTAGCTTTGCCACTGAAGATTGAAATGAATTGGAATCTCAGGACGATGGTGGCCCCTCAGCCTCACATGGAACTGAAAGTTTGCCTTGTTCTTTCCTTCGGTTCCCCGAACCCAACCACTAGGTTATTTACCTAATGCAAATCCCTGTATGCTGAGAAAGCTAGATTTTACCGGATTCTGGTGTGTTCTGTTTAAGCCTTAAACTCGGTGAAGGGTCTAGTTGGTAGGTGGTTTCAGGATGCTGGGCCTCTTCCTGGAAACTATCTGAATCTGAGTTCCCTGGCCAGGCTCTGAGACAGAGGTTTGTGTTCAGGAAACTGACTGGGGAAGCTGGCAGGATCAACACAGGCTGGAGGGAAGTAAGGGGACCAGCAGGGGAGGACTGGAATGGCCATGCCACACAGTGGAGATGTCCGCTCTGGAGGCGAGTTGACCCTTTGGAGTTATACCAAATTGAGGTGAGGAGATTGGGCGTCCGTGTCCACCGGTTGACCAGTCTTTGGGTGCAGGTTGCCCCTGGGGAGGGGACGGAATGAACCTCGAGGGAGGCGGCTCCATTCACAGACGGCAATTCCCAGAGCAGGAAACAGCAGCCAGCACTCCCAGCAGCTGGGGGAAGAAGCCCTGCATCTAGGACAGGGTCTCTGGGCAACCCGCCACAGCATCCACCATCACGTCTCAGTCTTGCTCTAACCATCAGCCCCCAGCCAGACTTGGCAACACCAAACCTTTCGAGTGCCATCATCCTAGACCTGGAGAGTGAGGAAGGAGGTATGTGTCCTCTCAAATTCTTCTCCTTCTTGTCCTGGAATGAACCCTAATGTCTAGAACACAGAAAGATGGAGGGGTTGGGAGAGGGAGAGGGGAATGGAGAGGGAGAAGAGAAGGGTGAATCCACAGCCTCCAGTGTCCTCAGTCCCATGGTGGTCGAGGTCTGCATACCGCTGTCTCATCCTCCACTGACTGCCGGATCAGTCCCTGGGAACTTGACTGATTTTTCTCTGTGTGTCTATCTGTCCATCCATCTGGTGGTTCTGTTTCCTCTTTTCAGTTGTGTCCTCTAGGCTATGTTTACATCATGATCCTGCTTCTTCCTAGCATTTCCCCTGCGTATTTGTAAATGCCCAGTAGTCTGTGATCACTAGACAGGTACATTTCCCATAGGCCTCTTCTGCTTCTGCAGCTCATTATCTGTAATTTAACAGCTGTGCGTGTCATGTGTGTCTGTGCTCATATAGGGATGCGCACACTTTTAACTCCCACACACCTCTAAAAGTGTGTTAGCATGAACTGGGTTAAAGCTGCCCCCAGCTACCTCATTTCCCCTCCTGCCCTCCTCGTCCCTTTCCTATCTCCAGCAGCCTCGCTCTTTGCCTCTCATTTCACGCTGTCTCTAAGAAAGAAATCTCATTATTTCCAATTTAGGGGCTCCTATGCCCTCCCCTGGTACATGTCATGACCATTGCCAGCTTGTTACAGCACCACAAGAGAATTTGGAACTCTGATTTATCCACCAGAGGGAATGACTCAAGGGAGGATGGAGTGTGTGTGGGAGGATTGGCAGGGAAGGACCACAGTTTTCAGAGCTTTAGGATGCTTGAGATTAGCTGGGTTAGGTCACATGATGAATCTGATCAGTAGCCTAAAGGAAAAGCAAGGCAGCCTTTGTTTAATTTTCAAGATGGGCTGAAGACATGTCACTGGGGCTCTGGGATAGCTGTTGAGGAAAGCTATAATGAACTTCTTAATCCTTCTCTTTCTTTTCTCAGAAAGTGGTATGTAGTGAGGATGGTCATATAGTTCATAACAGCTTCATAAGTCTCCCTCTGCCCTGCTCATCAAGCAGGAATTAGACATCTTCTGTTGGGCTCAGTTTGTGGGTCTGGCACATAGTGGGGACTCAGAAGATGTTCACTCAGTGTGCAGTCAGTCAGGTCTCTCAGCTGTCTTGATTTTGGTTCTCTCGGAAATCAACTTGAAACAATGAGTACAGGCTTCCCTGGTGACTCAGACGGTAAAGAATCCGCCTGCAATGCAGGAAACCTGGATTCGATCCCTGGGTCGGGAAGATCCCCTGGAGGAGGGCATGGCAACCCACTCTAGCATTCTTGCCTGGAGAATCCCCGAGGACAGAGGAGTCTGGCCATGGGATCACAAAGAGTCAGACACGACTGAGTGACTAAGCACTTAGGTAGTTTATTTGGGATTCAGAAACACTAGTACATCATGAGGATATGACACAGGGAAGGGGGGAGCCCGTGGAGGGGTACTGCCAAGCTTAGTCCTGCAGGAGAATTATCTCTTGCATGGGGCAAGGGAGCTGGAGTATTTTTACTCTGCCTTCCTGAATCAGGGCTTCCCTGGTGGCTGAGCTGGTAAAGAATCCTCCTGCAATGCGGGAGACCTGGGTTTGATCCCTGGGTTGGGAAGATCCCCTAGAGAAGGGAACAGCTACCCACTCCAGTATTCTGGCCTGGAGAATTCCATGGACTCTATAGTCTATGGGGTTGCAAAGAGTCGGACAGGACTGAGCGACTTTCACTTCACTTCCTGAGTCATTGGTTGGAGGCTGCTTCTGGGGGCGTTAGTTTCCCAGCATTTCCAGTCCACCTTGTGCATGGTCTGAGTGGCCTTTTACAGTGCTGGTTCAGGAAAATTGGCCCTTAGGCTCAGAGATGCACTCTGGCTCTTGAAAATCTACTGGTGCTAATCTGAAAGGTCTGAGGGCCATGTATGGAGCACTGACAGGATGTGCTCCAATAGCTAAGTTTTATTCATTCGTTCACTGAACAAGTATTTATTGAGCTGCTCCTATGTTCCTGTCACTGTCCTTAGTGTCGAGGATACAATAGTAAACAAAGCACATACAGATCTCTGCCGACAGAGAGCTTACAGTTGAAGCAGGAAGCTAGATTCTAAGGAGACCAACATAGACAGAATACATAAATTGTATAGCTTGTCAGGTGCTGAGAATGCTATGAAAAATATAAAGGTGGAGGATATGGATTGCTGAGGGTGCCATATTAAATCAAGCAGTTGGGGGATGCCTTATTGAGTAGCTGACATGTGAGTAAAAATCTGGTGGGAATGTATTCTGTGGAGATCTGGGAGCAAACAGTTCCAAGCAGAGGAAACAGTAATGCACAGGTCGGGAGGCAAGAGTGTGTGCCTGGCATGTTCAAGGAAAAGCAAGGAGGCTTTGCTCTTGTGTGCTAGGAGCAGAATGGATGAGGTGTGAAGTGATGGGGTGGGGGCTACGCTGCAGGTCACACAGAACCTTTGGGTGATTGTAGGTCCTTTGCCATTTACTTTGAATGAGACAAAGAGCCACTGAAAGGCTTTTCAACAAAGAAGGGACCTATTCTGGCTTATGTGGCTGTGCTGAGGACATACCGAGACAGGGGAGGGGTGGATGGAAGCAAGGAAGCCCATCAGGAAGCAGATCTTCTAGAACCTTCCATTTCACTCCATGAATAAAAGTTGAGAGTCAGAACAGACCTCTTGAGGCCACATGAGGCATAACACATTTTCTGCTGCATTCTGTTGGCTTAAACAAGTCAAGATAAGCCTAGATTCATGGGAAGGAGAAATAGTCTCCTCTCTCGATGGAAGGAGCTGCAAAGTAATTTCATATGGGGTGTGGAAACTAAAAAGGGTAATTACTATGACTATTTTGGCAAACAATCCTCCATGGTGAACAATGTCATGTTGAGCTGCCCGTATCCCTGTTCTTAAAATATCTTTGGGTCAGCGCACCTCATATGATGGAGTAAACTGGAAGGTCCAGAAAGATGTCCCATGTTGAATGTAGACCATGGCGGCCATGTCTGCCAGTGGGTATGCATATACCAGCTCAAGATTCAAGATGAGGTGTGGGCAAGTTGGAAAAGCACTTCCGTGTAATGGCCTTGTTCCTTTTAACACCATGAAGTGTTTCTTTCTCAGCTTCCTTCTTTCCTTCTCATTGCTGCCTCTTCCAGGCCTCTGTATCCTTCTTTCTTGAGAATAAGGATCCATCTTTTGTATCATGAAGAGAACTTTCCACATCTTTAGTAACTTTACTCTTGACCATTTTGCCCTGAATCTCCCAGTTGACTTCCAGTAACTTCCAAGGGATTTTCCCAACCCAACTCAGGACCCCAACCCTAACCCCCAAGATGAATTCTGTGCCAGTTGTTATACTCCTTTTCTATCTGCTTTACCAATGGATGAGCCTCATTTGGGAGCGAAGCTATTCGGGGTTATTCTCTGAGTAGTGCAGAGAGAAGTATTCTGAAGGTGATGTTGACCAAAAGGTCTGATACTCGGTTCTTGTATTAGAATAATTGATGGGTGTTTCCTGACGGGGCTTCCCTGGTAGCTCAGCTGGTAAAGAATCTGCCTGTAGTACAGGAGACCCTGGTTCAATTCCTAGGTTGGGAAGATCCCCTGGAGAACAGGTAGGCTACCTGCTCCAGTATTCTTGGGCTTCCCTGGTGGCTCAAAAGAATCCACCTGCAATGCGGGAGACCTGGGTTCAATCCTTGGTTTGGGAAGATGTTTCCTGAGGTCTATACCTGTTTGTTTGTTTGTTTTTAATTTTCCTGCCAACACCTAAAACCTAGTAGACTCTCAGTTAATTTGACCGTGGAATTGAGGTCAGTTTCTTCAGCAGTCTATCTGATACCTCAGACCTTCCCCTCTTCTTCTCAACCTAGGGGGGAAGGACCTTGAAGCACCGCTGTAGATGAACCAGATTTTTGTAATCTAGTCCAGCACTGTCCAATAGAGCTTTATATGATCTCAGAAATGTTCCATATCTGTGCCAATATGGTAGCCACCAGCCATTTATGGCTGGCTACTTAGCACTGATCATGTGCTTAGCGCAACTAAGAGACTGGATTTTTAACTCGCCTTAATTTTATTTTAATTTTATTTGCAATTTTAGTTAATTTAAATTTGAACTTCAGTACCAGAGTAGACTGTGCAGTCCTAGATAGTACTTCTCAAACTTTTCCACTGAAGTGTTCTTGGTGGTAGAGAAAAGAGAATTAATACCTTGATAGCATGGCAGGTACACGTTTTCAAATACAGAATTACTTGCAAGTCTTGACTTTGGAACGCATGATGATTTTTGCATTCGTGATATATGTGATTTTAAATATGTCTTCTCCACTGTGGAGCAGAGTGGATGGGCCTCCTTAGCACACACTGCTGTGTGCTCTTGTGGATTCCTGTGTGCCAGCTGAGATAGGTGAATGCTTTGCAAGGAAGCTGCCTTAAAGTTTAAACAAATACCACATTCTTCCTATTTTGAGCACAGCCTGAGAATGAAAACATCTCATGCGCCACCCATTCCATGTTAAGAATGACCTTCTGGCTGGTGTGAGCTAGAAAGCTCTCACTGCAGTGCAAACTGTCTGTTTAATAAAAACAACCCCCACCCCCAGAAAGCTCTTCAAGTGCATTTGATGAATCTGGTGGTGTCCATAACTTTTTGTGACATTTACTTTAACAAGCCATGGGGATGACTTGGTGGTCAGTGGGCACTGACATTTAAGGAAGAGAAGACAAACTTTGGCTGCCCCTGACATGACTTTTTTCTTCTCCTCCTGACTCATGGCCTTGCCTCCATGGAAACTTAGTTTCCTGAGAGACATCTTGTGTTCTCTGGGTTTTGGAAGTAATCTATTTTTTTTCTTTCAATATGCAGCCACAAATTAATTTCTCCATTGTGTGTCTGGCACAATTACTTGTAGTGAGTCGACTATGTTTTCCACGTTTTTTGAACTTTGTCTTGTTCTGAGGGGTGTGCATGTGTGTGTGTATGTCTGCACGTGCTTTTCCTTAACATGGAATTTGCTCCATCTTGTTTAGAAGAAAAACATATGGAAAAAAGAGGACTTAAGGAAACAGATTTTACAGTATTACACAGATGCATTGTAACAACACCTAAAAGCATGGCTGTTCAAGCGTGTAACTTCTGCACCCATCTAGACAAAGAACCTTGTCAGCACTCCCAGGAGCTTCTCTTTTGTCCCCTGCCAGTCCATATATCCCACCCAGCAGTAACTATTCTGACATCTGTCACCAGAGATTAGTTTTGCTTGTTCTTGACCGTACATAAATGGAATCATACCACATGTATTTTACGGCATTATGTCCATAAAATGCATCCATGTTATTGTGTGGATCAGTACTTTATTTTTTAATTGCTGTGCAGTATTCTGTGCTCTGCTGTGCTTGCTTAGTCGCTCAGTTGTGTCTGACTCTTTGTGACCCCATGGACTGCAGCCCGCCAGGCTTCACTGTCCATGGGGATTCTCCAGGCAAGAATACTAGAGTGAGTTGCCGTGCCTTCCTCCAGGGGATCTTCCCAACCCAGGGATCAAACCCAGGTCTCCCACATTGCAGGCGTATTCTTTACCAGCTGAGCCACCAGGGAAGCCCAAGAATACTGGAGTGGGTAGCCTATCCCTTCTCCAGGGGAACTTTCTGACCCAGGAGTCGAACTGGGATCTCCTGCATTGCAGGCAGATTCTTTACCAGCTGAGCTACCCAGGAACCCCTCTGCAGTATTTTACTAGATGAATATACCACAACTGATTTATCCATTTCCCCATTGATGAATGATATTTGGGTTGGTTCTAGCTTTTGACCATTAGGAACGAAGCTACTGTGAAGATTCTTGTCTTCTGATAGGTTTCCGCCCTCCATTGTTTTGATGTTCACCCAGAAGTGGAATTACTGGGTTGTCAGGTTCAAAGGAAGGTTGGGTTGCTCTAACAGAGATTCCATCTAACAGTGGTTTAGACAAGAGAGAAGTTTACTTCTTCCTCATACAGTAGTCAGAGACCCAGGGTGTGTCCATTGGGGTGCTCTAGCATACCCAGGGAGATCTACCCCTGTTCTGGTGGTCCAAGATGGCTGACCACCATGCCTACATTCCAGACTGGAAGGTGGAAAGACAAAGGGAAAGTCCCTTCCCTGCAGAGACAGACCTTCTGAGAGTGGGGCATGCCACTTCCACTGAGACTGTGCACACCAGAACTTGATTCAATGCTACCCACCACCAGAGTGCCAGAGGTCATCTTTATTTTGAAGAGCCTTGTGCTGGGAGATAGATACTGGGATATTATGAAAAGTCTCTGCCGCAGCTTACTTCTTGGGGTTGGCATATACCCCATTAGGGGGAATGAGTGTGCTGGTGTCAATGTTCAGCTCTTTTACACCTGGGCTAGGAGAATCTCTGAGAATTTTTCTTCACTCTTTGGAGCACTTATACTAGCCATCCCTCCCGCCCCAAACTCTTTAATCATGGATGGAGTTCACTCATCACTTGCATACAGATGTCTCCCTGATAATGTTTTGCTTTTGTATTTAATATTCTGAAAAGAGAAATTACTACTCATTATTTTCAATGTTATTATTTTCCTAGTAGGAGACTGTGTCTTGGCTCAGTCACTTATAAGTTTGTTTGGTCTTAAAATAGTTGCTTATTCTCTCTGAGCCTCTATTTCACCATCCATGAAATGGAAATACAAATGCCTACCTTGATGAACCATTTTAAGTAATGGAGATAATATATTTTATACCCAGTATAACTGGAGCACCACGTGGTCCAGTCTTGGTGTACTATCATGACAAAAAAATATCTGGCAGCTAGAAGATTAAGTGTAATTCTTGTTAAAGAAGATCCAGTTTATAACTCACAGCAATAGTTCTCAGTACTTGCCCCAGAACCTGCCTCTTTTCATCTTTCAAACACACCTAAGCATCTTGGAAGGTTCTTTCTCTCCATGTCCTCAGTTCCCCTCAGTTCTCCCAAACTCTCCCAGACAGTCTCTAGCATCCCACCTATGTGGGTGCTTCTCTTTTGTCCCTCTTCCTATTCCTACCTCTGTTCTTTTTCTTTCATTCAATAAATCTGAGGGAAAGAGGCTGTGATTTTTCTTATATCCTTAGTGTTTTCTCCTGTAACACAGGGCACGTATCTGCCACTTAGTAGACAATCAATGGTTGCTATTTTCATAACCATCCAGATGATAAAGACTGTTAGCCCTCTTTGCTTATCTAGGACCCTCTTGGGTGTTTGAGTGGAGGTGAATGCCATTGAGGTTGACCCTGAAACCAGGGGTATGTGGTGGGTGGGCTACTGTTGGTCATAACCACAGCTGTTATGCAGTTTACCAAGTGTTTGCATTATCGTTCATTGATTCTTTTCATTTATATGGATTTGTTTATTTATCAATAGCCTGGAAAAGTTTTGAAAGAGTCGACAGAAAAATATCTAGCATAACATGTCTCCAGGCCAGAATACTGGAGTGGGCGGGCTTTCCCTTCTCCAGGGGATTGTCCCAACCCAGGAATCGAACCCAGGTCTCCCACATTACAGGCAGATTCTTTACCAGCTGAGCCACAAGGGAAGCCCAAGAATACTGGAGTGGGTAGGCTATCCTTTCTCCAGCAGATCTTCCCGACCCAGGAATTGAGCCAGGGTCTCCTGCATTGCAGGTGGATTATTTACCAACTGAGCTATCAGGGAAGCCAAGATGACATCAGTAAATAATGAATATGATCAAAGGGAAATAAAACAACATCGAGGCTCAAAAATGCCTACCTCAAGCTGATGTTCATCTCAGAGGCATTGGGGAAGCTGGAGGTGTGAGCCTTGTAATTAGTTACTTTGAGGAATAAACTGTGGGGGAATACTTCCCATGTACAAAGTTCTTGACCACTACATAGTGGAATGAGCTTTGTCCCTTCGGTGTACGGCTTTAATGACTGTGGTACATGCCCGGGTTTTTTTGCCTGATCCCTGCTTTTGCTGCCCTAGCAGTTGGCTTTGAACAGAAGAGGTACAATGCTATCAGCTCCCAAGATCTTGCTGCTCAGCTGGGTCTCAAATACCTTAATCACTTGTTATTCACCATGGACTCATAGTGAGTTTTTGGTATTCTAAGAACTATTAAAGGATGAGGTTTTTCATAACATGTTTGAGTGCTGGGTCCTGGAATCAGCTTGTCCTGGTTCATAGAGACCAACTGTGCACGTCCTGCCAACTTAGCGTTTAGTGACTTCAAGTCAGTAGCTTCAAATCAGCCAAGGTGTGAGTATTTACACCACAGAAATCAGCAAACACTACAAGCTAGGGCTTTTTTATTCCCCTATGACAGTCCATTGTTAAACATTCACTAGCGTATCACTGGTACTCAGCACGTGATTATGTCAAGTAAAGTCGATGCTACTGGGATGTCCCTGGTGGTCCTGTGGTTAAGACTCTGTACTTCCAGTGCAAGGGGCGTGGGTTTGATGCCTGGTTGGGGAACCAAGGTCCCACTTGCTGTGCTGTGCAGCAACATTTTTTTAAAAATTAAAAAAAAAAGGTCACTATATGGAAAAGGAAATAACTACAAGGCATTCTGTGAACTCAAAAGCACTGTGAGGAATTTTAGAAGAATTCTGATAATGCTTATATCAATGAATCTATCAGAATTTTAGAGTGGGCAACTCAGAGGTGGACCATGGTAATGAATGTTCTTGATTTGTGTGAAAGTCACGTGGGAGAAAGGAGGTTGGGATTTCCTGCTGAAGCTGGAAGCAGAAAGTCTGAAACCACCAAGGAGCAAACTCTGGAGCATTCACCTCAGGGCCCTGTAGAGTTGAGCTGAAATGATCCTTCCTGACACATCCCTCTGGGAGACAGGCAGGGCGACAAGGGACCGGGAAGGGTTGTCTCCATGCAGCTGATGCCCTCGTCCGAGTAACTCAGCTGACAAAGGCACCCTTTGACTCCCAGTTGTCAAATTAACTTGCACTTTGTTTACTTCAAGTTCAGTATCCAAGGCTGATGTGTTGACTATCATCAGAGAGTTATCCAGGATCAGAAGTCCACTAATTTGAATAAAATACCACACACCTCAGTGTTCACAGCAGCACTGTTTACAATAGCCACAGTATGGAAGCAACCCAGGTGTCCATCAACAGATGAATGGATAAAGCAGATGAGGTATAAATATACAATGGAATATTATTAAGCCATAAAAAGAATGAAATTCTGCCACTTAAAGCAGTGTGGATGGACCTAGAGATGATTATACTTAGTGACATAAGTTAGAGAAAGACAAATACTGTACCAGGGTTGGTCAAGGAGAGGGGAAAACTGTGGGCAAGAGCTTTTATTGTGATTTTCCAAGAGAAAGAATGGATGAGAGAGAGTAAGCCACCATAGGACTGGCGACTCAGAGTCATGTCAGTGGGCTCTGGCATATAGGAGCTGTGTCTTGTTGACCTGGGGTGGTTCGGGCAGGTGGATCATGGCTTAGAGAGCAAGAGTCCATAAAGGAGACAGTTGGGCATCTGGGCTGTGGGCTGGCTAGCTTGCATCAAAGAGACAGGCTCCCAGGGGAGTGGTTGGCTGTTGAGGAGTTAGCTAGCCCTGGAAGGGGCAGTCCCTCCAGGGTCATCAAGGCCCCAAGGTGTCAGAGCATCAGAAATAGAGAATAAAACGACATGATTAATACCGAAGCCCACATTGTCCTGAGAGTGGCAGGCAGTGGCGTTACATCGGCGTGATTTCCAAAAAAGTAGCAGGAGATGCCCCCTGCTGCCTCAAGCTCCATGATGAGAGTGTCTCATGTTGCACACACTGGCAGCGACAGCTGCCCTCAGAAGAAGTGTGACGGGAAGTCCACGTGGAGATTTACGGCCAATTTAATGCTTGAGGTAACTGTGCCGTGATAGGTCTACGAGGTCCCCGGACTTAGCCCTCTGTGTGTTAATTCTGACTTGAGGGGACACCCATTTAACATTTCCAGAAACCAAGTGACTGTTTAGAAGAAATAAACACTCACCAGTTATTTTTATGTAACCGTGTTCCGCGTTTCGCTTAAGAAGAGAAATATGCTTTCTACAAAGTTGTACACAGGCTGTACCCGAGGCCCATTATTCCCAGGCTCGCAGTGGAGTCCTAATGGAATAATCTGCAGACTAAACCCTTTCTTTATCCCCAGGGCCGAGGCAGGAGGGCAGTGAGGGCAGCACGGGTGAAATGGCTTCTGAGGGGCTGTCTGACTCTGAAATGTGCTGACCTGGAGTTTTGCCAGTTGGCGCAGGTTGGATAGTAGACTCTCAGATGGCCTACATCGAAGGGATGATAAAAGAGCTGCCGGGTCCTTGATCCCTGCCCCTGCCAGGTTCTAAACAGCATCAGTTATTGCAGGAGTCTCCAGACAGACTGCTCTGTGATTCCCTCGAGCCTCAGGAAAGAAGTTGGCTGTTACAGACCAGGATTGCTGATAGCCTGAGGGTGAGAGGGATGCAACTCACGGCCTTTCTTATCCCAGGTGTGAGCTGGGTTTTAGCCAGGAAAAAGATGGAAGCACTTTGGATTCTGAATATCAGTGGCAATTTGGAGGCTGTAGAACTTTCTACAGGGCTGAGAGGATGCTGGACACAGACAGCCTTCCTGCTAAGCAGACACATGCCTGGCTAAAGACTTTGGTGGATTCCACTGGTGCTCGTGGCATGCCAGCATTCCTCCCTGGCCAGGACTCAGGCATCACAGGGCACAAGTTGGCTTTCTAAGAACCAGCATGTTAGGCAGCGAAAGACGATTTAGCTGCAGGAATTAAATATAGATTTCTCTGAAGCATCTGTTTCTGTAGCACCTAGTGTGGTATCTGCACATAATAGGTGCTCAGTAAATGGCGACTGAGTGAAGAACAGATGCTTGTTTTATATATCCTAGAGCAGAAAGACAACAGTTCTTCTTGTTTGAGTTTTAGAATGAGAGTTCCAAAAATGGAATGGAGTACATTTTAAAATTTACCATTAAAACCCCCAAAATGTCCAAGCTGTAGCTGGCTTGTAAAACTAATAATAATAACTCTCATTCAGCCATGACTGCATAAAAAATAACCCTCAACTCAGTCACTTAGAACAATGAATATTATTCTCAAGCTTTCAGGTTTGTACATCGACTGTGGTGACCTTGCTTTGAGCTGCAGGTCTGCAAATTGGCTAATCTCGTTTGGGCTTGGCTCTAGTTTTCAGGTTAGATTCCAGTCGGCTTCACAGGGCTCTCATCCTTCTAGGACCAGTGTGCTAACCAGGGCGCATTCTTGTCATGGCCATCACAGAAGCACAGGCTTTAGCTCACATCAGATTTTCCAACTTCCCTTTGGCCAAGCAAGCCCAAAAGCCATGGGTGGTAAAATATACTCTCCCTTCAATGGGACCATGAGGGTGATCGATGATCACTGACCAATAATCCAGACTCTCATAATAGTGATCGTTTATTGGCTGTTATTCTGTGCTGGGCACCGCATTAAGCATTTTCTGTGAATAAACTCATCTAACCATCTGACAACCCCAGTGGGTAGGCACCATCAGGTTTAAAATCTACTTTACAGATAAGAAAGTTGAGGCACAGAATTTCTGATGCACTTGTGGGAGAACACACAGTCGGAGGCAGCTGAACCAGGATTCACATCCCAGCAGTCCAGGCACAAAGTCTGCTCTCTTAACCCCTGGTCTCCCACTCGAGACAGCGGAAACATGTTGGCCAATGTTGGCGCGCCTCCAGGTCAGCTGCACGCTAGCACAGATCCTGGCTCCTTTAACCTTTGTGGGAGCCTGGGTCGGGGAGGTTTTGCTCTCTTTGTTTACTATGGGTGAGGACACTGAGGGTCAGAGAGGTTAAGGGACTTGCCCAAGTCACACAGCTGGGGAGCAGCTGAGCCAGCATGGCGGCCCAGGCCTGGCTCCTGGCAGGAACTCCTCCACAGACTGAGGAGCGACCGAGGTCACCTGATGGCTGTTTCTCCCTCATCCTGCCTTCGGTCCTTGGGAGGCTTCTGATTGAGGGCTCCCAGCCTACAGGGCGGCCTTTTATTTCTTGATTTTCCAGCCAGGGGATCACGCCCTGGTTGGTGCATTGGCATGGGCTGGGTGCCATGGCCCAATAGCTGTGCGGTAGTTCTCATGGTCTCCGAGCCCTTTCTCATGACATGGCATGTCCCCAGTGTCCCCAGGCACCCCGCCCTGGCTGTCTTTCTCCTGTGGCAGCCCTGGCTGTCCTGTGGTGTCCGGTTACAGGCTCCAAAGGGTGAGGCCAGTTATAAGGCTGTGATTTTAGTGCTGCATGAGAAGTCAGGGGAAATGAAGGGGCCTCTTTATGGCATGTTAACAGATGTCCCTAAGCCACAAGTCTCCGTCGCCTAAATCCAAGGAGAAAGCAACATTTTTACCCCAAAGATGGGAGAGGATCCAAAGCCCTCAGTTTGGGGGAGCTCCAGGGGATTAAAAGTTCCCGACCCCCAATAAAGTGCCCATCAGCAGCTCTGTACATAACCTTGGTCTTGCTGCCCATCAGCCGGAGAAGTTGTGCCAGCGTATACACCCACGTTGCAACCAGATCGAAAATATCTCCAAGCCAGCAAAACTCCAGTACGAGTATTTCTGCTCACCTGTTTCTCCTGGCACCTCACCTAGCCCTTCCATCCCACCTCCCAACTTCTGCCCTGTCACAATCTGACGACACCCATCATGCAGGAGTCTTCGCTGGAGGCAGAGATTCCCAGAGATAAGGCCCCAACGATCCAGAAAGAACAAGCAGAGAAAATGTTACATTTCTTTGGCCTGCTGCCCAGCGTTTCTTAAGCCATTGCCTGAATTATCTTTCATACTAGAGTCAAGGCTTATCTCCAAAACACTGGAAACTTCCAGATGCTTCCCCCTTCGCCCCCCTTTCTGAATGCTACAGTCACAATGACACTGGGGCTCAAGGGCTGAAGAACCTACATTTTTTTGGAGGGGGAAGGGACGGGAGATTTATGACTGCTGCGGGCAACACCGGCCTCCTGTGGGTGTGCAGGGGCCGGTGGGGGGGAACAGCACCGCTTGGGCAGATGTGTGGTCCCTCTGTGTCCTGTCCTAGGGGCAGGATTCCTAACCCTCTTTTCGCAGTGGGCCCCTCTGGTGGACTGTTGAGGCCTGGCCCCTCCTCCAACTAAGAATTGAAAATGTAGAAGCATCTAGAATTACAAGAGACCAACAGTTATTAAACACAGTGGCTAAAGAAATACAGTTATTAAAGTATTAAGATAGGAATTTGTGATGTAGTGAAACATGAGCTTCTTATTAACCCACTGATTATCAAGCTCGAATTGAAGGGTTATCAAAGTGATATTTTGAGAGTCCTGAAAGGACAGTGACTGTGACATGAAAATGCCAGCGGCTTCTCTCGGCGACAGAGTCATGGTAATATCACAGTGGTTTGCTGCCTCCATCCGTAACTGGAAGAAATGCGAGCTTTCAGTTAGAGATGAATGAAACAAAATGTAAAATTCCCTCCAGGTCCCCAGACCCCTTGAATTCTAGGTGAAGAACCCCTGACATAGAAGCAGGCTGCATGGCAGTTTGTAAGTTCCTTGAGGGCAGCTATTATGTTCAAACCACTTATGTTCTTTTTTGTTTGTTTTTTAGCATAGCAGAGCCTTTTAAAAGTATGTTCATCTATTAATGTATCCGGCTGCAGGGTGTTTGCTGTGGCATGCAGGATCTTTCTGTTGTGACACATGGACTCTCTCTCGTTGTGACACTCTCTAGTCGTGGTGCACGTGTGGGCTTAGTTGCTCTGTGGCATGTGGAATCTTTATTTCCCGACCAGGGATCGAACCTGCATCCCCTGCATTGCAAGACAGATTCTTAACCACTGGACCACCAGAGAAGTCCCTCACTTAATGTTCTTTAATTCTGTTGTTGTTTTTAATTGGAGAGTGTCCAACATAAAATAAGTAGAATATGATGACCATCACCCAGCTTCACCTCTTACCAACTCCAGCCAGTTATGTTTCACCTGTACCTCACTCACTTCCCCTTCCCATATTATTTTGAAGCAAATCCCAGACATTGTATCATTTCATCCCATACTTTGATTTCTATATAGTAGGTAGGCCACTAAATCTTTATGGATCAGAGTCCCAGGACCATAGCGCTGGCTCAGAGAACCCCTTTCCAGCCACTGTCTCTCCAGTGCTTCCCAGCCTGTACCTTATGATGATTTATTTGTTCACTTCCACGTGGATTTTTTTGTCTCTTTCCAGCACATGAGAGAGAAGGCTTGGTCTGTTTGTTCATGGCTGCACTGCCAGCTTCTAGCATGGTACATGGCATAGAGTAAGCACTTAGTAATCATAAGACATTTTGAATGAGTAAATAGCTGAAAAAAATGTATGTGATGGGGATATATGAGATTGCTGCTCAAAGTGGGGTCCCTGGACCACAGCATTGACATCTGGAAACCCAGAATCTCAGGTCCCACCCCATACCTCCTGCCACAGAATCTGCATTTTAACAAGATTCCCAGGTGATGTTATAAGCACATCACAGTTTAAGGGTCACTGCTGATTTGAACCCTTTACCGGAAAGAGTAAGCATGCCAGCCAGGAAGAGCTTGTGATTTCAAAGACCCCACCCACCCGGGGGAGGGATGGATAAGTACACTCATCCGTGAGTAGGCATCCTCGATGTGATGCATCACTCACCTTTTGCCCACTTTCTGGTTCTGTAGACCTCTATTTTCTCATCTGAAAAGTGGGATGAATGAGGCATATCTCCCAGATCACAGAAAGATGCAATAGGGCAGCAACTGTGGTATGGAGTACAGAGAAGGTTGTAAATAACTCCTGGGCTAATTCTACTTGGCTATCTTTCCAAAATATGAGGGAATGACAAATTTGAAAAGCTCTGATAATTTTACTTGCATTAGTAATCTTCCCCCTCTTGTTGATCATGATAACTGAGAATGCTTAGAAAACCTGTAAAGTGTGAAGTATGGCTCGGGTGCCCCAGTGCCTCACGTATGCATCTTTTCCCCTTTTCTGCAACATCATTCTCCTTCTAGGACATCAATCACCTTGTCTCCTAAGATCCTGCTCCCGGGTAAGACACCGCATATCAGCAGTCACAAAGCATTCCATTCCCTAAGAACTTTGGGTTCCTGATTATGGAATAAAAGTTTGTTTTTCCCCTGATGTAGGTATCAGAAGACTGGTGGGGAAAACCTTTAAAAAAAAAAAAAAGAAGAGAAAAGAAAGCTTTGCATATGTGCATGCGTTGAGAACCACATCCCATGGAGAGGCGCCTGCTTTCGCCCTGGGTGTTATGAGTCCTGATAGTCATGTCTACTTTTAGCCACAACCATGGATCAGGGGAAGGGGCGACAGAGGATGAGAGGGTTGGATGGCATCACCGACTCGATGGACATGGGTTTGGGTGGACTCCAGCAGCTGGTGATGGACAGGGAGCCCTGGCATGCTGTGGTTCATGGGGTCGCAAAGAGTCGGACACGACTGAGCGACTGAACTGAACTGAACTGATGGATCAGGAAGTTCAAGTCAGTTAAGCTCAAGGGTAATTAGACAGTTTGGGGCAGCTTTTCCCTTTTCTAATCTGGAGGGATTTTCTACAACTGAGCCATGCAGGAAGGTGGAACTCAAGCTTTTTTCATGATTCCAGGGAATAATGATGGCCAAGGTGAACGTTTCACACTGCCCGCCCCCCACCCCATCACTCCCTGGGCTTGCCTCACACATCCATTACATGATACATTGTGTTTACCTGGGGCTTGTTCCAACAGAGCTCAGCAATCCTACTTCTAACTGGGCCTGGCTGTGTATTTACATGGTAAACATTTCTATAAAAGAAAGGGAAATATTCACTTTAAAATATCTTATAAAAATTGCCCTTAAGAGGTGAGTGGATAGGAAAGAGCAAACATTTCATATTTGTAAAATGAATCATTTTATAAAAATGTTACCCATAGACCAAAAACTTAGCAACAACAATATTGCTGAGAGGATAATAATACTTGCTTAAGTTTCTTTAGCATTCTGTAGATGTAGAGGCCCTTTCCTATCGTCATCTCATCTAAACTTCTCAGCACTTGATCCAGTAGACAGTGTGAGTTCCATTTAAAAATGAGAAAATTAAGCCTTAGAAAGGTTACGTAAATGGCCAATGTCACACCCTTTGGCAGTGAGAGCAGGAATATGAGCCTAGGTCTTCTGACTCAAAACCAAATGCCACATCAGCCAAGAGTAACATACAAGCCAGTTGCAAACCCAGTGGCACACTGCTGTCTCCAAGTGCGTGTACCGTTCAGCATTCAACCAGAATAATGGAACCATTCAAGGTATTTACAGAGGGAGAATTTAATACAGGGAATTGGTAACCCTAACTATGGAAGAGCTGAGATGCTGAACAGAATGGTGAGGGAAGTCAGAATTTAGTGATGGCAGGAAGCCTGCTACCATTCTGAAAGCTAGAGGGACAGAGGTTAGGGGCTGGTGGCCTCCTGAACAGGCTGGACCAAGGGTGAGCCAGCCTGGTGGGAGTTGGGACCACACAGGAGACATGGCCGTGGGCTGAGAATGAGAGGAAGCCATACTTCTTCCCTTCTCCTGCCCTCCAGCCTCATCTCAGACCCTCCCATTGACTGCACCTAGCTGGCAGCCATAGGCCCTGGAAGATGCAGCCTGCAGAGGTGAGGCTTCCTTGCTTGCCCAGCAGAGCAGATGGATCTAGGGGTAATAAGCCCAGCATAGCATCTCTACACCTAGACATGTGTGTCCTCAGAGCAATAGCTTGGTGGTTAGCAGGCAGATTCTTTATCATCTGAGCCACCAGGGAAGCCTTTTCCTCCCGCACGGATCCCCGGTTCCCCTGGTTTCTTGAGGACGCCCCCTTCATTGAC
This sequence comes from Budorcas taxicolor, assembly GCF_023091745.1. NCBI lineage: Eukaryota > Metazoa > Chordata > Mammalia > Artiodactyla > Bovidae > Budorcas > Budorcas taxicolor. The sequence goes on along the minus strand of NC_068935.1, from coordinate 127,243,804 downwards.
CTTCCTCCTTCTCCAGCAGGTTTGGCAGCTATCCACTTCTGACTACTCTTCAGGGCTGCCCCCCACCCCACTGCACCCACCAAAAATAAAAAAAGGAGTTTGCAAAGGTGAGAGAAAGTGATTTAGATTGGTCCATTTACACATTTGAGGCCCAGATAGAAACCTCTTGTCACTGTGGGAGATGGAGACCAGAGCTCCAGTGACCCCACAGAGGACTGCGTCAGTGAGCAGATGTCAAAGAGAACACTGCCCAATGCCCTGCCCGGAGAACTGGTTTGGCAACAAAGTTGATAGGCCCCAAGGACTGGCATCCATCACCCATTCTTCTGGATACTGCCTGGTTCACCTGATGAAAATATTCATTTCAACCTTTGTGGTTTCGTCAGATCCTCTCCTGGTGTGCTGGATTTTGCAGGCTTGTTGTCTCCCTCTGTTTACCACCCCTCCTTCCACCCCTAGGGCTCTGTTCCGTTTGTATTTCTCTCATAAAGGTGAGTTTGTTTGCAGGACATGTCTCCCCCTTCGTTCACAACCTTCTGTGTGCATAATTGGACACATCTGATGCCCTTAAACCAAAATGGGAAAACCCTGGCACAAGAAAAATCATTTCTGTGGTTCCTAGCGCAGTTCTGTGAATTCTTAGCAATGAGAAGGAAAACTCATGGTCATTTGGGTTCACGATTGGGAAGAGATAAAAGGGAAACTCTACACCTCATTCAGGGCCAGGCACACAATAGCGTCTCAAAAAAGAAATGCTCGCTAAGTGGATGGGAACATGCAAAATGTACAGTACCCTGTTCATTTCCTTTGACAGGTGTCTTTTTGTGTTAAACACACACGGCAGCATTTGGTAGCAGGCAACCAGTGTCATGAAGTTTTCCTAAGGATTTAATAAAGCCTCAAGAATAAAGTCTCCGCGAGGGTTTGTTTGGTTTCGGTTATTTCAAGGAGTTACTACCTGTGCTGTCTGTACTGTTCAGTTTATGATGGATTTGGAGGCTTATGTATATGTTGAGTCATTTTAGCAGCTTGATTGTTTTTGTGTTCTGTAGCTTTAAATATTTATTATGCACGCTTTCAAACCAAGAATAACATAACAGCCATGTACCCACCATCCAATTCTATCAAAGCTAACATGTCTTCCAGGCTTGCTCTATATTTGTTTAAAGAAAGAAAATGTTATAGTAGGGATCGAAGGCTCCCGTGGCTCCTGTCTAACCTGATGGCCCTCTCCTTCCCCACTGGGAACTATTATCCTCATTTTGGCATTTCAAGCCTTGCCTTCATCCATTTTAATACTATTACCTGCATATGTATATGTTCAAAAACATTATTGACATGTTTGCAAATTTGCATAAATCCTATGATACTGTGTGTCCTTCTGTAAGTTGCTGTATGATTCAAGCGTATTGATCCGCACAGCCGTGCTGTCTTCATCTTTCACTGCCCTGAGGAATGCTGTGAGAGGAATACATTGCAATGTATTTATGCCCCCTTCTCTGGATGAGTATTTAGTGAAGTGAAAGTTGCTCAGTCGTGTATGACTCTTTGCAACCCCATGGACTGTGCAGTCCATGGAACTCTCCAGGCCAGAATACTAGAGTGAGTAGCCTTTCCCTTCTCCGCGGGATCTTCCCAACCCAGGGATCGAACCCAGGTCTCCCACATTGCAGGTAGATTCTTTACCAACTGAGCTATCAGGTATGAGTATTGAGGTTCCTTCCAATTTCTTGTTCCTGCAAGTGGTGCTGCCACAAGCAATCTTGTCAAATGTCCCTGTGGCCCATGGGAGAAAAAAGGACTCAAAGCAGTGAATCTCAACTTTTTCTCCATATCAGAATTCTCTGGGAACTTTGAAAAGTCTCAGGGTCAGGCTGCACCTAGCCCAACTCCATCCACATTGCTGGAGGTGTGAAGCAGGCACACACCTGTATATTTTTAAAGCTCCCTCAGAAAATCCCAGTGTGCAGCCGGCATGGACACCCATTGCTTTAGGGTAGCTAGCTGGAAATGAAATGTCTGGGTCCGAGGGTTTGTTCCTCTTCAGCTTTGTAGATGTTACCAAGTTATTCCACGAAGTCATCCTCCAGGTGTTGGGGCCACCAGCAGAGTATGAGGTCTCCTGTCCTGTGGCGTCACCTCCTCCGTGACACTGTATTGATCCCTCAGAGATCTCCAAGGAGGCAGAGAGCTATCCCTTTGATGGCCTCCCACGCCTGCCTCCACCTGATTCATCTGTTGATAAAATCTTGCCGTGCCCCAAGGTTGCAGAGGAGGAGCTCTTCTCACAAAGCATAACTCAAAACTTGGGGCTCCTAAAATACCACATTATTTTGCAACTTAACATGCTGTGGTTGAGAGGCTCCTGCCATCCGTACTAGTCAGTGTAGTCAAGGAGGCTTTTCAGAGTGTGGTCTGGCGCTTACCTGTGATGTCTGGTTTGGGGGGGTCAAGTGACAAAGGGCACTGACCAGATGGTTCTCGTGTTGCCTTGCCACAGGTCCAATGCAATCGTCCCCTGAGCAGCTGGAGAAACGGGATGTTGAGTCAAGCCCAGACTGCCAGGGTGGTTCCCTCAGAACTGTGGCAGAGAAACATCAGAGAGAGCCTACCTCCAGCCCGGCAGCAGTGACATACCTTTCTGTTCATATGTCCTTTCGCTCGGAATGTTCTGGATACTTCAGTGAGGCTTTCTCACCTGCTCACACAGTGAAAGCTCATATCGATCTTCATTTCTCTGGATTTGTAAAGATTTGGAAAGTTGAACGGGTGAAAATCAGAGAGGCTGTCATTGTTTTCCACTTGGAACTTAGCCACCTTAACCCTCATAGAGTAAACTTCCTCATGGTATGCAAGGGAGAACCCAAAAATGGTTCAAACATTTAAAATGCTGGGCCAACGAAGAGGGGGGGGGGGCAAGTCTACATTGCTCCCCGGCCAGGACTTCAAGGAGTGCGTGTGATCCTGATCTGTCCCAGTGTGGTGTCTGGTGGCATTCTCTGCTGACTGCCACTTTCTCTGGCTTAAATATCAGTGGGGCCCATTCTGGGTCCCATGGCTGGCTAGGAATCTCCTGGTAAGTTGGCACCTCTTTTATTGGCCTCTCTGCCAAGATTGGGCAGGGAGAAACCTGGGGACTTCGAGGACTGACTACCTTTGCCCATTCCATCCTCACCTTCCCATTGTATTCCTTCCACCCCTACCCTTAGCCCTGTTAGAAAGCACAACTTATTTGCATCCAGAATCTCATCTTGGGGCACCTCCTTGCAGAGTTTTACTCTGCTGCTTAACATTGCTTTTGACTTCACGTCCTGGAGCAGGTGCCTAAACAGGGATGCTAGTGCATAGGGTTTACCAGGAGAGCAACCTCAGGAGAAGCCGGTAAGGATGTGCAGGAAGCAGAATGGGGCAGGTCTGGTATCTTAGAGAGGGCTTGTGTACACGTGTCCAGTCTGGTGGTGGCTGGGAGCTGCCCATGAAGAGGGAGGGCCTAACCTCCCAGGCCAGGTGGCTCTCCTCAGGGCAGCTGTCCCAAGGAGGGGACAGTTGTCAGCCGCTAGCAGCCCCCACTCCCAGCAGCCAGGGGATATGAACTCTCACATAGTGCCATGCAGGGCTATGGGTGGAGACAGGCCTCGCGTAGGTAGGGAAATAGTAAGCACGATTGCTGTGCACGTCGTGAGAGGACTCTGCCAAATAATGCATCTTTCTTCTGGCTCCAGATCTGAGTCTAGCTTTGCTGTTTTCCATCGTAACCCTGGAATTGAGTCTGGGACCTGAAGCATGCCTAGGAGCCACTTTGTATGTTGAAAAGCGTTCTCAGGCACACGTGTGACCCGAGAAGCAGGAATGTGGTGATAAAATTAATCCCCTAGCAGATGGCAGAGGAAGGCCACTGCCTTTCTTGGTTTGGGCTCCCAAGCTAGGTGGTGGTTCCCAGCCAGGGCTTCAAGGCCTGGAAAGCAAACAGCAGCCCCAAAAGCTTTGGATGCAATTGCTTCCTTAAGCCATAAACCTGGGCAACCCAGATAAGTGTGCCCAAAGTTTGCTGGGCCCAGATCAGGTTTTCTTTTGCAAGTTTTCAGCCTTCCTTGATTCTAATCATGTCTTGTTTGTTTGTCTGCTGGGGGTTCTGCAGAGAGAGAAAAGGGTTCATCACAACATCCCAGCTGACATCCCGTTGTTGCCTGTTGCACTGTGTGACCACGTTTCCTCCTGGGGTGCCTGGTTAGAACTTGCACTCTGAAGAAGCGGCACTAGACAGAAATAGCAAAGATTGTGGCTCCCTTTCTGTGGGAGGGCAGGGAAAGGAGTCCGGAGTTTTCCATACAAACTCAGTGTGGGGGGTTAAGCCTCTGTGGACATCTCCAGCTGCTCCTTCAGCGTGTGGGGCTGGGCTCGATCTTGGCTCCACCACTCATCAGCTGTAGAAGCTTCTTTAGTGGAGGCCCCTCACTGCTCCAAGGCACTGTCATTCTGCCTCAAAGTGGGGAAGATAATACCTGTCTTAAATTGGGGGTGGCGAGTGAGGGATTAAATGACATAGTGTGTAAAGTGCCTGTCACATTGTAAATGCTCAGCAAGTGGCCGCTGTGATGGCTTCCCAAGGCAGTCCTGTTGCCTCCCTGGTTTATGGGAGTGTAGATGGTGCGAGGGTATTTTGAGTGTTCCCCCGAGACCCAGCCACGGCAGGGAAAGACAGGTCAGAGGCATCCCATCCCGAATGTGTGGGCACAGTGGCCATATGTCTCGAATATGTCTGGAGTTACAGTTTCAGATAGTCTGCCTCAGTGGGCAGCCGAATAAATGTACAGATTCGGGGTTCATAAAGTATGATCACTGTTCTTGTGGGGAAAATATAGCTCTGGGCCAACCTGCTGGGGAATATTAGGTGTCCTTGAAGCATCTTGAGAGAAAGCAGTTTCCTCATGGGGTTACTTTTGGTGTTTAAAACTCCACTTTCAGTTGTTTAGTGGAGAGTTCATGTAAGTCAGTTGATTCTTTTTTCTTTTTAACCTCAGTGTTCAATATCATAGGCCAGCTTCTTAAGTACCATGTTTAATGGATGCCCATGTCAGCTCAGGAGAAAAAGATCCTGTTTGTCTCTCTGGTTCCTGCCATCTTTTTCTGTCTGCGTTGCTTGACAAATATTTGACCTTCCACCGAATATTTGGAAGCGCTCTTCCAAAGCTTAGGAGGGGCCCGTTTGCCAAGGACAAGCAGGTGAACGAGGTCTCAGGCTAGCAGTTTGTCATCCTTGCCCTGCTTTTCCCTCTGAGCTTGGGGAGGGTGAGTGGGGGACAGTGGACAGACGGCCTACTGGCCCTTCCTCCCCACCCCCTTCCTGTCCCTTCTCTTTCTGGAACCTTCTCCACGCTCCAGTTAGCAAATCCGCATTTCAGCATTCAGGCTGAAACTCCAGTGCCAGCGCAAGGCAACTAATGCCAGATGACTTGAGAAAAACCTGACGTAAGGAGCCAGAGCTTCCTGTTTGGCCCAATACACCTGCCTAAACACAAATTCAAGGGGAGGGAGGAACCGCAGCCCTGTTTAGATCCTGACTGGACCCACTTTGCTGCCAGAAACACGTCCGTTTTGCTCTGAGTTCCGCTGACATATTGGCCCTTCCTCTCCTGGCCATCTACAGTTGCCACCCTCTAGTCCCCAGTGCTAACTGTGAACATCCTCTTGGAAAATGACCTGATCTTTCTAGAACCTTAAGCCTGGAAAGAAAAAATAAATGCACGAATCCCTTGCCTTCCTGGCCCATATATGTATTTTTTAATTACATAGAATGTGTTTCTAGAGGGAGAAGTGTTATTTGAATTCTGGAGCTTTGCTCTGGCAATGGTGCGTCTATAAACCCCCCATTAACATTGACTTTTTGATGGTGGCCAACCCATTATCCTTTTGATTTCCCTTTATTAAATGAGTGTTTGGGGAGAGGGGCAATGTTGGAATAAAGATGCCTCCGTTTGGGACCCCGAGGGCCCAGTAATGTCATTTTGCTTAAAGAAACACTTATCTGGCGCCTACTCTGCACCAGGCACTGGCCCGTGTGCTTTACAAATACCAGCTCACTTAATCCTTATCTCAACCCTCTGCAGTAGAGACTACCATTATCCTCATTCTTCAGATAAGGAAGTGGAAGCCAAGAGATGTGGACCAAGTTGCCTGAGGTGCTGCAGGATGCTGGGGTTGGAACCCAGGCCTTCTGTCCCCTGAGTCCCGGCTCTGAACCGCTGGCTCTGTTCCTTGTGGGGCATTATCTGGGGCCCCATTTCCTTATTGGTACAGTGGATTGAGGGATGAGCTGTATTCTTCCTAAATTCTATTCTCGGACAACAATAGCTTCTCAGGCTTTCTTCAGCCACAACGCCCAACTATCATCTTTTTGCCCCAGTCTGAATTTTGAAATTGTTCTTTCAGCTACTGTGTTCTGTGGCATAGGTCCTACTTCTCATTCCTGTTCTACAATCTCAACATTGAGGAGGAGAAATGACCCCTGAATGAATTGACTTCTCGAAGTGCATTCTGAGGCTTGCTAGTCCAGCACCAGGCTCAAAAGAAAGGGTTCCCAGGCAGGACTTTGAGGAAGCCCTGCAGACCATGTCTCACCCTCCGGGAATTCATAGTGCATGTGAACTAGATGTTCCCAGTTGAAAAAATGATTCCACTTAGATTATTCAAGTGTTTACCATCCTGTTTTACCATGGAATCCAATCTTGGGGTAGCATTTTATGAATATCCCCCAGAGCCGGGCTTCTGGCACACTCCAGGGCCACATGGTTTATGCATTCTTGAGTGGTGTCTCCAGTTACGAATCTGCAAGGACTTGAAAGTTTAGGTCTTTGGTGCTGGTACCATATTAGAAACAGTAGGAGTCTCCTGGAAAAAGCTTACCTATCTGCTCCTTCTTGGGATTCTCAGCTAACAAGACGTGTATGCTTCACCGCAGCCACCCTGATGGTGAGAGTAGTCACTTCAGTGCAAACTGTACATTCAGATGTGAAGCTGCACCCCGGCCCCCGCCAGCATCTCTCCCGTCACCATTCTATGTCAGCTTGAGAATGCGCCTCTCTGTTGACTTCTCCTCACCCTCTTCTTACCCCTCATTTTCTCCCCATTTATTCTTGGACTCCTGCCATATTTATTCTCCTTGGCTCTCCACTCCAGTTTCTCTCTGGAAGCCTCTATCTTTCAGGATTCCTGAGGACAGGAACAGAGGCCCGGCTCCTGGGAGAGCAGCGTTTCCTAAACCCTGAGCCTGAGCCACCTCGTGCCATGTCTCACTGTTTCCATTGGCTGCTTCTTTATTTTCGCAACACCCACGTGCCCAAAGGGGCTTCTTTACTCGGTTTGCTGATTTTCTTTTATGCTGTGTCATTTGAGATTAAAAAATAAAGTAGATGCCCAGGATTACAAATAAAGCCTCCAACTAGAAACAAAGGAAGAAAGTAAAATGAAATATGCAAGCCTTCCTCTCTCCTGAGTTCTTCTTCTCTCCAAAGATAAACACCAACAACACACTCACATGTATTGTTCCAGGAAGGTGTTATGCAATGACCTGCCTGTGTGTGTTTGCATGAATATCTCTCAATCTATCTCACAGTACACACGATATTCATTATCTGGCTTTTTGGTTAACTTAATAACAAACCTTTGAAATCTTTCAAGATCCAAATGAGCTACTTCTTCTTTTCATCAGATGCATAGCATTTACAACTCTGTAATTTATTGAATCAGTCCCCACTGAAAGACACAAGATTTTCCATCTTTTGCTACCAACATTGCTGCATTGTATGTTCTTTTGCTCAGAACTTGGCTTCCTCTTGTAAGCACATCTGGGAATTGCCAGTTTAAAAGGTGTTTTCCAACTGGAGAGATAACTGCCAAATTGCCCTCCGATTAGGTTGACCATTGGTGCTTCTCTCCTGTGTGGAGCAGAACCTTCCTTCTTCCAACCTGTAGCAACTCTGGGTATGACCAAGCATTTAACCTTTGCTCACCTGAAATAGGTGACACAAGCAGTGTGTACTGATTTTAAATGACAGGTCTTATGTTTAGTGTGATTTCCTTTGCAGAACACCTTAGACTCCATTCTCTCATTTAATCTGCATAATGAATAGTGATGTTGGGATTAGTGTTATTTTCTGTACAAAGAAGCTGAGGCTCAGAGGGAGAAAGTGACCAGAGCCAAGCACTGAGGGAACAGTGAATCAAAACCAGGTTTCCTGCCTTGAGATTTCATTTGTTTTCACTAAATTGCATTGTCTCTCCAGCAGGGCTGAGGGTGGAAACATTGTGTGAATATGCGGGTAATATGGCACCAGGACCTGAGAAGGGAGATGGCTGAACGCAGGCTCTTTCTCTTCTGCTCCCAACCATTGCCCCTAATACCCTGCAAACCTCACATTTCAGCCTCAGATCCTTCCCTCTACATTATCTGATTTAATTCTCACACCAAGCATTCTTTTTCCTCATCTGACTTCCAGACAAATCGTCTCTTTGTGGATCCCACTGAAATAGAACCAGGGAATAGAGAATTAAGTACCATGTGGTGTGAAATTTAAGTTAGAATCACGTATGAATTTTGTCACCTTGCATCTCCAAAGCCCTCAGTCCTAGAAGCAGCATTCATGGGCCACCTCCCCCACCTCTTATTCTCCCAAATGTGTTTGTCAGAAAGATGGGAATGTTACACAAATCATGTGATTAAACGCAGGTGGCCCTCTGGCTGATAGCACTGGAGAACCTTTGGGGACTTTTTAATCTTCCCTCTTCTCTCCTTGTGACTGTTGGTAATTCCTTGAGAGAAAGGGGGAGGGAGTTACAAGAGTTTCTGCCTCACTAATTATCGACAAGATGGCGCATTGGCCCCAGCAGCCAGTTTTCCCTCCTTCCAGCAAGCCTTCCTGTCCTGTCCTGGAGGGCCTGGAATGCTCAAAGCTACTGCACATTTCCCAAGCTCGCCTGCAGAGGTCCTAGTTGGAAATTGCTGCTGCTGCTGCTGTTGCTATGTCGCTGCAGTCGTGTCCGACTCTGTGCGACCCCATAGACGGCAGCCCACCAGGCTCCGCCGTCCCTGGGATTCTCCAGGCAAGAACACTGGAGTTGGTTGCCATTTCCTTCTCCAATGCATGAAAGTGAAAAGGGAAAGTGAGGTTGCTCAGTTGTGTCCGACTCTTCGTGACCCCATGGACTGGAGCCAACCAGGCTCCTCTGTCCATGGGATTTTCCAGGCAAGAGTACGGGAGTGGGATTGTCAACTAGACGTAGCTGTGCCTTTTGGAATCTGCTGGGTGGGGTTGGGGTTGGGGTTCACATTCACTGTTTTCTAGGGAATAAATCTGGGATGGATCTTCTTCTGGACACTCTTAAAGCTGAGAAAAACACCATACATGTTAGATGAGCAATTTTATAAGATGGAGTATATTTTGAAGTGTCTACTTTTAAGATTCCATCCTATCTTTTATAGTTTTCTTTTCTCCAGCCTGTGTCTGGGTTTCTACAATCCCATTGGCTAGTCTTATAAGACTTTTTGCTAAAACAAACAATCCCTAAATAGCCAGTAAACAAAACTGGTACCAAAAATATCTGTGCTTTCATTTGTAAATGGTGACATCTTCAGATGCCATGTTTCCTGGGTAATAAATGAATACTTAGCTCATAGGTCACTGACAGCCCTGAAATGAGTGAAGAGAGGGCTTTATTGCTGTTTTGACATCTGGGGTCTTTATGTGATGACATCTTTTCTACTGTGACTTGTACGCTCCTGTGAACTTGTCTGTCACACCTTTCCCCGTCTTTACTTGTGCTGGATTTTTGCTTTGAGCTGGGGAAAAAAACACACAAATACCTAAAACCACACCTCACCACACCATAATGAAGATCAAAGTGAAAAAATGAAGAATGGCAAGACATCCCAGGTGTGTCTTTAAATCTCCGGAAAATTCCGCCCCTGGGGATTTTCCCTGCTTCTTGCCAGAAAGGGCTTTCCCTTTCAGAGTGGAAAAAAGAGGCGCTTCTCTTTCTGTTGCTGATGGGGAGTTTGAGTGGAGACTTGGCGTGCTCTCACCTTGCCTTACCCAGGATACCTGGTCATGTTCATACTGACACTTGCCCAAGACTCAGACAAAACCGCTGGAGAGCTGTGGGGTGCGTGAGGTGAGGGCAAGGGGTGTGTTCATCTAGCTTTAGAGTGCAAGTTAGATTAGGCCTTTTTTATTAGGAGCCAAAAACAACGTTCGCTATGTGTCTAGTTCATCTCTCATCGTGTCGCTTTGCCAAACATTTCACTGTCTTTCTCTGAAAGGTGGAGGCAGGAGTGATAAAGGTCAGCATTTGTTGAGTGTTGACTCTGTGCGAGGCCTAGTGCTAAGCATTTTACACATACCATCTCACTTAATTCTCATAGGGAGCCTGAGAGTGGTGGTGGTTTTATTTTTAAAATTGTATTGTATTCATCGAGGTGAAATGTACATAACAGAAGAGCCAGCCTTTTATTTTATGATTATTTTGTAAAGTTAACGGTTCAGTGGTATCTAGTACATTCACTGTGCTATGCAGCCAACCACCTCTATCTAGCTCCAAAATATCTCCCTCACCTTGGGAGGAAAGCCCAGACCTATTAAGCAGCTGGGCCCCGTGTCTCCCTCTCCCAACCCTGGCAACCACCAGTCTGCTTCATGATGCTCTGGATTTGCCTGTTCTTGACTTTCCCCAGAATTGGAGTCAGACAGCATTTGTCCCTTTGTGCCTGGCTTCTTTCACAGGAGCATGAGTTTTCAAGGCTCCTGTACCTTGTAGCCTGCGTTGCTACTTCATTCCTTTGGATGGCTGAACAAGACTCCATTGTATGGAGAGGCCACACTTTGTCGATCACGTCCCTTTGAGCTCTTTCTCCCTGTTGGCTGCTGTGGAGAGGGCTGCACAAACACAGGTATACAGCTTGTTTGCCTACCAGCTTTCATTTCTTTAGGGGTATATATGAAGGTGGTATTATTTTTGTCTATTTTGTGTGGAAGCTTGGTACAGAGAAACTATATGCTAATAAGGGTTAGAGATAGAAGTCAACCCAGAAACTTCATGTAACCTCCAGTTAGTTACGCTGCTCCCCACACCTATACTTCGGGGCGGTCCCTGAAATCCTCCCTGGAAAACTATCCTACAACACAACACGGTCTCTTTAGCATTGACATTGAAAGCCTAGTGGCAATGGAGGAGTTCAAACGGGATCACTGCTCTCCGGTTAACAGTGTCATTGGGAGGCATCTTGCTTTATTCCTGAACTTTAGGTAGTAGTTGGACCTAACTCGAATCTGTGTGGCATGTTACTTTTATAAAAGATCTCTGCATAGGATTTTCACTTGGGCCTTCAAACAAACCATCTGCGGTTGGAAGGGCCAGCTTTATAACTTGCATCTCCATATTGCACATGAAGAAACTGGGACTCAGAGAGGTTAAGGAACTTGCTCAGGGTCACACAGCTTACAGGTAGGTGATCCTGGGCTCATGCTGGGTCTCCTTTGGCCTTTCTGCTGTGCCATGCAGTTATGCAAACTGCTTTCTTTCTTTTTTAAAATTTATTTATTTATTTTAATTGGAACACAAACTGCTTTCTTTAAATCAAAACCCGCTTGTAATAAAGGAATGTTACTTTAAAGCAATCGTGCCATGATACTTAAATAATAATAGCGCAGTAAGCGGTCCCAGTGTCTGTGGTCGTGCAGCCCAGTACAGTCGAGCATGGTAACCTTTTACCAGCATGTGCCCAGCAGCACCTTTGTATCTGAAACAAGCATCATAAAAGCTCTTGTCCCCAAAATGTACACCCCATCCCCCAGGGTCTGTCTCAGAGTTTGTCTCTGGAAGCTGTTCACCCTTGGTGACGTTACTCCTGACTACAAGTGACAACTGTTATTTTTTCTCTTTTTAAATACCTTCCCTGTGATTTTCTCACATCATAGGAACTGCCTCCTTTTTTACATGAGGACTCTGGAAATGAGAGCCAGCAGATGGACAATAAGAGCTGCCCTCAGAATTCTGGGTGCCTTTCTAGAACTTCCCAGGTTGTTGTGCCTTTCCAGTGGAGGGCCAACCCCACCGTAGTTTCCCCGGAGTACTAGATGTGGGCTTTTACGCAGCCTCCAGTCTCATTCCTCATGGCAGGTTTATAGGTCGACAGCATTCCCATCTCCTGCTTGCCTGTTGGCGTATTTGTTCAGAAGATGTCACGTGGAGATGGGCTCCATGTGACAAACTGCCATTAATGAGCAGTGCTTTCCAAGACGCCTAGTACAAACACATGGCCAAGGTTAACACTGTTTCTGTAGCAGCAGCCGAGGTGGTACTTAAGTAGTGAGATTATAAACTGAGCGGTGAAGCTGTTTAGATTTTCCCAAAGGGGCCTGAACGGCTGGTCCCTCCGTCTCCCCTTCACCACGAGGGACGATTCTCTCCTTCTGACTCATACACTGTTGCATGTAAAAATAAACTCCAACCTCATTACTCTGACATTTTATTTTTGGACTTTTTGGATGCAGCCATAAGGCTTCGATGGCCAATTTAACTGATGGCCTAGATTTATTTTACTTATCAACTCGAGAGCAACATTTTCCATCCAGTTATTTCATTCTGTTTCATAGATGAGGAGTTTGTTCGCTTGACCAGACTTGGAAATGAACCGTCTTTTGGGTTAAGGAAAAATAAGGAATTGAAGCTGATGCACCAGAGCTTGACCCCGGTGGTGGATGGGCTGGTTGTCTGTAAATTCCAGCTCTGTGCCTGAGCTCAGTAGTGAGGTGCAAGTCCCTTGGCCTTAAGCTCTAGGAGATTAAATGTACAGCAATTTCCTGAAGCCGAGTTATCTCAAGGATGAGAGAAGCTATTCTGGGGCCTTATGTGACCTTGCTTGTGGGTGGGCAGGATGTAACCTTGGACGGCAGGCCTGCGTGCCTGGCCCCTTGCTCTCCAGAAGCCTCTCACTGCTCTGGAAGATTAAGGAGAGAGACGAAGGACCACAGCTGGCCTGCCGCCTCGTTGTCGTCTGAGAGTGGGTGTAGTGACAGAGGGGCGGGGGGCTGAGCATCCCCTCAGGCTTCTGCCACAGTGATTTCTTGTCTCTCTTCTGTCCCTGGGGCTCAGTATGGAATCTGAGGGCCAGTTGGAATCTGGAAAAACTGGTGGCTTGTTTCCCCGGCTTGTCGATGAGACAGTCATCTTCAGAGGGTGGTGGTGGGGAGGGAGGGTGGTGGTGGGGAGGGCGTGTGTTGGGCCATAAAGAAGCTCCCTGGACTTTTCTTCTCAAGAACCCTATTCAACAGATGGGGAGTGAGACCCGGGAATCCAGACGTTAACATGTTCCTGGGAACAGGCATGCTGGAGAGATGCTGGCCTGGAGTTCGAGGCTTTGCAGTGCGCAGCCCCATGCTCTTTCTTGTCTTCTTTTCTTCCGCAGTGTTTTCCCCGCTTTTGCCTTTATGGCCCCTTGGGAGATGACTCACATCCCTTGGGTCTCACCGCTTCAGTGTGCTCCAAGGGGGATTTCCGTCTGTCAGTAAGTGCATTTTCTTCCCTTCCTGAGGGCTCAACAGGCTGGAATGAACACCCCTAGGAGTGGCCCTCAAGTGGGACTGGCGAGGAGTTGGTGTATAAATACCCCAGCTCCCTCACCTCTGAGGTGGCATAAAATCTGAGCCGCATTTGCGCTGTTGCCCAGAGTTTCCCAGTGGTATTCAACTCCAGTCTCCCACAGTAGCAATGTGCACGACTGCACTCTTACAGGCTGCCTTGCCGTACCATTTCCCTTCCTCGTTCTCCTACCAGCATTGCCTTACTGCTCAAATTCTCTACTGTAATGTGACAGGAGTTCCTAGAAAAGCACCGTGCTGTGCACAATTATGCAATAAAAACAACAGGGCTTATAGGACAAATGAGATCAAGGGCACACCACTCAAAAACTTAGTAGCACATAAAAAGATGGGAGCCTAATTAAAATGGTAGCACACTTTTGCACATGCTATATGGTGAAGAAATGCATAGGTCCAATCACAGTGGCACTCTACCCAGAAAAAGCCCTGCAGGTCGCTGCAGAAGTGGGCATCAGAGGGATGGCAATCCATGAGTTATTGTGAAGGGGTAGTTGGAGGATTATCGGGAACTGGATGGACAATTGTAACCCCAAGGGTGGATGGTCAGGGCTCCTAAGGTGAAATGAAGGAGCTAGGAGATGTTTCAGGTGTGTGCATTTTGTAAATATGGCTCCATTCAGCTGGGCACATTTTCTTGTACTCCTGTACTGTTTCTTACAGACAAAGTTGCACATAAGCAAATGTAACATTTGCATGATGTTAAAATCTTTCCCTAATACATATGTCAGGTTGGAACATATTTGTTTTCAAGACAAGTGTGAAAGCAGAGCGTCTGTACTTGCATAGGCCTCCTGGCTGCAGAGCTTGTGTCTAAACCTGAAGTAAGATACCTATTAATGGCAGCTTTATGGTGGTTTTATTTTGTAATTGGATCTTTCTCGTGTTGAATAGAAGTGCTCTCAGATGAGTTCAACAGAGACCGTGGCTGGATGCAGGAAGTGACGTCTCTAGCTAAAATGTCCCCACGGAAGGTTCTGTGCCCGCTCCCCCCCCCCCCCCCCCCCCCCCCCCGCCAAACCGTATGGCCTCAGCTCCTCACTGTCTTGTACCTCACTAGGGTACTCCAACCCTGTTGTCCAAGTCCTGAAAATCTTGGTTGCCTGTTTGCAATTTCTCGGAACCAGTTGAAACCTAAAATCAGATGTCAGAATATTATGAGCTAGAGCAGAATTCTGCACATGATCAGCTCCTTCCTTTATTACGAAAAAGAAAGATGAACATAGAACCTTGGTAGATGTATTATTCACCTGCATTCAGTGCTTCCCAGGAGAGAAAGTTCCAGCATGAGCTCAGCTCATTCTTAATTTCCCATGGTAGATTTCCAATGGGTTCTTTTCTAGCCTACGGCTTCTTTCATCTCAGCACCTGGTTTCTCCCACATGTAGCTCTGCACAATCAGGCAACTTTTATACCGCACGGCTTATTTGTTTAACTGGTCCTGCTTTGGTTTCAGATTCATACTTTCTGTAGCCTTGATTTTTGACCTGGGCGTGCACCCAGGCTGCAAGATCGGTGTTTTTCAGAGTGTGGACTTCAGACCACCCACATCAGAATTCCTAGGGAGCTTGTTAGAAATTTACACAGCTTCTTGGGCTCCACCCCAGGCCTCCTGAATAAAAATATCTTGGGAGTGGGCCTCAGGGCTATACCTTTTCTACCAGCTACCACATGATGTTTTTGTACCGCCTAAGCTGAAACTGAAAGGTTCAGACCAGTGAGTCTCCACTGGGGCCAGCTGCGCCCCCAGGGGACATCTGGCTGGGTCTGGAGACACTGTGGTTGCCACAACTCCAAGGGGAGTGGTGCAGCCTTCTAGTAGGTGGCCATCCGACAGCGTGCAGGGCAGCCCCACCACAAAGCATGATCTGGCTCCGAATGTCAGTAGTGCCAAGACTGAGAAACCCTCGTTGGGACCCTCAGGGATTTCTTTGGAGTCAGCTGCACTTACAGAGCTGCTTCCTTTGTCGTTATTTCCCTTGGTTTCTTCACATCCGGGTGGTTTAGAAGCGACAGAGTTCTCTGGATGAGCATGTTGGACTGACTGGCAACTTCTCATAGGTGGAATCGGGTGGTGGGGGTAACGGCTGACTCTTAAAGGTGCCTCCTACAGCATCCAGGAGTTGAACCATAAATCAGGTCACCTCAAGCCATCCTAGGAATTAGGGGCTCTTGCAGAGTTAAAACAAATACCACAAACTTGGAGATGCAGAAATGAGATTTTTCATCAGTGTGTGTAGATTTTTTTGTCAAACATAGTCAGTTTTTAGTACCTACCTGATCTGTGCATGATAAAGTGAAAGCTGGCCCTGTTTGTCACCTAGGACAGTGCCTACATGGGGACATCCACGCCTCATTTGTTGTTGACCCTTGCTTACTGAGAGATCTAAAAGTACCTTCTAAATCACTGAAGAGGAGTTAGTATTCAGTGTCATTTCAACATCGGGAGTATTCCATTGTGTCGTGAATTAATTGAAAATCAGTGATTCTCATATAGCATCTCTGTTATAGGCCAAAGAATATGTATCTCCATTATAAGCCTGTTACGCAATGATAAGCTTTGTCAGATAATCTACAAAGAAGGATGTTTGGAGTCCTACTTAGTAATATTTTACAAATTCCTGTTTATCATTAAAATGTTTCATGTATGCTCTAGTTCAAAGGTGGAACCTCTTTCATCTGTAACCTGTTAAAAGTCTGGAAAACGCTTTAGGATCTTTTTAAATTCTGGAAAAGTCAGCATGGTTTGGATAATTCTAATACCTAACGTCAACTGAGCAATCACACCTGCCAGATGCTGTTCTGAAAATCGTCCATTTATTTTGCTCATTTAATCCTCACCACAACTCTGCAGGATGCTGCTGCTGCTGCTAAGTTGCTTCAGTCGTGTCTGACTCTGTGCAACCCCATAGACGGCAGCCCCCCAGGCTCCCCCGTCCCTGGGATTCTCCAGGCAAGAACACTGGGGTGGGTTGCCATTTCCTTCTCCAATGCATGAAAGTGAAAAGTGAAAGTGAAGTTGCTCAGTCGTGTCCAACTCTTAGTGACCCCGTGGACTGCAGCCTACCAGGCTCCTCCATCCATGAGATTTTACAGGCAAGAGTACTGGAGTGGGGTGCCATTGCCTTCTCTGCAACTCTGCAGGATAAGAGTGTGATAATTACAAATACGCTTAAATACCAAGGATACACATAGTTGTTTTACTGAAGTCTTAAAGAGCAAATGCGTTTTCTGTATCTTTCTAGTAGAAGACAGCAATCCCTGACTGATGAATGAAATGCACAGAGGTGCCCTTGAACATTCAGACAGGCCAACAAAAGCACTAGCCATTGGTACTGTCATCTTTCCGTTTATTAAACTCATGGCAACAAGTGGCTCTTTTAGAAAAACATTCATAATCATTGAGAAACAACATAGTCTAATGAGAAGATCATGGACAAAAGGTCTTGAACTCTGCCATTAACTATTTGCCCTCCATCCCTCTGAGCCTTTGGGATAAGAAAAGGGAGTGGGATTAAATTCCAATCCAGGATGCACATTAGAGAAACCAGGGTATGGTTGAAAATGCTGATGCCCAGGTGCTCACTTCAGCAACACATATACTAAAATGCTGATACCCTACCTCTAGACCATTGAGATCAGAATCTCTGGGTTTGAGATTGTCAGTGCTGGAAATGAGCCTTCCCTTTTTTTTTGGTGGAAAATCAGAGGACCAGGGAGAGAGAAGTGGGGCATGTAGGTATCTAATTTCAAATGCAGTTTATTTATAATATAAGAGAGAAAATCCATTTATTTTAATTTCGATTAAGCCCTTTTTCATCTCAGAAAGGATTTAAGGTGTCAGGGAGGGGAAGTAATATTAGATGTCACCATCCCTTCCTCCTGGGAAGAGGTTCATAGAGAAGTGAATGCTCTGGTGTATCTCATCCACTCTAAAGCATAAATGCAATCAGAATCTTCTGAAGGTGGCTGATTGTATCAGTCAGGATAGGCCTGGTAACAAGTGACCCCCAAATCTCAGTGGCTTACAACAGTAAAAGTTGATTTCCTGCTCATGAAAAATGTCCGTCAGGAGTCAGCTGCAGTTCTGTCCTTCATCACCTTCATAGTCAGACTGAGGCTGATGGGATCATTATCAGTTTAGAACACTGCTGATCCAAGTGGTAGATGAGGAGAGGGAAAGGAACTATCGTGCACTTGCTTTCAGTGCTTATGTTCAGAAGTAACACATTTCTGCTTATACTTACCTGGCAAAAGCAAGTCATGTGGCCAAGCCAACTCTGAGTTCAACAGAGCACACAGCTGGTCATGTGTCAACCCCCTGCAGGGCTAAGGGTGGGAACAACAGTACAGTCCATCACCACAGCAGAAGATGCTGGAGTCTGGAGCATTCCAAACTCTCGTCTACTCAAGGGGTGCCTGAGCAGCCATGATCCAAGGTCAGCTCACAGCTGGCTTGGCGGTCTCCTGGAGTTCACTTGCACTCTGAAAACACCTGACAGGAGCCCCTGAGGCCTATTGTAGCAGTAACTCCTGTCAGACTGGCCTCTGTGAACCTTTGACCTTTCCAAAATCTTTTCATCTGCTGAAAAATGGCTGTTTGCTCTCCACTCTGAGGCCTCTGGTGCAGAGCACCCACTTCTGGGCCTGCTGAGACCTGGGTTCCAAACTTGATGTTTCTATTTCACAGCTGTATGGCTTTTGCCCCAGTAACTTTATTTTTCCACTGCTTGGTTTGGGGAGACTGTGGTGGTGATGATTATATGAGAGGTGGCTAACACAGTAAGCATTGTACCGTGGGTCAGCACTCGCTGGGTGATCAGTGCGGTGCTTTTTGTTATTGTGGGCATGGCTGTTATCCGGCTGCAGCTTGCTTCCTGGAGAATCCAGCTGTTCTCAGAGGCTGGCTGGAGAAGGCATGGGGCATTGTGAAAGCCGTGAGGCTCATCAACATGATTGCCCTTCGAAATGCTCTGGGTTAAAGGAATGAAGACAGCTCTAGTCTTCCCCTGGCTTCTCCACGCCTCAGAGAGGAGAACCAGGTGGGATCTCCTTGGACTCTCTCACTGCACTTCTTTAGCTAGTCGAGTGAAAGTTTCTTAGTTGTGTTCAACTCTTTGTGACCTCATGGATTATACAGGAAATTCTCCAGGTCAGAATACTGAAATGGGTAGTCGTTCCCTTCTCCAGGGGATTTTCCCAACCCAGGGATCGAACCAGGGTCTCCTGCATTGCAGGCAGATTCTTTACCAGCTGAGCTACCAAGGAAGCCTGCTTCCTTCCCTGGGGGAAGCTTTTATGGTCAAAGAGAAAAAGAATGAAAAGGAGCAATTTCGAAATGTCTTTCTGTGGCCCTGCTGCTCCTTTGACTTTCCCGCATGAAGGAGCAGGCTTTTGGGAAGCAGGCAGGGCAGCACCTCCCTCCCTTCCTCCCAGGACCTCCCAGGCCAGCTGGACTTGGACCCCAGGAGTGCTCGCATGAGCACGCTGTCCCCAGACGTTCCTGTGTGTATCTGGGTTTCACTTTGAAATGTTTCAAACACAAGATATGGGAAGTGCCGGGAAGAGGCTGGGTGGCGACTAGCTTAAAAGAGCTCTAACCTCTTGCTTTTGCTCTGAGTCCTCTGTCTTTGTTGTTATGGATGACCCGCTGGGACCACCCTCCTGGGGGACTGCCCTTTGGGAGAGGGGAGCTTGTCACTGTGGCATCTCTCTCATCCCTGCTTCCTTTAAAATAAGCCTGCAGGACTGTTCAGCCTTTGAATGTTGATTTGGCAAGTTCCTTGCCTCTTAGTGTCTCAATTCCTGAGATTAGATTCCTCCCACCCCCGCCACCCCATTTTGGGTTCTGGAGCTTTGAATAATTTAACGAGCCAATGTCAAGACTTACATTTCTGTTTCCAGGATGTCTTTCCTGATCATTCTTAATTCTTTGCATATGATACACACATCAGAGAGTTAGTTCCGTTTGACATTTGTGAATTTATGGGAAATCTCATCTTTGTAGACATTTAAAACTTGGCTGCACCCGTTGAATCTGCCCTAGGGAACAATTTTGCAAGAGTCCCCGAAGGAGCAAGCCAGATGACCAATAAAATGCCATTGCTGTAAATTCTGATATCTGTGGGCTTTTTGTGAGAAAGGTATGTTTTCATTTTTTTGTCTGCCCCCCCCCAAACATGGAAAAGAGGAATGTCTCCAAATGATGAAGATCTGAGAGCCGATAATGAAAGGACAGACTGTGATGATTCTGCTGACTGCCAAGACAGCCAGCTCTATGGGGATTCGGGGCTGGCTCAGAGCACAGCCTGGATTGCTCACATTCTGTTTAGACAGAAAGGAGAACTGTGGGACCCACACTGTTTTACCCCTTTTAGGAACTGCTTCTAGAGTCATGGCCCTCCAGCTGGGCTGGCTGCAGGGCATCAAGTTTAAGGTGGTATTGAGAGGAGTCATAGGGGAAAAGAGGGAGAAGGTGGATGGAAGGAAATTAGCAATTTGTACAGAAGTTTTCCCAAGAATGACTGGAAAGCAGAAACACATTTGCATCCATCCCAGATGACAGCCTCAGTAAGGACCCCACTTTTGTAATTGACAGTTGGATTGAAAGATGGGCAAGAGACCACTGGAAGGAACAAGTGCCTCCCTGACCCCTTCTCCAAGTGGGGTCTGTGGAGCCAGCAGCATTGTATCACCTGGGAGATGATGAGAAACGGGCGCTTTCAGCCCACGCCAGACACTATGAGTCAGAATCTCCATTTCAGCAAGAGCCTGGGCTGGGCGGTCCATGTGCACAGTACAGTCTAGGGAGTCTTGCACTTGGGATTTTTAAAAAGCCACAGAGAGTTCTCTAGTCAGTTACATCCTGTGTGGAGGCCCAGTTTGGCCCTTCCTAGGGAGTGCAGAGTGCTGTGTGCTCCGCCAACCCCCCTCCAAGGTGGAAGTAGGCATGCTCGGCCTTGGAAAGCTTTGTGGGAGGGGCAGCGTGGCTGAGGTGGCACGGGGCCACCTCAAGGTTCCTCTCCCGGTCACATATGACCCGTGAGACCTTGCAGGATTAAACTGGCTTCTCCCTCTTCTCTGGTTTTGCCGCTGCAGAAACCTCTAGTACATTCTACCTTAGTCCTCTGCTCACTGTCCCCATCCCTTGGCACACGGATATTTATTGTCTGACACCTTAGGTTTCTAAAAGTGCTTCTTTGGGAAGAGCGGGTACTTGTGCTGACTGAGTTTTCTTCATTGATTCATTTTGCAAAACCAAATGTATTTTTATTTGCTACTGCTTCATTTTAAATGTCAAGCTGAAGGCCAGGTCACCATAGCTGAAGCAAAATAGAAAATGAAGAAATGGCCTGCATTTCGCAGAGTGACCTTGGCAAATCAGGGTCTGGCTCCAGTTCTCTGGACAGTCGCCTCATAACTGTGTTTTGGTTTGTTTGGCAGAGGAAGCTGCCCACACGCTTGGTAACTGGGTTCTGTCCAGTCAGGACACCTTGGTCTGTGTTCCTGGGGGCCGTGGAGGGAGGCCCCGGCTTGGAGGACAGAGATCGACAGGTCCTGGGCCGTAGCCACCTCCAGTCCTGGGCCACTTGGAAGATGGAGTCCACTGTTCTCTGTGGCATTTTAAGGTCTTTCTTCCAAATCTTCGCTTTGTCCAGCCCCCAAGTCGCCTGGAGCAAGCTGTCAGGTTAGTGTGTGGTTTTGGCCTCAGAGAAGTGCAGGGACCCCTCCAGCTACCAGGCTGTGCTGCCAGATATGTGGGCCCCAGGGAGCTGACTTGGGAAAGTTTTGGCTATTGGAGGATGGTGTGGCCTGCTGGGTGCCATAGCCTCTGAGGGAACTTATTTGGGGGCTGGGATAGGGCTCTGTGCCAGGCCTGCCATTCCCCCTGGGACAGCTCACACACATCTGCTCAAGTAGTAGCTGGAAGCCTCTGAGAAGCAGCCTGGGGCCAGGCCTGGCCGTCTGTAATCAGTGTTTCAGGAGCTCGCCTGTCCCAGCCTGGGTGAGCTCTTCTGAAGCTCCTGGTTCTGCTGTCTGGGAAACCCGGACTGGACTCTTCTCAGGCCCGGCTATGGCCTTGCCTGGAGTAGGGGGAGCCTTTCTTTGTGAAGTGGTGGTTGACAGGCCTAGAAGGCTATCTTCTGACAGTGGCTGCCAGCCTGTGAGGAGCTGTCTCATGGCACTCTCCCCAAATCTCTCTTTCCTCTCCTAGAATAATTCCTCTCAAAGGTATGTGATGAACCAGCAATGGAAGTTCCAGTAGCTGTACTTGGGGAGGTGCTGTGGCGCATTGGTGCAGTTATGATGGACTTTTTCCCTGGTGCCTGCCTGGTCACACCTAGAAGTCAGGTTTGCACTGGCATATGACTCTAGAGGCCAGGGGTCATCTCTGGGCTTACTGGATCTGAGGCTTGTTAGGAAAAGAATGGACAGGGAAGATCCTGATCTAGGGAAAATTCTCACGGTGACTGTCCTTTGAAGGATTGTCCTTGCAGGGACAACCCCGCCCTGGAGAGGCAGAGCCCCCACAGCAGCGTTGCTTATCCTCACTGAGCAGATGAGGAGACTGAGCAGAGCCAGTAACGGGGACAGCATCTCCAGGGGAGCTGCCAAAAGCGGGTCTTTCCGCAAAATGGAGAAGACGGTCGAGATAGACCAGCAGCTGACATTCCAGGGGCGCCCCTGTGCCTCCATAAAAGCAGAGTCTCTCTTTCCGGTGCCAGCATGGAAAAGCCACAGGAAGCAAATGTTCAAAAAGAATCGAACTGTGGCCTGGAGTCATTTCAATTTCCTGACTTTCAAGACGCACATCATCCCAAAGTGCCAGGGGTCTGTGGTCACAAAGGCTCCATCTCAGAAGATGCTGAGAGGGGGTCCTTTTGGGGGGAAGGCACTGTGGGAGGTGGCTGGAAGGGGGCCTGCCCCCCAGTTGACTGCTCTGAGGGTCCAGCCTGGCCATGCCTACCAGCGGCAAACCCCCTCATTTATGATGCTGTTTGTTTTACTTTCTGTTTCTAGGAAACCAATAGGAAAGTTACATGAACGGTATGAAAAAGTCCTGGGTACTTTTATCTGGATTCACTGCCACATTTGTTCAATCTCTTCGCTCTTTCTCTTTTTACATATAGCCGGTTTGCACTCATACACATATTCATGTGTATATGTAAATTTTTTCCTGAAGCATTTGCAAGTAAACTGTTGACATCAAAATCCCTTTCCCCTTGTATTTCCTAAGGACAGAAATATGCCCTTCCATAACTACAGTCATCAAATTTAGGAAATATAATACTTTTGTCTAATCCAGAGTCCATATTCCAAAATGTCCCAATAATGTCCGCCATAACACTTCTCTCTCAGTTTATAAGCTAGTTCTGAATCCCACATCACATATTAATAGTCCTGTTATGTCATTTCTTTTAATCCAGAGCAGTCTATGTCTTCCTTTGTTTTGGATGACCTTGACATTTTTGAAGACTGCTACCCAGTTATTTTATAGAATATCCCTTAATTTATGACTCTCTGATGTTTCCTTGTGTTTCAGTTGAGAAATGTGCATCTTTGGCTAGAGTGCTGTATAAGTGAGATAGGTGACTTGTCCTTCTCAGGGAGCCATATCAGCAGGCAGAGACATCCATTTGCCCTTTACTGGTGATGTCAGGTCTGATCACTTGGTTACGGTGGTTGCTGTGTAGTCACTGATTTCCCCTTTGTAATGAACAAGTACATTTTGTAGGAAGATACTTCGATTCTTTGTAAATATCCCATTTCTCCTTAAATTCTCTCCACCTAGTCTTAGTGCTCTCTGATGATTGTTGCCTGAATAATGGTTGACTCTGATGGTTGCGTCCATTGTCCTTCCTATCCTTGTGAATCCAAAATAGTTGTGGATGGGGTAGGGAGCCACATACAAACTGTGGAGCTGACTCATGGGGCAGGAAGGGCCTTGACATCCTCCTTGAACTCTG
The DNA here is from genome assembly GCF_023091745.1 of Budorcas taxicolor. NCBI lineage: Eukaryota > Metazoa > Chordata > Mammalia > Artiodactyla > Bovidae > Budorcas > Budorcas taxicolor. Next base: position 127,220,187 of record NC_068935.1, on the reverse strand, counting down.
TAAAGCAGTCCTGGTTGGTTGAGTGTGTTCTGACATGTGTAGTAACTCATTTTGGAAATGCTTGTTAGATCTTAAAGTTCAACATTCAGAAAACGAAGATCATGGCATCCGGTCCCATCTCTTCATGGCAAATAGATGGGGAAACAATGGAAACAGTGGCTGACTTTATTTTGGGGGGCTCCAAAATCACTGCAGATGGTGATTGCAGCCATGAAATTAAAAGATGCTTACTCCTTGGAAGGAAAGTTATGACCAACCTAGACAGCATATTAAAAAGCAGAGACATTAGTTTGTCAACAAAGGTCCGTCTAGTCAAAGCTATGGTTTTTCCAGTAGTCATATATGGATGTGAGAGTTGGACTATAAAGAAAGCTGAACGCTGAAGAATTGATGCTTTTGAACTGTGGTGTTGGAGAGACTCTTGAGAGTCCCTTGGACTGCAAGGAGATCCAACCAGTCCATGCTAAAGGAGATCAGTCCTGGGTAATCATTGGAAGGACTGATGCTGAAGCTGAAACTCCAATACTTTGGCCACCTGATGTGAAGAGCTGACTCATTGAAAAAGACCCTAATGCTTGGAAAGATTGAGGGCTGGAGGAGATAGGGACGTACAGAGGATGAGATGGTTGGATGGCATCATCAATTCAATGGACATGAGTTTGGGTAAACTCTAGGAATTGGTGATGGACAGGGGGGTCTGGTGTGCTGCGGTTCATAGGGTTGCAAAGAGTCAGACACAACTGAGCGACTGAACTGACTGACTGATTAGATCTTAGATGACTTTGGAGTAACCCCTTTTTTCCCAGTTTTATTGAGAAAGACGACATACATCACTCTATACATTGAAATAGCTTTTTAAATGCTCTACAAAAAAGGTGGGATTTTGGTCACATGTATGATAAATAATTTTTGTGGCATCTGCTGGTAAAATTATACCTGGATCTTTTACAAAGTGTTGATCAGCAGAAATTTGATCATAAAGAGAGTATTATAATAGTACCTTCTCACCATCTGAACCCTGCTCCAGAGAAACAGGGGAAATTAGAAACGTTGTTTGAACTCTGAGAAGGATCCTTAGACTGGAAAGGAAAACTAGCTATTAGAAGCAGATGAATTAAGTAAAGCATGAACTTCCAGGAATGCTTCAAAATGCTTGTGTAGGAGCTCCTTTGTGGGGTGGCGGGTTGAAGCAGTGAGTGGCATTGCTAGGTATTTTGGTTTTTTATTGATTGGATTTGAAATGAATCATTAACCAGTTTCTAGCCTGTTCATTTAGCTCCAGTTTCTGCAAGCCATTGACTGCTATTTGAGGAAGGGATTTCTGTGGGTGAACCTCTGTTGTTTTACTGGGGCGAGAATATGAGGTTCTTGATCTTGAGTTTTGCCTTTTCAGAGAGTTCAATATAGCCCACCATAGGAACAAAGGAACTGTTTGGGAGGTTGCTCAACTCCTTTGTGTTGTTAGAACACCGGTTGTTACAGTTCCCATTAAGGTAACTGTTTTCAGAATGGCAGTGAAAGCTGTAAGTGGACATGAAGGAAAAGCAGCTGTTTTCCATAAAACCTACCAATGAACAAATGCTGGTGAGTCCCTAGATGTGTGATCTGGAGCAGTCCGCCCCTTGAGTGCCTTTGTTCCTTGGGATATGCACGTGTGCAGACCTGGAGATGAGAGAAAAGAGAAAGGAAGCTAGTGGTCCCATCCATTTCAAACCCACAGCAAGTCCTAACTCCCTCTCGGAGAGTCAGCTGACAAAAGAACTGAGTCCATGCTCTGCATGGTACACCTCTGCCGGGGAACAAACTACCCCACAACTTAGTGGTGAAACACAACAAGCATGTATGCTAGTCTGCACTTGAGCTGGGTGGTTCTCACCCGGGCCTGGCTCAGCCCCTCTTGGCTGGGCTCTGTCGTGTGGCCATGGTGACCTGGCAGGTTGGCTGGGGACTGACCAACCCCGAGTGGCCTCATCCGTGGTGTTTCTCCTGGAAGTGTCCACCCATCCCTTAGCACGTTTGCCCAGGCTTGCTCACGTACTGGTCAAGGCATGTGACAAGAAGGCCTGTTAGACTCAGGCTTAGAAGTGATACGATGCCACTTTCGCTACATTGTATTAGTCAAAGCGAGTCCTCTCTTTTGTTAAGATTTATTATCTGTGGCTGTGCTGGATCTCTGTTGCTGCCTGTGGGCTTTCTGTAGTTGTATCAAGTGGGGGCTATTCTCCAGTTGCAGTGGGTACTTCTGTTGTGCTGCACAGGCTTTATGGCACAAGAGCTTTAGTAATTGTGGCATGCGGGCTCAGTTAGTTGCAGCTCTTGGACTCCAGAGCACAGGCTCCGTTGTGGCTCCTAGGCTTACTTGCTCCACAGCATGTGAGATCTTCCAGACCAAGGATAGAACCCACGTCGCCTGCATTGACAGGCGGATGCTTAACCACTGGCCCACCAAGGAAGCCCAGACTCCTTCTCTGTCTGGGAGGGCCTACAGGGTCTTGCAGAGGGGTGGGGATACCAGGAGTGATGACTGGAGACATTTTTGCAGTCTTCGCAGAGACCAACTCAATTGAGCCTGGCTATTCTTTTTATCCACATTTCTATATTTGAGAAAATGCATAGAGAAGGAAGAAAATTAGATACAGATAATTTATAATTACAGAAGTTATTTTGAAAGCTTTGGTTTGTATTTAATGAGTGAATCCAAGTAAAGTGCTTTGAACTAGCATGCAGCAAGTGCTCTGTAAGTGTTGGTGAATGAGTGTACAGCCTTACTTAGCAACAAAGCTGAGGATTCACTGGACAAAAGGTGAACAAGCTTTAGATACATTCGTAAAATGGATAATCAAATGCACTGCAGAAACAATGAGTGTGGGCCAGACAAATTCTTCCCCTGCGGCCCGATGCTTGAAAAGACATCTGTGTTGCCTTCACTGACCAGTTCACCCTGTTGGGCTTGTTTCTGATGGAAGGCCAGAGCTTGGCAGGTTATGGCTAAGCTGGAGTCTGTAATAAAGAGCATACCCAGGTGTGAAGGTTTTTCTTTTCTCTAGACTTTTTCTTTGTTTAGTTACTTAGACTTTATTAAGCCTTGGAGGCACTCTGCAGGCTCCTTTGTTACTTGATAAAGGCGGTGCTTCACTTTCCACTGTCTGATCTGGCTCTTGAGTGGGAAAGAGAGAGGGCCGGGCAGCTTCCCCAGGTCTGTCCCTTGCAAGTGCTTGGGGGAGCAGTCCATTGCCCGCCTTCTTGACTCCAGACAGGGGATGAGGAGGAAACCGTGCTTCTTTCTCACCTTCACTTTACTTCTTAGACTCGGACCCATATCCAGACGAGTTTTGGTGTTGGAAGGCTCTCTCCACCGGTCTTATGTGCAAGTTGAATTAGAACTTGAATTCTTCTTGTCTGGAGCCTGTGCGGTCCTCCTTACATCCCTATATCTTTTCCTTCTGTCTCTGCTCCTCCATCTCGAGGTTTCTTCCTTTCTTCTCCCACCCCTGTCATCTGTCCTCAAATCCCCTTGCCATTCACGTCAGCACATCCTGTGTGTGTGTGTGTGTGTGTGTGTGTGTGTGTGTATAGAAGACAAATTCTCTTGAGTATTAAAAGCAGACACAATAGAGGGAGTGCTCCCTTTTGCTTTAATCACTTCAGGCTCCCATGTGTTGACAGAAAGTTTGGTAAGTCTTTAACTTTAAAAAAGGAGCATTCAGGGTGGCACTTGGAGTTTTTTTTATTGCTTGGAATTCTTCAAGTAAGTTTGATAAGCTATCTGCTGAACCGTGAGACACTCCCTTCTTAATTGGCTTTTCTGCCCCTTTGGCCTGCTCACAAACACACATCTACCTTCCGTAGGACCCATATCCAGGCAAATTTTGGTGTTGGAAGGCTTTCTCCACGGGTCTTATCTGCAAGTTGAATTAGAACTTAAATTCTTCTTGTCTGGAGCCTGTGCGGTCCTCCTTACATCCATATGTCTTTTCCTTCTGTCTCTGCTCCTCCGTCTCGAGGTTTCTTCCTTTCTTCTCCCTCCTGTCCCCACCCCACCCCACCCCCACATTGATGGGTGCCTGCTGACTGGTTGCACCATTGCCTCTGGTTTCCTTTGGCTTTTGTCTACGGCCCTGCTTTCCGCCTGGGGTTGACTGCCCCCCACGTCCAGTGTGGCTCCTCTATCCCTCCATCCAGGAGAGAACTGTTCTTGGGTCTGGTGTTGGTTCCCTGTAAATAAGTATGACCCACGGCAGGAAAGGACATTCCACTGAAGGACTCTTCAGTCCATAAGAGTAACTGGGTCATGTGAGCACTAGGAATTGGGAGCAGGAGTCCCAGTTCCGGTGGCTCAGGGCGGGAACTGTGCTGGGCTGACCCACAGGGAGCTCCATGGCGGCTGATCTCTGTGCTCTGAGGAACCTGTTCTCACTGGGCGTGCTGACTGACTCACTCCTTCTTCAAAGGCTACTTGTGTGGCTTTAGGGTAGGATTGCTGGCTTTAAGAAAAAAAATAAAAAAAGGAAGAAATAAAAATAAGTGAAAACACCCACACTTCAAGGCAACCCCTATGGGCATATGTTACACTGGAAATGCCCTATTTCTTAAATATTTATAAATAGATGGTCTCCTTGGAATGTTCCAGATCTGTCATTTGCAAACGTTAGCCAGCCCTGGGCCACCATCTGTCTTCACAAGCACAGTACACTGTAACCAACAGCAGACTGAGCTGAGGGAGGCCTAGGATGGTGAAAGGTTGACCAGTGTTGACCCAGACCTGAGACCTGGAGCTGTCCTGCCTTTCCTGACACCAGCCCGGCAGCAGTACTGTCTGGAAGATGGACACTCCAGGGATGTCTCCTCCTGGCTCCTTCCTCATCTTCTCCTCTCCTAGGGTTGCTGCAGTAAACAAGGAGGAGTGTCTGTGGCATGCCTCCTATGTGCCAGGCACCATGGGAGGCATTGCAGAGGCAGCAGTGAACACAGCCACAGAGACAGACAATACAGGAGCCACAAAATGATGGGTGATATGAGGCCAAGTTGTGCTTAGTGCTGCGAAGACAGGTGATGGGCATGGGGATAGACTGCGGTGGGGAGGGCTTCAGAGAGACATCTCGGGGGAAGCGATATTTGAGCAGAGACCTGAAGGAGGCAGAGGAGCCAGTCCTGTGTGGCTTGCTCTCTGGGGAAGAGCATTCCAGCAGATAGCCGTGCAAGGGCAAAGGCCCTGAGGTGGGAATGTGCTTGGCAGGTTCCAGGAGCAGCACAGATGCTGGTGGGGCCAGAGTGGGGAGATGAGGGGTGAGCCGCAAGAGATGATGGAGAAGGGAAGGGGCCATTGGGGAGCACTCCTATCACTGGTCTTGGGAGACTGGGGCAGGAACTTGGGTGTTGGCTCCAAGCCTGAGGGGGGCCAGTGGTGGCTTTTAGGGTGGGGATCAATGTGCCAGTCCTGCATCCCAGCTGGAGTGCCCTGGCAACAGCTGGAGGCTACATAATGGAGAGACCAGGGCCCCGGTGGGGAGCCAGTTGGGAGCTTCTGGCTATAACCCAAGAGAGACGCTGGTGGCTAGGACTTGCCGGCTCTCGGGCTCCCAGGCTCTGCCCGTGGCTAGTGGGCTGTTTTGTTGTCTACTCCCTCCAGAGAAGGGAGTTATGGGAGGTAGAATCGCCATTTGTAATTTCTGTCCATCTTGCAAGTGTCTTCCTGGGGTAGACTGATGAATCTTGAGAGCCGCGTGGAGATGTTGCTGGGAGAACGAGGACCTAGCAGGGGTTTGCGCCCTTGCTCCCTCTCGATTTTTCTTTCTTTCTTAGCACATAAGCATGAAGAGAACACAACTTGACTTTCTGAAGCCCGTCAACTATTAGTACTACGGGCTGCTTGTCAGGAAGGGTGCTACGTAAGCTGAAATGCTGCTCTAATTTCTACACTATCTCTTCCTGCTGCTCGGTGAGTTATTTAATTAGAAGACACCATATTTTCTGGGAAAACACTTTGAACAGAAGACCTGATTTAGCTGGAAACGGATGCCTTTATTATGTGTCACAGAGCTAAAAATTGCTCGTGAGCCGTCGATGTGTGGATGTCTCCAAAACACAGGACAGCAAGGCATGAGAGCCGTCAGAAGAGATGGGGAGGGCTGGGCACAGTGGGTGGCTGGATGCCTGCTCGGAGCAGGCAGGCTTCAGTTGGCTCCAGTCTGGCTAACGCTGTGGTGCCTTTAGTGTCTCTGAGCTGGCCCAGAGAGCTGACACATTGCTTTTCTGGGAGAAAAAACCTTTCCCTCTACACTCTCAGTGCAGATAAGCAGCAGAAACCCAAAATGAGACCCCACTGCCCTGAGTCCACACAGACTCCAACTCGAAGTCTTTGAATAATTTATTTAATTCTTATGAAACACAAAAGGGGCCAACTTGTCAGGATTCGATTGGTCCCAAGAGAGAACTTGTAGGTATCGTTCTCATGAGGAGATTTCATGTTTGGGAGATGACCATGTGAATTTCACAGAACAGGAAGTCAGCTGAAACTCACCTGCATCCTGTTTACCTCTGTTGCTTGTTTGTTTGCTTGGTTTGTTCTCCCCTCTGGGTCTCCTGTTGGCCTGTGCCCTTCACTCCGTTTCCAGACTCCCTGCATGGCTGTGCCGCTTTGTCGTCTTTGGCGCTTTGGTGGCAGCCAAGGGGGATTGGACCGCTCTATTTCTGGGCCATGGAGAAGGAAGAACAGAGGTGCTTCCTCTGCAAAGATGCTTTCTCTGCAAACTTGAGTTAATAAAACTCCCCTCCTACAGGAGCTAACAATTGAAAAATAGCTTGAGGAAAACTTGAAAGTGAATTTCAGCAAACACATCTAGTAGGTCTGGATTCAAATCTCTTATCTCCTCCCCAGCCAGGCTGGTGGATGGGGTGGGCTAGCCTCCTCTGCTGGGTAGGTTTCCAGCCCTGCTGAGTGAGGGACCTTTCCCTGGGCTGAGCTTTCCCTGGAAGAAGTTTGGCTAGAGTTGTTGTTGTTCAGTCGCTCAGTCATGTCCGACTCTTCGTGACCCCACGGACTGCAGCACGCCAGGCTTCCCCTGTCCTTTACCATCTCCCAGAGCTTTCTTAAACTCATGTCCATTGAGTCAGTGATGCCATCCAACCATCTCATCCTCTGCCATCCCCTTTTCTTCCTGCCTTCAATCTTTCCCAGCATCAGGGTCTATTTCAGTGAGTCAGCTCTTCCCATCAGGTGGCTTCATTTTCAGCATCAGTCCTTCCAATGAATATTCAGAGTTGATTTCCTTTAGAATTGACTGGTTTGATCTCCTGGCTCCAGAGCATGCCAGTTTTCAGGTTTCTGGGTGGTCTGGCTTTATGTTGTTTGCTCTTTTGTCACTGGTGAGCAGAGGGAGTGGGAAAGATGACGTGTACATGGATTCCCAGGCAGGACGTGGGTAGGTACTTAAGTGGGATAAACTGGCTTCCCTAAAGAGGGGGATCAAGGGAACAGGGGAGGGAGGCCTGGGTTATTGAGGATGGTTTATAAGCAGATGGGAAATAAGGGCTAACTGCAGGTCTAGGGATCTCCAAGTGTGGCCCTAGACTCTAGTCCCACAGCATCACCTGGGAACCCAACTTCCCAGTTAGATTGTAAGTTCCCTGTGGCCCTCCCTCCCTGCCCCCACATTGTCTATCCCCTGGTCATTCATCTCGCCGCCCAAGCATCTCTCCTCCACCCTTCACGGGACACTGCTCATGGCCTCGCTTACCTTCATCCAGTCTCTTCCAGCCTCGTGGCCCAGTGACCTTTTCAGACTCTCCCCATCATTACTCCCTCTCCTTTCCTGCCATGGCTTTCACCCTTTCAGTGGCTAACCATTGGTTAACACCAGCTGAGCTCTCCTCTAGGGGGCAAAGATGGAGATGTATGTCCAGGAAAGCGTTTTTCACATCTCATGAAAAGCCTTATGCAGCCACCTGATGTGTTACAGATCCACTGTCACCTTCATGCCGCATTCTGAAGCCAGACTGTCTGGGCTTGAATCCCAGCTCTGCCACTTCACTCCAGGCAAGTTACTTAACTTCTCTGGGCCTCGGTGTCCTCATCTGTGAAATGGGGATCTTAGCCTACCATGCCGAGCATGGCCCAGAAGGCATTGCGGATGGGCCCTGCCTCCTCCTCCACTGGCTCCCCTGTTGCCCTCACCCGGCGGCTCTGCTCTCTGCTCCAGCCACAGTCCCTACTGTCAGGTGCCACAGGGCCTTGGCATGAGCCGATATGCTCCCTACCTCACCCTCACTGAAGCAGTGCCTCAGCAGTGCTTGAGATGACTCACCGAGCTGCCCCAGGGAGGCCTATTTTGATCCCTCCCCAACTGAGGGGTTCCCTTTGAGTGTGATGATGAAATCAGTGGGTATCTCTGCTCCTGGACTGTATGTTCTAGGAAACAGGACCTGGTTCATTTGTGTTGGTCCCTGTATCTTCAGGGGCTTCCCAGGTGGCGCTAGTGGTAAAGAACCCACCTACCCATGCAGGAGATGGAAGAGACCTGGGTTCGATCCCTGGTTTGGGAAGATCCCCTGGAGGAGGGCATGGCAACCCACTCCAGTATTCTTGCCTGGAGAATCCCATGGACAGAGGAGCCTGGCGGGCTACAGTCCATGGGGTCACACAGAGTTGGACACGACTGAAGCGACTTAGCATGCACCTAGCACTGTTTCTTCAGAGGCTGGCATCCGCAATGCACCCAATAAATAGCAGCTGTGGAAGCCGTTGGGGTCCTGTGCAACCCCATGCAGTGGCATGCACGCGGGAACAGCCCTGTCTGCCTGGTGTAGGGAGGGTGGGGGAGTGTAGGTCTCCTCAAATATGATACTGAGAAACAAAAACCAGACTCCCCTCCAAACTTCTAACAGCTGCCTTTTTAGAATTGTCTTACACATACAAGAATCCAGCTCTAAATGTCTCCATAATTGGTAGCATGAGTCGGCCCTTGAGGTCAGGAAGGTTTCTTTGCTCTGGCTCTAATTAGGATGAGCGGAAGCCATCGCTCTGTGAATTAACCAGGCCATTGATGGACTCTTCTTCAGCCCTGACTATATGCAGGACATCGGACTAGAGCCCTAGGAGACGGAGCTGTGTGATGCGGTTTCTGCCCTTGTGGGGCCAGGCAGCAGATGGCAGGCCCTGGAGAGTTTAACTGGAAGGAAGAATTCCGAGATGATGCAGACAAGGGCATGAGAAGCACACGTCAGCGCTCGCCTTGCAAGACGGTGAGCCATCACCATGAGAAATCTCTATGGGATGTCTGCGGGGGCGGCGGAGATTTGAGTAACTTCAGGGAAGATGTCAGCGTGGTTGGGAGAGGTCCAGACTAAAGAAGCAGCTGGGATTGGGGCCCTCAGGCAAACTAGCTGCTCACCCAGCAGCAGTCCCAACCCTGTCACTTACTGGTGCCCAAGTCAAACACTTTTGTGAACTTCTCTGAGTCTCCCTTTCCTCATCCATGAAATGGGAATCATAATATCTACCCAGAGAGCCATGGCGAGGAATAAACAAAATGATCTGTGGAGCACACTTATTACTGCACCTATAGGTAGGGAAGCTGGATGTATCATCATGATCCATTTCAGGCCTGCAGAGCAGTGCCTACCAAAGACGTATGTGCAATTTTCTGTGGTGAACGAAACCCATCACCTAGCCTATTAAATTGCTGGCAGGCCTCTGCCTTGCCCACCACACAGGACTGCTGGGGCATCAGAGAGATGCGGGTGGGTCAGTGCTCTTGAAAGAGTAAAGGTCACTGATGTGGCTTTATATGGTATCTTCTCCAGTGTCTGAGTCTGTGTGACTTGACAGTTTATTACTCTAAGTCAGTGATGTATTTTTCAGCAAGTTCTTTTTGTGAAGCTTCTTGTTGTCTTTTAAAATTATGGGTTAAAAAAATGTTGAAAGCCATCAGGGAAACATCACTTCCAAGTATGGAGCACCAAGTGCCGACTCCTGCTAGGAAGGGCCTTGGGTCTTTGAATCCTGACACAGTCCCATGGACTCTGTGACCTCAGGCAGCCCCCAGGGCCTCTCTAAGTCATGTTCTGTGGCCTGTATGATGTGGTTTATAGTCATGATTATTCCAAGAGCTGTTTTGAAGACTAAATGACAGATACAGAAGTGTCTAATAACCTGTTCAATGAACTGTCAGTTTCCCTTCTTTTCTGTTAATAGGCACTTTCTGTAAGCAAAAGTCTTGTCAGCACTTAACAGAATTAATTACAAAGCCAAATTAAGGCAGTCTGTGAGTGTGATATTTTATTATTTTCTCTTTTTGGTGATGATTTCTCTCACCTTCTGAGGGAACGAAGGGCTTCAGAGTCAGTTGTCTGAAAAGTCTGTGTGTCTGTGTATGTGTGTGTATGTGTGTGTCTACCCCCAAGTTAACACACTTTTCCCAGGACATACTCATGATGCCCTGGCAGCTGATGGGCCTTTGGAAAGATTTCATAGAATTGGGACCACAATTTAATTTCATGAGCTGAAAATTATATATTTTGATGACAAAACATTGGATACTGCCTGAAGAAGAAGGTCACAAGGAGGCCAGTGTGGCTAGGGGTGCCTGGGACACTGGGGCTTCTGGAAAGTGATGCCATGTTTTTCATCCCCCTGCCCCATGGCTACCTTTGCTCACCACACACGCACCCTGAGGAACCAGTGTGGTTAGAGACCTTGGTGGCTTTTGCTGGATTCTGTGCTCCTGTTTGGACAGTTAAGGACTGGGGTTGGGAAAGCTAGCAACCACTTCAAAGAGAGAAAGAAGAAGTGCAGTTACGGCTCTAGTGGCCCCATAAATGGCAATGCCCCAGTGTCTGGGGCTTCATGAAGGACCCTTGGCCAAATCTGCTTTGGGGATCCACAATTGAATGTGCTAAACTGTTGCGTACATAAAGGCAGGTGTTTAAAAGCTTATCTTCAGCAGTTTCTATAAGCCCAGGCTGTTTGATGCATGTACTGAATACGTGACTGGACGCACTGTTCAGTTTGGGTCTTTGCATGTGCTCATGACATCTCTGCTCTGGCGCATACCTGGACAGCGTCCCACTCCAAGGAGCTCCATTTCTCAGCCTGAGAACTTTCTCTCAGCCTGAGAACAGGGCAGGCCAGAAGTGCCTGGGAATTAATGCTCCTGGGAGCAACCTTCAGCCAATGAAGAATGAAGCTGGAAGATCAATACCCCAGCTTTCGCACCTCTCAAATGGGACAACTCTGAACTGTGTTTTACAATGTCCCTGAGTCCCCCAGTAAGTTGGAAACCCCATGCCCATGGTGGGAACCTGTTTGCTAACCTCCCTTTTATGGCTGCCTTCCCTTCCCTGTCTCACTTCCCACACTGCGCTACTGTGCTTCCCAAATACGCTACTTCCCAATACTTGAATCTTTGTCTCAGGGTTGGCTAATCTTTGTCTTAGGATTCCCAGGGGGAACCTATCCTAAGGCAACATTTCAGAGTGTCCCTATAAGAGAAAAGTAGTGATCTCATTTACTGCAGTACAATATAAAACCTGGATTACCAATCCCAGTCTTAGCATCGTCTCTGGCCTTGGCCAATTCACCTCATTTCTTGAGATCTCTCCTCTTCTGTGAATGAGGGTCATGGGCTGCTTCAGCTGGGATAAAAGAGGTGGTTTGGCTAGGACAGTGACTTGTGTGGAATGAACTGGGCATCCCAAATCATCTTGCATCTGTGGCCATGCCTCCTGAGACCATTGTGGGGGCCCCTCCCCTAGTCCTGGTGAAACAAACCCCCTTGTTACCCCCCGCATCCTGCCAAATGCCTGCAAGAGACAGTGCCACCCCTGGTTGAAAAGTGCTTCCAGATCATTTCTGAAGTCCTTTCTAGTTTTGACATTCTCCAGTTAATTTATCCAGGACCCTCAGACACGGAGCAGCACCCACTGTGGCATATTTCAGTTTTGGAGGCGGGGGTTCAGTGAAAGCTCTATAGTAGATTCTGTGATATCAGGTATAAACACTGACTTGCCTCCTTCTTAAAACATTGAAAAAAGGAACATTTAACTCAGGCCCTCTGCCTCCTTAAATTCCTCGACTCATTTCCCACTTTATTCATTTGACAGGGTTTCCTGCCCTTGTAGTCAGTGAGGAAGTTTACAAAGCTTGCCTGCAGACATACACATGCTCTGAAGACATTGGCTCTCAGAGCAGGCTCGTCCTTGGGTAACAGCTTCTTTGGTAATCTCCACCTTGTCAGAGACCCACAGACATGGTATAGAAAAAGAGAAAAGGAGAAAGTTCTAGAAGGTTTGCTTTGTCTGAGAGTCAGATTTGCAGTTTATTCCTGAGTCATTTATTGTTCTACCACTGAAGTGATTTGTGGCCACCACCATTTTCCTCTTCATTTCTTACAAAGGGATTCGAGGAGCCCAACAAAAACTGTTTCTTGAAGAAAATGTAAAAATATGTCCCAGAGTGGGAAAGACTGGTTTCATTATGCCACAGACCTAGTCGCTGTCGGACAGGCAGGAAGCTTTCCATAAATGGGGACTGGATTGACTAATCAACAAGTTGTTCACTACATGAGACCTTTGAGACCTTTTCTTTGCAAAGATTTTTTCCCTCTCTAGAAAGGCCTTGGAAGACCATGCTACCATGCTGCTTTGGTGTGAAATGAACTTAGTATTTCCAGGAGGGAAAGTCTAAGGGAATGTTTATCTTGATTGTCTATAAAATGATTGAATTATGGAGATAAAGTGAAATGTGAATCATAAAACCTATGGAAATAACAGGAAAGGCTTGCCAGTAGGAAGCAAAGCAGTGACTGTTGTCATGTCTAGGCAAAACAAGGAGCCATCCAAAAGGGGAAGAAAAAAAGCATTTTGCTCCCATGTTGCAGGCCGGTACAGGGCATCAACCTTGAAGTGGAGTTTCTGGGAGACATGTTGCTTGTTCTGTTAGGCATCAAGAAAACTCACCAGCTGAACACTAGCTGAAGCCTCACAGGGAGATGGCGGAACTTGGACTCTAAGTTGGATTCCAAGCATAATGAATGATGAAATAGCTGTGATGACCAGTTTTAAAAATTAATTAATTTATTTTAATTGGAGGCTAATTTAAGTGGGGGAAGTCTACCTCTCAAAGTAGAACAAGATGGAATCTCTTTGTTTAGGAGGAGAAAGTAAAATGAGTTAGAAGTCCATTTTGTAGAAACTGAACAATTTCTGAAAAAAAGTTTGCTTCCTAGTCTGTCCCAGGTAAAGGTAACCACAGGGTCCTGTCTGGTCTTACCCTGATCCTGTCTGCTTGTCACAGATCAGACCCTGTGGAGGTTAATTTCTATAAGAGAACAAAGCTGACCTTGAGCAAAGGCAGGCTTTGGGTCACAAAAAATGGAGGCTCAGCACAGGGGCTCAAGCCCCAGGAAATGTGGTGTCTGGCCTGGCGGGGACAGGGAGTGCACGGAGAGGGGGTGAGACAGAGGTCAGCAGAGCCCAAGGGTTGCAAAGCGGCGGGCATGGGGACTGTCCCGCTCAGCGTCCTGCCCCGCCAGGCTGATGTCAGAGGGTTTATTCAGATTTGAGGGCCTTTGTTTGGGGGGATTGGAGTGATTCCTAAGAGACAATGCTGGACTGGAGGCTGAAGGCACGCGACGCCGGAATTGAATTTGGGCAGTTGCTGAGCAGATGGGGATCAGAGGGGCAAACAAAGGGGAAACTGTTCCCTGCACATCCACAGGAGCGGGGGCCGGGGGAGGGGCGGGGGGGTGCTGCAGAGCCGGCCACCGGCAGGAGGGCTTCCTGCGTGGCCTGGCTGGCGGCTGGGGGGCCTCCCATCTTGTGTGAGACAAGCCTCCCCAGGGCTGGTGGGGCTCTGCCCACTTCACAGACAGAGGACAGAGGAGGGGAAGGGCCAGGTCCATGGACCTGTCCTGCTACTCCTGTTGCAGGGGGTTTGTGCCGTGGCCTCTTCTGGGGTTCTGGGGAGGTTCCTGGCAGAAGGTGGCCCCGTGACTGATCCAGTCCCACACCCTGCTTATAAATTGTGTTGAAGAAAATGAGGCTCTGGAAGTGAAATGCCTTTCCTGGGCTCAGGCTGTGTGTCTGACTGGATTCCTCTAGAACCTGACATGGGACAGGAGTGGGTACCATCTGGAGGCTATCCCAGGAAGCCACTCAGGGACAGGGGGGTGGGAGTTCGGGGGGTGGAGGGAGGCTGGACCTCAGCCTGCTCCCCAGGAGACTGAGCAGGGTGTCCTGCAGGGGTGATTGATCCACAGTTCCTGCCCCTTCTCGGTTGAGAGCTGCCCCCAGAGGCCTGGAGCCCCTGGCACTTCTGAGAAAGCCCTCGGGCAAAACACCGCAGGTGCCCAGCGTGTGCAGAATAAGGAGGACTTAAGCCAAGGGGCACCTAGTCATCTCTGGCCAGCGGGGAGGCCAGAGTCCAGGCAAGCACCTCTCTGAGGGCTCAACATCCCACAGATCAAAAGTGCTTTTCTGCACTCTCCATGGTGTGCACGTCTCTGTTCTGGGAGCACGTTAGATGTTCAAGTGAAACGTCCAGCAACTCTCCCTCCAGCTGCTGCCCTTGTCTCCCATCCCACTTTTAGCCAAGCTTTATCAAGCCCTGTGGCTCCCCCCACCTGCAGGCTTTTCCCTATATTTCCCACAGTTCTGCCTCCTCTCAGCTTGCCCTGCCTGACCCCTTCATTTAAAATGTGACACAACCTCTCACCTCCTTGGCCCTCCTCCCCTGCTTTCTTATTCTCCGTTATCCTCCCTGCCCCGTGGTACACTGCCGAATTTGTCTAGTTTCACCTCACCCATCTCCTTGTCTGTTTGGCCTCTCTAGAATAGAAGCTTCATGAAGGCAAGGACCTGTTTCTGTTTGGTTGATGGTTGTATCCCCAGTGTGTTGGGTCGAGCCTGGCATATGGTGGATATGAAACCAGATGGCTGATCGAAGGCCTAGGACCATGGAGGCCCATGGAGAGTAAACTACATTCTTCCCATCCCTGCATTTTTCTAGTTCCTAGCAAAGTGCCTAGAAGACCAGACTGACAGACCCACTCTGTCCTAAAGTTTAATCACAGAGGCTTCTCCTTGGGCAAAGGACAGAACAGAGGCTTTGGGAGCCCGAGCAACTTTGACTGGAATCTCTTAAGTTCAGAGCCCACCTCCCGCAATGTTCTAAGTGTTATTCGCTCACCAGTATCCAGCTCTCCTTCTGGGTACAGGGAAGATTACATTCCTCAGCCCTGTTCAGTGGGCCAGGGCCACACGACTGCTTCTGGGCAATAGGGTTCAGTGGCAATGGCTTGTCACTTCCTGCCTGAGGTATAGTAGAGCAGGTGTGAAGCCTCCACATGCCCTGTCACCTACCTCAGGAAACTCGGAAGCCACATGTAGAGATGGTGGAACTTATGTCATCCTGAGTCCCTGAGTAATGACTCAGAGCAGAGCTCCTGCTTTCTTGCTTTAGACATATGGCATGGGCCAAAACCAACCTTTAATTTGGGGACAGTTGTTACTGCAGCATGACCTAGCCCATCCTACCTAATCTTATCAGGTACTAGTGGTGTTGCTGTAGGTAAGTCACTTCACTCTGAATCCCTATTTTCTTATTCACAAAGGAAACAATCTTTGCACTGGAAGGCAAATATTCACCATTGGGGTAGGGGTTGCATGGGCGATGGTGTGCGTGATTTAACTTGTGACTTCCACAGTAGCCCTAGGGAAGATACAGTATCTCATCCAGGTGAAAAATAGCACACTCCCTTTGGAATGAGAAAAGGAAACAAATTCCATGACATCAGATTCTCAGGGCATCAGGAGGTTTCTTGGTGAATTTGTGCCTTGACCTGGCTTCTTTATATTGAAGAGATTGTCACCAGAAATGGAAGAACTGAGTGTGAATGATAAAAGCTAAAGCATTCTGGGCTGGGACAGTTAAATATGACATCTGGGCCATAACAGCAGGTGACTTTATATTTGAGAAGATGGAATGTTGGCCCAAGGGAAAAAGAGACCGATCAGATCAGAACTACCAAGCAGCTGACTTGGGTGGTGGAGAGAGGATGGATGAAAGGGGTCAGAAATGGAGATCCTTGTTCTTGATAAACAGACAACCCTCTGAAGAGCTTTGCAAGTTAATTTCACATCTCTGAATCCTGGTTAGGGCAAAATGCCAGGCATTTCCCAAGAGGCTGTGAAGAGTCTGTGTGTATGTGTGTATAGACGTATGTGCTCAGTCGTGTCTGACTGTGCAGCACCATGGACTCATCTGTCCTCCTCCCTACCGGGCTCCTCTGCCCATGAATTCTCCAGGCAAGAATACTGGAGGGGGGTTGCCATTTCCTGGAGGTTGCTTGGGATCTTACCAACCCAGGGATCGAACCTCCATCTCCTACATAGCCAGCTGGATTCTTTATCACTAGTGCCACCTGGGAAGCCCCAAATGTTAGTCATTCAGTCGTGTCCAACTCTTTGTGACCCCATGGACTGTGGCCCGCCAGGCTCCTCTGTCCATGGAATTCTCCAGGCAAGAATACCGAAGTGGGTTGTCATTCCCTTCTCCAGGGGATTTTCCTGACCCAGATATTGTCACAACTGTAAGAGTTCCCACTGAGTGAATGTTCACTGTGGGCCAGCAACTTGACTTCAGTGGGTCACTTGAGTCACCTCATGTTACCCTCTCCATAATGCTCTGAAGGGGACAGTGCTAAGATCCCCATTTCATAGATGAGGACATCGAGGCCCAGAGAGCTTAAATGACTTGCCTGGAGTGAAATGGCAGAGTTGGGATTCAAACACAGACCATCTGACTTCAGAGTGAGGCTTGAAGGTGACAGTGGTTCTGTAACACATCAGGTGGCTGCACAAAGCTTTTCTGTGAGATGTGTAAAATGCTTTTAGTTGGAGAATCTCTCTCTCTTTCCCTCCAAGAGAAGGATTACTCGGTATTTGTCTTCCGTCTTCCTCATGAGGGCATTGTGAAGACAGGCAGCTTGGTCTCAAGGTAGCCCATGTCTCAGTGCGGTGAGCATGCTCAAGGAGACTAATAAATGTTAATCATGATAGTAATAATTTGTAACTCACAGGTAACACTTACCATATTTTTTTGTTTTTTTTTTTAATTGAAGTATAGTTGATTTACAATGTTAATTGTTGCTGTACAGCACAGTGACTCTGTTATATATATATATATATATATATATATATATTCTTTTTTCATATTCTTTTCCATTATGGTTTATCATAGGATTCTGAGTATAGTTTTGTTCCCTGTACTCCACAGTAGGACCGTGTTGTTTATCCATTCTCTATACAATAGCTTATGTGTACTAACCCCAACCTCCCTTTCCATCCTTCCCCCAACCTACTCCCCCTGACAACCACCAGTCTGCTCTCTAATTCCATTATCACATGTTAATAAAGTGGGAGGAAAGGTGTATGCAATAAAGAATGTAGGTGTCTGTCTAGACCCCTGGAATTCTTTTAGGGTCCTGCCAACACTCTGGCCATGATAACTCTCAGTGGCAGGTGCCCCCTGGCTCATCTTCTGAGAACCATCCATGGACTCCTAGACCTGCTTTGCCCACAGGCTGGCACACACCAAGTGCCTGCATTGACACTCACGTGTGTGTGCCCATATACACACACAGGAGCACCCATGGACAGACACACATACACACAGGCCTCAGCCAAAGACTGAAGAGGACGAGAGCCCAGCTCCCTTGCCCCAGCTGTGACAGCTCTGAGCTGTAACACCCCTCCTGGAGTCCCCTCAGCCTTGCAGGAGCTCTACCTGATACCCACCTTTGCTCAGCTCTTCTCTTTTCTTCCTGCTGCTTCTGCCTGTCTCTCCTGAGAGCATATCTCTGATAAACCTTGTGCACATGAATCATCTTTCAGGATTCTCTCGGGGTCTGCTCTCAATAGAACATGACCTAAGAGTGAAACGCCAAGGGTCACAAAAAGCCTTTCCATGGAATTTCCCTGCGGTCTAGTGCTTAAGACTGCTATCACTGTCGAGGGCCCAGGTTCAATCCCTGGTCAGGGACTAAGATCCCACAAGCCTCCCAGTGCAGCCAAGAAGAAAAACCTCTTCCTAGTACCTTATAATGCCAATTTCAATAAGAAAGGATGAGAAGAGGATACTGAAAAAACACCCTTATAGGGGCATCTATCTAGGAAATGGCAACCCGCTCCAGTATTCTTGTCCAGAGAATCCCATGGACAGAGGAGCCTGGTGGGCTACAGTCTATGGGGTCGCAAAGAGTCAGACATGACTTAGCAACTAAACAACAAGGGGCATCTAAACCTTTCAAAGACATGTGACGAAGAGAACTGAATCTTCTTGGTGTGGGCAGGCCTTGTTCACTTGTGGTCGCAGAGCTGGGCCTGCCATGAACTGGTCTCCGCCTGGTCCCCTGTCAGCACTTTCCTGCGTGTTGGCCAGAGCCTTTGCAAGCTGCCTGCGGAGAGCCTGCCAGGGTTTGCTGTACTTGCACGCCTGCTCCCCAGTTGCGAGAAGCAGTTTTTATGTTTCTGCCACTTGCCTGACCTGCTGTGGCAAAGCAGCCCTCTGGGAAGACTTGGCACCCCAGCCTCGTGCTGGTGCCCATTCCTTCCTGGCACTGGCCCATGCCAGCAGGAACAGGGACAGTGCCAAGCGTGCTTCCGTGGCTGTGCCAAGCAGTTCCACAAGAACAGAAGCCTGAGGGTGCTTGAACCTGCCCAGTTGTCGTTAAAACTAATGTCGAAGGCTGGCCCATTTTCTTACAGCTTCCTGTCTCCTAGCAGTTGGGGCTTCCTGGCTCAGCCTCATGGGCATCTGTTATTCAGATGCCTGAATCCAACAAGGTGACTCACTGGGGAACTTTTCCTCCAGGAAGTCTAGAGTTGAGAGAGAGAAAGAGAGAGGATATGAATGGGAGGAGAGAGAGAAGGAGAGCAGTTGAGATGTGTAGGGCTTTTGCATCAGGCAGCCTTGATTCAGGGTTGTGATCCATCATTTCCAGGTTGGGTGACCCTGAGCAAGTTATATGACCATTCTAATGCTCAGTTTCTGTATCTATGGAATGGGTATAATAATTGGACCTAGCTTACCAATTGTTATCAGGAGTAAAGGAAGTAATGAGTAAGAACACAGTTTCTAGCACATAGGAAGTATTTGTTTCATGCTAGATCTTACTGTTATTATTATTAATAATATTGTCATGAGTGCTTGACCATCTAGGGAAGGTGGTATAAATAAACTGGTGCTTCTCAAACTTCAGTATGCCTAAGAATCATCAGGAGAGTGGGTGAAAAATGCAGATCTCTGAGCCCCATCCTCAGAGGTTCTGATTGCACAGGTTTGCATTTCTAACCAGGTCCTGCTGCTGCTGCTGGCCCACGGATGCTACTTTGAGTGGCATTGGTAATATTGTAAACCACAAGACAGCACTATCATTATCTGCAATGGATATTCTGCAGCCTAGAGGGATGGATGCAATGCATTTCATCTTAGCTCACACCACAAGCTCCACATGGAATCACGTGACTTTGATCTGACTGTAGTTTCTATTGCATTTGGCTGCAGAGTTCACATTTAATGTTGTCCTAAGCATTGATAAGATAGGAAGGCAGAAGCTAATGCTGAGAAAAACTGACGTCCCTAAGAAATGCTGAGGGCTTGCAGACTGATCCTACTGCTGAACTGGAGCGCTACTTAGGAGTCAGAGCATGTTCCTGTCACAGAGAGGGGAGGGTTCCCCATCCCCAGGGAGGCAGATGGAGCTGATGGAGGGAAACATGTTCTCATCTGCTTTTCTTGCACAGAGTTTGTGCAGAGAGGAAAATAAGAGTGCTTCAGAAGTATTCTTCAGGCAGTTCTTGATTTTTTTTCCTTTTGTAGTTATGAGACGTGAAAATCAAATACCACTGCTATCAAAATAAGGGGCTACATTGCCCTCAGTGTCCTGTCAGTTTCCCCTTACATCTTCGAATGCAGTGCCTCCCCGCACAGTTTGGGATTTTGCTCTCTTCTCTGTATCCCCCCTTTTTTCTTTTGACACCAGGGGCTCCTTCAGCTCACAACTGCCTGGGTTTGGGGAGTTCCTGAATTTGGGTCTCCCTGGGGACAAAATGCAAGCAAAGTGGAGCTGTAGGGCCTCTGGCAATCATGGCTTCTTTATTTTTGTGGTGTCCTGCCCCATTTTCCTAATTGCCTACCATGAGGAAATACCACTTCTTCAATCAGAAAGCCTCACTACTCTTTTTTTTTTTTTCCAGTCAAGATTGATAATCCTGTCCATAGCCTACAGCAACAGCTGACATTTCCCAAGTGCTTTGTCTCAGCCAGGCAGACACTGTGCTGAGGGCTTTCAGACATGCCATCATTTAATTCTTGTCACAAGGTAAATGAGATGTGAATCGTCCCCATTTTACAGATAAAGAAACAGAGACACAAAAAGGTGAAGTAACTTGTTTATGGCTGTAGAGCTAGGAAGGAGCCAAGATAGGCTTCAAGTATGATATTTTGAGCTCAGTTTTTAACCACAAGGCTTTATTTGTGCGTAATCATAACCATGTGAAAAATATAAGTCAGGCAAAAATTCTGGAAGGAAATACATCAGCATTTTGACAATGATTTGTTTGGATGGTGCAGTAGTATAACTGTGTGCTTTTTCCTCTCTGATTTTCTAATTGCTTTCCCCTTTACGATATATTAATTTACAATAAAATAGACTTAGTAGTTGAGTGAAAAATCACTGGCCCGATCGCTTTCCTCCTAGTTCAATGTCTAAAGGCACCTCAAGCAGGTGCTCTTCTGTTGTTCTCTGAAGGGTCATAGGGATACAGACTCTGCTGGAGCCAGTCAGTTCAGTTAATCATTCTGTGGAGTTACCTCCATGAGACCCCCAAAAGCGGCTGACTCGATTATCTGGATGGGAGGACTCCTTATAATCATGTGCTTTCCTGCTGGCTACGGACCTGCTGTCAGGAGGCTCTGTCCTTTGAGCCATTCCTCCAGTTGTTACAGTGAACTTCTGCTGATCACCCAAATTCCTGTTTAGCCACCTTCATGCCCCAAAGCAGAGAGCTGGAGGGCCAAGGCTAGAGATCAACCTCGTGCCCTTGGCCTCTTTATTGGTTAGGGTTTATTGCTGCTGCCAGCAGTGCTCAAATCTCAGCAACTTAGTACAATAGGCATGTATTGGGCACTCAGCTAACAGTTTTACTTCATCATTTTCTATTTCCACATTTGATAGGAGATCCTCCTCTTGGTCTGAGACCAGGCTCCTCTACCTTGTGGTTTTGCTCTACAATCTTCCTTATCCTATAAATCTGACCATTGGACAGGGCAGTCTCACCCATGGTCATGGGCCAGGTCTGAAAGTGGCACAGATCACATCTATATGTTCTATTGGCCAGCATCTGGTCACGTGGCCACCTTAACTGCAAAGGAGGCTGGGAAATGTAGTCCAGCTGTGTTTTGGGAAGAAGAGGTAACAGGTCCTGGGGACCAGATAGCAGTATCTCAGCTACAGGTACATTTATTTGTTCAGTGAATATTTTTGAAGTGTCTGCTGTGTCAGGCTCATAGATGCTGTGTGTGTCCTGTTGGCTATAGACATGAGGCAATTTTGTTGTTTGTCTTTTGGGTCAGAGTTAAATTTGGAGGGTCCTATTCTGGACTACATAGAGGTGCCTGTGCCTGACTTCAAATCCTGGGAGGAGTACACAAGGTGCTTCTGCCCCTGGAAACACCCTGGTTCCCATGTCAATCAGGATGCAACCAGGAGAAGAGCAACCATGCCAGTTATTTTAACAGAAACTGTTGGTTAAACAGGCATTAGAAGACTGAAAAGGCAAAAAGTGATACAGAGATGTGAAGTGCAAGAAGCAGTGACCGCCCCCAGGACTGGGGGAATGAAGGGAAGGGGTTGAGGTTATCAAAGCTTAGAAGTGTGGAGGGGATACCCAGCAGAGCTGCGACTCAGACCCTGAGGACAAGATGCTGCCTGGCTAGTGCTACTATCTTGCAGGGGTGCAGTGAGACTGGTTCTGGGATTGCCAACACAAAACAAAGCAAAACAAAACAGCTTGATTGTGGAACCAGTGGCCACTACCCTAAAAAAGGCTGTTACTAAGGGGATGCTCCTGGGACTGGGAAGCCAAGAGGCACAAGTCCTTTCTTCTTCCAGCTGCCAACCTCCCTCTAGCTCCCCCTACTGGCAGGGCCCAGCAGGGAGCAGCTGGGAAAGCAGAAAGGTGTGCAGAGTCTCAGCCCAGGTATTACAGAGCAGCGTATAGAAAGGGTGGACTTGGAACTGAGAGACAATGACTTAATAACTGGCACTGGGGATTTTGTTTCAAGCTCACATGATTCGTGCCTTGGTTACATGGTGTGACCACAGTGGGATCTCAAAGAATCACTCAGAGAGACTTCCGAGTACTGTCCACTAATTCATTCATTGGTTCACTGAACACAGATTACTGTAGGCCAGGCATGTGCCTGATAGTGGGGATAGAGCTATAAATAAGGCAGCTCTTGCCCACAAGAAGCTCACATCACATGCATGTGGGTACACATACACAGGCATGCACACTCATTATATAAACAAGGAAAGGACTAGCGAAGCACTGATAGCCGGGCTTGAGAGCAGAGTGTGGTTCTTCTTGGCTGCCTCCATTGGAGGGGTGTGTGGAAACGAGGTTAGCTCTTCTCATTGGAGAAAAGAGAGGAGGAGCAAGTGGCAATGAACACGTCCTTGGCCTGGCATGGAAAGCTTCAGTGATTCTGCTGCCTGAATTTGCTCTCCCAGCAAGCAGCCTTCCTGATCAGGAGGGTAAATCAAGGGGAGGCTGACCTTGACTGAGCAGAATGAGAGAAGTAGAAATTAAATGAGGGCAGTCAATGCACGTTGGCCTTTTGGAAGCCTGTGCTTTCATCCCTGGTGCCCAGAGGAGTCCCTTTGATTTGCATCTTTTAGGCATTTGTTACTGAGCACTCAGCTACATTTTCTCTGACGCATTGGGAAGGTGGTACATTTTCTGTGACTCTGTGTGAGGGCAGAGGAAGGGCCCTGCAGTTCTGAACTGTAGATTTGTCCTTTAGTGTGGCAAGTGTTCCACATGCATGCCCTCATTCGACCTTGGTTGAGCACCTACTGTGTGCCAGTGAGGAAGAACCAGAGAGATCCTATGGATTTGAATGTTTGGATGACTTGTAGCCCCATCCCTCTGATGCAGGAAAGTTACAAGTCATCCAGACACCCCTTTTATGAAACACAAATGTTATCTTACAGAGGAGGCCTGCCGTTAGTTTTAGGACTGATGGAAGTCATTAACTTCCTTGGGTCTCTGTTTTCGTGTCTTTAAAATGGCGAGTCAGTTAGTTCAGGATCCAGCCAGTTTGCATTGAGGGCACTCTGTGCCAGGCATTGTGTCATTTCTAGGCTGTTATTTTGGTGACTTGTTTAACTTAGCATTTCTGAGACAGTCCGGATTTCCTATATCTTGATTCATTTCAGTAAAGTCAGCTTCTAAATATAGAACCCAATGTGATTTAATGTTTTCTCTTTTCTGTAGACTTGAACTGAGTCAGCAGATGAGCAGGTCAAGTGTAGAGGTGGTAGCTGTGGGGAGGTAATGGAGGTTATCTATTAGCTTTTGCTATAACTTAGTGACCTATGGCCACACACGTAGACTCTGTCCTGTGATCCTGTGGGTCAGTGGGCAGGGCAGGTCTGGCCTGGCCTGTCCAAGCTGAAAGGTCTAGGCTGGTTTGTTCCCAGGGCTGGGGACTCAGCCTGAACAGCTGCGTTAGCTGGGCCCCCTCCCCCACGTGATCGCTCATCCTCCAGGGACTTAGCCCAGGCTGGTTCATGTGGCAGAGGTGAAAGGCCCCCAGTAGCAAGAGAGGGCAAGCCTCCAGGTCCTTCTGCCTTTCTCTCTTTGAGTCAGGTTTGCTATTGTTTCTTGAACCAGAGCAAATGGCAAGGCCAAGTCAGAGTCAGCATGGTTGGGGATGACTCAAGGACCATTGTACAGTTTCCACAGGTGGTAAGAGATGCTTCCGACATGTTGGTGGCTTGTTTATTTACATGTGGCGCCAGTGAAAGAGAGGCTGGCTGTGACAGTGTCAGGGCGAGAAGCTGGGTAAGCAGAAGGTTGAGGCCACTGGGAAGTAGAAAACCTGAAGGAGGAACAGATTCACTGAATGAGATTTTGTTTCTCTGCACGTTGGGGTGCTGATGCATATCACCCCACCACTGACAAGTTACTCAGAGTCATTCCACAAAGATTTCCTGAGCTCAGATCCCCTAGGACAGAGCCTGGGTGGGGGCAGCAGTGGACTGTAAACGTCAGAGTTCTTGCCATGGAGACGATGGGAGAAAAGGTGGACAAACTTGAGCCTCTACTGGAATCTAGAGACACACACGTGTACACACATACATGTAGTACATGCAGACACACACCCACACCTGCATTCAGGCACAAGTGTGCATGGACCCTACACGTGCATGCTCACTCTCCCTGACATATCCACACAGCCACATCTGCAAGCTTGCACACCACACACGTACACACACCACGCACATGCGCAATGTGTACCTGCATGCGCGACCTTCCAAACGACCTCTAAGGACTTAACCGATCCCAGGGGATCTTTGAATTGCCAAATGGAAAGCAGGCTGTGCAGACATGAGAGGGAAGAGGGCGACAGTAGGCCCTGGGGGAAGGCTGCCCCTTTTACCTTCAAGGTGAACATCAATTCAAGAAACCCCCACACTCTGCTCTACAGATTGATTCCTAAAGTACATTTTTGTGTATCAGACTTGTTCCGTTGTTTAAAGAGTGGGGTTGACACACGTCTGTTGAAATGAATTTTCCCATCTCTGTGTACACACTTGGGGGAGACAAGTCTTCAGGCCGATAACAAAGAAGCAGGTGACAGGGCGGGAGGAAAAAGGGGAGGAGACCTATTTTAAAAGGTTTCAAGATGAGCAGGCCCCTCATTTAAAGGGAAAAAAAAGGCTGTACATTAGCATCAGAAAAGCAACCGTCTTCTATGCCTGCTTTCCAGTAGGGCCTGTGGTGGCCACTTATGTTAGAGGCTGTGAAGAACTGGCTCTTGTGGAAACTGGGAAAGCCAGCAAGCCTTGTCCCTGCTGCCCTGCGGGGCTGAGTTTTTCCTCTAAGTCGTCCCC
The DNA here is from genome assembly GCF_023091745.1 of Budorcas taxicolor. Classification (NCBI taxonomy): domain Eukaryota; kingdom Metazoa; phylum Chordata; class Mammalia; order Artiodactyla; family Bovidae; genus Budorcas; species Budorcas taxicolor. The sequence continues at coordinate 127,195,009 of NC_068935.1, read as the reverse complement.
TGGTCTCTTCATCCCGGACACGCATTGACAGTCAAAACATGGGGCTCACCCCACTGGATGAGAGAGAAAGGCGCCCCTCCCGAGCAGCTCAGGCCTTCCTCTTGTCTGTGTTTAGAGGTTGGCAGCTCACAGGAGTGTCATCTTCCAGCCAGCACTCAATGGCTTTACAGTGGTGCTGAGTGTGAGAACGCAGATGGCAAGAAAGCTGGGTTCCATTGGGCAGAAGCGAGAGAAACCAGGGTGGCAGCCGTGGCCAGGGTCCCTCCAGAAACGGGCTCTGTGAGCCTTGGATGGAAGCTGATTTCCTCAGGCACGCTACTATCAACACCCGGGGAACAGCTGGACGACTTTGGAGGTGGGCGGGGGGGATAGTGGATAAAATCAGAATTTGTAAAGCCCTTGAACCCCAGCTCAGTAACAAGTGTGTTCAAATTGAGCCACATGTTTGATCTGCAGGAGAGGACTTGCACGAGACCCCTTGAGTCTGGAAGGGGTGTGCAATAGAGACCACGGAGGCTTTGGAAGAAATGTTCATTTCATTACTGCCAGTCAACTCGAGTTCAAATGCTGGGCATCTGCGCCACTAACCATAGGGCTGTGGTTTTTCTTAAGAGAATGAAAATCTATGTAAAGAAACAGGTGAGGAGGTAATTTCCTGATACTCTAAGTGACCAGAGACAGTTAACTGTTTTCTCTAGTTCTCTTAGCATCTTGCATGTGCATTCATGGACATACACACAGTCCAGGCAGCTGGCTTTGTGAAACAAAGAAATTCACTTCACAGGACGAGCTCATCTTCTTCCTGAGCACATGCTTAACACTTCTTTTTAAACATTATAAACCTTCCTTGCACTTGGCATTACCTCTCAAGGTCACATCCCAGGGAGATGACTGTTTTATTGTTTCGTTGCTTGTCAAGATTTTGGTTAAAGATCGGGCTGGCAGTTGGTGATTCTGTGGTGTTGCAGCAGTGAACATTCCAAGGAAGGATGTGGCCCGGGGCCCCTGGCTTTTGCTGTCACTTAGCCACGGGGTAGCCACTGGACACCTGTGTCTGGAGGTGATGAGCTCCAGATGCAGCCTGGTGGGGTCCCCGGAGGGACAGAGGTGGATACCCACAGTCTACCCCAGCACCCTGGAGCTCTGGCCCCAGGACTGCGACAGCCACCTCAGCGTCGCCCTGCTTCTGCCTTTGCCTGCATCTAGTCCATTCTGCACCTGGCTGCTAGAAGAGGCCTCATCCAGAAGTCCTGTGTCTCACTCAGGAGGGCCTAACCTCTCACTTCAGGGCAGCCCCCATGCCCAATGTGATGGGCCCCAGCATCTCTGCCTCCACATCCCCCCAACTCTCCTGCACTGGCAATTTCAGAAACACAGCCAACACTCCCACCTCAGGGCTTCCATTCTTGCTGGTCCTCTCCCTTGGAACATTCTCTCACCAGTTACTCAAACAGCTCCCACCCTCATCTCTTTCAGAATTCACCTTCACAGTGAGGTCTTTGCTTCCCATCCTCTAGGCCCCCTGAATTCCCCTTCCTTGGTTAATTTTTCTCCATAGCATTGATCACCATCTAACAAACTGTATGAATGGACCCACACCCGAGGCTGCCTTTGGGGATGGCACTCAAGCTGTCATAAATCTTAGTGCTTCCACTGAGCTGCAGAAGCCAGCTCTTTCTCGCCCTTGATGACTAGCACAAGTGGGCTTCTGCATCTCTGGGAGACCATCCCTTTTATCCACATTCTTGATCACTGATGCACCCAGAAATGGCCAAAGCTGTCTGGTCTGCTCTTGCTCCCGTGGACACACATCTAGGAACAAAGAAGATAGCCTGTTTGTCAGCTATGAGAACTTCTTGGTCTGGTGATGAGATGGTTTTCCCAGAACGTGGCCTGAATCCACGGCTTCCTGGCTATGGGGGTGCAAGGGCTCCAGTGAGGAACCTGCTGTCCCCATAAGTGGCAGCACACACTAGATGTTCCGGGGCAGGTGATCAAATGGAGAAGGGTGCCTTCTGAACGTGCCTCCCTGCACCCTTCCACCGACATCCCCAGCTGCAGCCTGGGCCTGACACACTGCAGCTGTGGGAGGAGGTGACCCGTATCTTTGCTGCAGTCATCCCAGGCGGGCACTCCAAACAGACGCCAGCTCAGATCGTGTGCCGTTCTCTGTAATAATATCTGCTATTTATAGCGTTTCTGCTGCATGCCAGGTGTTTTACTCTTATCTTTAATCTTTACAAGAATCCTCCTGAGGAGGCATTATTATTTCTCTTTAAAGAGAGGACACTGAGGCTCAGAGAGGTACCTTAGCTGGACCAGGGCTGATTAGGAAAGCAAGTGATGGAGCTGGCTTTCTACCAAGGTCTGACTCCCAAGACCAAGGACTGCTCCAAGACTGCCTCATACGGTAATGCAGGCGGTGCACTGCACAGCTCCAAGGGCATCGTGAATGATGCTCCCTAGAGTACACAGCCACCCTGACTGTCTGCTGGAGTAGTACTTGGCTTAGGGAGACCAGTGGTATCAGTTAGGAATGCTTTCCACTGAAAGGAATGGAAAAGCTGAGCTTTCATGGAGGGAGGAGAATTAAACAAAGCAGGGTTTTAGTGTTCTCACACAGGCGAAGGTCTGGAGCTCAGTGGCTGCAGAGATTGCATCAGTGGCTCAGCAATGCCAGGCTCTGTGCCCCATGTTGGTCCTTTCCTCATGGCTACCATGACTTGAAGCTTCACATTTGTGTTCTAGGGAGAAAGAAGGTGGGGAAGGGGGTGTCAGTCACATCGGCCCCCTTTTTATCTCGAAAGCTAAAATTTCCCAGTCTTCCATCTCCAGCTGCCAGAAGATTTCTGCTTATGACTCATCCACCAGAGCTCAGGCACAGGGGCACCCCTAGCTGTAGACTGGGGAAGAAGTGTTTCCAAAGTTCGAGGCTTTGAAATGGAAGGTGACAAGGAAGAGGGTTGGAGAGGGCACTGTGGCCCAACACTGCCTATCACACCAGTGTTTCCCACTTCCTGCCGGGAGCACTTGGCAGACACCGTGGCCAGCAGCGTCCCATTCTTTATTGGCTGTGCCAGGGCAGTAGGATGCACTTGTCCTCCTGGGCTGAAATATGGCATGAAAAGGCAGAGAGATGCTCTTCCATGGAGCGTGACCTCCCTCAAATACAGAGTGATCCTGGATCTCTGAATCAGCGTCTGCCTTTGAGTAGGTGATCCTTGTGTACATCAGTGGTCGAGAAGTGCTGTTTCTAGAAAATGGACTGAGAACACGGGATCTTCTCCCTGGCCTCCACCAACCCTCCCAGCCCTCAGCTCTAGGATGGCCAACACATTCCAGTTGTCCCAGGGCTGTCCTGATTTTAGCACTGACAGTCCCGCATGCTGAGAAGTTTCCCAGTCCTGGACTAGCTACCCCATCAGCTCTCGTCTGTGGAGGGGGCCTTCTCTCCCTCTGCCTGTACGAAGGCAGAGCCAATAACTATACGCCTAGAAAGCTTCTTTGCAGAGCTCAGGAAAGATAGCTAGAAGGCCTTTCCCTTGGGATACGGGATTGCACATGGCCTGAGGCGGGACTCCTCCACAGGGGAACGTGGCGGGGGCCCTGCCCTCCTAGGGGGAGGTATGGAGAGCTGACAAGGAGATGCTTAAGAACCCGGTGGGCTTTTTATCTGGGTGGTTTGGAGGTATCATTACTGGACTTAATCACACATCAACAGCCAGGATGAATGGGCTTTGGATTAAGAACCTGGTAACACAGCAGATTAACTCTTTCCTCACTTCTTTCTTCCACCCCTTCATGTTGCTTTCTTCCTTCTGCCAAGAAAACAGAAGAGAAATGCCTGAATCCCACACAGGAAGCACTTGTCATGAGTCGCATTGGTGACTCAGAGTTATTTTTTAGTCCTGCCAGCCAAGAGCAACAGGAATGAGCTGGAGTGATCTGATTTATTAGTGGAAAAAAACCAACTTTTCCTGACATTGAGCCTCCTCTGAGTCCTCCCCCTTCTGCCTTCCAGCCTCCTGCTTCATGCCCTGGGCGGCCCATGTGGCTGCCCGGAAACTCCTGTTTGGGGGGCCTGGAGGCTGGTGGATTTCTCAGGCCTCATGCTCCATTAACAAGCATGCACCATGGACCTGTGGGAGTAGAAAGGAGAAGATGGGGCCCTGGCTACTGAAGGCTGGTGTCTAGGAGCCGCTTGGCAAGTAGCATAGTGCCACATGCTAGGACTTCTCTATGCCATCCTTGGTGGGGGGGTGGAGGCAAGAAATCCCAGAGTAGCAGGGACAACTTCCTGAAGAACTTGGAATTGGTCCTTCAGCACGGCCATTCTGCATGGGAGCTCTGTGGCCCTCTGCCACCCAGCTTAGGGGAGAGAGAGCTGTCCCAGGGCCTTAAGTTGGCTCCCTGAGGCTGATGCCTCTCCATTTGTCTCCTTAACCACTTTGTTTTGTCTGAGCGATGTTTTGGATCCAGGCAAATGGTACAGCCCAGAGTCTTGCTCTTATGTTTGCTGGGCTGCTTCAGACTCTTGTGCCATCTAGAAAGACAGCTGTGGAGTATCAGGGTGTAGTTCCTCAAGCCAAACCTCTGTGACTGAGTTTCTCCAGTGCATTTTCTCAGAAAACTTGTAAATGTTGCTTATTCCCAGACACAGGCCGGAGCTGTAGGGGGACATAGGTCATGATGGTGGGCAGGGGTGACCAGGTGAATGGAGTAAGGGCAGTGCCTGCCAGGTGACCGCCCCCCCCCCCCCCCCCCAGACTGTGGAAGCTCTGTCATGCAGAACTAGGAATGGCAGTGCAGCCGGCCTGGTCGGACCATTCTAGAAGGAGCCATTTCTCACTGACTGGGATCTGGTGAGCTGAAGGGTTGTCTCATTCTTCAGACGTTGTTTTGTCTACGAGAGTTTGAAGCCCAACTGGAAGACACTTGCTGCTGTTTGCAGTGCTGCAGGAACAGCTGTATGTGCAGGCTCTGTGGCCATGCCCATGTTTCCAACCTCAGTGACCGTTCATCCTCTTCCAGTCAGAAGACCCTTCCTGTCCGTGAGTGCATCATGGGACTGTGGTGAGAGGCTCTCTGGGGCCTGCTCAGTCAGTGGGAGGGGCTGCAGTGGACTGTGGTCTTTCAGACCTTGGTTTGGATTTTTGAACATTCAGTAGTTCATCTGTCCCCTCACAAGATGGCAGTGACAGATTTGAGCTCCAAGGTCACAGGTCTCCACTATGTGTGGCCAACCCCCTGAAGCAGGGCGTCTCCTATGGGAGCGTGCGTAGGATCACCTGGAAAGCTTGGCAGCACCCAGATGGCTGAGTCCCACCCTCAGAGATTCAGATCCAGTGGGTCTGGAGTGGGGCTTGAGAGCTGACATTTCTGAAGACTCCCAGGTGATGCCCAGGCAGCTGGTCCACGGGCCGCACTTTGAGGAGCAGTGTCCCCAGAGAGGTGCTCTTCCCCTCACTCTACCCCTGCCCCCCTTAGCGTGGATTAACTCTGTCAGGATCAGAACTCAGTGTGATAGCCACCTTTCCTTTCGAGCCTAGCACTTCATTTCCACTCCCCCAATCCTCATTTATGGGGCAGTTAAGATACCATCCCGAGTGTGAGGCAGGAATCTGAGGTGCTAAGGACTTAGCCTGGCCACCCCCCAGGCTCCCCCTCCCAGCCACCCCCCAGGGGACCTCAGGGGCCTGGGAGTCCCTGCTGGTGCGGCAGTAGCAGGCAGCTTGCATCTGGAGTTACACCCTTCAAAGGTCTCTGGAGGAGCAGGAACAAACTGGAGGAGAAAATTACATTTGAAATAATTTATTTTCACATGCAGGGGAGAAATCACATTTGGTCTAGATTCATGTAAAGAAAACACAGATTAGATTTTAAAAAATGTGTTGCTGGCAAGAAAGGAGAGCAGACGGGTTTGGATAAAATACACACTCTGTTGAACCTGGCCTTCAGTCCCAGACTGCATTTAAAGGGGCTTGGAGTTAGACTATGAAGAAGAATCGAGTCCAGATTTCTTTTTCTTTTTTTTAAAATACTTCCTAGGTTGGGGCTGGGAGTTACAGAAGCATTTGCTCTGTAGAAAAAGTTGTTCCTAGAGTTTCAAGTTTTTTCAGTCTGCTCTGGAGGAGGCTGATTTAGAAGTCTCATCTGAGGAGATGAGGATATCCCCTTGGGATTTCTGGCTAAAGCCTGTGGAACCATCCTGGGGAAGGCAATGGGGGAGACTCCAGGAAGAGCCCTAAGCCAAGTGAAAGCCACACATGCCAACGGCCACACCCCAAAGGCTGCCTCTGTCGACCCTCAGGATAGAAATGGGTCATTGTCAGGCTAAACCATCACAGTCATGATTAAGGAAACAAGCAGAGCACCAGCTCATGTTTATTGGGTCCTCACATGTACCTGGCTGAATGCACGTCTTCATATTAAACCCTCACCTAGCTCCATAAAGCAGATCCTTTCATTTTCTCCATGATGTAGATGGTGGTGTGCATGAAGAGAAGTCAAGTAATTTTCCAAAAGCCACACAGCCATCTGACTAGCATTATCACTGTTAATAAAAGGCCCTGGTTTACATGTATGACAGTGTATTAGTTTGAGTGACATGAAACAGCTATTTTGTAAGTTAAAAAGATGGTGAATATTGGCGATTTTATGTGGAGTGGGAAAGGGAATCTGACTTACTGGTGAATAGTTCCTCATGTCCAGGGTAGCAGAAGCCTCAGAAGTGGCTCCAATCTACCTCTTTTCCCTGTGGCTACTTGGGGATGATTGTTCCATCAAGTGAAGGTGCTCATATGAATGCTGGCCTTTGGGATTTTTGCTGAGTGGAGAGGGGAGCTAATGGCATGAAGGCAACGCAGCACTGTGGATGGAAGTCCAGGTAGACATGTCCTTGGTGGAGTCCTGCCCGCCACTAGGACACACTCCATCCTTGCTGGTTGACCGAGAACTAGCTATTGGCCTTGGCATCTGAAGGAGGTTGTACTATTTAATTCTGGAGACCTTTAAGCAGAGGCTTGATTCTGGCCTCTAAGCTGAGGTGAGGAGAGATACTTTTAGCCAGAGCATGGTTAACGTAGTGGCCTCCCTGCAACCTGGTCACTGTAAAAATAATAGAGCCCATAGTAGTTGCTGAGGAGTTATATGCATGGGTGACTGTAGTAATATAGTGCTTTTTGTAGTAGTTCCTGCCTGTCTTCCTGAGCCTTAACACCTAGGGCAAGCCTTCTGATAGCCAACTGCCAGATTCTCCATCACTTTGCCTGTGAGCTTGCTCTAAAGATGTGGAAGACCCCTCCACTAGCTCCCTGGGCAGGCCAGAAGTGCAGGGGAAATCACATACCCCTGGAGAACCTCATCCCATTAATAATGGAGACTGGTGTATACATGCCCCGGCTCCCTTGCTCCCAGAAGTACTTGGAGGTGTTGGTTCTCTGTACTTCTGCAGTCTCCCAGGGGAAGTGAGCTCTAGTTACTTGCTGCCTCTCTTGACTGCCTTCCTTCCTTCCTCATGCCCCTCCCAAATAAACTCTTTACCCTTGAATCCTTGACTCCAAGTTGCTAGAAAAACCCAATTTACTTATATTTCAAAACAGTTGCATCTTAAAAGACATGTAAAAATAGAAAATACAAAAAGAGGAGATGAATATATGTACATACATCCGTGGTCTAGTGTTTTTCTTTGCATACAATCTGCTTTGTAAAGGTCACTGGTTTAAGGAAGCTGAGCAAGCTCCCCTTCTGGTCTTCTTATTGGTGTCACGACATTGATGTTCCAGTATCCTCTCCTGGGCATCTGCTTCTAGGATCCATTTGAGTTATTTTGGGCAGCTTGATGGACTTGCACACTGATTTGTAGTGGTGGTCTGGGGGGCCACATGCTAGCCGACTGGAAGGAGATCTTCAGGAATGGTTGCTAAACTCTCCTGTTTTAGAAAAAGTGATTGTCCTACCTTGGACTTCCAAAGACAAAGAACGCTCCAAGTTGAGAATCAAGAGAAAGCTCTCCATGGATACTTGGCTGCCCATGGGAAACCCATGGTTCTGTCTGCACAGCTCTCCATGTAAGGGAGCCCAGGCGACATGTACATCTTGAATCATCCTGCCAGTCTGTGATAGCGGCCTCATGCTATCAGGGTGGCGTGAATATTCTCATTGGCAAGCTGTAGCTCCAAGACATGGTTCAGCACTGTGTAGACATATAAACACACTTCAAACAGTCTCCGGCTTCAGATTCCACTGGCCTCAGCACAGATCTGGGAGGGCTGAATGCTCCCTTATTGTCTCTCTTCCTGGAACAAAGCCTCCTATTGTCTTTCAGGTGATCACATTTTTTCAGCCTTTCAAATTTGAACTGCAGAGGCCCACTCTGCTGGCTTGGCCAGGCTGACAGGGCAGCACAAGCTGATGTTCTCCCCAGGGCCTCCCAGTGGGCTTTAAATGAGATGGCCTTCACCATCCTGAGAACACTCTCCCAGAGCACTCGCCTGCCCACCAGTCCCGCTTAAGAACAATTCCCATGTCTTTAAAAATAGCTAGCTTTGTCTCTCTGCAATGAACTGAAGCAGAGGGATGTCCAATGAGGCCTAGTTTATAATGAAAGCCGTGGGCAGCCCTCTGCCCCGCCAGGTTGACTATCCAGGGCATAAGGTCCCCGAGCCTTGTCTTGCTCAGTTCTCTTGAATTTCCCACTGATTCCATATTGCTCAGCTGTGTAGTGAGAAACAGGATCTGTGATGATGAAACAGGCAGAAATAAAAACCTTTCTCTTGCTGTTTCCTCATTACCAACCCATGTGGACCTCTCTTTTTACTTTTGCCAGATTACCCACTTGGAAGGGGTACAAAGGTGCTGTTTCTACTCTGTTGTCTGGGAATGGAAGGAGGGTGCACACAAGTATCGAGAGTACATTAAAGTGACAACTCCTCTACTGCGGGGCCTTGGAGAGAGGGAGAGCAAAGAGGAGTCCATTTTCCTGCACTCCCTGTTCTTGACTCCTCAAGTCAGTGGGTAGGGTCACAGGCATGCAACTGTACCTACACACAAACACACACAAATCATGCCTTCTAAAAGCATGATTTGGCTTGGCAGGGCTAGGTTAGGATTTGGAGAGCTGCCTACTATGTGGTGCCAACTTTTAGAAATGACCCAGGCTCATGGGCAAAGCTTTTAGCCAGGAAAAGAATCATGATCCAGGTGAACCAGGGTCTGAAGTTTCTGGCTTTCATCTTTTCTATCTTTTCTCAGCCTTTTCCTTAGGATGTGTGTATGTGTACAGGTAGAGAAACCCTACTACTGCCTTCAGTAGCTATTATAGATAGTAGATACTATGCATGGATTGTGGATGACCATCTCTGTTTGGGTTCCCCAGAAGTAAACCCTGAGACAAGGGTTGAAGTGCAAGTAGTTTATTTGAGAGGTGAAGGAAACGCTGGTAACAGAATGGAGAAGGGAACTGGGGGAGGGATCGAAGCTATGGAAGGGTGATTAAGCAAATTACCACTGTGAGCAACTGGAACTGAATCCCAAGGGAGATACTGGGAGTGTAGAACACTCAGAGTGCTCCCACCTTAGGGGTAAGGGAGCTGAGGCATTGACACTTCAACTCCCAATAGTCATTTGTTAAGAGATACTTCCTAGGGTTGCTGAATCCCCACCATTTCTGGGTTACTGGTGTCCCAGCACCTGTGGACAGAGTGGCCTTCATCAGTTATGGGGAAAAAAATCCAGACCCAGAGACGCAGATAGAGGCCATTGGAAGTCAGCTGCAGTGCACCAAGGTGTACAGTCCAAAGGTTGTAGAGAGGAGGGGAGCTTCTGACAGTGGAGGCTACAGTCTCATAGGGGTATATACCTAGGTTGTTGTGGAAGGGGACTTTCTCAGAGTTATGGTCTCTGTAAACATTTCTAATAAACCTTTAATAAGATGCAGAAGATTTGGGATAATAAATAAAAAACTTTTTGAAGAAAGAGATTTTCAAAAGCTAGAGGGTAGTAGTAAGGGTTCCATGTACATACATTTGTCATTGCTTACACTGTACATTTCAAATCTGCACATTTAGTTCCATGTGAGTTATACCTAGGAGAGGGCCATGGCAACCCGCTCCAGTACTCAGTACTCTTGCCTGGAGAATCCCATGGATGGAGGAGCCTGGTTGGCTGCAGTCCATGGGGTCGCTAGGAGTCAGACACGACTGACCAACTCCACTTTCACTTTTCACTTTCATGCATTGGAGAAGGAAATGGCAACCCACTCCAGTGTTCTTGCCTGGAGAATCCCAGGGACGGGGGAGCCTGGTGGGCTGCCATCTATGGGGTTGCACAGAGTCGGACACGACTGAAGCAACTTAGCAGCAGCAGCAGCAGCAGAGTTATACCTAAATATAAAAGGAAGCCAGTATGAAATTCTAGATTTTAACACCATTCAGTAGAATCCTAAGTTCCCGCATATTTGGGGTTTACTTGCCTGCATCCTTAAAATTCTGCCTGTGGATCAACAAGTGAAGCCTTTTTTTCTAGAATTTTAGTCAGGAAATGCTAAAATTGGGGTCCTGGCAAACCAGTGCATTTTACTCTGGGTAGTGACTTCCACAACCAGGCAGGCTCCTTCAGCTACTTCTGAGCCATGGTTTGTGCCCATTCAGCCCCGGCTAGGTTCTCCTGGTAACCGTGGCCTGCATTTTGCAAGAGCAGTGGCTAGGGATTCCATATCTGAGGCCACAAGTCAGATATCCGCAAGGGAGAAGAAATTGATGGAGAAAGAGTCTGATCTTATGAGGCCACATCTGGATGGGGAAATAAGGATGGGATGATATTTTAGGATGGGCACTAGGTCAGGTTTTGTTTCAATGACTGGCACATAGTGGGCACTCAATAAATGTTTGATGGTATGAGCGGATTCCCTCCAGTTCACTGATAACTCATTGGACCAGCCTTAGTTGAGAACAGAAAGAGGTGGGGGGAACAGAGGAGGGAGAGATGCTGATACAGGATACAGTGGAAGCCGTTGAGCCCTTCTGTTCTTTCTCAATAGCCCCAGATCTGCAGCTGACGAGGTAGGCCTGCACAGCGGAGGGAGGGCCTTTCTAATGACTTTTCAATTAATTGACTTGACGCTGGTGGGGAGAGTGCCAGAGGCTGCAAAGGATGAAAGACATTGAGAGGGGAAAAGCTTTGATGTCACTGCAGTCCTGTTCAGATTCAGAGAGGTTTTTTCAGGAACTTTATATCTTAACCACAAAAGCCTCACAGGGTCGATCAGTCACGCAAGAAAATTTTTGTAATTCTCTAGAATTGGTGGGTGATGAGAGGGTGAATGGAAAGCTAAGAAGCAGGGACGAGGGAGGGGGTGCTGGGGGGGCTGGGTGTGGTTTCTGTGGGTGGTGAGCGTGTGTGATGGGGGCATGGGGCGGGAGAGCAGAGGTGCCCAAGGAGGGGGAGAGGGCAAGGCTGTGTGTAGGTGTCAGTCACATTTGCAGGGCAGCACTATGTTTATGCTCCAGAGTTTGGCACAGACCTGTGTTTTTCCAACAGGTTGTGTTCTCCCAGACTCGGTATCTTCTTACTATGTTTGTTCCTAAAGCTAATCTAATCTACATCTGTCAACTGATACAATCTGGCCATTTCAATACACACACCCGTTGGCATCTTATTCACACAAAATCTAAGTAATCAGAAAACTCAAAGAAGTGCGTTAACATTACAAACAGAATTCCTAGGACTTCTTAACTTTGGCACTAGTGACATTCAGGGCCAGGTGATTCTCTGCTGTGGTGGACTGTCTTGGGATGGATGTTCACCAGCATCCCTGGCCTCTAACCTCTTGATGTCAGTATCACCTCCCTTGAGTTGCTTCATTCAAAACTACCTGCAGACATCGCCCATAACCCCTGAGGGCCAAAACCACCCCTAACTGAGAGCCACTGGCCTAGATACAAGCCTGGTGGGTCCTAGAATCCAACACTGGCTATACTGCTCTGTGCAATTTGGGGGTTCAGATGGTGCCTCATATGTCTTCGGAAACATGCACAAACATTTAAATGAAATGATTGCACATGTGTTGTACAAGAGAGAATTGCCAGTGACCACATAGCCAACCAGGAGATCCATCTTAGCAGGCACTCTGTTCTCGGAACAGCTCTAAATCAGGTAGGATTTTTTCAGCATGGGTTGGTGAGAGCCTATGAAATGGCCACTTTCTGAGGCTCCAGTGGTCAAATATCAGCAATTTTTGTATGGTTCAACCTAAATATAGGGCCTTAAGAGATATGTCCTGAACACCTTTCAAAATTCTCCAGTTCTGGGATGTGGAAATGTTTGCTTAGGCTCAGGACTCTTCTCAGGCACATTTCTCAGGCGAGTCCAGTGTTTTCCATGCAGAGCCTCATACCGCAAGCTAACCACGTTGCAAAACTCCCCTCCAGAGTTCTCTCTTACTCTGTGGTGAATTCAGTATGGCCACAAAGTCCTTTCAGTGATTCCCATTAAGAGGCGGAGACCATGCTCCACCCAGTTGACTCTGCGCTGACCCTGTGAGTTGCTTTGAGCAACAGAATCTGGTGGAAGTGCCATTGTTCAAGTTCCAGAGCTTAGAGCTTTCTGGAGGTCTTGCAGCTTCTGCCTTGGCCCTCTTGACCACTGTCCTGAGACCTCCCTAGATGGAAGCTGGCGTCATTTACTGGAGGATGGGTGGCATGCGGAGGAGAGCTAAGGCACCCCACTAGCAGCCAACACCACCAAACGGACATATTGGACCTTCAGAGTCCTCACCCCCTAGCTAAATCCAGCCACATGAGTGAGGCCAGATAAAGCCAGCAGAACTACCCAGTGGATCCACATAATCATGAAAAATGATGAATCATTGCTGTTTTAAGCCACTAAGTTTTGGGATGGTTTGTTATGCAGCCGTTGATAACTGATACACACGTATTGGCACTATTACAGTTTTTAACAATCTATGAGAGTGTGACTTCAAATAAAGAGCAGCAAAGCCTTGCTCCTCCAGACTGCCAGCTGGTGGGCTGGCATCACTCACCTGCTGAGTGTCTCAGGCACTCACACTAGCCTCCCCTGTGAGCACTGTTCAGTCACATTCTTTAGGAAAACTTCTGGTTTCTATATTGGGGGACCATAAGAAAGGGTCCAAAACTTATGAGTAAAAGCTACAAAGGCCAAATGTCTGCACTATAGAATGATGACATGCATAGCATGTGTACATAGAGGATGCCTCACGTGTCCAGCTCCTGTATATATGCCATGTATCACACACATGTAGCCATTTTCACCATGCTTGACTTGACTATGACACATCTAGGCATGGCGACATGCTGGAAAATATCTTAAGCCTCCGTTTGCCATTGTGACATTTTGGAAGTGGGTAGTTCACACTAAGAATTTCCTCACAAATAGTGGACAGTAATTGACTTTTCATCTTCATGCTTTCACTGAATATCACTTTTGATCTAAAGCAGATGCCTTAGGAAGCCCTTTCTTTATTATCTAAAGAAAGCTGTAGTTAGCACTCACGACAATAATTTTTTGTGACTTCTTTCTTTAATGTTCCATACCAGCCCCTGCTGGGCTTTACTTACATCAGAAGTTCTGTCTTTCTCTTTGCTCATGACATCCCCTGGTTGTTCCTCAGTACAGTTGTGGGTGGATGGATGGATGGGATGGATTAATGAGTAAATGAATAAAGAATGAATGAATTAGAGAAGCTGAGAGCTAGGGGAGAGCTTGGAGTTCATTGCGTTTGGTCTCTTGCTCTGCTTGATGAGTGAGGACACTAAGATTCAGAGATGATTAGCATTTGTGTTTTTTTTTTTTTTTTAATTCCAGGACTTCATTCCTTTAAACAGCCACTTGACACACCTGATTATCTGATCTGTCACAGTGTGTGATTGTGGGAGAGGAGACGTTGAGAATTCCTTCTTGGGCTCAGTGGGACATGCCGTGAACATCCCTGACGTGGGCTGGCTTGGTGCCCTGGGGAGTAGGCTTTTGCCCACCCCACTTGGCCCCGTGAATCCTTGAGGGGCTGCCAGGCCCACCCGGGCACTGGGCAGGCATAAGATCTACCTCTCAGAGTTACATTCTTCTTACTGTTTATCTGCCTGTCAAGCCAAGTCCTTTTCTCAGCCACAGAATGGGAAAGCAAAATGGCCTTTTCTGATATGAAGCTAATAATAGTTCTCATCTTGATTCTACTTAACACTGAACTGAAGATTTGGCCTCTAGGGTGAGGCTTATAGTTAATTCATTTACTTTAAAAATAATTACAGAAGCCATAAAAGAAATGTCCCCATGCGGGCCAAGAACGGGCTGATTCTCCATGTTTCTCAGTAACCACTTGTGTGCTGGGTGCTTGAAAGGATGAGACTGGGGCTGCCCTGCTGCCTGGGGCAGAAGGCGAAGCTGCAGTGGGAGTACTCCACTCTGGGGGTAGCTAAGCCCAGCCCCCTGCCACCCACTCACTCTGTTTTCTCTGCTGACCTAAATGAGAAAGACAGTTGGTTTCCTTCCCCCTCCTCTCAGTCCCCCACACAGACAAACAGGCCGTGGCCCTGGCCGACTGCGCTGGGGTTACGCGCTGTCTCCTCTACTCAAGGGTGATCTATAGCTTCGAAGGAAAAAATCAACAAACAAGCAGAGTCCACCCTGCCCTTTGTCTTGGAGGAAATGGACGGGCTCCCCAGCTTCTATCACCTCCCCTCAGTGTCACCCTGCCCTGAGTCCCAGGGAGAGAGCCAGGGAAGAAAAGAAGCTGTTTCCAGTTGTACACACACAGGCATGTGCAGTGCGAAAGGGGGAGAGAGAAGCTGGGGAACGGGAGGAAGTGGAGGGGAGGGGGAGAGAGGAAAAGGGACCCCTTAAAAGAAGGGAGAGAAAGTGATTCAAATAGTTTTCAGAATGTGAATAAAGCTATTTAAAGTATCTTTCCCCTCACTGTTTCCCTTGCTGTCCTTCCGGATAGAGCTGGAGATGCACTCCCCCCACCCTGTATTTCTCCTTGGAAGCAGCAGATAAGTCAGGCCTCCCCATGGGAGTTGGCCCTCTGCCTCAGTGCCACGTGGCCCCAAGTGTCAAGGCTACAGGATCCCACACTCCCTGTGTGTCGGCTAGCTCACCTGAAGACCACTGGCAGGCCGCTGGGCATGCCCGACAGAGCTGCCCATGTCTCAGCTGTCACAGTCCCAGAGTGTCACCTGGGTGCCCCATCCTGTGTCGAAGGCAGTTCCAGAGAGGGCCTTCGCCTTGGCACATGAGCTGGATGGAATGTTCATACTGGCACCATGGAGAGCCCAGGAGGTCTGCCATATGTATTAGTACCATTGAGGGTAAACCCTGGGTTTCCCTCATATCTCAGTTGGTAAAGAATCCACCTGCAATGCAGGAGACCCCGGTTCAAGTGGCTACCCACTCAAGTATTCTTGGGCTTCCCTTGTGGCTCAGCTGCTAAAGAATCCGCCTGCAATGTGGGAGACCTGGGTTTGATCCCTGGGTTGGGAACATCCCTTGCAGAAGGGAATGGCTACCCACTCCAGTATTCTGGCCTGGAGAATTCCATGGACACAGTCCATGGGGTTGCAAAGAGCCGTACACGACTGAGTGACTTTCACACGCAGGGTAAACCCTAAGTGAGAGCATCCATGTCACATATATACCTGTGTAGTAAGTGGTCAGGAAATATTAACTCCTATGATCTCCTAGCGCCTTGACCATCCTTCAGTACCCCTCCTTCCCCATCCTTCCCTATCTCAGCACCTTCTTTTAATCCTCCTTTGGTCCTCTCACAGTTGACAAGTATTTTTATTTGTTTGGTCACGTCCTTGCTGTTGTTCTACTTCCCTCACTAAACTGCAAGCTCTTAATCAGGTTGATAGTGTTTGCTCTTGTGTCCTCAGTGGGGCCTGGCTCCTGGTAGTTGTCCACGCAATATTTGTTGGTACATGAATGGCTGGCATACCTGGAATGTTTGCAATGTGTGTCTGGAGATGTGACAGGCTATAGCTGGGGATCACCTTGCTTCACTTCCTCATCCTGCCATCACATGCTTCAGACCCTAGTGCAGGCCTCTTTCCCAAAGGAGAAGCTGGAGATCCCTATCATGCTCCTTCCTCACTGTCTTCAGCCACCTAAGGAGTTGGATCTACACCCACACCCTAGTCTGTCATGTATCTATTCACCCTCAAATAATATTACAGACTGTGAAGCAATAAGCTAATGTGGTGTCCATTTGAGAATTTAGCTTGGCACCATTGGCAGTTAATTTCTCCTTTGTGTTACTGGAGACACGCCGATAAAATTAGAGAGGTGGATAGATTTTAGTCTCTTTTCACCTTCCAGACATTCCTTGAATTTTTCTCAGAATGATTGATATAAGACAAATTTCATTTTTTTGGCTTATCCTCCCCCCAACCTTTGTCCCGGCCAAGGGGTGAACTATGGGAAAATCTCATGGGTGGTGTTCCAAACAACTTTCCCTTGATTAAATAACCCTTCTCCCAAGGGCTACTTGTGTGGTTTAAATTACTTAAAAAATAAAACTAACAATCCAGGGTAAGAGAATCAGTCTGAAAAAAATAGGAGGTGACCAACAGACTTGCCCTGTACAGCTGGAAAAGATGTGAAAAGCACGGGCTACAAGCACCAAAGAGGATAAATAAACGTGTCACAAGTGCCATTAAGGAAACACATCTGCACACTGTCAGCAGTGAGGATAAACACACAACTGTTTTCCCTTTCACAGGGAGTGGTGATCAGGAGAGACGACCTGGCGGACCCCATCCAGATTCGCTCCATTTACATCTTCTTAAGACTGAGGGACGGGCACCTATCTAGCCTTGATGGATTCCCAGAATCTCTCAGCAGAAGGAAATCTTCAACAAAAACAAATAGTATTTTCATTCTGATTACAGCTTACAGACAGGAGAACAAACAAGGAAAGAATGAAAAGGTTATCTGGTAGACCTCAGTTGCCCAAGATTGGGATTTTGGATGTGACATCCTTCTCTGGTTTTCTTCCTTCTCCTAATTGCCCCGCCAGTAGGAAGAGCAAATGAAACGGACCTGACTGTCCCTTAGAGTTGCTAAGTATAGCCAGGATTTCTTCCCTTAGCCCACAATCCAAGATGTCCAGGGCCCATCAACTTTCCCAGTGTCTCAATGAGTAGCTATATAAGTTGCGATGAACTGTAATCAGAATTCATGAACAATAACTAGGAGCCTAGGGAATTGTGATGGATCCATTGAAATCCTTATGGACCTAATTTGAGAAAAAGTTCAGATACACAAGGAAATGAATATGACCTCTGCAGATGCCAGCATTCTGGAACCTCCACATTGTGCATTCCTAGGGTTACTGAGAGTTCACTATTTAAATTTTAAATAGAACCTTCTTCATTTTGATTAGTTCAATATCTCTTCTATTGTGTGCCTCAATCAGGGAATGAAATATGATGACTATCTTAAAGCAGACTTAGATTCTAACATCTATATGTCCTTAGTCAACGAAGTTTCAAAATTTGGTCTAGAATGAATGAAACATAATTTCGACCTCAATTTTTCATGCTATTAGAAAGTGGCCAAAGACAAATATGTGATTTCATTTATGTGTAGCATCTTAAAAATAATGCTGGAGGGCTTATTTACAAAACAGAAATAGACTTACAGACATAGAAAACAAACTTATAGTTACTGAAGCAGGGGTGGGGGTAGGGAGAGGAATAAATTAGGAGTTTGGGATTAACAGATACACACTACTATATATAAAATAGATAAACATCAAGGACCTCTACTCAATATTTTGTAATAGCATACAAGGGAAAAGGATCAGAACAAGAATAGATATATGTGTATGTATAACTAAATCACTTTTCTGTGCACCTGAAACTAACACAATTTTGTAAATCAACCATACTTCAATTTATATAGATATAAACATTTTTTAAGTAACCAAAAATTTGCCAGTGCCTCAGAACTTACATTTGACTTTGGAAGGTGCCCCTGGTTTATTAGTTGACATGCTGAGTGTTGCCTTCAAATACCATCATAGAGAAATGGCAGGAACCAAGTCAGGTAGAATTAGAAACCTGTCTTCTCTCCCCTCCCCTACCTTCTCAACTTTATCAAACTGTTTCCTCATCTGTACAAGAGGGTGGGAGTAGAGAGATTAGAGTATGTCTAAGGACTCTTGCAGTACCATCGTTCTGCAATTTAATGGAATATATATATACATATATATATATATTTGTTCAGTTCAATTCAGTCACCCAGTTATGTCCGACTCTTTGCAACCCCATGAATCACAGCACACCAGGCTTCCCTGTCCATCACCAACTCCCAGAGTTCACCCAAACTCATGTCCATCGAGTCGGTGATGCCATCCAGCCATCTCATCTCCTCTTATCTCTGTCGTCCCCTTCTCCTCCTGCCCCCAATCCCTCCCAGCATCAGGGTCTTTTCCAGTGAGTCAACTCTTCGCATGAGGTGGCCAAAGTATTGGAGTTTCAGCTTTAGCATCAGTCCTTCCACTGACACCCAGGACTGATCTCCTTTAGAATGGACTGGTTGGATCTCCTTGCAGTCCAAGGGACTCTCAAGAGTCTTCTCCAACACCACAGTTCAAAAGCATCAATTCTTCGGTGCTCAGCTTTCTTCACAATCCAACTCTCACATCCATACATAACCACAGGAAAAACCATAGCCTTGACTAGACGGACCTTTGTTGGCAAAGTAATGTCTCTGCTTTTTAATATGCTGTCTAGGTTGGTCATAACTTTCTTTCCAAGGAGTAAGTTTTTTTTTTTTTTTTTTAATTTCATGGCTGCAATCACCATCTGCAGTGATTTTGGAGCCCCAAAAAGTAAAGTCTGACACTGTTTCCACTGTTTCCCCATCTATTTCCCATGAAGTGATGGGACTGGATGCCATGATCTTTGTTTTCTGAATGTTGAGCTTTAAGCCAACTTTCACTCTCCACTTTCACTTTCATCGAGAGGCTTTTTAGTTCCTCTTCACTTTCTGCCATAAGGGTGGTGTCATCTGCATATCTGAAGTTATTGATACGTCTCCCGGCAATCTTGATTCCAGCTTGTTTTTCCAGCCCAGCGTTTCTCCTGATGTACTCTGCATATAAGTTAAATAAGCAGGGTGATAATATACAGCCTTGACATACTCCTTTTCCTATTTGGAACCAGTCTGTTGTTCCATGTCCAGTTCTAACTGTTGCTTCCTGACCTGCATATAGGTTTCTCAAGAGGCAGGTCAGGTGGTCTGGTATTCCCATCTCTTTCAGAATTTTCCCCAGTTATATACACCCTGATTTAATTCTGAGCTATTCATTCATTTAACAAACCTGTTTGCGTGCCAGTTCGAGTGCTACTGTGTTAGTCAAGAAAGATAAAAAGATGAATGAGATACCATTCTTATCCTAGAAAGGGTATACACTGTTAAATATGCAATGAACACTTCATAAATGCTGATGAAAGGCATGCAGAGTTGAGGTCACCAGCTGTACCAAATGATACTAGGATTAATGATGCTCTTTAATTTTGCCAACATTCAGTGTCTCCTATTAAAGACTTTTAGCATTTTCCAGCTGTTGGAAATGATCAGAGAAGTGTATACACCCAATAACTATGAAGAATGCTCTCGGACACAGAAGCCCAGCAGGATTCCATACTGTGTTACAGTTACACATGGGTAGAGGTCTAGCCTGGACTAGGATCCATCCAGCCTTCCAGGCACCCCAGCATTGGGTGAGTTGATAGTTAAGGAAGTGGACTTGGAGCCCAACTGCCAGGTTCAAGTTCTGGCTCTGCCACTTACAGGTTGGGTGACCTTGGGCAAGTTATTTCACTTCTCTTAGATCCCCCCTCCGTCAGATGGGACTAGGGAGTAATTGGTTGCATAGGGTGTGTGGATTAACTGAGTTATGACATGTCTAAATGCTCAGTTTCATATTTAATAATAGCTGTTAGCAACTAGAAGTAAGGCTAGCATGCATCCTAACATACAGCCTAAAATCAGCTGCCAGTATTAAGTAATCAAAACTCGTGTTATAGCTGGATCTTAGATGTGTCTAAGATATTTCCTGAGTAAATTGTGTCTATTAAAAATAAAGACCCTGCTTCCAGCGGTGCCTGGCACCTATTAAGTGTTCAAGAGGTGTTAGCCTTATCTATGTTGCGATACATAGATGCAACCCCTACAGTGTTGGAGATGGGGTTTTAAGAGCTTCATTGGAGCTCAGAGATGATGCTCCCTGGCCCCACTCTGTGCAGGAATTTGTGAATGTGTGAGTGTGTGTTGGTGGACAAGGTGTGTGTGTCTCGTGGCTGAGATCAGTCAGAAGTTCTGTTGCAGGAAACCTAATTCAGCTGTGTAAGCCTGGTGAGATTGTGAGATTCAGATGCTTTTTCAACATTTATTGCCATTTCTAGGCAAGAAACATTTCCCCTGATCAGATTGTCTTGGCCAGGAAGTCTTGCATTTCCAAAGCAAGTAAAAACTGAAAAAAAAAGCATTCTCAGTACACGACACAATTTTCAGTTAGCTTCTCAGGAATGTGTGTCATGTTTTAAACGCGAGTAGGTTGATGTTCTGCAAACATCCCAGTGCTTCATATTTATAGCGTGCTTTATTTTAGTGTTAACAATGAAGGAGAAAAAAAGCGGAACTTTCCGCAGGCAATCTTTTTCCTATTTTTTGTCTTGATGCTATTTTGATTTGGAAGCAGCCTTGTTTCTCCTATCTTTTTCAAACACTGCAGGATTCCATTCTCTTGCTGGCCCTTCCCCCCACCAAAGGAAACACTTCAATTGCTTTTATTGATGAGGAGAGGAAAAATCTAAACAACAGGCAACCAAGCTAATGAGAGGCAGGCTGATGTGACAGCCAGCACAGAGCAAAACCAATTATGCCTCTTCGTGTAGGTGTACCAGGTTCAGAAGGAGACAGTGAAGAAGTGTAGCAGATGCGGCCGGCGCCCTGCCCCCACCCCTAAGCCCATCAGGAGGCTTGTTCGCCTCTAGCGCAGTAGGCAGTCTGCTGCCCACCTCCAGCCTCTGACTGCGGTGCACCCACCGCAGCCTTTCTGTCCGAGGCTTCCTCGGGAGCATGCTCCACACCTCTCCACACACACAGCAACCTTCACCCAAAGAGTAGGGGGGATTTGCTGGAGGAATACTCGAAATTCCTCCTCCCCGCTCAGTGGGACAGCCCTGAGAGGCACTCCACGCTCTCTCAGCGGGTCCCCCTGCAGAAGCAAGCTCCCATCACCCACAGTGACTTGCACAGGCTTCCTTCCTTCCCCTGTCTCACCCCACCCCCACCCTCCCTTGCTGGGCTTTCTAGAATCACCTCATGCTCCTAAATCATCCATTTGGGGCTGCTTTTTCGGGGAACCCAAAATAGGGCAAGAACCTAAAACTATTTACCCAATTATAGCTCGTTTCCTGCCCCTCTCTTCTCCACACTGTCTGAACACCAGGATCAAAGTTGGGGAAATTGCAGCGTTTTTACTGCTGTACTCTCATGTGGAATATGCAGTTCTCTTTAGGTTGTGAAGCTAAGGTTTCTTTGGCTGCTGATTTTCATTCATTCACTTGGCAAATCTTTATTGAAGCACCTACTAGGGCAATGGCAACCCACTCCAGTACTCTTGCCTGGAAAATCCCATGGATGGAGGAGCCTGGTAGGCTGCAGTCCATGGGATCACTAAGAGTCGGCATGACTGAGCGACTTCACTTTCACTTTCATGCATTGGAGAAGGCAATGGCAACCCACTCCAGTGTTCTCGCCTGGAGAATCCCAGGGACGGAGGAGCCTAGTGGGCTGCCGTCTATGGGGTCGCACAGAGTCGGACACGACTGAAGCGACTTAGCAGCAGTAGCAGCAGCAGATATCACATACGATTCTGGGAGCAAATCTTTATTGAGCGCTTACTAAGATACCACATATGACTCTGGTTTCTGGGTTTATACCAATGGTCAAAGCAGACAGAACCTCTGCACTCATGATGGCAGTCTCATGGGAGGAGACAGACCATCAACAATTAACATAATGAATGTATGAATGTGTAAAGTCTTTTGTGTGTTAGAAAATGGTAACTGCTCGGGACTAAAGCTGCTGCTGCTGCTGCTAAGTAGCTTCAGTCGTGTCCGACTCTGTGCGACCCCGTAGACGGCAGCCCACTAGGCTACCCCATCCCTGGGATTCTCCAGGCAAGAACACTGGAGTGGGTTGCCATTGCCTTCTCCAATGCATGAAAGTGAAAAGTGAAAGTGAAGTCACTCAGTCGTGTCCGACTCTTAGTGACCCCATGGACTGCAGCCCACCAGGCTCCTCCATCCATGGGATTTTTCAGGCAAGAGTACTGGTGTGGGGTGCCATTGCCTTCTCCGCTTGGGACTAAAGAAATCACATTAAACAAGGGGCATTGGCAGTGGGAGGTGTGGGGGAATGGTTTCAGTTCTAACTCAGCTTGTCAGTCACTTTTCTGTCTCCTGCAGAGGGGAGGCGATGGAGCTTGATTCTGGGACCAGCTGCCCACCTCACCCGCCACCCCTGGAACAGCCCGCTGCTTTCTCCTTATTTTCCAAATCAGCCTCCAAGCAGAAGTTAACATTATTAATAGCCACAAAGGACAGGAAACAAATGTCTCTCATCTCAGCAGATGAAATTTTTTTACTCACATTGACTTCTTTGCTCAAACATAGAGCTTAGGTAAGTCCTTCATTGGAAGGACTGATGCTGAAGTTCCAATACTTCAGCCACCTGATTGGAAGAACTGACTCAGTGGAAAAGACCCTGATGTTGGGAAAGATTGAAGGCAGGAGGAAAAGGGGACGACAGAGGATGAGATGGTTCGATGGCATCACTGACTGAATGGGCATGAGTTTGAGCAAGCTCTGGGAGTTGGTAATGGACAGGGAAGCCTGGCATGCTGCAGTCCATGGGGTCACAAAGAGTTGGATACGACTGAGTGACTGAACTGAATTGAGAGCTTGACTAACAGAAGATACCAAGAAGGAAATGGTCAATTAGTGATGCATGTATGCCAGGAACTGCCTCTCTGAAGCCCAGTTGAACATTCGTGGCCAAATTTGCAAGAGCCCAGACCCCCTAGGGCATGAAGGGCACGGAGGAAATAGGAGAGTGTGCCTAGTCCCAATTCCCCTGTAATTACTCATGAAGCTTAATCATTAGTTTCAAGGGCAGGGGGACAACGCTTATGCACAGTGGAGAAATTTGAGTTTCACCCTCTCCTGCCTCCTGGGGCCAGGCGTACGTAATACTGGAACAAAGGGCTGGTCTCAAAGGTGCAACTTTGGATGCGGTTACCAGGGAGACAGGGAGCAGGGGGCAGTTTTAATATCCCTCCCCACAAGCAGGCATCGGTGGTTAAAGATGGAGCTCAGGTTTCTTATGATTGCACCTATTTCTGGGATTATTCCCAGGGAGGAAGAAAAGTATAGAAAGAGAACTGGCCCAGGCCAGTGTTTGGAGAGGAAGATGGAGGGCTGGTGCTGGGGCAAGAACAGCCACTTTCACCAAAGGGTTGAGAGTAGAGAGGCACCCCAGGGGTGGAAAGAGACACTGGGAGCAGAATTGGGTGGGGAGGAGCCAAAGAAACCACCTCAGAGGGAGGGCGTTTGGGAAACTGGGACCACCAGCTGTGAAGTGAACTGAAGGAAGAGAGACAAGCCAAAGACACAATAGAATCTTGTTGGAATTGGCTAATAATTCCAACAAAGTGAGATTGTCTGGGTCTGGCTTATCCTCTACTGTGTGATTTCTGTGCAACTGCTTGGGGGGAAGGCAGGCTCATCTAGTCTTCGAAATTAAGGAGTTAATTAGGAAATGGGGATTTCCTGCTTTTTTTGAGTTGCCTCTCACCTCCCCCCAACCCACCCGTTTCCCCGCTTAGTGACTTGAGACTGATGAAGGCAAGATCCTGTGTGAATGTGTAGGATGAAACACTTTGTCAGGAAAACAAGCAAATAAATTTGACAGCTGCTTGATGTAGGACAGTCATTAAATTTTCAAGAATGGAGGTCTTCTATTATTTAGTGATGTTAATCTCTCTTCCAAAATAGAAAAAACAAATGGGCTCCAGAATTGCAGAGCAAGAAGTTGTGTTGTTTGCTTTGCTGAAATTTGCCAAGGACTCCGCCTCCCCCTGCTCCCTTTCTTCACAGGGCTACTAAGCTGGGCTTGTCAGGCCAGCATCTGTCAATAATTTGCTTGGGTTTTCAGGGGCTCGTGTTTAGATATTGGTTTCATTTGGTTCCCTCACTTGCCTCCTCTTTACTCTCCCATTACCTGACTTTTCGAGTATGTCCCCACTTTTTAGAGTTGATGATGAACAGGGAGGCCTGGCATGCTGCAGTCCATGGGGTTGCAAAGAGTCGGACACAACTGAGTGACTGAACTGACTGACTGATGAGGGAAATAGGATGAAGAAATAGAACTCAAGTCAGTCATTTATTTTCCTGCCTGGGGGTGTTTCTGGGAAGAAGATTTGGTAGGAAGTACAGCTGAAATGCTGGCCAAAATGAAAGTTTAGAAAATTCTGTGGTTTTCTTTGTGCTGTTACTTAGGAAGGATGACTAAGAATTGATGTATTTCTTTTCCAAGAAAGGCTGAAGTACCACAGGAGATTAAAAAAAAAAAAAGATTATAGAGCAATGTTCCATCTTGACTGTATGCAAGTCTGGAAGTGAGAAGAGATGTCTGATGGGGGCAGGATTGGGGCAGGGATGGTCGACAGGGACTGCTCTGCTGGTGACTTTGTGAAGAGAGAGACCTTTGAGCTTTCCCTCAGACACAGAGGAGAATGGCGCTCTCCCCGGGCCAGCCAGGGCAGAGCCAGACTCTGCACAGAGAGGCCTCGTGGTGTCCTGTGTGGTGCCCCATGGTCTGAGTAAGTGCAGCTCAGTGCTCAGGAGTGAATCCTGCCTTTGCAACTTACCAGCTGCATGACCTGGGTCTACCTCCTTAATCAGTCTCTGTGTGCCTTTGTTTCCTCTTCTATACAATAAAAAGATAATAAACCCAAATTCTAAAAGTGTGTGTCCACAGGCAGACACACACACCCACGTGTGAATGCACACTCCTGATGGCTGCCTGGTTAGGAGAACCTGTGACTGTGAGGCTGAGTCAACTTGATCAGAATCAAATGGGCATCAAACCCACACCTTAACTACCACTGGCACCACATGTCAGCCTACTGACTGACTTGCTGGACTTCCTGTCATGGATTGGGGTTGAATTGTGCTGGGGCACATCTGAACATGTGTCTCATGGCCTTTGCAGTAGAGTATTCCATGAGACTCTCTCTTCATGTCGCTTGGAGTGCCACTCTCCAGTGATACCCCATAGCCAATTCAGTCATAAGTATCATTCAACATATATTTATTAGACACCGGCCACGTAATTCTAGGTGTTGGAGATATTAATACAATAGGCTGCTAATCAGATAAGGCCCCTGACCTTGTAGAGCTTATATTCCAGGGAAGAGAGGCAGACAAGAAACCGTGTCAGATGGCTGTAGAAAAGATGCCACAGATCTGTCGCTCAACAAGGAATGCCTTCACACCCATTCCTTCTTTTATTCAGAAGCTCTCCCCAAGGGCAGTTGCGAATCTAAAGAGCTGCCTGCCCTCCAAGTGTTTACACAAACTGTCCCTCGCCCCTTCCTCTCCAAACTAGGCATCTTGTGTTCAACAGAATGACCTGGGGCAGTTAATTTTGAGTCAAAGTCATTCAATGTGGCAGGGTTCACCAGGCATGGCCACCCAGACAAATTATTTCCGGCAGAGGCATTACACACGTGCGTTTTGCAGGCCTTGAGCTGAACCGGCAGCGGGGGGAGGAATTCCCAGCACATACAGGACTCCAAAAGGAAATGAGGGGAAATCCGCCTTCCTGCTGCCCCAGCCTGTCCCTCTTCATGTTCAGGCCAAAGGTGCCCCCAATTGATTGTAGAACTCCCTGTACCATTTCCTTTGTCAGGCCAGACGGTGGATAAATATCATCTCTCTAGTCAGGATTCTCTGCCATTGAGTGAGCTGTAAGTTGACTCTGATTGAGTTTTCAGGACAATGTTCGTGTAAAAGTTCATTGAGGCTGTTTGCAAACTGGAGGTTATTGATCCAGTTGTGGCTGTGGATGTGGCAACGAGCAGATGTCCCCAACTCTTCCTCTCTCTCTTTGTTTTCTGAGAGGGCTGGAAGTTGGCACAGAAGCAGCGTTGATCAACATGGATAAGCCCGTCACTGAGACAGGCTGTTTGTGTCTGCGCAGGAAGACAGGAAGCTTTCCTTTTGAGGGGATGATGGGTACTGAGGAGAGGTGGGGCGGCCGAGTTTTCTAGATTCTCCGATTTGAAAATCAGGCACTCAAAGGAAGTCTGTCCTTCTGGAGTAATTGCATCCCGACACTGCTGAACTTCCTCTGGGTTTCAGCTTTCACCCCAACCAGGCTCCAAGGCAGGAGGACAAAGCAGAGGGTGCCCAGCGCAGCCCCACAGGCTGCTCCGTGTGGCCGTGGCTCCGCTTCCTGGGCAGAGTAGCTGGGTGTCCTGTTTCTCCTTCTCCTCTTGCCAGACGCCTCTGTGTGCCTCTCATTGCCTTCTGCACGTTGTGTCTACAAGGCAGCCGCCACACAAAGTTGTGTTCTTCAAAAGGAGTTGGTACTATAGGCAAATTGATGCTTCTGAACTGCAGTGTTGGAGAAGACTCTTGAGAGTCCCTTGGACTGCAAGGAGATCAAACCAGTCCATCCTAAAGAAAATCAACCCTGAATATTCATTAGAAGGACTGATACTAAAGCTGAAGCTCCAGCATTTTGGCTACCTGATACAAAGAGCTGACTCATTAGAAAAGACCCTGATGCTAGGAAAGATTGAAGGTGGGAGGAGAAGGGGACGACAGAGGATGAGCCGGTTGGATGGCATCACCAACTTGGTGGACATGAGTTTGAGCAAGCTCCGGGAGTTGGTGATGGATAGGGAGGCCTGGCGTGCTGCAGTCCATGGGGTCACAAAGAGTCAGATACAACTGAGTGACTGAACTGAACCACAGGCAAAAGTTGAGTTTGGCGCTAATATCAGTGTTAACTCTACTGCTCTGTTTTGTAATACAAACAAATCTTGTTAGACCACAGGTTACTTGAGTGGAATCTGGGAGGTTGATTCAACAAGAACCAGAAAAAGATATTGCTGGGAGTGCTGATAGAATGCCTAAAATGCTTCCAATGAGAAAGCATTTTCAGCATTCCCAGTCACTTAAGTGTCCCTACTTTCAAACGCCTCTTTGCAAACAAATAGTTGCCCAAGGAAGTCTTCCTGCATGGTATTAGGTTGGCCTGGCTTCAACACTTAAAGATGAAAAACTATACTTTGGAAAATAACATTTTCTGTCTTACACTCATCACTAGTGTAAAGACGTACCATTTTTTCATTTAGTCTGAATTAGGCTGACTTTACAGTTTGCCTACTGTTGTTGTTTAGCTGCTCAGTCGTGTCCAGCTCTGAGCGACCCCACGGACTGTAGCCCACTAGGCTCCTCTGTCCATGGGATTTCCCAGGTAAGAATACTGGAGTGAGTTACCATTTCCTTCTCCAGGGGATCTTCCTAACCCAGGGGTTGAATCCTTATCTCCTGCATTGCAGGGGGATTCTTTATTGCTGAGTCACCAGGGAAGCCCACAGTTTGGTTATATCATTTTAATTTAAAAAGTAATATAGTTATTTGTTTGTGGCAAAAAAATACATAATAAAAATGAAAAAGTGATGTATACAGTTTTTCAAAAGTGGAAAGTGGCCCCTCTCCAACTGTTCCCCAACATTAACCATGGTTTATTGCTCCAGCTGTATGTCCTTGGGCAGGATACCTAACTTTTCTGTGCCTCAGTTTCTCCATCTGAAAAAGGGAGCTGGTATAAGTACTTACTCAGAGTTGTTCCGAGGATTTAGTACATCGTTTGACATATATTCTGACTAAACCAATGTTAGCTGTTGTCAATAGTATGTACTTTTTCTATACATCAGTGTTGATTTTGCATCCTTATTGGATTCAGACCTTTCAGGGTATGGCACAGCCTTAGTGAGCAGTATTTTCACTCAGCTCTATCTTCACTCAGTAGATAGAGCTTGTGTAAGGAAAGAAGCCCTGCCTCTATTTGGCTGTGTCTAGAGGGATCCAGTGTGGTTCCATTTTCTTCATGGCTTCTAAGAAACACCAAGCCTCCTTGAGTAGGAAGAGGCGGTGACTTAGAATGCACCTTTGGCTCTGAGGAGGGACCTGACAGATAAGGCTCTTCCTTCCCTTGCAAACCCCATGGGGCCTTAATGTAGGTGCCATCACCCAGAGGAAGCTCCAATTCCCAGGAATATGATGGGGGATTTATGGCCCCCAAAATAGCTCAGAGCAATGTAGGTGGAAAGAAGAGGGAGCCAAGATCTCATACTAGATGAGCTAATGGAGAAGTATTTGGGGGTTTAGTTTTGTTTTCTTTTTTTTTAATGACATGGAAAAAATGAGCTTTGGGGATTTTTTTGTGAGTGTGTGTGTGTGTGCCAATTTCACTACAAAAGCCAGAGTAAAAGTATGTCTGTGTGGGCGCCACCTGAGAAAAGGCAAGACCAGACTGGAGAGAGTTGTTTGCCTGCTTGTGTCCCTCTCCAAAGCCAAGGGTGTTTGTTATCAGATCACTTGATTTTAAAGTCTGGTGAAGGAGTCAGAGAGCCTGTCTCGCTGACCTTGTTCCACCTTGTGCGTCCTGGACCGTGTTACTTAACCTCTCTGGGCCCAGGTGTCTCATCTAGTTAAGAAAGTGAGGCTAGAAGTGCTATTTTGGGGGAATGAGAGATGTGACAGTGGGTCATGCTGTCACCTTTTTGGGTGAATGTGGACTTATGTGTCCATTCTCTCCTGGAGGCTTCCTTCCCAGTATGGAGAGCTCCAGGTGCCTGCATTGAGAATGGCTACAAGGAAACCAGAGGACGAGCCACTGCGCTCAAGGGCCTTAGAAACCAAGAGACCGCAAAGCACAGGTATAAAAGCTGCCTGAACGCTTACTGATGCACGGGATAAAATGAGTCACCACAGGAGTATTTCAGAGTAAGATGATAGATGCTGAGAGAAAATATGGCTGGAAACCCACATGGAGTTGACAGAGTGACAGGATACCTTGTCAGTTGCTTTTTCAGTAAAGAGATCAGGTTCCCTATTTGAGCCACGCTCCCCCAGCCACCTTCTATGAAGAAACACAGCCATTTACTTGAGTTCTGAGAGCGCCCCCTGATGTCACTTGACCTCTGATAGGACTAGAATCCACGCCTTGCCCTCTAATCAACCCTCCCTGTCTACCAGGACTTGGGAAGCTGGGCTGAGATCCCATAAACAAAAGCCTGAAACACTAAGACGTGCAGGCGCACTGCTCTATGGCCACGATCAGTCCTTCGCTATGCTGTAGGCTTTGCACAGGCATCGGAGGTTTCTTTTCTGAACCTCTGAGGTTGACAGGACAGGGAATGATAATACATTTTTCTCTTAACTTCTTGAGTGACTGGTTTGTTAGTGAACCATTGGGGGGAGGGCGAGGACCTAATGATTGGATTTCCTCATACCCAAGACAGTGCCGATTTAGTAAGCTGGCATTCCTAGGGGAAGATACAAATACTGTACGTTGACGTATATTAACTTACTGAGTCATTACTATATGCATTATTATATGCAACAACTGCAAATCCTCATTAAAGAATGCAATTTTTTCACTTTATAATAAAGATGAGATGCCTCTCATGCTCTTCTTTAGCTTCTTTCAAAAACAGACTACCCAACCGGTAACTGTCCAGTTGGAGTCAGTGAAACAGGTGCCTGAGCTAATTATTGAACTGAGCAGTATGAAAACCACATAATACCTCCTAGCACAATGCATGCCTTCCCCTCCTCAGCAGGTCTGCTGCTTTGGGGGTAGAGGGTAGGGCTCACGAGGTTTAAGTCCTGCAAAAATCAGTTTGCTTGACCACGCACTAAAAGTGAGTCCTGTATGCAATGCCTTTTGGGCTGAAGCCAATGGTCCACTGAATCTGCTTGGGAACTGATTTGTTAATTATTCTTTTCTTTTTGTGACATTTTTCAAGATAAACTTACTTGGGCCAGCCTCCTAGAAACCCTTTTAAAATGCTAATTGTGCAATTGTGCGAATAATGTAAAAATGAGTCATGTGGCGCACTCAGCACTTGACTAATTAACAAACATTAAATAAAACCTCGCCTAGAAATTCTGTACTGGACTGTAGGAATGGCAGAGTGCTTCACGGAGCCACAGTTGGGCGAGTCTGGTTTTAAGTAAATAGGTTCTTACAGGACTTGGCCAGTGGAAATCAGCTATTATTGGGCACAGCACTATGTTTCGACCAAAGTTGGTGGTTTCAATTCAGGGAATATTTGCTAAGCCCCTGAAGGGTCTGTGATTGGCCTGAGGAAGAGAGATATAAAGATGAATTAGACACAAAGGATGCCCTTTAAAGTTAATAATCTAATGAAAGACAGAGGCAAATATAATAATCAAAGATAGCAGTAGGATGCTTTGACAGGATACCCAACTAATGGTGACTTAAATGATAAAGATATTTAATTATCTTAGAAAATATAGTGTCTGAAGGTAGATGGTTCTAGGGTTGGTTCAGTAGTTTGACAGTGTCATTCACACCAGGGTCTTCCCATTCTTTTGCTTTGCCATCCTCATCATGTGGGCTTTTTGTAGGCTTGTTGTCTCGTGGTTGCAATATGATTGTCTTGCTCCAAATATCATATTCTCAAATGACAGAGCTCATAAACAGTAAGCAAGTAGAAGATTGTGTTCGCTCACATGCTATTTGCCAGAACAAGTCACCTGGCCACACCTACCTGCAAAGGTTTGGCGGGGGGGTGTTGCCTACAAGTCCCTTTGGCTGGGAAACCACTTTCCATCATCATCTCAGTTCCTGTGATCCCTGTAGAAGGGATTTTAAAAGTTTATTGGGCAATGGAACATCTCTGCCACATAATGCAATAAGTGCTCACAATACAGTAAGGACAGATGTGTATTGTTCAGTTGCTAAGTCATGTCTAACTCTTTGCAGCCCCATGGGCTGCAGCACGCCAGGCTTCCGTGTTCTTCACTATCTCCCAGAGTTTGCTCAAACTCACGTCCATTGAGTATGGAAACAGTTAATTCTGCCTTGAAAAATGATGGAAGGTTTTGCAGAGGGGCTGACATTTGAGCGGCATCCCCAGGTAGATGGGGAGAGAAATTGAATCAGGAAATCTGATGGGCGGAGACACAGAGACATGAAAGAGCTTGTCAGATTCTTGTCCTGTTTGTATTTTCTTGTCCTCTTTCCCCCATCTTTTGGTGAAACCTCCATACCTAGCAAGTCATTGAACTCCTCAGGTTCTCAGAGTCCTCATTTATAAAAATGAGGCAGTGGGATTCTGTAATTGTCAAAAGGTCTACAAAGTGCTTTCATTCATTCCTTGTCTACCTTCTGAGTTTTAGGAAGATGATATTACCAAGCAGTCTCACACCATTTCTTACATGAACAGTAGAGACGTTTCTTTAATCTTACCTCCTCTATAAAAATACATTTCTCAGGGGGGCAATGTGGTATTGTAGGCAGAGCGTGAGATTGGGAATCACAGATCTGAATTGAACACCAAACTTTGCCATTTATTCACTGTGTGACCTTGAGAAGACACTTCAGATCTCTACGTGTCAGTTTCCTCATCTGTAAAATAGAGATTATGGTATTTTTCTTGCTTGGTTCTTTGGAAGACTTAGTTGTTATTAAACATGTAGCACAGTGCTAGATAGTTACTAAGATCTCAGTAATTCATCATGAAATAAAAATGGCTGATACACAAAGTTTTAAATGTTCAGTGAGAAATAACTTCACATGCTAGTGTGTATATTTCACAAGGGCAAAGATTTTTTAGATTGATGACCCTGGAGTGGGTAAGGGTCTGGTCAGACAGGGACTCTCAGGGACAGCTAATGGGAAGATGAATTGGTAATGACACTTCTGGAGGACATTGTGGCCATTAGAACCTGTCTGTTTAAAATGTTCAAATCCTTTGACCCAGTAATTCAAAATCTAAGAATTTATGTTTGGTAGACAATCAGTGATATGAACACATAGTATAGTTTCATGAAGTTGTTCATCCTGATGTTATTTGGAATTAAAAGCATTGGAAGCAACACAAATGGCTAACAATAAAGTCATTAAATGAATCAAGCTCCATTCATAGATTTTAATATTACCCAGATATTAACAATCATGTTATTGGAAGATACTTGATGATATGGGGGAAATGGTCATGATATAATACTAACATAAAAAGGGAAGTCTTTAGAACAGTATATACAACAGGGTCTCAGTTTTGTAAAAGCAAATAAATATCATGTTAAGAAAAGTGACTGGAAGATAAAGTACCAAAATGTGGAAATGATTATCTCTGGGTACCAGTAAAAAACAAGGCATTTTAATTTTCTTCTATGTTGCTCTGAAATCTCCAAATTGTCTTGCACTATACATGTAAATGACATGGAAAAACACTTATAAAATTAAGAGAAAATATCAGGTTTAAAAAATTAACCCCCAGAATCAGAATACACTGACCCTAACTCTGCAAGATTACTTACACGTCCTCAAATGAAAAGAAGATTGGAAGGAAATATGTCCATATCATATCAGTGAGTTTCTTTGGATGATGGAATGATAGATTATTGCTATTTTCTTCTTTATACTACTTTGTACTTTCCAACTTTTTCATGATTGGCATATATTATTTATAGGAACAGCAAAAGAAAATTACCACCAGGTAAAATCTATAAAAAGAAGTCCTGTATTGCACAAAGCCATCAGTGCTGGTAGCCACCTGCAAAACGAGGAAGTCTGAAGGCCCAGGCTTTTCCTGCCCCACAGCGTGAAAGTCCTTGAACCAGTGTGGGGACCTGGTACCCATGTTTGTCGCCTCCTGAATACACCAAGTCCCATAATCTCAAAGGCAGGGAAACGAGGCCAGAGTTACTAATGACAAGGCAGATGACTGCATTTTGCTGGTATAAGAAATTGTTGTAGAACCTGTGCTCCAGGCTGCAGGCACTGAAGGGCAGTCTGCTTTTCAAAAAAACCTGTGCTTTGCTGATCAAATAGGTGCTTCTTGCTGGATGCATGGAGCTCTCTGGTGGCCAAGAGGCGTCAGCGCAACATTTTTTGTACTTCAGAACTAAACCCAAGATCTACTAGGTAAACCAGGATGTTTAGAAACTGCTGCAGACTTGCAGGTGAACTTTCGAGCCCTCATGAGGGGTGGGAAAACAGCTGTCCCCATCATGGCCATAATATTTCCTGTGAAGGAGGAACCCTCTGTATATGCCAGATACAGTGGCGCCTTCTCTGACTCCATGGCCGTGTCCAAGTCACTTGCTACTGCTGCGTTTTGTTATAACTTTTTCTTAAATTGCGCAAGACACACCAACTAATGTGTGAGCCTTGATTACACTCTGTGTCCCAGAACTCCATACTGTGGGAAATTCTCCTTGTGGGTTGTTTCTCGAGTGGGTCTTGATAGCATCATACAAGGTTAGAGCTGGAAGGTGCCTTAGAACCAAAGAGGCTGAGCCCCAGTGAAGTTAAGTGGCTTAAAGAAATGACTCATTACCGGCTGATCCAGGGATGGAATCCATTCCAATCTTAAGAATTTTCTCCAGCAGACTCCCCTATTTCCCTGAGACTGCCTTTATCTAAGGTCACCAACTTGAAACCCAGGCTAAAGCTTCAGACTCTTCCTTGTCCCTGGGTCATCTTGTGTTTCTCTCCATTTACATCACACTGACACTGTGACCGTGTGCATCTGAGATGAGGTGGTCAGCCAGTGTGTGTGTGTGTACACATGTGCATAGTACTCTGCAGTAAGTCTATGTATGTAACTGTCAGGGTATTTCTGTGTATCGCTGTATTTTCATTTGGGCATATTCTGTACACTCAACCATATTATGAATTCCTTGAAAGTGATTGTCTGCATCTTTTGTGTTCCAATATAATATTCTCTAGAGGTGTTGGGGCCATTGACACAATTCATTTTACTTTCTTTTGTAAGCCATGAATAGGAATAATGTTGGAATCATTTGGGTCCTTAGACTCAGGACTTTGTTTATAGGATATTGTTCTATATTTAACTTTTGTATTGGCACTGGCTTTTAGAGAAGCCTGAAAATTAGTAGGGACTTATCCCCTGGGTATTCTAGAATGTTCCATTGAGAGGTAATTAAGGTAAGGAAAAAGAACAATTTGTACTGCCCAACTGGCAAGCCAGCTACTTGGTTATGTATTTATTTTTGCTGGAGTAAAAGTTCTTTGAATTCTATTATACTCTAACTTTGTCTCAACAGTTACCAAGGTAGCTTAGTGATGGGACCTTAGACCTTTGCCAATTGGAAGTCTGAGGTTAAGCTTTGAAGTGCTCTCTACAGTCAACCTGAATATTTTCAAATTTATTAATTGTGATGAGTTCTTTTTAAAAAGAGAATGACACATAAACAATCATGTAAAGTGGGCTGGAATGCTGTAATAGGGCACAGTGCTAGGGAAAGAGCAGGGATCAGCATGGGAAGGGGTCATGAAGCCAGATCTACAAGGTTTGTTTTTTTGCATTGCCAAGATGGGAGGGCGAAGTGGACAGCAGTGTGAATGGCACAGACGAACCCTAGATGGTTGTTGAGTATGTGTGATGAGTACATGGAGTTTCACAGGTAAGTTCTGTCAACTTGGGGAATAAATTAGAAATTTTCCATAAGAACTGAAACTGCTCCCCTCTCCCCTGAAAAAGAGAAGAAATAGAAGAAACTTGATCAAGATCATTTAGCAAGTAAGTGGCAGAAAAAAAAAAACATACTTATTATAAGACTATAGTTATTAAAACACCATAGCACAAAGGTTATCAGAAGCACAGACTTTGAAAAAGGACAGGAGTTCGAATCATGTCGCTCACTCTGTTTGTAAGTCTGGGCAAGTCACTGACCTTTGGTTCCCTCGGCTGTAAAATGAGGATACAGCATCCATGTCTCAGAGTTGCTGGGTCCATGAGAAATGAACGTGTGTCAATTACCTAGAACTCTACCTGGCCTTGGTAGGCATTCCCTCCAAGTAGTCCCTGCTTTTATTATTAATCTTCTAAGTGGATTAAGGCCCCCAATGGGTTCCAGTGGGCCCACTGAGAAGAAGCATATTTGGGAGCAGTTATTCCTTCAGTCTTCACGAAAACAGGAGCTCTCAGGTTCCACAGAGAGGACTGGCCCAGCAGTTGCCAGTTCTTGGAACTTGATGATTTCGGAGCTTCCTCTACGTTTCAGCAAGAATTTAATGAGGGAGAAGTTCCCATCAAATCCCAAGAGATACCTAGTTGTTTCATTGAGTGGGAGTGCGAGAATCCTATATACAGGAAAGACTTCTAAAATAAATGATTTCTCAGTGTGGAACTGAGCCCCAAATCTCCTGTCTCCTCCTCTATCCAGATGTCCCTGGACTCCCAAGGGAAGCAGTATACAACTTTGTCAGCAGTGAACTGTGAGCTTCTTACATGGAGTCTGTATCTAATTTACTTCTATATTCCTAATATGTGACTCACAAGGAAGTCTAAGGGTTTTTCTGGGTGGGTGGATAGAAGGTTGGGTGGATGGGTGAGTGGTTGGGTAGATGTATAGACAGATGGATGGTGGAACTGACCTGAGGCAGGATACCTATTTTCTCTGTGTGCCAAGAGTAGAGTTTAATTTTTCAGTTTCTTTTTTATATCTTACTTGTCTTTTAAAATAAAATTCTCACTAAGAAGAACCTATGATATACCAAATAGTCTACCACTGGACGCCTTTTGTGTACCAGGTACGGTATCAGTGAACCCTGAGTTTTTGGATCATTTAATTCTCACAACACTCTATAAGGTTTGCCTTATTAATATCATTTTACAGATGAAGCAATCCATGCTCAGAAAGACTGAAGAACTTGCCCAAGTTCATGTACCATGTAAGTCCATATTCTTTCTGTGCATCACGCAGTGCAAGCATAATTATAGCAAAAGCCATTGATAGCAGTACAGAAGTGAGAAGGAGAGCCACTGACCCAAATATGTTGCTAAGAGGCAGGGGAGTCAGAAGAAGATCCAATGGAAGGAAGAGAGTCTTCACTTGGGCATACATTGGAAGGTGGGTGGCACATGAGAGGAGCTCATGGATCCATGGAGAGAGCAGAGAGGTTCCAGCCAGTCTTGCAGTCCCAGGCTGGTCCTCCATTTGGAATGCAGTCATTGTTTGGAAGGAGTGAAGTGGACTTCTCAGGCTTGCTGGGGACACCTCTGGGACCAGGCTGTTGCGCCTGCCCACAGGGGCAGCCTCTGCAGGCAGGTTCTCAGACGACCTGGAGCCAGTGAAAGGGGACCAGATGTCTTGCATTTCCTGCTGTCCTTGCCCAGATTCAGAAAAAGAAGCAGAGCAGGAGCAGAAACTAAGACATTGATTCTTGTGCATGTGCTTCATCAAGGGAGTGCTCTCAAGAGAGGGAGGAAGGAGAGCAGGATAGGCTAAAGGGAAAAGCTCTGAGCACGTTTGTGGTCTTAGCTGGAGACCAGCTTCAGCCTGACCTCGCAGGAGCAGGAATTGCACTGCAGCATTGATCCCACCTTGAAGCAAGAGGTGACCTTTCGTGTCCTTGGGCCGGTCAGTCATTGGCTATGGGCTGCCGCTGGGGAAGCAGGCATAACCTCCTGGGCTGGAGGTTGACTCCCGTTGACTAAGGCCAATTCTCCAGAGAAGGGATCAACCGTGAGCTTCTGTTAGTAGCCAACACTCATAGCGGCTGGGAAAGAGATTCCAGCCCAGGTAAGGGGATCTGGATGGGGCATCCACAGTACCCATCATACCCAGCAAGCTCCCATCTATGCTTCCGCTGTCTTGGGGTCTGTGTGGAATTTCTGCAGCTATCTTGGCCTCTGCCCTTTTCATCCAAAGAGAGACTGACTTGTTGGATGGGGATAGTTAACGTAGAAGTTTACTCTTTGACCCTGGGGGAGAGGGGTACCAAGCAAGGGTCCCTCCCATGAGCCTGCCAGTCTGGAGACTTTCCCCAGCCACTCTTTGTTGGCCGTCTGCTGCTGAGATCCCCTGCTCATACTCAGCTGAAACTTAATGTTCTGGGTTAAGTATGGCCTAGGGTTTTGCACTCTCACAGCATTTGTCATGCATGGTCCCCTTTGGTGGAGTTCAGCCAACATCATCACCTCTAGGTGATAGTTCCTGTTCCCAAGTTTTATTTCTCCTCTTAGTTCACATGTTCCCCATATTCCTGCTAAGCTCCTACCCAACCCTTCCCTCTCCGTTCCTGTTAATACTTAACTGGAGGCCAACGTTTCTTTGGGCGAAGAACATTGAAAAAGCAATCAAGCTGCCTTGGAGTGCTAAGGGTGTGAGTATTAGTTATGTGTTCAATTCCTAAGAGTGTGCCTTTCCTTTATGCTCAAGATTGAAAGAAACCAATGGTGGTAGACTTTTTTTTTCTTGCTTTTAGGTTTTAAAGATTAGTCATAGGATCGTGTTGAAATGATTCGATTCAGAAATTAGTGATTAACATTTAACTTTCTTAATGGGCAGTTACTCAACAGCTGTGCCAGTGGGTAAATATCTACCCATCATCTATTCCAAGGAGTGAATGTTGAGTCAAACAGTCGCTTGTGTTGGTTCTTTAATAATGGAAAAGTGATTCTTATGTAGCTCTTAGAGCTCTAATTTCCCACCAACTGAGAACTGACAGAAGGATGTTCAGAGCCCTGAGCTGGGCTTAAATTACAGATAATGTGCTCACCTACTCCCCTACTCCCCCACTCTAAAACACACACACAACACTGAAGATTTGCTATACTCACCACTATTCATTGAAATCTGGCAGCCTCCAAACTCAAAGTCAAATATAATAAATCTACTCAGTTCCTCAGTCTGTAGTTATGTGTCAGCCTCTGTTTACCACAAAGCTGCCTGTTTCTTGTCATTATGGATGCAAGTCAGGGTACAGGCAAAGCCAAGATGCTGAACGGCTTTTTCTTTGTAATGCGCTTGTAATTATTCTGCCTCCGAATGGGAAGGGTGGCTTGGGAGAAGTTGTCCAGCTTGGAGGGAGTTGGCAGCTTCCAGTCTCTTTTCTTGTTTGTCTACACTGCAGCCAGCGGGACTAATTCAAATATCCTGAACATGTCCACACGGACACACACAGCATATGGCCTGAAGACTCAGTTAAGGGAATAATGGGCACCGTTTCTGAGACATTCAGTTCACTTCCAACAAGCACATTTTAATCAGCAGACAGGAAACCATAAAGTTGAAACCTGAACCAAGGTTACAGGTGGGGGTCCAGACTTTGATGCTAATCCTCTTGGTATGATCTAGCACACAGAGAGGTCAAAGAGACTTGCACAGGGAACCACTGAGAGACAGAGTATCCACACTGGTAGAAAGAGATCTGAGTGCCTGGAACTTGGGGTAGTGGTCAGGATAGGTGAACTGCTGTGCCAACCACTCCAAGTCTTGGGGCTTCACACAAATCAAGGCTTATTTCTTGTTCATGTCATGTTCCAAGGGAAGAGGGGCTGCGTTCCTCTAGGCATTCAGAGACCAAAACTCCTTCCGTTTGATGGCTTCACTATCTGCTGAAACCTTCTAGTCCTCTCTACCTCCAGAGCTCCTGCATCCAGCCAGTAGATGAGGCCAAAAAGAGCATGGAAGATAGGGTGGGAAGTTTGATGGACATGCCTCTATTCTGGCCAGAGCTATCACATGACCCCACAGCCATGCAAGGGAGGCTGTGACATCCATGTGCCCAAGACATAAAGGGAAATGGTTTTGTGTGAAACCAGCCAGTCGGCTGCACGTGGTTTGAAGAGCTTGAGACCATGCGTCTAAAAAAGGAAAAACAAAAGGGAGCACGGGGAGGGGGAGAGGTTCTGTCCTCCAGCAAGCATTTGGAAGAAAGCTGGAGAAAGAGCCCCGAAAGAGGACAGGCAAGGACAGGCAAGAAACTAGTTAACAGTGAGTGGGTATTCCAGGAGAGTTGCCAAGTGAGAGTAGATTCACTTACACTCATAATGGGAGATAAAAATTGTTCTCATTTGGGTTATTTTGTTCAGGCACAGGCTTCAGAGGGTGAGTTCAACTTCCCGAAGCAAAGGATGAGATGAGAGGGAAATGTGCTTTGATTGAGGACCCAGCTGAGTCAGAAAGTAACTGGGAGAGCAGAGCAGGGCGAGCCCCACTGCGGGCGCCTGATTGTGGCCGACTCTAGGGGTGGCCTGTAGAACCAGAGGCCCCCCAGGCCCTTCATTCACTAGGGCTGTTCCAGGAAGAACAGACTCAAATGAGAGAGGGGCCAGGACGCACACAGGCTCATTTCTTGAAGACTAGGCCCTCCCTGCTCGATTCTCTTTTTCTTTTCTTTTCCTGTCTATGA
This sequence comes from Budorcas taxicolor, assembly GCF_023091745.1. Lineage (NCBI taxonomy): Eukaryota > Metazoa > Chordata > Mammalia > Artiodactyla > Bovidae > Budorcas > Budorcas taxicolor. Next base: position 127,155,463 of record NC_068935.1, on the reverse strand, counting down.
TTGCAGCCACGTCCCAGGCAGCTTTTTTATGGGAGGAGACCTGTGATGGAAGGGAAGGTTCTGGCAGGGAGCTGGAGGAGAGGCAAGGGCTTAGGTAGCGTCGGGGGCCTCCAGCCTGGCACAGGGCCCGGTGTAGCTCTTGACTGCATCGTGTTCTCCCTCCCTAGCAATTCCCACAGGCCCTCTGGGGCGGACCCTTTTGTGGCAGTCTCTGGCAGTCCCCAGTGTGGCTCGCTGTCAAGGCTCTGGACTGGTGCCCAGGAGCTTGTTGGAAGTCCAGACTCCCAGTCAAGAACAGAATTCACTGGCCAAGTGCCAAGATGATATTTTTCCCTCATAATCAAGAACTCTGCCTAGGAAATAAGTTCCACCCCTCTGATTTTCTTCTTCAATCTCCTTTAGAGTAGTGATCATTGAAAATTTTGTTTTTAAAGTGCACCCCTCTTCAAGTGAACTGTTTTATTTATTTAACAGACACTTAGGGTACTTACTCTGGGCCTTACACTATTCTAAGAGTTGTACTAATTTGAGCTCATTGGATCCTCACCACAACCCCATAACTGTTATTATCCTTACTTTACAGGTGAGGACATTGAGGTAAGAAAGGCTTAATGGCTTCCCCATCTTCATGCAGCTCCTAGGTAGTAAATCAAGAACCTGAACCAAGCCCATGTAGCTGGAGTGTGTATTTGTAACTCAACTAGGCCAATTCTTTATATGTTCTTTCCCCAAAGATAATGTGGTTTGCTTTTGTGAAACAGTGTCACACATATACAGAAAAATGCACAAATCCTAACTATACAGCTCAGTGAATTTTCTCAAACTGAATGCCCCCTCAACATCCCCCCAAACAGAACATCACCAGGCCCAGAGGAGCCCTCTCACCACTGCCTTGACCCTGAGGATAACTCATATTTTGACTTTTACCAACATGGATGTGTTTGAACTGTTTTTAGAATTGTGTACAAATGGAATCATACAGTAAGAATTCTTTCATGTCTGATTTCTTTCCCTCTGCAACAACTTTTCCTCTTTTTGCAATGTATTTGTTTTTATTGCTATGTAGTATTTCAGTTTTGGGACATATTGCAGTTGATTTATCCATTTTATGATTGGTGGGCATTTTGCTAATACCCAGTTGGGAGTGTTATGAATACTGCTGCTGTGTACACATCTTTTGGTGAACTGAGACATATTTCTGTTGGGTATATACCTAGAAGTTCAAGATCAAAGGGAATACAAATATTCAGCTTTAGTAGATACTGCCAAGCAGTTTTCCAAACTGGGTGTGCCATCTTATAATTTCATCAGTAGTGCGCAACAGCTCCAGTTGCCCTACACTCTTGCCAACATTTGCAATTTTCCATCTTTTTAATTTTTAGACATTCTGGCAGTGGCATGTATCACTTTCAACAAAAAATAGCCTATTTATAGAAAAGTTTTAGACTTACAGAAAATTTGAGAAATGGTACAGAGAGCTCCCATGTACCCTGCACTGGTTCCCCTACTATGAACACCTTACATTAGTGTGGTACACTTGTTTCATGAACCAGTGCTGATACCTTACCATTTGTGTAATGCTTGTTAAACAGCAAACACACCTGAGAAATGAATACCAATGTTAATATCTTCTCCTAATGTCAAATCGAGGACTATTAGGTAACAGTGTCACAGTCAGCTTTTTCAAATGCACCAGAGGTAGGTTGATAACTCTAGTGAGTTCTTTGCTCAGTAAAGTCAAACCGAACCAGATGATGTGTGGGGCATTGTTACCTGATGTAAGCCCTCATGGTCATTGTTCCTGATCGGGGTTTGTCTAGACATGGACCCTAGAAGCACATGGGGCTCCTGTAAAATGCCATTTGTTGGACCACATCCACCACTAAAAATCAAAACCTCTGGAGTCAAGAATGTAACTTTTGAACAAGAAACTTCAGTTGGTTCTAATGCATGCTAAATCCTTATAGCCTGTGTTCCAGATGTAGAAAATCATGCCCAACTAATAGCGCTGATAAAGTTTTTTAAAATTTTTTATTGAAGGATAATTGCTTTACAATGTTGTGGTCTCTGCCATACACCAATGCAAATTAGTCATAATTTTATATATATTTGTATTTATATTTATATTTATACACACCCTCCCTCTTGAGCCTCCCTCCCCTCCAACCCCATTCCACCCATCTAGGTCATCATAGAGCACCAGGCTGGGCTCCCAGTGTTATATAGCAGCTTCCTGCTAGTTATCTATTTTATACATGTTAGTGTATATATATGTCAATAATGTTTTAAATCCAGGAGGTATAACATTTCCCAGTCTGGGCGTCCAGTACTGAGACACTCATGTGGTTCACACTGTGTATTGGCTTGGCCAAAAAGTTCATTCAGGGTTTTCCATATGCTGTAACAGAAAAGCCCAAATGATCCTTTTGGCCAACCCAGTATTTTACTAAAATAAAGGCTCATGGGCAAAAAGACAGCCTATTAATACCAGAGTCCTAAGGAGGGTGACTCTTGTGTTAGGTTTCCCAAGACCTTGACTACAAAAATTGCACTGGAAAGCATAAATGATACAACTGGTCCCCACTGGGTTAGGAGACTGAGGCAGAGAATTAGGGCTCTTGGCCCCATTGGAATCACAAAAGGAACTTTCACATCAAAGAGGGTGTGGAGAACAGCAGGAAGAGATCAGTGTATAAAATATTCCAATGGCAAATTCCGGAAAAGCAACAGTCAGAGCTAAATGGGACAAGAGACAATACACATTAATTGAAGACGACGACATCGTCAATTTAGTGGCATGTTTATTGAAACAGCCCTTCGTGTTCTAAAAAAAACACTGGGCTACAGACCTCTGAATCCCTGCAGGAAACTCTGCAAATTCCTGGGAGGGAACAGCAGCCCCAATCCTGACTTTAATAACAAAAGGCAATTATTTTTAGTATTTTCCAGTAGATCTCAGCTGTCTGGTATTGTCAGACTCTATTCCTGGAGAGGTGGCATTTAGAGAGGCTGAATTAAGTGAATGGGGATGGGAGGAGAGAGGGGATAAAAAAAACGAAAGAAGATGAAGGAGAAGATGAGTGGGTGCCTATGAGCTGGTACGTCATGTGGCATGGTGGGCCCTGAGGCAAAGGTACCAGTCATATCATAATAAATGCTATGATCAAACCTCTAGGAATAAACACACAGGGACTCTAGATCAAGCCATTTGTCAGACTGATTTCAGAGTACAAGGAAGTGCAAAGAAACTAGAGAGAAAGTAGGTCAATGAGAAATTCTGGTGGAAACACCTGGGAAGCCATCATGGGTGCTGGTGGTATAACTAGCTACAAGGTGGTAAAACCATGGGAGGTGGTGGCATTGCAGGAGGTGGTAGTGGTGGCAGGTCATGGAGAAGAGACAGGGGATGGAGTTCGTTTTCTAAGCTGCTTGCAAATCCCCAACTTAAAGACTCAGCCAGTCTGATTGGTGTGGTGAAGCAATGGGCACCCTATCTCTTTTTGATGTTTTGAAAAATCCTATGAAAGCAGGAAGGTTGTCACGTAGAGAGATGGCTTTGCAGAGCATTTGTCTTTCATGAGGTGGGTTCAGTTCAGTTCAGTTCAGTTGCTCAGTTGTGTCCGACTCTTTGCGACCCCATGAATCGCAGCATGCCAGGCCTCCCTGTCCATCACCAACTCCCGGAGTTCACTCAGACTCACGTCCATCGAGTCCGTGATGCTATCCAGCCATCTCATCCTGGGTTGTCCCTTTCTCCTCCTGCCCCCAATCCCTCCCAGCATCAGAGTCTTTTCCAATGAGTCAACTCTTTGCATGAGGTGGCCAAAGTACTGGAGCTTCAGCTTTAGCCTCATTCCTTCCAAAGAAATCCCAGGGCTGATCTCCTTCAGAATGGGCTGGTTGGATCTCCTTGCAGTCCAAGGGACCCTCAAGAGTCTTCTCCAACACCACAGTTCAAACGCATCAATTCTTCGGTGCTCAGCCTTCTTCACAGTCCAACTCTCACATCCATACATGACCACAGGAAAAAGCATAGCCTTGACTAGACGGACCTTAGTCGGCAAAGTAATGTCTCTGCTTTTGAATATACTATCTAGGTTGGTCATAACTTTTCTTCCAAGGAGTAAGCGTCTTTTAATTTCATGGCTGCAATCACCATCTGCAGTGATTTTGGAGCCCCCAAAAATAAAGTCTGACACTGTTTCTACTGTTTCCCCATCTATTTCCCATGAAGTGATGGGACCAGATGCCATGATCTTCGTTTTCTGAATGTTGAGCTTTAAGCCAACTTTTTCACTCTCCTCTTTCACTTTCTTTTTTTTTTTTTTTTAAACAAACTGGGTTTATTTTTTTTTCTTTTTTTTTCATTTTAAAATCTTTAATTTTTACATGTGTTCCCAAACATGAACCCCCCTCCCACCTCCCTCCCCATAACATCTCTGTGGGCTTTTTAGTTCTTCTTCACTTTCTGCCATAAGGGTGGTGTCATCTGCATATCTGAGGTTATTGATATTTCTCCCCGGCAATCTTGATTCCAGCTTTTGTTTCTTCCAGTCCAGCGTTTCTCATGATGTACTCTGCATAGAAGTTAAATAAGCAGGGTGACAATATACAGCCTTGACGTACTCCTTTTCCTATTTGGAACCAGTCTGTTGTTCCATGTCCAGTTCTAACTGTTGCTTCCTGACTTGCATACAGATTTCTCAAGAGGCAGGTCAGGTGGTCTGATATTCCCATCTCTTTCAGAATTTTCCACAGTTTATTGTGATCCACACAGTCAAAGGCTTTGGCATAGTCAATGAAGCAGAAATAGATGTTTTTCTGGAACTCTCTTGCTTTTTCCATGATGCAGCGGATGTTGTCAATTTGATCTCTGGTTCCTCTGCCTTTTCTAAAACCAGCTTGAACATCAGGGAGTTCATGGTTCACATATTGCTGAAGTCTGGCTTGGAGAATTTTGAGCATTACTTTACTAGCATGTGAGATGAGTGCAATTGTGCGGTAGTTTGAGCATTCTTTGGCATTGCCTTTCTTTGGAATTGGAATGAAAACTGACCTTTTCCAGTCCTGTGGCCACTGCTGAGTTTTCCAAACTTGCTGGCAAATTGAGTGCAGCACTTTCACAGCATCATCTTCCAGGATTTGAAACAGCTCAACTGGAATTCCATCACCTCCACTAGCTTTGTTCGTAGTGATGCTTTCTAAAGCGGCACATAAAGACCAGTCCTGCCCATTCCAGGTCAGAAAATGAGCATTAGTTCCCTATCGAAGTACAGAGTAAACTCAGAAGGAAAATAATAAAAGATCTGGGCATGACAGGAGTGTTTGCTGTGGGCAAAGACTCCTCTCAAATCAAGATAAATGGATTTGATGATGGAAAAGAGCAGTTATCTTCAAAATTACATAATTATTGGATGAGAAGGAGGACATTATGTCTGGGGCTTTAAAAGATGTTTCTGTGTTGTGTTAGACAATCTCACTTGAAAAACTCCTTCAGATTGGCCTGGATACCAGCAGTCTCACGTACATTTTTAAGTGGCTGAAGGAGCATGGCCCCCAAATGATAACATACAGAGACATTTCCACCTAGGATGAACATTTCCACTTAAGTACTTGTTTCAGAAGGGTTTGCTGTTAGCTGGCACTTCCACTGACCTCACCCTCTTACCCTGGGGAAAGAGCACCGAGCCAACAGGTCTGTTTAGCACCCGTGAGAGGGGCCAGCCTCTTTTACCTACAAGAAGGTTTCAGCTCAGAGGCATAAAGTCTGTGTCTTTGGTCATGAAGTGCGTTAAAGAACCCAAATCAAGTTTTGACTGCTGTTATTTAAACATCAGTTCTCTTGTAAATTGGACTTTAAAGCGCAAATGAGACGTGGCCCTGCATGCTAGCAAGGAACCAGGACCAGAAGCAAAGTCCTCCTGAGGAGCTTTGAGCTGTTGGCTAAGATAGTGAACACTCCTTCTAAATAATACAGGCTAGGCTTCTTAAAGAGCACCTCCACCCACCCCACCGCACTACACACACAGCATACACACACAAGCCTGACCAGAGAATCAAACCTATGTGATTTGCAAGGTGTTCCTTGGTGCACTAAGAGATAATCTGAGAAATCCTTTGAGAGTTTTCCCAGGAAAGCACCCTGAATACTTAGAATTGGTGAGACAGAAAAAGGATGGCCAGTCACAGCTTCCTTTCATGTGAGACTTTGGCCTTTGGAAGAAACTGAAGAGGCCTCCTGAACCTCATCGCAAACGGGGTCAGATAGGCCTCTGGCTAAGAAAAGGGAAGTTTGCTCTACTGGAGGCAGCCAAGTTCGCTGGAAGGAAGGAGCCATGGGACGGCACTAGAGAACTGGGGTGTGTGTGCTGTCCAGGGGAGACCAGGTGTTGAGGCATGTGGCCGTGATGGCAGGCAGTGTGGGGGTCCTGGCGTGGATGCCAAAAGCTTCCTGCTGCTTGCTAAGCCACTCAACTTTTCCCCTTCTCTGTCTGAGAACAGCAGTTAAGGAAAAGAAAAAAGTTCAAAGAAGAAAATTCTTTACACTTCTTGAAGTGGGGTTTCTCCTCTGTGTAGGGGGTCCCTTAGAGCACAAGGCTACTTGGCAGCAACCCAGCTACTGTTAACATGATAAACTTATTAAACATTTCATTTCCATTCTTACATACAATCGCATACAGACTTGCATATTTTTTTTCTCAGGCTTTGAGCAGCAGTGATTTCAGGCTCGGGGGTGTAAATCAAGATAAACTGCTTTCCTTCTTTCTGAAGAGCAGGATTCAAGAAGTATGTCGGCCAAGAGCCAGAACAGCCTCAGACAAAACATGCTGGCTTCGTTTGGGGACATTGAATTGATACTTGTAACCATTTCAGACTTCTCTCCAAGATATTTCAGAGCTCAGAAAATAGAACAAAAGGAATTTGCATTCTTTTCTTCTCTCTCCAGAGTCCACAGCTTCTCACGAATGCCTGCCAAACCTGCTATATAGTTAGACATTCATTCAGTCATTCCAATTCCAATTATTAATGGTTCAAACAAAGAACATAATAAAATATAGTTATAAGTGCTCAAAGATGTTTGTGACTTCACACCATGGCCAAGTCATTCAGCCTCTTTAGTTCTAACTCTGACTGGCACCCAAAGCTAGAGTGGCAGTAAGACGGGGGCACATATTTTAAATAGCTACTAGAACTTTCTTTGCCCAAGTCCCTGGGACCCATGGCCCAAGAGGAAAAGAATGTGACTTAGCTTCAGTGACCTCTCAGAGAAGACTGTAATTTCCTTGAGGGCCATGAATTTGCTGCTCTAATGATTTATTATCTGTACCCCCACAGCATGCTATTCTGGGACCTTAATCTCACTTAGACAATATTTGCATCCTGACAATAAACTATGTTAGCAGTACTTTTTAATAAGAGTTAAAAGACATTGGTCAAGTTGATAATAATGTAAGGCATTTTATGTATGTACATGTTAATAAACACATCTCCAGACTGGGAGACAAGTGAAGGGTGCATTGACTGAGTGAAGTGTTTCCCCCACTGCATGGGCTCCTTAGGATATCAGCAGGTCATGCGCGTGTACTCAGTCGCTCAGTCGGATTAGTAGGTCACACACATGTTTCTGTGGTCAAGGTTTGAGAAAACTGGATGAATTTAAAAGAAAAAAGCTAAGTTTCTTTATTGCAGAACGGGTGAGTCTTTAATATCCTGAAGCACATTGTGACTCTAAAAACGAGACTCAATCATGAAGCATTTCCCAAGTTCATTTGACCACAGAGCTCTATTAATACATTTGAGTCTCGGGTTCCATGAAACATTTCAGGAGATGCTGTTTAGAAAGCAACTTCCTGCAAGGGTGATCCTTTATAGAGCAGCCAGGTCAGGCCTCCAGCGATAAAGAGTTTCTGGGACTTCTCAGTGGGCGGAAGGAGGGGGAGGAGTTGGCGAGAGAGGGTAATCAGGTATCTGAGTTAGCAAGGTCTTGAACTCCTTGAGGCCAGAAACTCCATGAGGACCCTTTGAGGTCACTTTTAACAGCATCTGGCATGAGCCTTGGATACTTGATTGTTGAGTGAATGAATGAATGAATGAATGCTTTCTCCAAGCTTGAGTTAAGCCAAGCACCAGATAATCCTGATTATCCTTTGAGTTAAGGTCATATGAGAATATAAAATACATTTGGATTTGAGACCCCATACACTAGATAAATAACCAAATCTGGTGAAGAAAATACGAGAACCAGCCCACCTCGGGTATCCCAGACTGTAGCCTTACCCCAGGAAAACGCTCAAAAGCAGTGCAGGTTGGGGCAAGAGATGCCTGATCCTCCCCACTTGGACTTCAGAAAGATGAAGGCATGTGTGCTCACAGCTTGCGGGGGGCTTTGAGGGTAGCACGAGCATAGTCTCCCTGCCCCTGGGCTAATATGACGGGGCGCTGATTCTCAGACGCAGGTCCTGACACATCCGCGTGTCACTCGTAAGCTCAAGTTGTAAGCCTGAACTTTGTTATTCAGACTTTGTTATTCATGACAGACATTTGGGAATGATTTACTTTTAAATATAAATTAGGGTGGATTTAAGGCTACAGCCAACATCACTTTCATCCCATTTTGATATGCTTTCTTGAGTGGGAGAGAAACAAGCTTGCTTACTAGGAACTGGAAATGTATGCTCCATCCTGCAGCAGAAACAATGAGGGTGAAAGGGTGTTCTCCAGGCAAACGCTGAGCCAGGAAATTAGGTTGTTGTTCAGTTGCTCAGTCGTGTCCGACTCTTTGCAACCCCATGGACTGCAGCATGCCAGGCTTCCCTGTCCTTCACTATCTTCTGGAGCTTGCTCAAACTCATGTCCATCGAGTCAGTGATGCCATCCAACCATATCATCCCCTTCTCCTCCTGCCTTTAATCTTTCCCAGCATCAGGTCTTTTCTAATGAGTCAGCTCTTCGCATCAGATGGTCAAAGTATTGGAGCTTCAGTATCAGTCCTTCCAATGAATATTCAGGACTGATATCCTTTAGGATGGACTGGTTTAATCTCCTTGCAGTTGAAGGGACTCTCAAGAGTCTTCTCCAGCACCACAGTTCCAAAGCATCAGTTACTCAGCACTCGGCCTTCTTTATTGTCTAACTCTCACATCCATACATGACTATTGGGAAAAAATGTAGCTTTGACTCTGTGGACCTTTGTTGGTAAAGTACTATCTCTTGCTTTTTAATATGTCTAGGTTGGTCATAGCTTTTCTTCCAAGGAGCAAGCGTCTTTTAATTTCATGGCTGCAGTCACCATCTGCAGTGATTTTGGAGCCCAAGAAAATAAAAGTCTGTCACTGTTTTCATTCTTTCCCCATTTATTTGCCATGACGCAATGGGATGGGATGCCATGATCTTCGTTTTTTGAATATTGAGTTTCAAGCCAACTTTTTCACTCTCCTCTTTCACCTTCATTAAGAGGCTCTTTAGTTCCTCTTTGCTTTCTGCCATAAAGATGGTATCATCTGTGTATCTGAGGTTATTGATATTTCCCCCAGCAATCTTGAATCCAGCTTGTGCTTCATCCAGCCCAGCATTTCACATGATGTGCTCTGCATATAAGTTAAATAAGCAGGGTGACAACATACAGCCTTGACATACTCCTTTCCCGATTTGGAACCAGTCTGTTCTTCCATGTCCAGTTCTAAATGTTGCTTCTTGACCTGCATACAGATTTCTCAGGAGGCAGGTAAGGTGGTCTAGTATTCCCATCTCTTGAAGAATTTTCCACATTTTGTTGTGATCCATGCAGTCAAAGGCTTTGGCATAGTCAATGAAGAAATAGATATTTTTCTGGAATTCTCTTGATTTTTCTATGCTCCAGCAGATGTTGGCAATTTGATCTCTGATTCCTCTGCTTTTTCTAAAACCAGCTTGAACATCTGGAAGTTCCTGGTTCACATACTGTTGAAACCTCACTTGGAGACTCTTGAGCATTACTTTGCTAGTTTGTAAAATGAGTGCAAATTGTGTGGTAGTTGGAACATTCTTTGGCATTGACTTTCTTTGGGATTGGAAGGAAAAGTGACCTTTTCCAGTGCTGTGGCCACTGCTGAGTTTTCCATATTTGCTGGCATATTGAGTGCAGCACTTTCACAGCATCATCTTTCAGAATTTGAAATAGCTCAACTGGAATTCCATTACCTCTACTAGCTTTGTTCGCAGTGATACTTCCTAAGGCCAACTTAACTTTGCACTCCAAGTGTCTGGCTCTAGGTGAGTGATCACACCATTGTGGTTATCTGAGTCATGAAGATCTTTTTTGTATAGCTTTTCTGTGTATTCTTGCCACCTCTTCTTAATATCTTCTGCTTCTGTTAGATTCATACCATTTCTGTCTTTCTTGTGCCCGTGTTTGCATGAAATGTTCCCTTGGTATCTCTAATTTTCTTGAAACGATCTCTAGTCTTTCCCATTCTGTTGTTTTCCTCTGTTTCTTTTTATTGTTCACTTAGGAAGGCTTTCTTATCTCTCCTTGCTATTCTTTGGAACTCTGCATTCAGATGGGAATGTCTTTGCTTTTCTCCTTTGCCTCAGTAAAGAGTCCTTAACTGCACTTAGGTCAGCGAGTAGCTTGGTTAACAGAGATTGGCTTTCCTTTCTTTGGGGTTCCTCTAGTTTGCCCTGGGGTGCAAATCATGAAGCTTCCTTCCTGTGGGGGCCAGTACTATAGCAGTCCTGAGGACCTGTTGCTCGTGGCCTTTCCGTCAGAGGATCAGCCCTGTTCCAGTCCTCAACATTTGTGACCCAGGAAGGCCCACCCCTCTCAGGAGTTCCGAGGGCTATCCTTTGCTCCCATGCCAGGATGGGAGTCCTGCTTTTCCCCAGTTAGCAGGGACTGGCAGGCTTCCTTCTATGGAAGAGTCCATCACTGTGGATAAGGGGTTAACAGAACCCTGCCCCTTCCCTGTGGAAATCGGTCCCTGTGTTAACTTCCTAGCTCTGTTGCCCTGGAAACCTGGTAAAGGTGGAGTGTCAGCTGTGTTACCAGGCAATATTGCTTATAGTAAAAATGGCCCAGTTGTGGAATTGCTTCTGGTGCAGCAGAATTGTAAAGGAATCTAAATACCTGGCAGGAAGCCATAACTTGGGGTTTCCCTGGGTACATAGCACTGGGTGCCGGCATGTTCCTTCTGGAGCCCCTGGAAACTCCAGTTGCTCACTATATTAGATATTTTTGCTCCCGTGGGGCAGGGGGCTTCTAGCCAAGATGGACCCTGCCCTCTTTGATGTGCATCTTGTCTGCTGGCACATAAGCGCCTGTAAGGACTGCCACAGATGAGGGGTCAGCATCAGAGGCTGCTCTGCTCCTCATCAGTTCCCTTCTCAGTTGACTCCCACCCTGGCTGTGGCCTGTGGTGGTCCCAGCAATCAGACTGTTCTGTTAAACCAGTGGAGGCCACTGGTAGGTACTGTGGGCGCAAAGGCTGGGCATGCCCTGTGTCCTTGCCAGGGCTGCCTGTCAGCTTTCAGAACCCGTGAGGGTCTGGCCCTTCAAGTCTCAGCTTACGTCAAGTCCTTCCTCTGTCAGTGGGAGACACTCAGAGCCCATTTCCATCTGAAACAACCCGGTTGATTTATCTTCCTGCCACAGAGGTGACCAGTTGGAGGGACAGAAAAGGATTTCCACCCTCAGTTTTTCTAAAAGTTTTATGTTTCCTATTTATGGAGGAGTTCCTTCTGCTTTTAAATCTCTCAAATACCTTGGCACTTCCAGAAGCCTCCTAACATACAGGCTTTGGATGGCTGGAGCAGATTTTCAATGTTTCATTTTATTTGGTACATTCAGCTCTGCTGCTCTTGTGGGTTCATTGGCAACGGTTCGGACTGTCTTGCCTCGTTTAGTAAGATGGGCTTGGCAGGGGCATTTCAATCGCTAACATTTATTGAGCATTCGTTATGAGCCCACAACTGCCCCCAAGTGCATGATGTGGTTTAACCTGTAAACAACATCCCTATGAGGTAGAAGCTATTATTTATTATTCTCATTTTAAAGACCAGGCAGCTGAGGCTCTGAGCAGGTGAGATGGCTTCCCACAGGGCCATCCAGCTCATAAGTGACAGAGCCAGTGTTCGCACCCACGGAGTCGAGTTTTTTTCTCCTGCGACAAGCTGCCCCTCCTAGTCTCACAGGGAAGGCAGGATTTTGCCCAGCTTTGGGGAGTTGAGGATAGAGACTGACTGAGAGGGCCTCTGGTGGTCCCTGGTGTGCTTGTTCGGTCCAAACAGCAGCTTCCTCACCCAACTCCAGCCATGCAGAAAGTGGAAGAGGTTTTAGTTTCCTGCCTCATAGAGGAAGTTAGTGACATCCCACGAGCATTCATCCAACCACTCAGCACCTGCCCTTTAGCGCCGCAGTGCTGGAAAGACTACAACAGTGAGCCGAAGGGCTCCAACTCCCTGTCCTTGAGGAGATGCCATTCTGGTGTACATCCTGATCAGATTCTTCCAGCCACAGAGATGAGGGAGAGGAGAATCAAGGATGGGAAAATAAATGGAAAAGCAGGGAATGAGGAGGAAGGAGAAATGTTCCAGGAGTTTCTGTCTCTCCCCCATGAGGAGTTTTCTGTTTCCCAGCCAGACTCTGCCTCCCACCCCCAAGCCAAATAAAGTCTAATCACTGGTAGCACAGCCCAGTGTAATTTTCTGGGCGACGGAAATGTTCTTTATCTATGCTCTTCAACAGAGTAGCCCCTAGCTTTAACTGTCGAGCATTTGAAATGTGGCTAGTGTGACTAAAGAATGATTTCACTTTAATTAATTAAAATGGAAATATAAATAGCTATGTGTGACTAGTGGCTTCTGTAGTGGACTGCACAGCCCTAAAACTTTCCTACTTGAACATGGCATCAAGCCTTCTCCTTCCAGCTTAGTCCACATGATTCTAAGTTCCTAAATTTCACCAGGGAAAGTTTGAACAGGAGACTAGAACTGCAGCTTTCAAATGTGCACTGTTGGATTAAAACTTAAATCCATGAACATTGGCCACAAAACCCTCAATTCAGTCTTTCTCTTCAGAGTTGAATTTCTTCCCACTGCTACTTACTTCAAACACATTTCCTGGTAGCTAAGTAAAATAGGAGCTGCTTCAAATAAGTCTTGTTTAAGGCAAGTGGAAAGTAAGAGAAAGGGCAGGAGGAGAGTGAAAGAAAGGCTGATATTGTAGTATCCTACCAATCTTTGTTTCTAAATTGCAGCAGCCTTGAAAGAGAACATTAAGATATCTTTTACTTTCCAGCCTGGCTTCTCAGAAAGAGAGAAACATAAATGAAAGCCCGCTTTGTGTGGCTATACTGTGACTACAAAGACAATGGAAAAATTTTTTTTGCAGGGGGGAAGGAATATCAGTGTGTGTGTGTGTGTGTGTGTGTGTGTGTGTGTGTGTGTGTGTGTGTGTGTGTGTTGAAGGCCTTATTACTACAAAGCCATCTCACAGTTAGGTACTGTCCATCTTGTCGCCATCTTTCTAAAAATAATTAACGAGAGTAATTTTTTTTTTAACCTGCTGCCTACACTCAGGGCAATATCTTGGAGCTTGAAGAATTTAACCACCAGTACCCACAGCCTCAGGCCCTAGCTGACCGAATCACCTTGAAAGCTTAGCATTTTTTAAAGACAGAATCAGACGTGGAACAGTCTGAGCTGTGGCCAAGGTTGGTCTTCACTTGAAATGTACCCGCCCAGCCAGGAACCCATTTGATTGGTCTGAGCCCACACTGTATAGTTATTAAATATCTGTAATATCACCCCCAAACATTGTGGCTTCGCCCAGCCTCCAGGCAATGAAATTATTTCAGTGGGCAGGCACAGAGCCACCCCATCATTGATTTCTTTAATGTCAAATTGAGTCAGACAGTGAGAGAGACAGATAGGCAAACAAATAATCACAGTATGGAAAATCCTGAGCCAATGCTAAAATGGAAGTGGTTATAAAAAGCTGTGGGAGGCAGAGGAGGAAGTCTTTACTCTGACATGGGGGTATTGGGAAAGTGTGAAGAAGAAAGTGATATTTGTCTGGGTCTTGAAGGATGAGTAAACATTCATCAGGACATGGGACATTCCAGGCAGAGGGCAAATTGAAAAGCCCCAAGGTGTAAAAAAACAGAGAAGAATTAGAGGTGCCACAAGTTTGGAGCATAAAGGTTGGGTGGTGGTAGTCAGAGTGGGGAGTCCAGTAGGAGATGATGTGGAGGGTCTGTGTTGGTGTCATATTGTGAAGTGCTTGGAATGCCATGCCAAAAACAGACTTAAATCTGTAAGCAACAGGGAGCCAGTCAAATTTAGCACAGAAGTGATGGTGGGGTTTGAGTTGAAGGAAGATGACATATAAAGGCCTGGGAGAGGGAGAAATGGACTTGTGTCAGGGAAACCAGCCAGGAGGCCATAGTTAACATGACGGTTAAGGGGACCATTGGCCTCTGGCAGCAGCTGAGGCAACAGAAAGAAAGAAATGAATAGAGTTGAGAGCCATTACGAGATAGGATTCAGAGTGATTGGTTGTTGTATTCAGAAGGCAGGGAGGAGATGAGGGTGGTTCTAGGGATTCCAGCTCAGTGGACCTGGTGGGCGTGGACATTCTTAACTAAGATGTAGCAGCCTAGGGTGGACATGGGGTTTTCAGCCCCAGATAGGAGGTTTTGGAGGTGCTTGTTCCAGAAGGTGATGGTAAACCCATCAACCTGGTATTCCAGCCTTAGAGTTGGGTGTGAAGACTTCCCTATTTCAGTTCTTTCTGAGTTGTTAATGATCTGCTCTATTTGACTGACTTTCTTCATTCATCCATTCAAATGATCAAGGTCCCACAGTGACTGTACAGTTTCTACTTGAGAAGGACTTAAGGATGACTGCCTATCTGGAAGAGGGCTCCTCGGGAAGTGCTATTGTGTAGGAAGCATGTGGCCCTTAACTGAGTCATATATTACAGGTTTATAAAAATAGGGCAAGGGAAAAGACAGATATAAAAAAGTCATTATAGAAATATTACCAAAACACAGTTCTTTACTTCCTACATGAGTAATGTCATCAGCTGTCCAGGACTGATCAACACAAAATGAAGGAAACAGACGTGATTAATGAAAATGCTTAGCACCATACTTTGTGCTCATTGAAAATGATACTTAAAGGGTTTATAGAGGCAGAGTTATTATTCATTCATTTCAGGGAGGTTTTGGTGGGAGTTGATGGAGACTTGGAGGGATGAGCACCCCTCTAAGCTGTCCTTTGGTGCCACCATGATAAAGACTTCATTTCAACGTGTCAGGCTGAATGGTTTCTTCACGGACATCCAGATTTATCAACTGGTGGCCACATTGCTTCTTGAAAGATCCTGTTTCCACTGCAGACATTTAGCTATTGGAGCATTGCTTGTTTCTCCTGGGCTGGATTCTGTATCTGTTGAAGTGTTTCTCTCATGAATCATTTACAGGATATGGCCAAAGTGATGTAACTTTGTCCCCCTGTGTTAAGGATTTTATTCCCTTTTGTCTAAGCGGAGATAACCCTCGCCTCTGGAGAGGCTGTGAGACGGCATTGTAGGCAGTGAATTCAGACCCCTTCTTGGGGCTGTGGTCTGCAGACTTCACTCCGTGTAATCACACAGATCTGTAGCCACTCCTCGTGTATGAACTTTGGTGAAGTCTGCTAAAGATTACAGCACATATGCCCATTTAGAAACTTTTACTGGCTACTGTTTTGTTTCAGGATGGCTGGTGGAACTACAAATTGAGCTTAAGATGTATCTTGAAACCCTTTAGCCATGCCCCACATTTGATCAGAATCAGCCAGTTCCTTTGAAAGTTATCAGGAAACAAATAGGGGAGATAAAAGCAAAATGCTGAGTGGCTGAGGTGAAACAGACCCCTTGTTTTGGTTGGTTATTTGATCTCCAACCATATCCTGTCATTAGGCACATTGTCAGATTTAAGAACTAATTCCAGACTTGCATTTAAGTGAGGGAAGCCAGTGAGCGCAGTGGAGGGGAGGGGGAAAGCCGCACCATTCATTGGATTCCTCCCCCACCCTCTGTTTTCCTTGTTCTTGAGGCGCCTCCTGTGCTCAGGGCCTCGGCTATGCCTGCAGAAAGGGGCACAGGGACCTAGATCAGAGGGCAGACTGGGGATGGCCCTCCCATAACACAAACATAGCATTTGATTCCCTGGGCAGCAGTTGAGGAGAAGAACTATCAGAGGGAAAGAAACAGTTTTTAAAGTTTTCTTTTTTACCTAATAAAAATGTGCTTGGGTTTTTCATGATAAAGTTTGGCTTAGCGGTGTGAGTTCCATTTAAATTCCCACTCGTTGGGAATTGAAGGAAGATTGTAGAGCAGAAATCTCAAACTTCCAATATCTTCAGCAAACAAGAGCCAAATGACCCAGGTGTTTAGAAGAGTCTGTATCAGGTGACTGAGCTTTGAAATATCGTTTTACCAGCAGAGAGCGCTTCTCTTGGTTTCTTTGTGAATATGTGTCCCCTTGAGCCTCAGATCCACAGTGTCCAGCCATCAGGCAGGGGAGCTTGTCAGAGCTGTGTATTCTCTGGAAGCAGAGACACGGCCGGTTAGAGAACTGTCAAGGAAGCAAATGATGTGAGTCTCAACCGCTGTTCAGATCCTGTGTGCTGGAAGTAAACTAGAATTTAACTTTCAGGAGAACGTAAATGCACATTTGCTCAGCGAGATTCAATAACAGTTTCTTCTAGGACTTTGATCTCCCCCAACCCCTCACTCCAGCATTTTATTATGAAACGTTTCAGACAGACAAAACAATTTTTCCAGAGTACCCAGCATCACCTAACTGGAACAAACAGCAAGAATTTGAATCAGATGAATTTGGACACCAAATTTACTTTGTGTAGCTCCCCATGAAGCTTCAGAGAAGGCAGTGGCACCCCACTCCACTACTCTTGCCTGGAAAACCCCATGGACGGAGGAGCCTGGTGGGCTGCAGTCCATGGGGTCGCTAAGAGTCCGACACGACTGAGTGTCTTCACTTTCACTTTTCACTTTCATGCATTGGAGTAGGAAATGGCAACCCACTCCAGTGTTCTTTCCTGGAGAATCCCAGGGATGGAGGAGCCTGGTAGGCTGCCGTCTCTGGGGTCGCACAGAGTCGGACACGACTGAAGCAACTTAGCAGCAGCAGCAGCCTTGAAGCTTTAGATGCTTTTTGTTATTGTGAAAACGTGGTTGTTGGTCTTGTTGAAGTAGACAAACGCTGCCTTCTGGCACTTGGAGCACCATGTGTATGAAACGTGCCCCTCTGCCCTGCCCCCAGGTTCTGCCAGTCATCCCTCCATGTTCCTCCTTCCTAGACCCCAAATTTCCGAGCCCCCTTTGGTGTTCCCAGGGTTTCCCTTGTGGCTCAGCTGGTAAAGAATCCGCCTGCCATGCGGGAAGACCTGGGTTTGATCCCCTGGAGAAGGGAAAGGCTACCCACTCCAGTATTCTGGCCTGGAGAATTCCATGGACTATACAGTCCATGGGGTTGCAAAGAGTCAGACACAACTGAGCAACTTTCACTTTCACTTTGGTATTCCCTGTCCTTTTCTTCCCCATGACCAGCTGGATCCTGACAGGTCACCTGTGGGAACAGCCCTCCCAGCCTTCTCTGATCCTTTTGGCTACAGCTGCCCTTCTGCCCCCAAATGTGTTGAGTGTTTTTTCTAGACCAGACCCCATGCCAAGCACTTTCCGCATATTATCACATTTAATCCTCGCAGCAATTCAGTGGGCAATATAATTATTATCCCCATTTAACGGATGGGAAAATAGATCCCTATGACTTTATTCCCAGACTGCTGTGCCATTCATTCTCCACTGGACCCTGGACATGCCTAGGAGCTTCCTATTTCTGGGCCATTGTTTCCCACGTTTAATGTGCCTTCCTCTTGTCACTAACATCCCAATTCTACTCATTTCTCCAGGCCAGCCCTGGCTTCCACAGCTGGAAATGATCTCCCATCTCCCCTTCAATTATAGCTCAAACTGCCGGTACCACTCCCCCGGTTCCTCTCAGACACAGCCTTGCGAGTGTTTTTTTCCCCCAATGTGCATGGCTCATCTCCCAAACTAGGTGCATGCCCTCAGCTGTATGGATATATTGGCTGGTTATTTTTCACAAGTGACCAGTGTTGTCATCACTCTTGCACACCTCTCATAGGAATGGCATGGCAGTGACATTGAACCAAAAAGGGCTGGTGCGCAGGGGCGGGTGAGGGCGGAATCTCACTCTCCATCTTCTAGATTCCAGAATCAAGATCTGACTGGCCATTTTTACCAAAAGTAGTAACTCCCCCAGATTCGGTTCATTTGGGGCCCTGGCTTCATGTCCTTTAGACCTTCCACTTGTTCTGATTGTCATAATGTTTTCAACAAGGGGTCTTCCTTTCAGCCTTTGCATGTGATGAAAGCAGCATTTTCCTGCCCTCTTGGCAGTGCTTGAGGACCTGAGTTTCTGAAGGCACCTGTCATGGCACAGTGGTGAGAGCAAAATGATCCGTGGTGTCTGACTTCAGCCCAAGTCAGTGTGTCAGCACACCCCCACTTCTGTCTCACTATTTCCCCTAAGAGAAGACCCTTCCCCTCCACAGGACAGGGGCTTCATTCAGTTCCTCTCAGCATGTCCTTTTAAAGACATATTTGTAATTGACTGTGACAGTGGGATAAATACATAGAGCGAAGTTAAGCTCTAGGGGCTTGCACTGTGGCTGATGGTCGACTAGATCATTCTGACCAGTGAGTCTATTGAAGACAACTAAAAATAATGGCTAAAACATAAAGTTTCAGCTCCCACAGCTCCTGTGAAATGGAATTAATTAATGGTTTTGTGGTTTATCTGCTGGTAAACCTTCTCTTTCGCTTGGTCTGCACTTTTCTTTTGGGGGGTGGGAACAGGAACAGAATGTTTGGCTTGTTCTTGGGAGATTAAAAGCAATGCCTGGTATCACTTAGTATGGATCGGGGTGGGGAGGTGGTGTTAAAATGCTGAGCGTCTCTCCAGAAGGTCTGCATTGTTGAGAAGTGATCCGGGCCGAGAGAGAGGATGAGTGATCGCTTGAAGCAGTGGCCCTTACTTTTCAGAGGCACGGAGCTGTTGACAGAACAAATAATCACATCGAAAAGACTTTGAAGCTCCCCACATGGTGAGCAGACGAGGGGCCACAAGGCTCAGCCGTAAACGCTGGAATTAGTTCAGAGAGCAGAAGGAAGGACTTGCCTTCGCTTGAAGCCAAAACCAATCTGAAACCACAGAGCCTCAGCCTGAGGGCTCGGCCAGAAGCTGGCTTTTGAAACCTGAGCTCCTCTTGCCGTGGGGGTGGGCAGCTGGGTGGGTGGGTGCGGGAGTCTGTGTCTGTTCCACTTGTATAAGCAAACCTCTGATAATTCTGACCCTGCAAAAATTACATAATCCTTTCATCACAGTGGGTTACATTTTCCAAGGGCAGAGCTTTGACTTTCCACCGATCATATATTGTTAGGATTCGAGTGCCCACGCTTAGCTTATGTTTATTCTATTTCCAATGCCTCACATATTAAGTGTCAACAGGGTACACTCGTGGTCCCTCCTATTTGAAAATGAACTCAGGAAATTCCAAAATGAAGATATCCCCCTTGGCAATTTCCCATCTTTGTCATGTGATAAAGGATTTTGGTAACAGCTCAGGCGAACGCTAGGCATACATGGGTCTGCAGGTCTATTATCAGTGTCCTGTGTTAATCTAGGCTTTCTTCCAAGGAGTTTGCTGTGCTGGTTTTTTGTTTTTACACATTGTGTCAGATGTTTTCTTCCTCCCGTGTTTCTTAATCTTGCTTCATGACAACACCATTAACTCCTATCTTCTCTTCCCTTACTGCCATAATAGCCCCATCTTCCTCTGAGGTGGCATCTGCACGTGCCCCTCCTTTGCCATTTTTCCTTCTGCCATCCCAGGGCAGGCTCCAGTCATTTCTCACTTGGAATAATGCCATGATCTCTGTGACCCTGTCACTCTTGTCTTCTAACAGTGTGCTTGTCCTAAAGGACCCTTTGGTGTATGTGAGTCTCAATCATCTGGCCTCTTTGGACGTTTCCAGCATCATCCATTGGGACTTCCCTCCTTCACCCCCTCACCATTCCCTGAACACACCGTGCACTCACCTTTGTCCTTTCTTAGGCTCAGGCTGTTTCCGTCATGTGTGGTTCCTTCTCCCCCTTTCCCACCAGGAAAATCCCCCTTGTCTATCAAGGTTCCTCTTGCATGCTACCCCATGGAAAGCTCACCCTGGGTGGTGAGCTCCACCAAAGTCTCTATGGGTGGAACTCATCACTCTTCATCCTGAACTTCTGGAGCCCTTGGATGTGAGCTCAGTTTCAGCATTTATTTCAAGCTGAAACAACTAACCAGAATACAACCTAGCTACTTAAGCACATGCGTGGAAACAGCTTGACTGCAAAGCCAGGATGTTGTTTCACTTTTCTCTGGGTCCCGCTATAGCATCCAGCAAGTGGCTGGGCCGTAAGGAGAGCTCATGAAATGAACTGAATGAGTGAATGATAGCCCTGTTGGGGAGGGGCTCACATCCACTGCTCTAAGGACAGATCAATGGATTCTCTTATTCACAGCCCTTCAAAGGACAAGTCAAGTCAGAGACCCTCTCCCTTCTGTCACCATCCTCAGTGGTTGGGCAATGCCACCTCTTCAGAGATCTTGGTTCTAGATGTTAAGTTGCCATTTGTTATCTTACACACTGAGATGGGGACTGTATAGGTGTGTATGTGTGGGAAGAAGTTGGGGAGGCAGGTAGATAGCTGTGTGAGGCTGTTTTTAGTCTTGAATGGCACCGTCCCACAGAAATACAATGTGTACCCTAGATGTAACTTAAAGTTTTCTAGTACTCAAACTTGAAAAGCAAAATAAGAGTGATATTAATTTTAATAATATATTGTATTTAGCCCAATACATCAAATCTATTAGTTTAAGAATGCAACAAATATTTTAAAATTATTAATTAAATATTTCACATTTTTTGGTACTAAGTTTTCTAAAGTTCTATGTATTACATACTTAGAACAAATATTCATGTAAATGCTAAATTTTTATCAGAGTACACTTGATCTGTGTTTACATTTCCTAGAATTTACAGTTGAAAAAGTGGATTCATGTATCATAGGTCTTCAAAGTGTGTTTAAAATTGTTCCAGTAAATGAGCAGCTTTTAAATTTAAACTAAATAGAATTAGAGTTTTAAAATTCCATTCCTCAGTTGCACTAGTCTCCTTTTAAATACTCAGTAGCCAACTGTGGCTAATGGCTACCATTTGAGACACAGTATCACTTAGCTCATTCCTCTTCTCCTACAACTTAGTTTTTTTTTAAATAAAGAAAAAATATGATGGAGAGTGGTATTAGAGAACTCTGATTAGCCAGCCTTGCCACCAAGTTCTTCATGAAACTGGGCCCTGTTGCCTGCTGCGTTCCTGGGCCTGCCAAGGAAGGTAATAGGATTCTGTGGATGAAGCACTTGAAAAATCCAGGGATGAAATGACCCGTGTAATGGCCAGACTTGTTGGTGAGGCGGGGTTGAGAATCGGGCTCTGTGTCTACACAGTTGCCACCCTACACAACTACTCGGATGTGTGTTACCTTCTGCAGTGTGCGTCTACACCAGTGTCTGATGGTACATGTCGATTGCATGCGTCAGTTCCATATTTGATCATCCATAGCACTGGGATGACTCATTTTTCAAAGCTCTCAGCTTTTATCAGATTAGAACATATTGCATCTTTCAGTGCTTCACTGCTTTTGAGTGATCAAATATGTGGAAAACGTCTTTCTCAGCCAAACAGCATATTTTCCAAATCCAAAATAGTTGAATATAACTTTTTTTTCTTTCTTCAAGTTTCCCATTGAATGGCACCCCAGAGACCACTTTAGAGCTCGAAAAGTTGAGAGCAAAAATGTTCTGGACCAAATGAAAATGAGGTGTGTCACCTTACCCAGTATCTAGCCGCTGTGTCTCATATAAACTGTGAAAGCATTCAGCATTACTTATTTATACTAAGAAACTGGGGTTAGGCATCGACTTCCCCAGAATTCTGTGAGGGTGGGTCATGGCCCCGTTGCTGCTCTGATGTGAGATTTGAGACCTAAGGGGAAACTTGAAGTGACTCTAGAACCTTCGGGGTCTTGAAGCAAGTGCCACTTCCCTCTCCCTCTGGGAAGTGGGCTGTCCACAGTTGGCTGAGTGCTTCAGTGGCAGTTCATTGAGCTCTTGGATGAAAATAGCAAAGTTCTCCCCAAATGAGCTTATTATCTGCTGCTGTTGGGTGCAAGGCATCCTTGAGCTATGTCAGGAATTACAGCTTCCATCTGTTCCTTAATGTGAAAAATGTATGCGGGCCTCTGTGCTAGCAAGCTCCATGAACTTGAGCCATTCAGATCTGCTGACACATTGGAGTCACGGCCCTCGGAGTGGCTTTTGTCAATTATTTCATTACATATCCAAATAACCATCCTGAGGGTGGTCTGGATTTGTGATCTGTGACAGTGTGGTGCTAACACATTTGGAACTATCTGTTTTTTGCCTTGGTTTAGGAGTTGATGATATATAAGTCCTCAGTATATTTAATCATTATTACTTTTGAAGTTAGCACAGTGCTGCCAGTATGAAGAATTCTTGAGCAAAGTTATAGCAGACCTGCATCATTAATTCTTGGCTTCTTCCCAGCATCTCCAGTCTTTCACCTTGCTCCCTGATTTTGTTCCGACATCAAATAATGCTTTGTGCTTAGAGAGCAACTTTCATCAGAAAACTGCAAGGCCCTCTGCAAACTTTTATTTTTCTAAGTACAAATAAATATCTTCAGAAAACCGTGTATATTTAAGCATGTTTATTCGTGCTGGGGTTTTTCAACGGGCCGAGAAAAATTATGGCTTTCTACATGTTCACTTTGGAATATAGACATGTAACATGCAGACTTAAATTTGGCTTGACATATTTAATAAATATCCCTTGAGTAAGTGATTAGATACAGAGTCAGGTATGCTCTTGAGAATTTAGCCAAGCATTTGTTTCTTCTACTAATTTCATATACGTAAACATTTTCAGGGTTACGTCCTGTGCATTAGACGGAAAAAATTATTTTTCTCCATTAACGACTGTTTCTGATTGTCACCTGGAAGAGAGAATGCTTTGACTAACTGAGCAGGATTAACTCACCAACTGGAAAATGCAGTCAGTTACTCGTGATTTAATTCTTTGTGGTCAGTGGTTGATGGTTTGGTTTACACAGTGTACCACTCCTCTATTTTCACTGCACTGACTCGTTCTGTATTTTATCTCACGATTAAGTGTCCGATGGCAGAGACAATGCTAGGTCTTCACCCAACCCCATTTTCCTTTCTTCCAAGACACACAGATAGACTACATTTCCCAGCATTCCTTGTAGTTAGAAGGACCCCTGTGACTGTGTGTGCATGCTTAGTTGCTTCAGTCATGTCTGACTCTGTAAGCCCTATGGACTGCAGCCTGCCAGGCTCCTCTGTCCATGGGATTCTCCAGGCAAGAATACTGGAGTGGGTTGCCATGCCCTCCTCCAGGGGATCTTCCCGACCCAGGGGTCGATCCTGTGTCTCTTATATTGATGTGCTTTGGCAGGCAGTGCCACCTGGGAAGCCCTATGACTGAGTTATGACCAATGGGATGTGAGCAGAAGTAATAGAATCCTCTTTGAGCCCCGGCCTTAAAATCTTTCCTTCTCATCCTCCACACACTCTCTCTTCCTTTGCCCATTACCTAGGTGTAGAGAGTCTAGTGGAGGGCCCCAGGCCCCTGGGGGATGATGGGGTTACAGGATAGAAATCTGGGTTCCTGAATGACTGGGTGTAGCACAGCATCTCAGTTGAACTGTCTCAAGGATGACATAAGGAAGAAATTAAACATTGTTGTGTAAAACCAGTGAGATCGGCAGGTTGTTTGTTATACAAGTTAGCCTACCCTAACTAATATTCTTATACTTGTAGTGGAGAGTCAATACTCTCTTTATACATGTTCCACAGCTTCCAAGGGGCCATGGAACAGGCAGAGCACATTGCTGGTGTTGTGAAAATGTGTAACCAATGAGCCATAGGGTTCTTTGATCACCATGTCCAATTAAGCCACACAGTTACTGTGATTTTTCTGGTTTGACTCAGCCTTTTATCTGGACCAGATGCAACTGTGGACAGTTTGACGTTGTAGAAACTGATCATCTCAGTAAGCCACTTCCCCAAATGAGGGTGCAGAAATCTGTATGAATTACAAAGGACTCCAGGTTTTAGCTTCAATTTTTTTTTTCCTCTGAAGAGACTTTCCTAATCCCCATCCAGGTCTGGGTTGCTTGCTTCCCACTCTGTGGTCTTATCATCACCCATGTGCCTTCATCAGACTCTTATCTTATTGGCTGGTCATGTCTTGCTCATGAGCTTGCCTCTCTTCCCCCAGTAGACCATGCGAAATGGCAGAGGCCATTTCAACTGCCTCGCTGATGTATGCCCTCCATTCTGCCCAGTGCCTGGGCCATACATGTTGTTTGTGATGAAGGCAGTGAATTACAATGAGATTATGGTGATCAGGGATGAGCAATAGCCTTAGGGTCGTCATGAGCTGGTCCTTAGATCACTTAAGTTGGACAGGTGGGATAGAGTTTTCCCTTTTTAAAAACAGGAAACTTGAGATAAACTGACTTCAGCTTAAACAGAAATCTGTATTAGAAACAAGAGCAGGATCCATTTTCAGATTTTATTTTTCCCAAGCGCCATGAGGTTTTGAGAGCTGGAGCTCAATCAGCTGATGGCCCAAATCCCTTAATGAAAACATTTGGGAACAAACATGCAAGTAGCAGTTAAAGCCAAATCACCTCATTTAAGGCCTAGGACCGATCTTGTTTTACGCTTCCATGCATTCACTAGGCTGGCATTTCTTGAACTTCTCTCAGGGCAGAGACTGATTCTAGGTGCTGGGACACAGTGGCCCAGCCGTCCAGGAGGTTCCAGTCAAGTGGGGACAGACCAACAATAAACACACAAGAAAATGTCAAATGGAGATAATGTTCTGTTAAAAAAAAAATCCAAAGAGGTCAACATGATGGAAAATGCTCAGGTTAGGAAAATTCCATCAGTGGTCAGAAAGACCTCTGGGAAATAAGTATTCCCGTGACATGCAAGCTGAAGACAGAATGACAAGAAGGGGCCAGCCACATAGGGAAGAGAACGTTCAGGCAGAGGGACGCACTCAGGTTTTCTCTGGCCGTGAGGTGAGAGAGTATCTTGTCGAAGACTAGGAACATGGCTTGAGTGGTACTGGAGGGTGTGTTGCATGTGGAAGGAGAGGGGTGGGACTGGAAAGCGAATGATGGCAAGAGAAAGAGGCAGAGGGTCATTTCTGAAGAGCCTTGTTTGCTCCGGTTCCGCAGTCTGGAGTTTAGCTTGTGAGCAGTGGGAACCACGAGAAAGACTGTAAGTGGGAGAGAGAAGTAAGCCAATGTGAATTTGAGGAAGAATATCACATGGCTGTTCTGTGGCGAAACTGCCCCACCCCAAGCCTCCAATGGAGGCCTGATTAGAGCGAGGGTCAGGGGGATGTGGAAGGAAGAAGGCAGTTTCAGAACTCCCTGGATATGGGGACTGAAGGACTCCCAGGTGTCTGGCTTGGGCCATGGATGCAAAGATGGAGGTGCTCTCCTCTGAGACAGGAAACCCTGGTGAAGAGTAGGTGTGCATGGGTCACTGAAGGGTTCTGGACACGGCGAAGCCAACATACCCGTAGCCTTGCCAGCAGGGAATATGCAAAAAATAACTCAATGTGTGGCTAGGCCAAGAGAAGAGGAACACGTTCTGAGGAAGCAATCAGATGTTAACAGAGAGGAGGAACACCAAAAAAGAAAGTTCGAGGTCAGATTCTGAACCTTAGCCATTTGATTTTAGGTGACATCATTTTTTTTGGCTCCCTTGCCCATCTCCTTTTCAAGATGCTGAAGAGTCATTTCTGCCTCTCCAAGCTAGTCTGCCCCCTCCCTTTTTAAAAATTGAAGCAGAGTTGATTTATAATGTATAGTAAAGTGATTCAGCATATGTGTGTGTGTATATATCTATCTATCTATATATATATAATCAATATATATATATTCTTTTTCATATTCTTTTCCATTATAAGTTGTTACAAGATATTGACTATAGTTCCCTGTGCTATACAGTAGGCCCTTGTTGTTTATTTTATATATAGTGGTGTGTATCTGTTAACCCCAAACTCCTAATTTATCCCTCACCCTACTATCCCCTTTGATAATAATGTTTGTTTGCTATGTCTTTCTGTCTGTTTCTGTTTTGTACATAAGTTCATTTGTATCCATTTTTAGATTCCACATCTAAGTGATATCATACAGTATTTGTCTTTCTCTAACTGACTTCACATAACATGATTATCTGGTCTGTC
Source organism: Budorcas taxicolor (assembly GCF_023091745.1). Classification (NCBI taxonomy): domain Eukaryota; kingdom Metazoa; phylum Chordata; class Mammalia; order Artiodactyla; family Bovidae; genus Budorcas; species Budorcas taxicolor. The sequence goes on along the minus strand of NC_068935.1, from coordinate 127,128,982 downwards.
TCCATCTTGGCTTCTCCTGGTCTCCATGATGCTTGTAGCCAGTGACTTGTCTCCTCAGGGGCTGCCCACTTCCTGTCACGTGGTCTTGTGTGTGTGTGTGTGTGTGTGTGTGTGTGTGTGTGTGTGTGTCACGTGGTCTTGCTACTGGTTCCTTCTCCTTGGCAGCTCTGAGGAACGAACCCCCCAGTGATGGCTCTGAACACCACTGATGAGCCAGGCATCGCTGGGATCTAGCTGCAGCCTAGTTTTAGGTCTGAGCCCCGAGCCCCCTTGCCATGTGATCCAGGCTCCTTTCCCTCATCGGTAAAATGAAGGGATTGGCTTGAAGAGTACTTTGAGCTCAAACGTTTTCTGATTCTAAGTTGTCTCAGCCCACAGGGTGAAGTGAGTGGCCTCTTACAGAACTGGCAGTCGGAACTGGTACAATAGCCATCAATACCTGGGAGAGAATAGCTTTTTGGTTCTTTTGTGCAAGGCCTTGTGGAGGCTGGGTGGGCTGCAGTTGTTCAGCTTCAATTAAAAACACACAGAAGCCTCCCGCTTTGTTTCGGTTTCAAACCTTGACCGTCTGACTGAACACATCAGAATTCCTTAGGCTCTAGTGAAGGTGTGAGGAGTTGCCAGTCCACAGGCCCCATTCTACCCCTTCTATCACTTCCCAAATTTCATTTATTGAGGGCAGGAGAGATTTCAAAGTCTTGGAAAAATGAGGGGAGACCCTATGTCGGCTTTGAAGCTGTGGGCAACAGATTTCAGTGCACGTGATCTATTCCCCATCGAGGGCTCCTGAAAGGCCCCCAGATGCTTATGAGCCCTGGCATCTGGGCAAATTTTCAGCCCTGGTATCATTTCTCAGGGGCTGAAGCGAGAAAGTGGGTCTGTCTGTGATGAAAACAGTCTCCCAACTCTCTGCGGTCATCCTGAAGCAATCTTCCCTCCTCCAGCCAAGACCAGAGAGAGTCAAGCTTTCCAAACGGAGTCTTGTTCAGGAATGTTGGGCCGCTGTCCACCGACCTCAGGGTGGGCCTGCGCACAGGCCTGAGGCAGCATCCGTCCCCACCCGGGGGGCATCTCCAGGCTCGGGGGGCACACAGGGTGAGCCAGGAGAAGGCAGAGGTGGGCTGGGAAGCTGCTTAGCAGCCGTGGAGCCAGGAGGATCTGGGCCGACGTAGGATGGGATGAGTCTTGTGGTCCCGCTGGCTCCGGATTCAGTGAGAGTCTTAGAGGTGAGATGTGGGGGTGGGGGTGGGGGCTGCAGCCTTGAGGCCAGAGGCCAGGTGACTGGGAGCACTCTGACTGGGTCCTAGTGCCCCAACTGGGGTGGGGGGGGGGGTCTCTCTTTTATGGCTTCTGCCAAGTGTTGGCTCTCCAGGAAGGAAGGAGGGGGTCCCCAGGAAGCAGAGGCAGCCTTCTCAGCAGTGTTCACACTCTCCTCCTCTGGGCACATGACGACCAGCTCCACTGCTCCCCTTTCCTTGGAGCCAGGCTCCTCCCTGGCCTACCTGCACCCTGGCCTCTGTGGGTGTAGGGGGAACTGAGATGAGGTTAGGGGGGTAACTTATGCCCATCTAAGGTAAGGGTTAGAGCGCTGGTCCTGAAAGGTGATCTCCCATAGAGGCACACATTAACAGCTGGATACAAGCACAGGTCCTGACTGACAGGAAACCCCATATTGAAAATGGCAGCGATGGCAGAAGTGGCCTCTTGGTGGAGGACTGTCCCAGGAGACTGGTGGTCAGAGCATGTCCATATCCCCTTGACAGCAGCCCCCTAGTCACAAAACTTGGGCTGTCAGTCCGTCTTCCCCAGAGGGCCCCTCCAGGACACAGCATCCCCCATGCTGCTCCCCCTCACACCAGCACCCCCTCCCTGTCCCCATAACCCATTGGCCATCAGTGTTGGTGCAGTGAGCTGGGTCTCCATTGCCCAATGGCCTCAGCCTCCACTGGAATCATCGACATTGTAGGCCTCAAACTCAGGTGCCTTCAGGGTCAGGCAGGTACCTCAAGTGTGGGACAGGGCCACAGGCATAATAACAAGGAGTGGCAGGGCCCAAGATGCTGTATGTGTTCTAAGGAAATAAAAGCATTGCAAGTAAATTCAAAGTAAGTCATCATGTTGGCCAAGCGAAACAAGGTGCCCCAAATTGCCCACCTCCAAGTTAAGACTTCTACTTTTCTCTCTCAGAAAGACTGATGTAAAGGCAGAAACCAGGAACCATGTCTGAAAAGTTTATTTTATCCCCTCCTGTGCCTACCAGAGCACAGGGTAAAAATAATAATAAATAGTTGGTTTTTTAAACCGTTTCAATGATGTCTTGCCTGGAGAATCCCATGGGCGGAGGAGCCTGGTGGGCTGCAGTCCATGGGATCACTAAGAGTCGGACACGACTGAGCGACTTCTTTCACTTTTCATTTTCATGCCCTGGGGAAGGAAATGGCAACCCACTCCAGTGTTCTTGCCTGGAGAATCCCAGGGACGGGGGAGCCTGGTGGGCTGCCATCTCTGGGATCGCACAGAGTTGGACACGACTGAAGTGACTTAGCAGCAGCAGCAGCATATATATACAGAAAAGTACTCAAATCATACAGATCAATGAATTATTAAATATTGAACACACCCCTGTACCCCCTAGCCAGGTCAAGACCTAGAATGTTATCAGATCCCAGCACCCCCCACAGGCTCTTCTTCCTGCCCAAGGGCAATTGCTATATTGATTCTAATAACATCAATTAGATGTGCCTGATTTTTTAATATATATTTTTTGGTTTACCATTTTTAAGATTGAAGTATAGTCAATCTACAGCGTTGGGTTGGTTTCAAGGGCATGGCAAAGTGACTGAGTTATACATATACATATATCTATATATATATTCTCCTCCAGACTGTTCCACCATAGGATACCATAAGACACTGAATATAGTTCCCTGTGCTGTACAGTAGGTCCCTGTTATTCATCTATTCTGCATACAGTATAGCAGTGCACGTATGCTAATCTCAAATTCCCAACCTGTCTCTACCCTACCCTTCCCCTTTTGTAACCATAAGTTCCGTTTTCTATGTCTGTGAGTCTATTTCTGCCCTGCAGATGAACTCATTTGTATCATTTCTTTAGATTCTACATGTAAGTGATATTATATGAGATCTGTCTTCCTCTGGCTGACTTCACTTTAGTATCATCATCTCTAGGTCCATCCATGTTGCTGCAAAGAGCATTATTTCATTCTTTTTTATGGCCAAGTAATATTCCATTATATATATGTACCACATCTTCTTTGTTCATTCATCTGTTGGTGGACATTTAGGTTCCTTCCATGTCTTGGCTGTTGATACTAGTGCTACTGTGAACACTGGGGTGCGTGTATATTTTTGAATTAGAGTGTTCTCTGGACATATGCCCAGGAGTGGGATTGCTGGGTCATACAGTAGTTCTATTTTTAGGTTTTAGAGAACTCTCCATACTGTTTTTTGCAGTGGTTGCACCACTTTCCATTCCCACCGACAGTGTGGGAGGGTCCCATGTTGTTACATGTGGCAGCACCTTGTTCACCCTTGTTGCTATATAGTATTATATTCATGTATTATATAATATAGTATTATAGTCCACGTATTGTATAATATAGTATTCCATGGTGCGAAAGCACTGGAACTTACCTGTTTGGCCTACTGTTGATTGGTGTTTGGTTGTTTCTAATTTGGTCCTACAGCATGAGAGAAAGCCCTCAGGCAGAGCAAGAGAGATGCCTAGGTGTTTGAGGTGGGAAAATGTTCGCAGCAGCCATAGGAGGACTCAGACATGCACCAAGGAGCTAGGGGATGAACCATCAGCAGCATCTGCTACCAAGTCCTTCTAGGATAGCAGTTCTCAGAGTTTTGGATCTCAGGATACCTCTTCACTCTTAAAAATTATTGAGGACCCCAAAGAGCTGTAGCTCATATGAGTGAATATCAATATTATCATATTAGAAATTAAAACTGAGAAGTAAAAATAATTTACTTGGTAGTTTATTTCAAAATTAACAATAATAAGTACATATTCTACATATTTTGAGGAAAAAAATAAGTATGTTTTCCAAGACAAATGTTAATGGAAAGAGTGGCATTCTTTTACTTTTTTGTGTGTGAGTATCTTGCATAGTAGTTGGCTTAGTAGAAGATCACTGGATTCTCGAATCTGCTTCTTTGTTCCAGCTGGCATGGTGTCACATGGCATCCAGGAGAGAATGAGAGTGAAAAGCCAAGGAATGTCTTCAAATCATGATGATGATAGTTTGATTTGACAGGTTCTCTCATAGGGTTTCAGGGACCCCAGGGTGTCCCCTGACCAAAACTGGAGAACTGCTACTCTAGAACACCCCAGTCAGCCCAACTTTGGCTGTGAACAAAGTTCGAACAAAGTTCCAGTGAACAGGGGCCTCCACTCACTGAGGAGTTTTGGTAACTTAATGCAAACCACCATGAGTTAATTCTCTTCCTAGCTGATTAAAAACTCATATTTTCTTCTCAACTTATAATTCATACATTTAAAAACAATGATTTGAAATGTTTTGAATCTTGTTCATTCAAAGCCAGCAATGTCCATTAGAAATACAGTGCAAGTCATTTACATAATTTAAAAATGTTAGTAGCCACTTCAAAATGTGAAAAAGAAATGACAGAAGCTAATTTTAATTATATATTTTATTCAACTTAGTATTTATAAAAGAGTATCATTTTGGCATATAAAATCAATGAAATTTCATATGGAAGTCAAATCATATAAAATCTATATGAAACATTAGTGACAAAATTTTTACACTCTTTTTCTCATATTAAGTCTTCAAAATCCAGTGTGTATTTTCATATATAACACATTTTAATTTAGATGCTAAATATTCATCCAAAATACTTCATCTGTGCTTACATTTCATAAGGTTCCACAAAATTAGGAAAAAATGGTTCTTATTCAAGTTCTTCTAATAATTGAATGGAGTATTCAAATTAAAATTAAAAGAAATAAAAAATTCAGTTCCTTGCTCATACCAACCACATTTCAAGTGCTCAGTAGCCAGATACAGCTAGTGGCTGTCATTACTGGACAGAGCAGATCTCAACTTTATCCTGTGCTTTCCTTATCCATCCCATCCTGTGGTTCTTTAGTGCTTAGAAGCCTGACTATGAAAGGTTAATCATTCTTACTATTTTTCAAGCTGGTGCACAGTGGGTTTCTTCATAGGCTGGTTAGGGTGTTAGACCTCTCGGAGTGAAAGAAGCATTCAGCAGCCACACCTAGCAAGGGCAGCTTCCCTTTTGGCTTGGCTTCTAGGACCTTCTCATTTGATGTTTTCATGTATGTAGAATAATCCCACGTGGTTACCGATGCAGCTGTGATGTATACTGCTGGTCACAGCCAGCCCTGGAATGGACCTCTCTCTGGTTGATGTGGTGGGAGCGTAAATGGGATGATACCAGGAAGGACCTGGGCTGCTGTGTTTGTTGGGACCAAGCCCTAGGAAGTTTGCTAAGTTCTTAGTGATGAACGCCACATCAGTGTCAGCTTGCCCTTTGTCTTCCTGTCACCACATTTCATTCCATTGCTTCCCTTTACCTTTCGGAAAAGAGATGGAGTGAAATTCCAGGTCAGACAGACTCAGGGTAAAGATGCAGCAGTGAGGTTAGCATCTTGTAACTCAAAGGAAGAAAAAGCACTTTAACAAGGCTCAAAGGAGAGAGCCAGAGAAAGTCGGTACAGCATAAAGACTTTGTTCTGTTTTTGAATGACATCATCTCCCAACCATTTCAAATTCAGGAGAATGGAAACTATCCCATTTTACACATTGATGGATCTCTTATTTATACTTCCCAAATGAAAAGGATTAGAATTCCAAGTCTGACCATTGGGTCCCATTACTGAAAGTTTTGTGGCTGGTCAGGTGTTTGAATCTTCTCATTGAGTGGGCACACGAGAGAAATTACTTTTATCCCTTCCAAATGTTCTCCCTTTTCCAAGGTGACTACTTAACCTTTTTGCCAGTTTTCTCATTCCATCATATCCATTCTCCTAATGTTGGACTCACTCAAGAATCCTGCATCTGAGTGCATGATGTCATTTCTAATAAATCTAATAGCAATTGGAAAGCTTCTGGAATTTCCTTATCTGAGGTAGCCAAACTAAATAAACCTAATTCACATCCATGAGGATCTCAGCGAAGGCTAGCACCATTCTGGTTGAAGTGATTTCATGCTAAATGACATGAGAATGACATGAGAAGACTGTTTTCCTGGGCTCCTTATTGAACTGGATACCCTACTTTTCTGCCTGCAGGTCCACACTGCAGAGTGTCAGAGGAGCCAGAAGTACACAGCACTGGCTGGACACAAATTGCCTTTCAATTCATACACTCAATTGTTAGGGTCAAGAATTGCCTAAGACAGCAGTTGTGCCACCATCTTGAATGCATTCGGATTTGGGGAAGCCAAGTCTTTTCTTCGGCATTTGCACTAAAGGAGCTAGAGTCATTAAAAGATGGGGAAAAAAAAGAAGTTAAATCCTAACGTTAGAACTATTAGGAACCTTGGAGATTATCTATTGCTGTCTCTCTGTCCTGAATGATCTTGCTCTTAAGGTGATTTTAATGTTCTTTCCTCTTCTGGGTAAAATATAGTTTTCTTTTACTAAGGATCCTCAAGAAATCGTAAGTGAAGCATTCTAAAGCTACAGAAAGCCCCAGTGGTTCTTCCTCCCCTTTCATGCCCAAATTCTCTTCCACCTACTGACTTTGAGGTTTATCCTTTCATCATTAGACTCCATCTCTACATAAAAGTTCTTCCTGAAACACTCAGCAGAGCAAGCACCAGGTATTTCCTGGGACTTCTGTCCTGGTCTTGCCTCATGATTAACTTGGGTTTGGACGTGAATGATGAGAGATGGTGAGTCTGCGCTTTCCAAGGTAGGATAATGAGTTCCCTAACGTCTATCATTGGGGTAACCCAGCATAGTGGTTAGAAGGCCAGGCTGTACCATTTACCACCTCTGGGGCCTTGAACAAGTCATTTAACCTCTCTGTACCTCAGTTTCCAGACCTGTAAAGTGAAGGTAATACTAGTATGTGCCTCATAGAATTGTTGTGAGAATTACAGAGCATTTAAAATAATGCTTGACACCTACTGTGTGTGTCAGTCACTCAGTGGGGTCCGACTCTTTGTGACTCAATGGACTGTAGCCCACCAGGCTCCTCTGTCCATGGAATTCTCCAGGCAAGGATACTGGAGTGGGTTGTCATTTCCTCCTCCAAGGGATCTTCCCAACCCAGGGATTGAACCCTGGTCACCTGCATTACAGGCAGATTCTTTACCATCTGAGCCACAAGGGAAGCGCCTAAGATGAGTTTCCACCAGGGAAACACACCTATTAGGTGCTCAATAAATATCTGCTGAATGAATAGACTCTTTGTTTTATCATGATTATGTAATTCCCAGGAGGAAACTCAGTGTGGTGGCTTCAGCTTTAGTGGGCAATCTGAGGAGAGCCCTATTAAGAATCTCTGTTTTTGTTCTCATGGCAGGGCCAGATTGCCACACAGACTCATGTGCAGAGAGTTCTCAGTTTATAAAGGAAAGGAAAAACAACTCAATGTCTCAAAACAAAACAAATGATGAAATCTGGGATGAGACGGAGATGGGGATTGACATCTTAGAATTAAATTAAGGCATTGCCACACAGCAGTTTCTGGAGAGAGTTGAGCCAGGCCTGGGTTTTTAATTTTCCTAGCTCCAGACTCTGACTGGTTGAAAGTGTTGAGTTTCCACTTGGATTTGAATGAACCACAAAAGGAAAACATCTCATTCCACCCCTCTTTTTTTTTTCAGCACTCCTCACTCTTTCCTCCCTTCTCGGCTTCTTTTCCTGGAACTCTGCTCCAATACAAGAAACCAAAATGGTGGCGTTTCCTTGATGAGAGCAGGGACTGCGTCACTGTGGAGCTCTTTAGGGGCTGGAGTGCTCCAGACATTGTTCTTGGCTGATCTCTGCATGAAAAGCAGGTCACAGATGCTTTATCACTGATGCTCCCCATTTCCAAGGTGCCTTCCACAAACCTTGGCATTAAGCCTGGTGGGGGTGGGAACAGCTGTGGGGCCAGGCAACTCCAACTGGGGCCCTACTGGGCCTTTAATTTTCCCCACATGTGCACTCAGGTACAGGGATGCAACAGATGGGCAGGGAGCGAGCTTGGGTACTGAGCCCAGGACAGGGTAGCAGGAGCTCTGGATAAATGACAGTGGCCTGGGCAGCAAGTTTTGCTCCAGGGGGAGAGACTGAAACCAGGAGAAAAGGCATTCACCCAGCTTTTTCCTGAAGTGCCAGGGGGAGAACAAACAGGTCAGCGGTGAATACAAAATTAGCTTTGGGCCAGTCTCCAAAGTGATTTGACCCATTTAGGAGTCATTGAGAATAAGCCAAAGGGAGCTCTATAGCCTGCATCTGAATTTGTCAGGGTTGAGAAGGAAGAGGGGATGGACCACCAGGTGGCTGGAGTCCTCTAAGTCACTTGTTCTGGAGTCTGAGTGAATATGGCTGGAACGCCTGAGAAGGATTCTGGAACATTGACTTTGGGCCAACTCCTGGCAGAACTTACCAAGCAAATGATAACCCCTGCAGTTTCATTGGTAATCGGTGTACCTACTCAGGGCACCTGGTCCTTGAAAGGACCATGTCAGGTTCTAAAAACCTCCCTCCAGGTTAAACTCATCTTCAAGACCCTTGTGTAAATAGTAAACTTGGATCGAGTCAGCAAAGAGGGTGGAAAACAAAGCCACACAAGTACTGAGGCCGACTCCACTCCAGCCTAGAGTGGGAGTTGGGACTGGGTGCTGTTGGTGTGCTGCCTCTGTCTTCTCCGCCAGCTGGCGTGCTCCCCTCCACTGAGAGTATCCCCTCCATACAGCGTTTCAACAAGAATCCCCATCACAGACTTTTCTTCTAAGTAACGCAGCCTAAGGGGGGCTTCCCAGGTGACTCAGTGGTAAAGAATCCACCTGCCAATGCAGGAGATGTGGGTTCAATCCCTGGGTCAGAAAGATCTCCTGGAGGAGGGCATGGCAACCCACTCCAGTATTCTTGCCTGGAGAATCTCCTGGACAGAGGAGCCTGGAGGGCTGCAGTGCACAGGGTCAAAAAGAGTTGGACACGACTGAGCGACTAAGCACATAGCAACCCAACCTAAGAGAGAGTCAGGGGAAAGGGGGCATTTCAGAACAGTCCCAAACTTGACTACACAGCAGACCACCAGGGCAGCTTCAAAATACAGATTCCCAGGCCCTACACCCAGAGATTCTGATTCAGTGGGTCTAGGGTGGAGCCTGAGATACTGCAGTTTTCCTGAGTACATCCTTCATCATCTGAATGCAGCCTATCCTTTGACCTATGAGAACCAGGCCTTCTAACTCATGGCATTTATTTCCTTCCTTAGATCTTTCAGCAAACATTTATTGATCAAGTTCAGGAACAAACCACACAATCTGTCAGAGATACTAAGAAGTGGAGATTTAAGTAAAAGGATCCACAGTTCTTGGCAAGTCTCTTGAAGTCCAGCATACTATGCTGACTCTCAGAACTTTTTAAGCAAAGTGTTCTACTTTACATTTTGTTTTTCCTCGTCCTGCAGTGTAAAGTTCTGTCTGGTTGGGAAAAGGGAGTCTCTTGCGGCACTGAGTTGCCATGGAGCTTTCTAAAAAGGGACATTTGACCCAACTTGGAATTTAATTAACGCTTCCCAGTCACCATGCTCAGAAGTGTTAACCTCCTAACCCCCACTCCCTGTGTCACCAACAGGCCTAGATTGTCTTTTTTTTTTTTTTTTATTGGTTATATGGATGATTTGGTGATGAATTTCAAAGAGGACCCTGTGATAGGAAGACTCTTGATCAGGTTTTCATGAAAGACATAATCCTAAGGAATTTTAAGCAAATTGATTAAATAACTGAATGAAGACGGTTCAGCCTGATGCAGAATAAGGGAACATTTGGGGTTTTAGTAACGGTAATGATGACAGTAGTCATAAGAATAGCAGCAAAACATGATTGCTAAGACTTGTTGGAGTGCCCACTATGTGTAAGGCCCAGCACTAATTACTTGGTCTGCATTATCTTTTTTAATCCTCCCAGCAACTCTTTGAAGTAAATATATCCATTGGGGATTAACAAAGGCTTCAAAAAGATGGAACTTTATTTTTCTCTTATGTATAAAGAAGTCCAGGACTAGTCCAGAGACCAAGACTTCTCCCAGCTCTTTGTGCTGCCATCATTGTGGCCCTCATCTTCTCAGTCCAAGATGGCCCCTGAAGCTCCAGCCATCACATCATTGGCCCAAACAGGAGAATGAAAGAAGGGGCATGTCTCTTGTGTTCCCAGACTTTTCAGAAATGCCACACCACAGTTGCTTTGATCTCATTGGCCACATAGCAGCCCCTAGTTACAAGAGAGGCCTGGAGATAGAGCCATTTGGTGGTCTGGCAATGGACCCAGTTTAAAAAATTGAGGTTGTATGAATTCAAAAGGGAGGGCACACACGAAAGATCTGATAGGAAGTGAACAGTTTCTGCCGTAGTAGGTAATGCTTTTCTCACCATTTTACAGATGAGGAATATGAGGTACTGGAGACTGGCTGACTTAGTCGTGTTCATAGGCAGTCTCTCTGACTCAAGGCTCCCCCTTTTAACTACTACTTCCTCCTACTCCTGCTATTTTGTAAAACAGTTGTGTTTCCTTAGGGGTGCATTCTTTCATTTCCTGTTTTCTTTCCAGTGTGCCTTTTACCCTCTTTGTGTAAATCCCAGCCATGCTTCACAGTTCATCTCCAAGGCCCCCAAAAGCCCTTCCTTGCACCCCCAGCTGCTTTTTTCATTCCGTAAAGATTTATTTCACACCTACTATGCACGAGGCTTTGTTCTAGGCACTTGGGCTCCATCAGCGCAAAAAACAAAGACCCCTATTATCTTAACAGGTGTGTGATCTTGATCAAGTTCTTTAAGATTTCTGAGCCTTGGTTTCCTCATCTATAAATGGGAATAATAAAACTCATTACATAGGGTTATTGTAAGGGTTAAATAAGCTACTGTATGGAAAACACAGTCCTGATTGCATCATTACATTTTGAAAAGTGGGATCTATAGCTATTATTAGGATCAGTGTTGTTCCGAACATGTCTGTCCTACCCAGTAGGCTATAATGGACAGGAATAGTAGCCAAGGCCTCTTACGTGTGTGTTTGGGGGGTGGGGCGGGGGTGCTTAGTAAATGTTCGCTGAGTGGATACAAAGGGTCTTGGAGTAGACAGAACTTCGTCTTTCCTTACGCTGCTGAGTTAGGAAACTGAGAAAACAGCCTGAGCCCCAGAGGAACTTTTATTTTTCCCAATTTAAGCAGTGAGTTGTGGTGGGTGGTGTGCTAAAGAAAAACAAGGCTGACAAAATGGAATACTAATCTCCTCCTCATACTCTCCTGGAAGGCCCCAGAAAGAGCATGCAGGTTTTTCCTTGCAGGATTTGTTCTCACCTCCTCTGATAGATTGCGTGTGCCAGCCAGCCCTGCTGACCTTTTCTTGTGTTGCTGCTGTCTCCTCATCCTGTCTCCCCTGCTTCTCTGTGGTCTCTGCTGCCTGTGCGAATAGTGCCTTGCATTCCGTCCACAGGAAAAAGTTCGGGACGTCCGGAGGCGCTGCACAGGCAGGGTTGCGGAGCTGTTGTATCCCAGTCCTGCTGGCATGCCCCCACGCAGACCCAACCAGCAGGTCCTTCAGAACCGCACGCTGCGTTTGCTGGCTGCCCCCACCCCCTCCACCTTGACTTCTTAGTCCAGCCTGGCCCTCGGCCCCCCTGCAAAGGTGAAAGGCAAGTTCACAGGGTGCAGGCCTTCTTTCTTCCCTGACATCTGGTTTGATTCTGGGCAGCTAAATAGTGGCTTTGCCATGAACAACAAAAGCTAATTCACTGTGGTTTTTAAACACCAAGTGCAAATATTTTTCCTTTTCAGCTTGGGGTCACTGGAAGGGAAAAAACAGGGCTGAGAAGGAGATTAACCTTTTAAAAACTATTATGACTTCCCATAGAAAATAAAACAACAGCTTCATTTCCTTCCATCCGTGAGTCTTTTTATGAGTGATTGTTGTTGGAGGCAAGACTGGGAATCCACGGATTTTTCAGTTCTGTCTCAGCTTGGGTCTCTACCCAGAAGCCCACCAGGAGTGCTTTTAAGGGCCCTCGCGAATTCCAGCAGAGCTCAGGGCCACCCTCTTTGCCTTCTTGCTTGTCTGTCATCATCCCTGGCTGACTTTTCCTCTTCCTTCTTCTCCCCAGCCCTTTGATTTCTTCCCTCCAGAAGGGTTCGAGGAGGTGAGGGCCAGGCCTGCCCCTGATGCTGCAGGTGCTTGCAAGGCTGGGGAGTCTTTCTGTTGATTGGGGCGGTCCTGGTGTATCCCAGGGCTCAGCGCCCAGCAGTTCCCCTCAGACACGAAGTCACCCCTTCTGGCTCTCGCTCCACGTGGCTATGGAGCAGAAGCGAGGAGCTGACACCGTTAGTCGTTTCAGTGACCTCTCTGGACTGCAGTGCCAGCGCTCTTCTCAGTCTTTCCCTCCATTTGTCTCCTTTCTTTCCCTCCTCCCTCCAGTTTTTGCACACTGATTCTGTTGCTGGGCTCAGCTGGGAGGTGAAGCGCATGCCGTGACAACATAAAGGCTGTGAGGGCAAAGCGGTGGAAATCTCTGCTTTCTCCCTCTGGTGCCAAGAAGACGCTCTCAACAGACCCCAGGATGGTGGATGTTTGTGAAAGGGCTTGGGGAGCTGTTACTGTTGTTATTGGCATCGCATGAGTCTAACGTGTTGATACAGGTGGTGTGTGCGTTGGGGGTGGGAGGGGATCTGAAATTGATTTGCAACCTGCAAAGAGCAAACTCCACTTGTGTGCTGCCCCTCATCCTTTCAGTGGGTGTGCAAATATTTGCAGACCTGTTGAGCAGCTCAGCCTCACACCAACCTAATGTTTTTTCACAGCCAAGTGATCCTGCCCCAGCCTAATGAGAACAAGGGCGGGGGAGGGGATGGGGCGCTGCGGGGCGGGCGTGGGGTGATGAGATGGGGTGTGTTCCTTATCATGACCGGACAGTCGCCCCGGGGCTGGGCTGCCTTGGCTCCTTGGCTTAACAGGCCTTGGGCCGGCTTCCTGTGTCCAGCGGCATGCTTACGGTTTCCATAGCCACGTGGCTCTTGGCAGAGCTCCTCCTGAGAGTCTGCATTTCAAACCAGCTCCCAGGTGATGCCAGTGCAGCTGTAGAAAGTACCGGGCCTTCGGAAGTCCTCCAGGGCCGAGGAAGGAGAGTGCGGCTGAGCCCCTCCTCTGCAGACAGGGTGTGGCGGAGGCTGCCCCAGAGTCCTGATTTGCCATTCAAGTGAACCCCCGAGGGATTAGCAGCTGGCCCAGCGCTTGCTTGGGTGAGACCATCTCCCCCTCCAGGGGGGAGTCCCGGAGGCAGCGCAGATGTCGAGTGAGAATCTGCCACCCTCCTCACTGAGGGTTACCCTCCCTCGCCCTCCCACCCCCCTGCTCTGCCTGCCGACTTAAGCAGATCAGCTTTCAGCTCCTGGGACTCCAGAGGGCTTTGGATGAAAGAATAGGCCCAGCCTCAAGAAGCAGAGCGGGAATCCAAGCATGCCTCTCGCTTGCTGCATGCCCAAGAATGCAGGTACTTGGGGGTTTGCAGCATTTCCTGGCAAGACAAAGGGGGAGGGAACCAGGGGAGGCCAGGCCCGAGGGAGCAATGATTCATGTGGGGGGAGTGAGGGAAGAGCAAGGGGAGGCTGTGCTTGACCTGCAGAGATGACACTTTTGTGCTCAGCAGCTCCTGAGCTCCAGGGACTTGGGGTGGTTCTTCCAGGCTGGCCAACTTGGCAACTTTGTGCTCCTTCCAGGTGCTGGACCACGTAAGACAGAGAGAACAAGGTTTCTCCCTCCTCTTCTTCTGTGCCGACCTTGGCCTGTCTTCCAAGAGGGCCCAGAGGGTGGCCTGCGGAGGAGGAGTCAGGGCAGGATCGTCAGGCTCCAGTCTCGGTGGTTGGGGAGGCCACTGTGGGCTTGGCCCCACGTCCCGCACCGGCTAGCACTGCACCTGGCCTGCTAGTCCATTGCTTCTCCTCCAGCACTTTGCCCCCCTGTCTTGTTGGAATTCTTCAGTATCCTGTCCTCATCCTGAGATCACAAGTAGAGGATTATGTCTCTCCCGGTGGCCCCCAAACAGCCTTGATCTGGGAGTCCCCAGAGCCAAGTTCCCCAGTGTCATTTCTGTTCCATCTGCAGTGGCCTTAACACACTCTGTGCCATCTTGACTTCTTTGGTCTAAACCCCCACTTCCTTTTAGTTCTTCACCACATCAGCTCGGCCACACCAGCGAACCCTGTTTGAAAAGTGTCAGACTCTTTGCAGTATCTGTCCTGCACCATGGTTAGTCCTTCCATTTTAACTCGGGCTCCTGTATGGCGGGGATGGGGCCTTTTTTCTAGAGATGCCACTACCGTGGCAGTCACCGTCAGCGTGAGGCACAGCGGTGTTCTGGCTGAAGCTGGCACTCTTCTCAGCCTAGCTAAGCCACCATGGTGCGCATTTGCCTCCACTGGGTCTGTGGAGACTGGGGCAGTGTGCTGTGGCCATGAGTTAGCCTAACCAATATGGTCGTCTGCAGCCTCACTCACTGACAGTGCTATTCTGCTCCACCATCTAACAGCGCTCCCTCTGAGTTGCTTCTTCAGGTGTGGTGACAAGGAGATGCTGGTTTGTGTCGCTTAGTTACCTAAGATCCGTTAAGGGGGGAAAGAAACAGTCCTGTGGCTCTGGCAGCTTCCGGTGGGCACCACTGAACCTGTGTGTTCTTCAGGGCATCACGGTTTCTGAACTTTGGGAGCAGAGAGATTGTTCAGTCCACATCTCAAATAGCTTATATACTTGCGATGAATCACCATTGTTTGACATGCAGGCTGCTCCTCAGGCCAGTTCAGTCAGAACCTCTGGGGATCGACCCGGGCATCAGAGCATTTCTTTAGAAAGCTCCCCAGCTGAATCCCCGCATGCAGCCAGGATTGAGAATCACTGCCTTAGGTAAGAAATCAGAACTTCACTCCCACCCTAACCCCTGCTTTCCCTCAGGGAACCAAGTACGACAATCCAGGACCTAAATCCACCTAGTTTCATGAGGATCAGTGGATTCAGGGGCGAATAAATAGCCAGGTAGTGTTTTATCAGGACAGAAGGACTAAGTCACGGGAAGGAGTGTCAAGGAAATAATTTCCCTGCAGGTGCCTGCCAGAAGTTTCCAGGCTGTGTTCAAGGAGAAAGATGGTGGGGTTGGGGGAAGACCTTTAGGACAGCCTGACCCAGTTTACCTTGGAGACGTGAAGATCCAAGGCCAAGGTGTTGGGGGCAGGCTGGGGTCTGGAGTTGGGGGAGGTTGGAGGGCTCACCCTCTCAGAGCCACTGGCACTTTGTGAATGGAGCCGTCTTCTGGCATTAGTTTCAGCAAGGTCATGGCATCTCTGCCAACTCTGGACAGCTCACCAGTGGGGGGCGACCAGGCCCTTAATCAAAGATGCCTCCAAGTAGGACTTGGCAGAGATTGCATTCGGCACAATAAAAGTGGAGACGAAAATGACTGCTTTTTGCTTCAACACAAATTTTATTACACCAGGTTTCATTATAAAAATGTTATAGTTTTGGGTGTGTGTTTATTATATAAACAATGTAGTTACACTGATCTTCACCATCTTTCAAACCAGAGTCTCAAAGGGAGTTTTATTTACTAGATTTAAAGCCATGGAACAATTGTTTCATACGATTGCCTTATAAACATTGGAATAATTCAGGGAAAAAGCAAACTCCCTGCATTCTTCCCTTCTCAGCCCCTGCTGAATCTTCCCAACCTAGAGGCAGGCATAGCCACCAGCTGACCATGCTACATCTCGTAGCTGCTAAGCTGTATGTGGGTAGACCTCAGCGGAGTAGTATGGTCTTCAGAAGGAGGGCAGAGCGGGACTTAGGCTTAAGGCTCCTGCTGCATCTAGCCTACAAGGGTGTCCTAGTGGCTTGGGCAAGTGTGGGAACCACCTAAGCTAATCAGGCCAGCTCTTGGGGCCCGGACCCCTATACCATCCCATAGTCCAGGGCCACAGGGCCCAACAGCTACTGCCATCATTTATACCCTAATCTCTGGGCATACATATTTACCAGAAACAAAGCTTTCACATTAGTATAAATATCCTCTCAGGTTCCTTAGTTCATTCCTGGGAACTCCACATTCAGAGGAAGTGCTGTGTGGACTGCCACCATCTTACAGCAAAGTCTCTTTTGTCCATTTTATTAGTGTTTTCCATTTCGATTCATTTATCTGATTTTATAGTCACTGACTTCAGGTTGTAAACTTTTTTTCCTAACCCTTAAATTGAATGTATGTGAATTGCCAGCTATAAATTTACCTCAGAGGACAGCTTTGGTAATTTCCATTGGTGTTACTAGTTGGGTTCGTTGTTATCGGTTTCATCCTTTTGATAGTCAGGTTTTGGAGAGGCAGCATGGTGTGGGGAAAATAGGCTTTGGTATCTACCAGATCTGGGTTTAAATCCTTACTCTGCCGTGTATCAGTTGTGTGACTTTGGTCAAGTTATAAAATTGCACCTTCCTTATTTCTAAAATAGAGATGGTAAAATCTGCCTTGTATATTCTTTAAATGAGGATAAAATGAGTGAATGCAGGCAAAGGGCTTAGCATAACTCACCTACGAACCGTTCAGTCCATAGTAGTTGTGGATAATAATCGTATTTAAAATAGCATGCCTTTGGCTGGGAAGCTACTCTGTATTTGCATGTCTTAGGCAGGGGGCCAGGACAGTGGGTGTCCTTTCTGGATCAACCCACTTATCCTAACGTCCTCCAGAGGCACTAGCAGATGGGACATGAAAATACCAACAGTGTGCCTAGGGAAGGGCAAGCAGCCAAGTGTTACACTGGATTGAGCATGCTGAGGCGAGCCAGGAAAAAACTCAGCATAACCCAAAAGCGCACCATTGAAAAATTCCTCTGAAATTCCTCAGTCTGCCTCTCTTGTGGAATGTTCCTCAATAGAATATTGGAGCTGCTCTGTCCCAGACCTGGCTTCTTTCCCAGCTACCCAACTAGGTTGCTTCCCCTCTCTAGGGCCTTGACTGCTTGGCATGACCAGGGCCTTGAAGGAGCCGGGCATCTGGGGAGCTGAACTTGATGGAGCAGCATCTCTGTGCCAGGCACCAGGCTTGGCTGTGGGCCTCAGACATGACTAAGACCCTGCCCTGCACTCAAGGACTTACAAGTCAGGAGGATACTGACCCAAGAGCAGCAGAAAGGCTGGTCACAGTACCTCAGGGCCCATCCACAGGAAGGAGGGACCAGCTCTCCCTTGTGGGGTGTGGCCTGGCCAGCCAAGTGTGGCTGACAGAGCCTGGGACCTTTGAACCTACTATGTTAGGGTAAATGGGTTAAGGTGTATCAAGTTCGGGGTAGATTTTTGTTTGTGGGGTTTTTATTGGTTTGCTTGCTTGCTTGTCTGTTTTGTCTTGTTCTGTTTTTGAGAACACGATAGAATGAGCTCACTCTGATATTCAGTATGAAGAAAGAAATACCTAGTCTGTGAAACCAAGAGGTTTTGCCATCTTTAGGTATCTAGGTATTACCGTCTTTTATAGAGGCGGTATTTTGCAGAAAATGAGAGCCTGTTTGCTTGGGGTTGATTCTTGCGTTCTCTGAGTTGGAGGTGAGGGTGGGAAGATAGAGATGGGAAGGTTAGGAAGGGTTAAGGCTGCAGGAGAACAGAAGCCAGTGTAACCTGCTGTCTACTGTCTACCCTGCACAAGTCCTCTGTATGTAGACTTAGGTAGACATTACGTCTGTGTTCAAGGCAGAATCTTCTAGTCTTCTCCAAACCTGGCCTGTGCTTCTGAATGCTCTGTTGGGTCACATGGCTTTCTTCCTCCTGGGTGCCACATTTGGAGTCAGGAGGGATCCTGAGAAAGTCTGCTCTCCTGAGGGTGGCTGGCCTTACATGTGGCTCTAACTCAGTGACCTTGAGTATGGTGACACCCACTGGCTCCTGAAATGGCAGAAAGGAAATGTGGAAAGGAATTCACCTCAGTCATATCCTCTCATCTGAAACGCAGGCCTAGTTGTTCAGCATCCACAGGCCAAATGTCAAACACCAATAAAGGGAAAGATGCAAATGTTTCCTCAGCTTTGAAGAACTGAGGCCTCTCAGGAATGTTATCTTTTCTCCCTCTGGCCCCCACTCTACAACCAAGCAAGGAGGAAGTTTTGATTTATTCTTTAAGACAGAGTAAATCACTCTTCTCTCACCACCTTGTCTCTGTGTTATGCTTGCCATGGATGGCATTTGGCCTTTAACAACTAGGATCCCTCTTCCATCTAAGTTTTTATCCCTGGAAACCTTCACCAGCAAGACAGAGGTGGATGATTAATTTTGAAGTAAGGACGAGCTTGAAAATAGGCAAGAGGCACACATCAGTAGCCACAGGGCCCTTGGCTTAAACGGATGACAAATTACTCATTCCACCCAATGCAGGCCTCTATAGCTCCTGCTCTGAAAGCCAGAGGTGATGACGGGGACCATGGGTTTCTAGTACTTTCCACAGCTACCTTGGAAAGCCAGCAAAGTGGCCAGCTGGGAGAATTGAGATAATTGTGTATTGAATGCTTTTCCTTGAAAGGAAGGTGATTTGTAGCTTCGCTTGGTGAGCCTTCTCTTTTTCCCCTTGGCCCATCTCCTCTTGGCATTTACTTGTTCTTGCTGCTGCTTTTTGTTGTTGTTGTTGGGTTTTTTTTGTTTGTTTGTTTTGTTTTGTTTTTACACTAACGACATCATGGGCAAGGAGAGGAGATTTTATTTTGAAGAACAATGATCACATTAACCAGGTGACAGCAGATAAGCTAAAAGTCTCTCGATTTTCTCCTGGGAAAAAATGTTCTTTGCTGCCAAATCGCATTCCGCTTCTCTTTGTCTGCTCTCCTCTTATGGGAGGGTGGCAGGGCTGGCTGCTGATGGACTCAGAAGAAATCACTGGCAGATAAGATACACCCTTGATTCATATAAGAAGGGAAGCTTTTGAGTTCAATGATAAAAAATGACTTCCTTTCCTGTTGCACAACATTCTTGTGGCTGGAACTCTGTAGAACGGTGACATTTCTCTACCCTTGGTCCACAGTATCAAGCAGAAAATAACTATGAAATCTGAAACTTGGTAAAGGATGAAAATCCAATTCATTGCAGTCTGATAGACATGTAGGCCTGGATCAGACTCTGTAGCTACAGAATCTGGCTACATCCTGCCCTGTTTTCACAGCAAAACTGAGGACTCGCCTACCTTCAAGGTATCACAGCCACATATAAAGACCCAGCCAGTGCTCTATGCAGGAGCTGGCAAACCCAACTGGTGTGTCACCACAGGTGCAAGAGCAGCTATTAGCAAACAAACAAACCAAGCTTCCAAGTGACTGCAGAGAGTGAGTGGGGGATGGAGGAGGAAAAGGGAAGGCGGCACCCTCAAGGCAGGGAGGTTTAGTTTGATGGAGTGCTAGGAATTTGTTGGCCCCAAGAAGCATTCTGGGGTCACAGCTCTCTGAGCTGTGGTTTTTTTGGCAAGATCTCATAGGCTTGTTGTGAAGACTGGAGGATGTAATGAAAACGAAGCACATAGTGCAAGGCTCGGCCCACGTCGCAGACTGAGGAACTGTTCGCCGTTGTCGTCATCATCAGGAGATGGTGGTGTGTGGAGAATTTGAAGGCTCTCAGTCACAGGCCATGAAAACCCTTTGCCCTCTAATCATAACCCACTCTTTCTAAGACTTGACTCTCATTTCTCATATCTTGGCAGACTTTGGCTAATATTAGTTCACCTCTGGCAAAATGAAAGCAGGTTCAACCAAGTTTCAAAAGATGTATTGAACCCTACTCCATTTCTCAATATAGCATCTTGTACACAGGGTTTATAATTTTAGGAGTGGGTGGATATTTGCTTGGTGATACAGATATAAAACCAGTGGTGGATGTGAGCATTGCTCTTGGGTCTTTGTTTTCATCAACTCATTTCCACAACTTCAAAAAACATTCACTTGGTTGTTTTTTTCTTCTAATCTGTTTATCCTCCAGTGCTTTTGTTTGGGTCACAAAAGGAAAGGTATTTCTGGCAAAAAGCAATGAAACTTATTTCTTCTAAAGTTTAGCACTTACAATAGAAGGTGAAGTACTGTTGTATCATAAGTGATCAATATAATGTTTTTGAGAGGGGTCTGTCCATTAACATTGGGGGCTGAGGAGATTTGGAGCCCGGAGCTTGGGAAAAACCAGTATGTTAAGATTAAAACCCATCTACGGACTCTTTATTATGTGCTCAGCAGAACTGTGTGGGTCACAGCAGCTACTCATAGCAACCCTTTGACACAGGCACAATTATGTCCATTCTCCAGAGAAGGAAAATGAGGCTTAGAGCATTTGCCTAACTTGCCCAAGATTATAGCTCAGTCGATGGGAACCAGAACTTGGACCCATATCTGTCTGATCCCAAACCCCAGGCTTGTTACCATCAGGCCATACTGACTGTGAGGATTTGAAAATAATGACTCCAAACTAAACTTGGGGGTGGTATCTTTAGGTTATCATACAGGTTAAGAGTTAAAAGATGTGCCATGGCCTACACTCCAGTTCTGTTGAGGTCATCCGAAGAGAAGGAAACTTAGTTTTTATTTGAAGGAGCAACACCCAATCAGCAGAGATAGGCCCAGCACAACATGAGACTTGAGCTAAGAAGAGGCACCAGAGAAGGGGCAGAGCCAACAGTGTCCGCCCCCACTGCCACCCCTTGTCTTGAGAAAACAGAGTGGTGTAGGGAAGGCCTTTGACTTTCTCTTTCAGTCCTAAGCTAGTTAACCTGACTGCCTATAACTGGTATATTTATTACCCAGCATTGTTTATCAGTGACATATTGTTCAAATATTCATTTCCTAGGAGAGGGTTGTAAATGTCTCCTGGAATCATAAAAGGTGATGGATTAACAAGTGGGGGAAGTTGCGGCAGGTCAAGAAGTTACCATGTGGGGTTTCCCACACCATCACTTGCGAGGGTTGGCAGGTCACGAGTTGTCTCTTAGTGGCGAGAGAGAGGAGAGTTGGTCCTCTCTGACTTCCTGACTTCAGCATCCTGGTGAAGGTCCTCACAGCGATTATACTTCATCTCATTCAAAGGTTTTGAAAGCAAAGAACAAGTAGCAGGTACG
Source organism: Budorcas taxicolor (assembly GCF_023091745.1). Taxonomy (NCBI): domain Eukaryota; kingdom Metazoa; phylum Chordata; class Mammalia; order Artiodactyla; family Bovidae; genus Budorcas; species Budorcas taxicolor. Next base: position 127,107,654 of record NC_068935.1, on the reverse strand, counting down.
ATTACAGCTCTTGCTGGATTTGCAGGAATCTGATTGTAACTGTCTCCGTTCTCCACTTGGCCATCTTCCCACCATCATCTGCTTTCCCAGAGTTCTCAGGCCCGGCTGCTCTGAACCCACAGTGCTGCCTGTTGGCTGGAACAGAAAACCCTGAGACTCAGCATCCTTTCCAGTACTTTGAGATGAAATGCATGTGCGTCTCTGAAGTTCCCTATACCAGCCAAGTGTTCCAGTCATGCAGAATTCTTTGTACTTTCTCATCACACCATGCTGTTGCACACACCTCCAAGCCTGTATACAGTGTTCCCTCTCTAGAATGCTTCTATGACCAGTTTCATCTGGCCAACTTGTAGGCAGTTTGGAAGGCTTAGCTTAAGCATCACCTTCCTTGAGCAGCCCTTCCTGACATTGCTCAGAGGGATTTTGTCATCTCCCTTCCCATAGCCCATATGCTGTACACACCTGTATTTTAGTGGTGCTTCCAAGGGCGGCTGGAGAAGGGATAGGATACCCACTCCAGTATTCTCGGGCTTCCCTTGTGGCTCAGCTGGTAAAGAATCTGCCTGCAATGTGGGAGACCTGGGTTCAATCCCTGGGTTGGGAAGATTCCCTGGAGGAGGGCATGGCAACTCACTCCAGTATTCTTGCCTGGAGAATCCCATGGACAGTCCATGGGGTAGCAAAGAATTGGCCATGACAAAGCGACTTTCACTTTCACTTTTCCAAGGGCAGAGGATGAACTAGTGCCCCTGAGGGGATCTGAGCCACAGGGTGGAGGTGGAGATGGCCCAAAGCTGCCTTCCAGAGATCTGAAGATTTCTTTGTAATTAGTGGCTCCGACGGTAAAGCGTCTGTCTACAATGTGAGAGACCTGGGTTGGGAAGATTCCCTGGAGAAGGAAATGGCAACCCACTCCAGTACTTCTTGCCTTGAAAATCCCATGGACGGAGGAGCTTGGTGCAGGCTACTATCCATGGGGTTACAAAGAGTCGGGCACGACTGAGCAACTTCATGACTTCACATATGCATTTTCTATAAAATCTGCACTATTCCCTACATTATTTAATATAAAACAATCTCCCCCCAACTAATTATTGAGTAAAACTATGGTCCATGAAGATCCCCCACCTTTGTCCTGTGGCGTCCTGAACCCCCAGGCACAACACAGTATATGTTGAGAGTATGTGGAAGTCCCTCTGAAAACCATGTATAGTACAGTGTCTTTCTAGTTGGCCATTCTAGGAGCTCCTCTCAGCTGTAATATTTATAAGATTTTAGATACTCAAAAACTTTTTTTGAGTGCGTGAATCTTTCTCGTGATATTAGACATAATAAAGAACCAGTATTATTAAACCTCAAAGAGATGGGGTCATCTCTTTGACCCCAAGGTCTCCATCAGCCCACTTCTCTTTCTCTAGTTACTCTTGCATTTCAGTGGGCACTGACATTTAAGATTAATTTTTATTTTTGTTTTATTTTTTTAGGTTAATTTACTTGGCTGTGCTGGGTCTTAGTCGCAGCATGTGGGATCTAGTTCCCTGACCGGGGATTGAACCCAGGCCCCCTGCATTGGGGGCGTGGCGTCCTAGCCACTGGACCACCAAGGAAGTCCCTAAGATTAATTTTTAAAACCATTTTCTGCAGTTATGTTAACATTTAGTCACTACCATGATACCAGTATTGTTTTCCACACTTGTTCATGGCAAATGCATATTTCCCCAGCAACACTGTGGAAGAAAGAAGCCTTGATGGGCAGACTTGGAACTCTAAATGTCATCTGTCACTTCTTTCCTGTGGGAAAATTGGTCCTGAATTAAAAAAAAAAAAAAGACAACAACAACAACTTACACATGAACTCTGGAACACTCTGAGGCTGGAGACTGACTATATTCAAGGGTCAAGCCCCTCCATTCTGCAGTTTCTGTTTATAGGGCTTACTGCCCACAGCCTGAGGAAGTTGGGTAAGGAAGCTTAAAGCCAGAGCCACAGAGTAATATCCCAGAATCACTGGAGTGGTCAGGGATAACCTCAGATTGGTCCTTCCCTCAGGTCTCTGGTTCTACCAGCAGCAGCAGCAGGCTACCTTGGATGTGTAATGAATGTCTCAGAAAGCGAGAAAAATTCATTCTCACAAATCCTACTGACATTTGTGATCCTAAAGCTCTTGTTTCTATCCGGTTCAGACAAATGAACACCTGAGCCATCTATCGTCTCTCCTTTAAAAGAGAGTCTCAACTAAACTTAAGTTTCTTAAGAAATATTTGAGTAAAGGAACTCTCCTGTGCAAAGCACCTTTCAACACATGATCCATTTATTATGAAATTATTCTTCAGAAACTTCCCACTGGTACCCTTCCTTCTTTTTGTAAGTTTTATTTTTTTTTAATCTTTATTGAATTTGTTACAGTGTTGCTTCTGTTCTACATTTCGGTTTTTTGACCTCCAGGCATGTGGGATCTTAGCTTCCTGACCAAGGATTGAACCCGCACCCCCTGCATTGGAAGGCGAAGTCTTAACCACTGGATGCTCAGGGAAGTCCCCCTTCCTTCTTTAGAAGTGAATTACTCTTCACAGAAATGGAACACCCTTCAAGAGCAGGCCAAACCATGCCTCGATCCTCCTCCAGGTCACAGCCCACCTGGCTTCTCTAGCGTTGCTTCTGGTATATCTTACAAAGCCCACCCGGTCATTTCTCTATTGTTGGATGTCACCCCATCCTTAAATGACAAAACCTTCCCTCCCGGTTTGGCACATGATGCTATTTTTCTGTCTCCTCTGATCTGGAAGTTTCAGTTCTGATTCCACCCTGAAGGCACCTCACGGAGCTCCCAGCCTAGAGCTGGAATCCCTGTTCTCACACTGGGCAAAGTGGTTGGGAAGCAGGGTCAGGGCCTGAACTGGGGGAAGCTGCCACCACTGGTGTAGAGAGGGTTTTTTTTTTTTTAATTCCTAAAGTTTCTCAGCAAAACATCCCCCTTTCTGGAACATAATTAATATGTGTTGAACCACAAATGTAGGAAATCGCTGAGGGTACAGACCAACATATGTTCACAGGGCTACAAAGAAGGTTTCTTTCTTTCTCCCTTTCCTTTATTTGCTCCTTGCAAAGCTTTGCCAGAGTCAACTGAAAAGAACCCCTTTTCATCATATATACTTTTTCCCAAGAAGTAAAATGAACTAAATTAATTCATTCACTCAGCACTATAAATACCAAATGAAGAAACCATAGATGTATAGATGTAAATACTCCCTCTGTAATTATTTTTTGTGTTTATATAACTAGAGGGCACCAAGAGAAAGAAAAGAGAAATTACCCTCAGTTCAAAGATTCCCAGATTTACTAAGAAAATTATGAAAGAAAAGAAAAGAGCCCAAGCATCTCATGCAAAGACAGCGAAACAATCAACTCATCTGTTACTCGCCAACACTTTTAGCAAAAGAAATGGCTTTTGATGAAACTGCTGGGAACTCTGAATGCTGAGCATTTTTCCTATTAAATAAAGTTAGTAATTAATGTAGCAATTAAGAGTGCAGGGGTTGATTTTACCATGTTGAAACTGCTTAGTGCAGCCAAGGTTGAGCACTTCTGTTGAGGTATTTAGTTGTAACCATTGTTTCTTCCTGTTTCAGACTGTTGAGTGCGGCCCTAATTTAGTTTGTAATTGTTCCTTTCTTCCTTTTGAGAGTCTCCATCTGTAAGTTCCCTAAGTGTGTGGGAAGGGAGGGTGTGCATCTCTTCTCCCCTGCCCACCTGTGTCTTTGGCTGCCTCATCTTCTTAAGACAACCGTGACTGTTGTTGTTGAATATTACAAAACTGGTTCTTGTTCTCGGGCTTACTCCTCTGTTTCCCTGAATGGGTTCTGGGGTCAAACACCCCGTCTCTCCTTCTCCTCCTCCTATGTACTGACCATCTGGGGGTGACTCTGGGCCACTCCCCTTGGAGATGCTCTCCCCCAAACCACATGACCCAGCATCAGGCTGACAAGCCCAGGGTTGAGGAGGGAAGGTGGATCTCCATGGCTGAAGGCTAGTCATAGGAAGCCTCTCTGGCTTGGCACTTTCACGGGGCATAAATGAGATGATGTGAAGACTTTAAGCTATGGCAATGTGTGGAGCCATCGAAAAGAATTCATTTTGTTTTTAGGAAGGTTTTAGTTGATTGATATCTACATTTAAACCAGGTCTCAACACTTAGTATCTGTTTTGACAAGTGGCTAGAAATGGACAGAACTTCCTCAGTTGGCCTTTTCTGTGTAACAAAACCACTAGTATTTAGTGGCTTAAAAATCAGTGGGTGGTTCTTCTGGTCAAGCCCTGCAGGATGATGTAGGGTGGCCTCATTCACACATTGGGGTTTAGCGGACTCGGGGTCAGAATGAGGGGGACAAGTGGACCGCATGTGTGTCATCAGCCAACAGCCTAGCCCAGTCTAGCCTAGCCCTGCCCCCAGTGGCTACAAGCCTGGGTAGGTACCATGATCAGCAGAGGTGTAGAAGCTGGAACACATCTTGAGTCCCAGGCTCAGAACAAGTTCAGTGTCACTTCTACTACATTCTATTGGCCAAATGAAGTCACAAGGACTTGCTCAGATTCAGGGTGGAAAAATAGATTCTACCTCTCAACGGGCAAAGCTGAAAAGTATTACAGCTCTTTTTTGAAATCTATACAGTAACCAAGCTCCTTTATTTGTAATTTAATATGTACTGATATATATATATATTAATATGAATTTGGCATTCTTCCACTGATAAGGTAACTCTCACTTGCACTCAAATACACTTTGTAAGTGGGAGAGAAGGGGTAGGAATGGTCCATGGCCATGACAATGAATGATCCATGTAAATATTATCTGTCATGTGAGTCATATTGTTAAAAGGCTGTGAACAGCTGTCCAGAAGGCAATGTGGTGAGGTGGAAAGAGCACAAACCTTGGAAAAAGACAGATCTGAGTTCAAACTTCATCTCAACTTTTAGTTGGATGGCCTTAGGCAAGTTACTTGACCTCTTTAAGCATCAGTTTCCTCAACCATAAAACAGAAAAGTGATACCTGAGGTTGTTGTGAGGATTAAATGAGATTATGTATAACAGCCATATATAGTAAAGAGCCATTTCATGCTAGCTTCCTTCCCCGTCCCCTTCATTTAAAAAAATAATAATTTTATTTATTTAGTTATTGGCTGCACTGGGTCCTCTTTGTGTGTCTGTGTGCTCAGTCGTGTCTGACTCTTTGCGACCCCATGGACTGTAGCCCGCCAGGCTCCTCTGCCCATGGGATTCCCCAGGCAAGAAAACTGGAGTGGGTCGCCACGCCCTCCTCCAGGGGCTCTTCCCGACCCAGGGATGGAGCCCGGGTCTCCTGCCACTCCTGCATTGCCGGTGGGTTGTTTACCACTAGCGCCACCTGGGAAGCCCTGTCCCCTTCCTTTTTTCTTTTTTTGAAATTCACATTCAGTGGGCATAGTGGCTTCTACTTAGAATCACAGCTGCCAAGTTCCTTTCTCTGCCAGGTACCAAGTTTTCCTTTTCTACATCCTGCATATTTTAGAGAAATGACTTTGATGTAGTATTTTTCAACCTGGGATCTTGGCAGTATTTGCAAACATAAGCATACAGCTAACAATTCCAAGACAATTCTTGGTTTTGGTGCTATACATGATGTCACACTCTTGAACTGTGCATAGCTGGTTTTCTTTATGGTCTGGATATCCTGAGGAATTCTAGAAACTCACCACCAGAAAAGAAGGCTTTGAAGTAATAAAAAGTGGGCAGCAGTGTATGGGAATGGAGTTCTCTCAGAAAGGGTGTATTTACAGTGGGGAAGGTTTGCAAACACATCTAGGGGCTCTAAGTGGTGAGCTGGGGCTTTAGGGGCTGGGGAGGGAGGGGCAGATGGGGCCAGACCTCTGCTTCTCAGATGCATTCCATGGGGCTCCATTTTGGCTAAATAATCATAATTCCCACCAAGACAGCACAGAATGATAATGGTTTTATTTATTATTTTATATGCATTGCCAGGATATGCAAAGCTTTATAGCTTGCCATAAATCGAGAGGGATTATCACAGCTGTTACTTATTTTAACAGGTCACAATACAGTAGTTTGTGCCAGATGGTTTTGAGAATTTTGAGAGAGAAATTTTATACAGGCAGCCATACAGACACTAGCTTGGGTAGTTGGGCCCTGAAATTAATTTACATTTGTTGTGATATAAAATGTATATGAATAAACACATAGTTCCTTATGAACAAGCAAGCCATTTTAGAGCAGTGGTGTCTTGTGGAAGTCACGAGATCTGTGAGCAGCGGTGGGCTGGCAGTTGTGATGTGACGTTACCAGGAGTTAGGAGGTGTGAGACTCTGCCACACCCACCTGATGCCAGGGACATCCAGCTTGCTTCAGGGAAATAAACATTGGAGGCCAAACTGGGTTTCTGTCATTGGAGCCCAGGAGAGGAAAGGAGGGGAGCCACCTTAGGGAAACATCTGGGGAGGGTGTGTATGCTGGAGAGTGAAATTGGAATTGGGATTCCTGAGGTCACCAAGAAGGTCAGTCTGGGGCCAAAGGGCTTCCCAGACTGGACAGATCGTAGTTCATACTGTTACTATTATTATTTACAAAGATTTATTCATGTATTTGGCTGCCTCTGTCTTAGTTGTGGCAGAGACTCCAGTTGTGGCTCGCAGGCTCAGGCTCAGGCTCAGCAGTTGCAGTGTGTGGGCTTAGTTGCTCCACAGTGTGTGGAATCTTAGTTCCCCAACCAGGGATCAAACACACACCCCCTGCACTGGAAAGCAGATTCTTAAGCGCTGGACCACTCACAAGTTCCCCCACCCCAGGTCATATTATTGCTCTTGCAGATGCTGAAGTTTATGTGTAGAGTGGTTGGTTCTGGAAGATAAGCAGAAATGTCAAGGAGAAATAAGAAGTGATGATGAGGAATCATTTCAGAAGGTGGTTTTGGTTCCAGGTTTCATAAAACAATAAACTTCCAGAATGAGAGACCTAGAGAAAACCTCTCAGATCATCTCCACTGTCCTTGTTTTATAGCTGAAGAAACAGACCAAGAAGATCACTTACATTGAGTCATCTTGGTTCTTTCAATTAAAAAATGAACGCAGACTGTCGGGGTTTGTGGAGTCTGTAGGCCTACCCCCACATCTCTCCTTGATTTGCTTCCTCCCTGCACCAAGTATGTCTCCTGCTGCCCAACCTTATGCTGGGGAAGGACTGCCCCAACCCATCAGAATAATGCAAGTGTTAGTCACTCAGTCGTGTCCAATTCCTTGGGATCCCATGGACTGTAGCCCACCAGGCTTCTCTTCCCATGGGATTCCCCAGGCAAAGAATACTGCACTGTGTTGCCCTGCTCTTCTCCAGGGGATCTTCCCAACCCAGGGATCCAACCCAGGTCTCCTGCATTGCAGGCGGATTCTCTACCATCTGAGCCATCAGAGAAGCCCAGGTCTAAAGCACAGCTGGGTTTTCTTGGTAAACTGCTCCAAGATATAAAGATAACATATCATTTCTGGAACAAGACTAAAGTTTTTTAGCTTTTTCCAATCAATTTCTTCAGCTCCTATAAGATAACAATGAAATAATTAAGCAGGAAAGGCAAGCTTAGAACAGACTTGGGGCATATATTGGGCATCATCTATGTATAGAAAATCAGGAAGTAATAGTATTTTGAAAGCTGAATAGACCATGAATGTCAGGGGACAGAATTAGAACCTTTCTTATAGATTCCCCTGAGATGAAGAGTAGAAGCATTAAAGCTTTGAAAATCTGGAGGCTAGATAATACCGAAAGGGCCCACTCTTTCCAGAGATGCTAAGCTTCCAGTAACTTTATCTCTGGAACACAGCACTAAGCCTGAAAGTAAGTGGAGGGCGCTTCCCCGGGCTGCAAATAGTTGTCAGTAAGCCCACGCACCTTGCCACTTAGATTCTTGCTCAGGCCACTAGTAACTCTTCCTTAGTGGGCAGCTGTTGCCCAGCCATGATGTCTGTTTCCCTCAGCCCACTGTGGCTTCAAGGTACAGGGAGGGAGCTAGAAGACGGTAAGAGAGGAGTGTCAGTGGGGAACTAACAACCATCAGGGAAAGAGCTTGGAAATCCAAAAAGGAGTCTTTGAAATGTGTTGCCATAGAGACCGATAATAAGCCTTCCTAATAAAGACCCTAAGTAATCAGCAGAGCATTAAATTGTGTTTTGTATCATCTGATTAAAGAGATAGGAGAGTGACTTGTTCAAGGTAGGCTAATTCTGGTAACCAACCCCCAACATTTCAGTGGCTTCTTTCTGACGCTGCAGTCTAATGCAGGTTGGCATGTAGTCACTTGCGTCCCCAGGCTCTTTCCACTTTGGGGTTTCTTTACCCCAGGGTCTCTTAATATGTGTTGGAATGGACAGGAGCTTTTCTGAGCCTGGCCTGGGATACACAGGCCTTTCCCACCTCCCACTGGCAACACTGAGTTGCATGGCTGCACCTGATGGCCAGGGAGGCTGGCTGGAGGAGCAAGACAGGGATAGTTGAATAACTAACTAGCTAGTTTCTTCCAGGGAAAATATAAAATGTGCTCTAAAACAATGAGGGGCTTCAGTGAACTGCTTTTGGTCAGATCAACTTGAATTGAATGGACGATCACCAATAATTGAATGAATGGACTTTTCCTGGGAATACCATTCCCACATTTCCTGGGAATACCAGTTAAAGGGAACAGTCCTGTCCTGAGTCACGTCATAGATTCAGTGGCCGGCAAACTATGGCTCTCAGGCCAAATCCCACCCCCTGTCTGTTTTGTGCATAAAGTTTTATTGGAACTCAGCCCCCTCCATTCATTTATGCCTTTTGAGCTATAACAGCAGAGTGGAGTCGTGGCAATAGAGACCTCATGGCTTTCGAAGCCTAAAATATTATCTGACCCTTGACGGAACAAGTTTGCTGATCCCTCCTCTAGATCATCACTGTCCTAAAGGGACGACACATTTGCCATTGTTTTCTTCCTGAGACCTGGTACCCTTGGCTTCCAGAAAAAAAACAAGCAGGACACCCACATGGGCTGGGACGTAAACTCTGCCCTTAGAATGCTAGCTCCAAGAGGGCGGAGCCCACTCTGTCCACTCTAGTATCCAGCACAGTACCTGGCGCCCAGGATGTTCAACAAGTACTTTTGTTTGAACCCGTGAGCCATAGGAATCATCAGGTACCCTAACCACCAGAAACAGGGTAGGGACTCAGAAAAACTACAGTCTGAGCATGTTCGGGAAGACCTAAGACACAGGAAGGAGCTATCTTCACTGGGGTTTACTATGTGCCAGGCACCATCATGGTGCTTTGTATCTATTATTTTATTTCCTCTTCCTAACAACCCTATAAATTAGGCATCCTGTTTGCCTTTTACAAGGAAACCAAGGTTCAGAAAAGTCAAATGATTTTCCAAAGGCCATACTGCTAAGAATGGAAAAGCTCAGATTCCAACTCAGGTCTTTCTGGGATCAAAGTCCAGGGTTTGTCTGTTTGTTTGCTTTCTCTTTCTTTTTCTCTCTCTCTCTCTCTATACCACAGGACTTGCCAAAACTATATCCAAATGTAAGTGATCTAGTTATATCATTATTTTCATTGTCACTGTTAACAACAACCTCATCACTGTAAAGATGAATGCAAAGGATGGATGGCCATTTTCATCACTTTACGGAGCTCTGCGGGCCTCACTGCAGAGGCTCTCCTTTGGTAGAGCAGCCCTGAAAAGCTGGAGCAAGACAGTCCATCTCCTTGGGATGTGTGATTAGTGACTTGGCCACCAGTTCCCCCTGATCTTGCCAGGGATTGCTGTAGAGGGTGGCCATTTTGCTCACTGGAACATAAATCCTCATTTCAAAGCCCGAGTGGTTTGAGTCTGCACATGGCAGGGCTTCCCCTGGCCTGGTGGAGTCTGTCCCAGAACTCTCAGTGTGCTTTTAACAAGCTCCCGGGTGCCTCTGGTCCTTTGACAAGCAAGGCTAAGGGAAAGACTCCTTTTTTTTTCTTTTTTCAGCAGCAGTTCCACACCCGCTGTGGCCACTCCACCAGGCTCCCCCAAAGCCAAGGGAGTGGTGGGCTCTGCTCCCACTGACTTTTTAGGGATGTCTGGCATTCTCCATCATGCCACCTTCGTGAAACCCTGTGGACCCTGGTGTCCAGGAGAGGCCATCCCTCCTTTCCTGATCTGGTACTTCTCTGTCTCATCTCCCTGGTGGACTCTTTTCCTTTGTCAACCCACCCCTTGAACTTTGGGGCTCACGATTCTTCTCGGCCTCACTTGGAGTGACCGCGTCACCTCCTCCCACCTCATCCTTCCTGACCTCGCCTTGCTCTGTCTTCCAGCGGGGACTCCAGCCTGTGCTGCAGGCTGGCAGCCCTTGGAGGAGGTTGGTGTGAGTGGGGTCAGAGGAGAGCAGCCAGCCTGGACTAACTTGGCTTCCACGTGATCCTTTGTGTGATCACAATCGTAATTCATAGTAATGCCAATTAGGAAATACTCTCTACCAGGGCTTGTGGCAACCCTGTGATTTCTTGTGACCTTGGCAAGTCGAGTGTTTCACCACAATTTGTGAATTATGGAGGGGTCAGGGGCCTCGTGGACACAGGACTGCTCTTGCAGGCAAATCTGCCCAGGACCTCCATCTCCCTATTTGAAAACAGGTAGCCTGGTCAAAACAGGGACAAGTTTTCCCTAAATGGGTTTCCAAGGCTTCAAGACAAAGTACCAGAAACTGCCTCCCACAAAGCATATTTTGGATAATTTCATTCACTGCTTTCCCCCTGGTTATATATTAGGGATATATCCCATAAGTGTTGTGTTTTTAGTGGCCGTAAATGGCTTTCTGTCTTCTGTATGTGGTGGTTATATATAGAATCTGCCAGCCTAAGGCATGGGCACACACTGGCGTGGTTTTTAACCCTGGTTTCTTCTCAGAGCTGGTTTAGTAAATCACCCATCCCTGGAGATGAGCCCGTCGCCAGGAAGACATTGTCTTTGCAGTGTTTTGGAGCCTGGGCAGGCTAAGTTGTGTCCAGGCTGCGAGGTTTCGCCGATGAAAGGGGGGAGGGGAGGCAATGTTACAATATTCGGCCGTTCTAATCCTGTTACGCACGCGGGCACATGCTCCGCGCCAGTCTCCAGCCTCTCTCTTGCCCCGGCTAGAGGAGTTGGCACGGTCGGCGTCTCTGATTCCTCTGCTGTTGGCTCGAGACCAGGGAGTGGGGAGGTGAGAAGGGAACCACGGGGGTGCGGCGCTGAGCAGCCGTGGTCGGTCCAGCCTGTTGGTGATGAGCCGAGCCCACTGCCTCTCTGGGCATGGGTAACGCGCAGCGCCAGCGGCCGTGCTACCGGAGAAGGAAACGCACAGGTACCAGAAATCCGGATCCAGGATCCTCTGCAGCCCCTGGCTCGTCTAAGCGCGCAGGGCCCGCTTTGTGGCCAGCTCCCGCGCGCCACCGAGTTTGGGGCTGGGGTCTGAGTCCTGCAGCTCACTGCGGCTGGCAGCAGGGGACGGATTATTTTTAGCAGGTTCCCTTTAGCCCAGTGGAGCCAGGAGATGTTCACAGAGCCGGGCGGCTGTCTGCAGAGCGTTGGTGCAACCGTGCCTGCTGCCCGGGAGGTTTGGCTGCCGCAGTCCCCTCCATTCACTGGGCTGTAAATCGAAGCTGTCTACACCGGCAAGGCGCTCGATCCCAGCGTGGCCCTGGGGCTACGTCCCGCCCAGGTCTCCTGGCACCTGATTTCCCAGTGGTCAATTAGGTGTCTCTGCCTGCAGCATTGAAGCAGTGGAGGGGCCAATGCCCCGGCTTTGATGGAGCGCGCCGTGCGCAGAGACCTCCCCAGTCGACTTCCTCATCAGAAGGCAGCATCCATTCATAATTCTCTCTCAGCCTGTGGACCGAGTTTGGCTGGAGCTGAGCATGGACTCCGGCGATCTCCGTTTTTGCATCTGAAGCAGAAACTAAGATAAAAGGAAGAAGGAAGGGGGAATGCGGTCCTAACGCAACAAGGCGCTGGAAAGCCCCCCGGGAGGCCTCTCCTTTGCAGGGAGAGGGAGAAGAGGCAGATCGCAAGCCCAGCGCCTCAGCCAGCTGCTGCTTCGCTGCGGAGCCGGCACGCATGCCTACCTCACCTGACGGCCGCATTCCCGGGGAGCCGGCGCGGGGCCCGGCGGCGCGCCCAGGGCGCACGGGCGGTAGGATCTCTGCACCGGGGGAACGAAGCGCGGGCGGGCTTCCCAGGGCCGAGCCCGAGCCTGACAGGGCGCCCGGGGAGGCCAGCCTCGGCCAGGAGCCCCACCGCAACCCCCCGGGATGTTCCGGTGTGTGTGAGATGGGACCGGCGTGGGGGGGAGGGGGGAGGGGCAGGTGACATCATTTTAAACTAATCTTTCACACCTCTGGGTGGTGGGTAAACTTGGGGAAAGGAGGAAGCAGGAGCCGCAGCCCCGCCGCGCGCTAGCATGAGAGGAAATATCCCCAGCCAAGGTCCAAGAGCCGGGTCCCCTTGGCAGAGCAGAGTGAGGGGGAGCAGGCGGTCAAGGTGGACCGCGCATAGCTCTAAGGGATGAGGGGAGCCACTCTGGCTTTGAGGGGGGTGGCTTTTTTTTTTTTTAAGCATATTGCAGCTGCAGCTTTGAAGTTTGCCGCCTCCTCCCCACCCCCATCCTGGGTTTTGGGGCGGGGCGGCACTCTTCCACGAGGCTGCCCAGGCCTCTCCTAGCTTGGGTGCAGGGACTGCAGGGGCTGGTGGTGACAGGGACTCGAAGACACTGGAAGTGGGAGGGCACCCCGAGGCTCAGCCTTCTGGAAGCTCTAGGGGCTGGGGAGAAGTCGGGGCACCTCTTGGTGCCTCTTCCTATTTTCCTGCCCTGTCACTGGGTTTTGGGTGACATTTTGCCTGTGCAGGGGTCTCCCTGTCACAGAGCTGGCTGTGATGCTGTAAGGCAAGTGGACTGTTAGGACGAGCTGGACGAGGGAGGCGACCGAGCTGCAGCTTTTGCTTTTGTGGCAGTGTTAACCCCATCAAGCCAGCTCCCTTGGTACACTTGTCCACCTGGGTCAGTGTCTGGGGGGGCGTGAGTCCAGCTTCTGATTGACTAGTTCTGCCAGCCAGTGGGCCAAGGCAGGATTTGCCCAGGGCCTGCCAGGCCAGGGATGGGTGGACAGTAGAAGAGCGAAGCCCCCCACCCCCACCCCCGGTACCCCCTCAGGGGAAGGTTAAGCAGGCCCGCCATGATGGTGCCCGGCGTTGTGGCCACCGTGTGCTCTGCTCCTGAGTTTGGGAGCTCTTGTTTCATGAGGTTTTTATTTTCCAGTTTTGTGCCTCCTGGTCCCCAGTTTGTTTTTCACAGCTGCTTGTGAGCAAGGCAAAGATAACAGCATCTAAAAATAGCCTTGCGCAGCTGGAGATGCAGCTTAGCTGGACCCCACCATCACAAGGATGGGGTCTCCCTTCCCGGATATGTGAGAGTGAGCCCTGCTGGGCCCCCAGGAAGCCTGAGGCCAGGTCCACACAGCCTGCAGAGGCAGTGCGCCTCCAGTCTCCGGACAGGGTGGGGATGCTAGGGCGCTGGTCTGGGTGAGAGAGCAGCTGCCTGTCCGCCCCTCTGTGAGGGCCAGAGCTACTGGGCTGCAAGGTTGGGCGATGGGATCCCACACAGGGACCCCTCCGCAGCCCCCAGCCGTTGGATTCTGCAGCTTTACATTCTCTGGGAGTTCTGCTTAGCCATCCATGTGGGGCTTCCTCCTCTGTGCTTCAGGGGCTAGCAGGCCACACCCCCCCAGAGGCATCTGGCCTGGAATATAGAGGGACCAAAGGGTCCAGGTGGTACCTAAATCATGCCAGCTCCCTGGGTGCAGGTGGTAGCCGGGGTGCCACTCTTCCAGATGGAAATCTCTGGGCAGTTGAGTGAGGAACCTCTTCTTGGTAACTGCAGGGAACCTGGTCTGTCTGAGAGGCGCAGCCCCAGCTGATGGGGAAGGTACCACATGGAAGGGAGGAGACAGGAAGGGACTGAGGACTTCAGTGATGCTAGTGGATGGCAGGAAGCCACAGTCTCCTCCTGGATTCCTGGATTCCTTGAGCCTGCCAGGGCTCTCCTGTTGTTTATTTCCATAAACTTTCATTTTCCTGATGTTTGCCTTTTCTTTGGTGGCAAAGATAGCAAAGTCCAGCGTGAAGAAAAAAAAGAGACCCCATCTGTTCTTGATCTGATTGAATCATAGGATTTTTTTTTTATTTTGGCAAAAATGCATTGGTAACTGCTGAAAAAATGTAAATGCCTAACCTTTTAACACTGAAAGAAATAAACTAGAGTGTATGGGAATTTAGGAGGGAAGGTGCACATTCCCACCATCAGTTCCCTATTCAAGATAGAACCTACTGGATGAGTCTCTCTTCCTTTTCAAAGTGCATTTTGATTTTTAAATTATACATTTATTTTCCTTGGACTTCCCTGGTGGCTCAGATGGAAAAGAATCTGCCTGCATTGTGGGAAACCTGGGTTCGATCCCTGGGTAGGGAAGATCACCTGGAGGAGGTCATGGCAATCCACTCCAGAATTCTTGCCTGGAGAATGCCGTGGACAGAGGAGATCAGGACCATATTAAGATAGCGTTTGGACTTCCCTGGTGGCTCAGACAGTAAAGCATCTGTCTACAATGTGGGAGACCTGGGTTCGATCCCTGGGTTAGGAAGATCCCTTGGAGAAGGAAATTGCAATCCACTCCAGTACTATTGCCTGGAAAATCCCATGGACAGAGGAGCTTGGTAGGCTATAGTCCATGGGGTCACAAAGAGTCAGACACGACTGAGTGACTTCACTTTCCTTTTCCTTTTCTTTGATTGGGAGAAGGAAGAGATTAGGAAACCAAATACCTCTGATAAATCCTCTAATCATTCCTGATTAGTCTTCTAGTAGAGGCTTCTATGGGGTTGCACAGATTCGAACATGACTGAAGCAACTTAGCAGCAGCAGCAGAGGCCTCAGAATATTTGCTGGTTCATCTTAGAAATGTCCCTCACTTTGATGTTCCCTACAGAAGATGCAAGATTACTGATGATTCCATTTAGCCCAAAGGTCCAGTGCAACAGTAGCTAACTCTTTGGCCCCCTTAGAAGAGCAGATGGGGAGACCATGAGCTGGGATGCAGAAGTCTTTCCTAAAGACTCACTGACTTGGCTCTGCCTGTAGCAAATAAGATGTCAGTGATCTGTTATACCAAAACAGAGAGGTGCTGCTTACTCTTGAAGTTCAGAACCTGGATCAGCAGTTAACTGGAGACTCACACTGAGTGCATTGGTTAAGGAATACCGTAACAAATAAGTCCCAGATCTCAGGATTTTAACACAATGCAGTTTTTTTCTTTATCATATAAAGTGTAATCAACTTTTAGCTTGTGATGACAAGGAACCTGGTCTCATGCCCTCTTGCAGCTCTGCTATCCCCTAGGGCCTCGGAGTCCCTCCTGAGTTTCTTTGCATCTAACCAACAGAAGGGGAAAGAGCATTGGGGATTGGAAGTGCACATCTCATCCCCATCTACATTCCACTGGCTAGAAGTCAATCACGTGACCACAGCAAACTACAATGGAGGCTGGGAAATGTAGTCTCTGCCTGGAAGATGCCCCCTTTTGCTCTCCTTTAGGATTGGATTTGGCTTTGGCACTGGGCAGGTCATGTAGCCAAATACATCTCTCTCTCTTTAAAATGGTGGTGATTCCACCTTCCCTTTCCTGTTTCACAGGACTTGGAAAGGTGTTGAGACATAACAGACTTCTGGAGGGACCATCTGGTCATTGTCATTATTCCCCATGTTGTAGATCACTTGCCCAATGTGATACAGCTAGTTTATGGCAGAGCTGCAGTTTGAACCTAGGTCTCCTTCTCTTAGCTCTGTGTTCCTTCTGCCATGTGCTGATCACTCTGCCCTCTTAGGAAAACAGTTACATAGGGTAGAGTTTCAGAAAGCTGATATACAGTCCCCTAGATAGCCTTCATCTTGTATAATCACTAGAAACAGCCATTCATATTACCTAAAATCGATGTGAGATTTTTCCCCCCAGTTGTTACTGTAGAACCAGTTGGAGTTAGTCTCAGAAGAGCCAGGCACTGGTCTATGCCCTGTACATAGATGAACTCACTTAATCCTCATAAGAACCCTGTGAGGGAGGGATTATTATCATACCAACTTTATAGATAAGGATGCTGTGGCACAGAGAAGTAACTTGTGCAGGGTTTTACAGGTAACACATGACAGATCTGGGATTTGATCCCAGGTGACGTGGCTGCAGAATCCAACCCTGGACCATCTGGCTACACTCGGTCTCTGCTCTGGTGGGCTCCAGGTTCTGGCCTTCTGTGATGTGTACGGTCAACGCAGACCCTGATACTCAGGATGTAATATTCTGAGTTTCTTCTCTTAGTGAGTGACCTTGGAGGTCCATGACAGGGAGTCATTTGTAAATGGACTGAGGCATGAATTTGAGCCCCCAGCATATGAAAATGATACACAGGATTAAGCTATGTAGCTAGTGAGACAGCCGCAGTTCCTCATCTCCGGCTCTGACAGTCCAGTGAAGCTTTTTTTCCCTCCTTTTAAAATTTTTGGTCTACTCATCCCTGGATAGGCAGTATCTACTATGAAGTTATAAAAAAAAAATGTTTCTTCCTTGTGAGAAGTGGCCATCAAATGAGGAAGGGCTCTTCAGTCCAATCTGAAAAGGCAGTTGACTCAAGAGGGGAGGGGCAAGGCCAGCATAGCCATTTGACTCTTGAGGTAATTGCAAGTTGCGATTATGTTGTCTATCTACTGTTCTTTAAGAATCCACTCCAAAACTCACTGGCCTAAGAAACAACTGCCAATCTGTTGGTTCAAGATTCTGCAGGGTCGGGTAAGCTCCCGGGGCAGTTCTTCCACTAGTCTTACTGGTGGTGTGTGCCCTGGGGGCTCAGCTCTGCTTCTGTCTCTGTGTGGTTTCAGGGCCAGTCCAATGCTCTTGCCAGCAGGGTATGGACTTCTTACCTAGTGACTTGGGGTCCCCAAAAGCACAAAGGCAGGAGCTTCCAGGCCTTCTCAAGGCTGAGCCTGTGACTTGTTTTGCCAACAGGCCGTGAATCCTGGAGGGGCGGAGACAGACTGCCACAGTGGTGAACTCTGAAGGCTCTGTATTTACAAACTTGAGCATTCCCAGAGGTCTCAGGAGAAGCTGACTGTACATTAAGATATAGGTTAAAGAAATCTATACCTTGTACTCCAGTGGACAAAGATGGCTATCCGTGCCTGGGTCTTTCTCCATCCCAAAGTCAGGACCCGTTTATGACCGTGAAAGCACTGAGGCTGTGGATGTAAGTGCCCAAAAGGAAAGGGGACTGAAGTATGTGACTTCTGTTCTCTTGCCCTTCCCAGACAGCGTCTCACAGGTATCGATTATTTTTTACAAAGTATCAGTACCCCCCCTCAAATAAGAAGCATACCAGTTGGATCAGGGCACAAAAGTCCCTCTGACATCCACCTCCTCTTTCCCAGCCAGACATACATTCTGAGATGACTGAGCACACACAACGGGAGCACACACAACGGGAGCACCTGGCTGCCTCAGGAAGGACAGCTGCTCTCCCGCAGAAATGGGCTCGTGAGTTCAGTGTGTCAGGCTTCCATTTCGGATCATCCTCCCCAGGCCCTTGCATCACTCCGGCCAGTGGAGGTGCAGCGAAGTAGCCACACAGCCCCTTCCTCCTCAGGACTCAAGCACTCATTCCCCAGCGCTGGGCACGGCTGACTGATGGCTCACAGCCCAGCCCCTCTTTGGGAACTGTCCTTGAAGAGAGCTGCCTCACCCAAGGTCACACCCCTTCCCTTCCCAGGTCAGCGCACACAGCGACTGGCCATACTGCCTCCATTGAGGACAGTTCTGTGCAGCCACCCCAACTCCAGAGCTCGCCTATGGGGCTGGCTGATCTTTCGTTGTGATGGGGATCAGCAGAGGACCCCTCCTGCAAGCTGAAAGAGAAGCTTCTCTCTGCCCGATGCTGCTCAGTTCCCTCCCTCACCCCAAGAGCTTTTCCTACGAAGCTTCCCACACTCTAGTGCCTATGTGACGCCAGTGCCTGCTCTCCGGAAACCTGACCCAGGATAGGTGGCCTGGAGACCGGGTTACCCCCTGCTGAGGACTGCACACACACACAGAAGCAGGCCACACAGCATGGGCCATCCCCAGACTCTTCCCATTGGGCAGAGATGACAAGTGCTGAAGCAGAAATGTGAGAAAAAGCAAACAGAAAGTGACGGAGTCCTAAGTCAGTCTGATGCCTCAGTGATTTTTTCCCCCTCCTTGCTCCACCCCTCACAACTTCCCCCAAAGTTATTTTTTTTAGGGGATGGGTGATTCATGACATTGATTATATGGTTAACAATTGTGCCTGAGCACTCTCCCACCTGATTATTTCTTCCTTTGGGCATGGCACTGGCAATCAAAATTTATCTTTCAAATTAAGGCTATAATTATATTTTGATAAAGATCTAGCAATTCAATGAGAATGAAATTTTGAGGGTTGCCAGGATACGGATGACTCTGGGTTATAGAGAAGGGTTTGCATGCAGAATACTAATAGGTGGTTCAGCACTCTTATCTAGACCTTTCCAATAGCGTCTGATAATGCAGGCCCATCAAGCACTGTGTCTCTGCTATTATTCTAGCAGGATAAAAGCGATGAAAGATATAAGCAGGGTTTTATGAATGAAAAGGTGATTCATCAGATGTCTTTTGGTCTATCGCACTAGAGTTAAGAAATAGAGCAGTAATTATGTGGTGTTACCTCAAAATATAGAAGACAAAAGCTTTCTCTTATTTCCTTGCCTCCTCTTTTACTGTAAATAAAAGCAAGCTGTCTTAGATTTTGGGTTATTGTTACGTGTTGGGAGATAGGGACCTGCATTTGCAGTGGTGTTGACTCACAGGAAAATGGAAACAGTGGAATTATGTATGTGTTGTATTCTAATTTTCCTGTAATTCCCTTTTACACTGTGATGATTACTCACTCATTGGTTCAACAAATGTGGAGTCCCAAGTATTGTGCAGGACCTGCTGAGGGACCTAAGAAAGTTTAAAACGCATAACTGCATATGAAAATAATAAATAACAGGACATTACAGTAGTACCCAACATGGCTCTTGGGGGTGGTAGCAGGGGTAATTTTAAAATTGAGATATAATTTAACAGACAATTAAGTTGTATACACATCTTAAGTGTTGAGTTCAGTGACTCTGACACATACATTTGTGCAACCAAAGTAACAAATAGTAATTACTATCACTCCCCAAATTTTAGTATCCCTTTCCAGTTAATCTTCCACCCCCTTTGTCAACCATTATTCTGATTTCTGTCCCATAGATTAGATTTGCCTCTTCAAGAGTACATATAAATTGAACCATATAGTACGATGCTTTAAAAATGCCTGGCCTCTTTCATTCAGCATAATATTTCTGAAATTTACTCATGTTGTTTTATATATCAGTAGTTCATTCCTTTTTACTGCTGAGCAGTAATCCATTGTAAGAATATACCACAATTTGTTTATCTATTTAGTTGAGCTGTTTCCAGTTTGGGGCTATTATGAATAAAGCTGCAAAGAATATTTTTGTACATGGCTTTTTGTGGATTTACATTTCATTTCTTTTGAGTAAATATCTGGGAGTGAAAATGCTTAGTCATAGGTTAAGTGTATGTCTCGTTTTATAAGAAACTGGCAGAGATTCTTCCAAAACAGTTGTACTATTTTACATTCCCACCAGCAATGTATCAGTTCTAGTTGCTTTGTATCCTCAGTAACACTTGGTATGACAGTAGCCATTACAGTGGATATGAAATAGTATCTCATTGTGGCTTTAATTTTAATTTCTCTGACAAATAATGTTGACTATTTTTTCATGAGCTTACTAGACATTTGTGTATCTTCTCTTGTGCACTGTCATGAAGCCTTTTCTTCAGTTTTACTTGGGTTGTCTTTTTATTATTGATTTGTAATATCTCTTTATATACTCTGAATGAAAGCTCTTTATCAGATATATGGATTACAAATATTTATTCCCAGTCTGTGCCTTGCCAGTTTGTTTCTAAATAGTAGTCTGTTGCCATACAGACATTAAAAAATATTTTTTTACAAACTACAGTTCATCAGTATTCTCTCGTATGGCTTAGTCCCTTTGAGCCCTGTCAGAGAAATCCATTTCCCTTAAGTTCATGAAGATTTTTGTTATGCATTTTGTTCAAGAGATTTTATAGTTTGAGCTTTTATGTTTAATTCTGTGATCTTTCTGTAATTACTTCTCATGTATGGAGTGGAGTAGGGATCAAAATTACTTTTAAAAAAAATTACTTTTTTTTCCCCATATGTATATTCAGTTCCAGAACCATTTGTAAGACAAAAAACTTTGTTTTCACCCCCATTGATTTAATGCCTTTTTCCAAAAAATCAACGGTATGTGTGTGGGTCTATTTCTGGACTCTGTTCTGCTCCATTGATCTATATGTCTACTGTCTTGCCAAAACCACACTGTCTTGACCTCTGTAGATTTATAGTAAGTCTTGAAATCAGGTAGCATAAATTCTCCAAATTTGTTCTTTTCTTTCAAGATTATTTTAGCTATTCTAGAACCTATGCATTTTCACATACATCGCAGAACCAGCCTGTCAATTTCTTTTAGAAAATACTGAGATGTTGATTGGCCATTTATTTGGACTGATAGATGAATTTGGGGAGATAGACATCTTTAACAATGTCGTGGCTTCCAATCCCCGAATATAGTATAGCTTTTGGTCCCATGAACTGTCTATAATTTCTCTTAGCTTTGTAGTTTTTAGTGTAGAAGACATGCAGTCTTTTGTTAGACTTAAATATTTGATAATATTGTAAATGGTATACCTTTTTATTTAATCCTCCATTTTCCAGTATTCTTACCTAAAAAATTCCATGGACAGAGGAGCCTGGCGGGCTACAGTCCATGGGGTTGCAAAGAGTCGGACATGAATGAGTGACTAACACACTTTCTTTATTTAATTCTCCATTTTTTTTTACTAGTATGTGTGTATGTGTGTATATACATACATATGATAAGTTGCTTCAGTCGTGTCCAACTCTTTGTGATCCCATGGACTGTAGCCCACCAGGCTCCTCTGTCCATGGGATTTTTCAGACAAGAATACTGGAATGGGTTGCCATGCCCTTCTTCAGGGGATCTGCCTGACCCAGGGATCGGACCTGAGTCTCTTAATCTCCTGCATTAGCAGGTGAGTTTTTTTTACCACTAGCACCCTGGGAAGTCTACACACACACACACACACACACACGAGAGACAGAGAGAGAGAGAAATACAGTTGATCATTTAAAAATAATTATTTATATACTTGGCTGCAATGTGTTTTAGTAGAGGCATGCAGGATCTTCAGTCTTCGTTGCAGCATGCAGTATCTTTGGTTGTGGCATATAAACTCTTGATTGCAGCATGTGGGATCTCTTTCCCTGACCAGGAGTCAAACCAAGGCCCCCTGCATTGGGAGCTCAGAGTCTTAGCCACTGGGCCACCAGGGAAGTCCCCTCAACAAATGATTTTTATATATTGACCTTATATCCAGTGACTTGTAATTTTACTCTTTAGTTCTAGCAGTTTTTGTCAGTTTCATAGGGCTTTTAACCTACACAGTCATGTTGCTGAGAATGACAGTATTTGCTACTTCCTTTCTTATCCTTGTGTCTTATTATACTGATGACGGAGGATGTTTTGATTTCCTCCCAATCTTAGGGAAAGCAGCCAATGTTTAACCATTAAATATGATGTTAGCTATAGATTTTTTTGAGGTGTCTTTCAGCAAGTTTGTTATCAAGGTTCTACAAGCTTCATACAATGTGTTGGGGAAAGTTCTCCTCTATTTTCTGAAAGAACTTGTGTAAATTGGATTGTTTCCTCCTAAATTGCTTTATGGAATTCACTGGTGAAGCCATCTGGACCCAGAATTCCCTTCGTGGGAAAAGTTTTGATTAAGAAATCAATTTCTTTAGGACATATAGGACTATTTATATTTCTCTTTCTCCTATGTCCTGTGCTAGTTTTTTTCCAAGAGGAATTGTCCATTTCATCTAAGTTGTTGAGTATATTAATACTATGGAATGGAGTAGACAAAGATCAAAGATACCACTTGAGATGGGACTTTGAAGAGAGGAAGGGACTTAGGCAGACAAGGAGGGGAGTCCTGGGGAAGCAGTGGTGTGAGAAAGACATGGAAGTGGGGTCACCAGTGGTGTGGGTTGTTGGCCATGGATTATGCCAATCTGGTTGAAGAAATAGTTGTGGGTAAAGAAGTGGAAAATAAGGTTAGAAAGATAGCTCAGATATGGATCAACGTGAAATTGAGGACTCTGAACCTCATGTGGGCAATGAGAGACCCCTGGATGATTTTCATACAGGGGCATGATCTGTAGAAATGGTACTTTGGGAAGATTGGTTTGGAATGATGGGCCACTAGGAAGGAGAGACTGGTGGTAAATGCAGTTTTTTGTTTTTTTTTTAAGAATGAGTGCAATATGCAGGGGTGGGCACTGTCTTAAAAACAGGAGTCTGATAAAGAATGAAAGTAAAAAGAGGATAGTTGCATTTTTTTAAAGGTAAAGACCTCTGAATATTTATTTCTCTGCACATAACAGAATGTTATGCAGCCAGGACACACTTAGCACCCTGTATTATTATTGTCTCTGCTCCCACGTCTATCTCCTCACCTGGATATACACCTGTTCTCCGGAGGAAGAACCCAAGGTGTCTTCATGCTAAAGTACTAGCCAGATAGTGGGTACTTAAGTACTATCAAGTGAATGAATGACCTCTGAATGGACAAATGAATGAATGGATTGGATGGATGGATGAATAGGCGTAATAGTCAGGATAGGCTATACTATGCTATGCTAACAGATAAACCAACAAAGCTCAGTGCTTTAATACAATAAAAGTTCTATTTCTCCCTCACGCAAAGTCTGATATAAGCCTAGAATGTGTAGTTCTCAAGCAGTGGAGGAAGAGAAGCAAGGCTCCTGGGAGGTTTTATAAGGAGCAAGCCTTGAAGAGGTGTACATTAATTCTGCCTGCATCCCACTGGCTAGGAGCCGACACTCTGTCATTTGGCCTCAGTTTGACGACATGGGAAGCTGAAAATGTAGCTGTATATGTGAACATTTGGTGAGCACTAAGGACAAGCCGGGTAACAGGGAGCCCTAAAACCTATTTGTTATTGCTTTCAGCCTGAGAGACACCGAAAGCCTAGAGACGCTAGGGACTCCTGAGGAACAGCTACACAGAGAGCAGGCTAGTTCTGCCAACAGAGCTCAGTCTCCCTGGCCTACCTTTTAGTTCTTAATAGGTATCACCTCAGGGCTCGCTTACTGCTAACTAATTTTTAGATGCCAACTCCTCCAGAAGGAACTGTGAGCAGAATGAAGCACTAATAGACTCCACTGCCGGTTACCCAGTAGCTGCAGCCAGAAGCACAAATGGAGAGTCGTGATGTGGGTCAGGGCAGGAAGTTTTGATGATGAACCTCCCAGGAGGCAGCAAAGCAGTCCTGCTCCGGGAGGCATCT
Source organism: Budorcas taxicolor (assembly GCF_023091745.1). Classification (NCBI taxonomy): domain Eukaryota; kingdom Metazoa; phylum Chordata; class Mammalia; order Artiodactyla; family Bovidae; genus Budorcas; species Budorcas taxicolor. Next base: position 127,084,007 of record NC_068935.1, on the reverse strand, counting down.
GTGCTGAGCTCATGCCAGCCGCCTAAAAAGAACTCCAAATCCTCTGTGATCTGGAGTCTCCTATTGGAAATCAAAGCAACCACATCGGCAGGGCCCCAAATGCATGGCGAGGGCGCTGTGGCCCTGGGAATCGCTGCTGCGGTATATCCTGTGTAGCCAGGGGCACCTGCCTGGAGGGGGAAATACAAAGAAGGTATCCTCCCTAGACTCTAGTTACTGTTTGGTTTTCAGAGCTGGTGTCAGGGTCAGAGATGATGAAGGTGAAACAAATGGCCCAAAGTACAGCACACAGTGGTTTCTTAAGAGAAGGTGTCCCTGACGATGATGGTTGATAGAGCAGGAGAAGAGGGTCCGTCTCCCACCTTTTCAGAATACCTGGGGTGGGGCACCAACTGTGGGGAGCGAGCTGTTCCCTCCCCCACCCCAGGCCACCTCCCTAAGCAGAGCTGCAGACAGTCCCCACAGCTCCACGCCAATCGGTGGTAGATGTGTTTAAATAGAGTGAAATACAAAGTGCTATTTCTATTTCATTTAAATGGCAGAACTCTCAGAAAATGAGCCATCAGAGCAATGAGAAGTGAAGCAATTGGAGGAAATCGCGACAGAAAGAATCCCAGGCGCTATGGTAACTATGAGAGGAGGAAAGGGAGAAAGCCGTTTTCTCATGCCCTTTGCCTGGCGCTTTCTGTCCTGCCTTCCCGACTTGTGCTGCCCCTCAGGCATTCCAGCAGGAGCCCACCTCGGGCCCTTCACTTCCGCTGTTCTCTCTGCTTAGGATTGCCTTACAGCACATTTCCCTCACTGGACTAGGCATCAGCTCCAAGGTCACCTTGGCAGAGACGCCCTAAGTAGCCATCTTAGTTTGGATTCTCCCCGAAGTCGACCCTGAGCCAAGGGCTGGGGTGCAGGTGGTTCAGGGAGCAGCGCACACGGGGAACGCCGGCAGGGTGTGGGGAAGAGAGGCGGAGGGGCACAGGCCGAGAGGGCGCACGTGCTGGCCAGCAGTCACCATGGGCACCACGGAACTCCGGCCTGCTGAGCACCTTGGGGAGAGGGCTGGAGCACTCTCAGGAGTTGCCCTCCCCGCGAAGGACGGGGGCGTCTGTCATTGCTGGGGCCACTCCTACTAGCCTGAATCGTCTCATACTCTTGCTTACCCTGCTTGTGGGCCAAGCACTCTCCCAGGGCCGGGAAGACAATCACCAAAGGCAGAGGACCTTCCTACATCTAGGTAAATGCTGTCAGCAAGGCACTGAGCTCGTCAGCTCCTCCCCTCTTGAGCCCTTTGGCCCCTCCCCTTTTGAGCCCTTTGCTCTGCTGTTTGACTTCCTCACAGAACTTGTACCACCTGATCCCAGATCTGGGGGTTGATTGGTCCGCTCCAGGCCGCCAGACTCCCTCTGCCTGAGGCAGGGACAGCATCAGTGGCAGTGCAGGGACTATCTGCTGAATGACTCGTCAGAGGAAGATGGCTCGTTGTTGTGGTCGACAGCACCATTATCCTCAGTGCAAGTGGGAGGAGCAGACCTGAAAGAAGTTGTAGGAACAGAAGTGACGTTTACCCAAAGGTGGGCCATGTAGGTGCTGGCTGAATGGTCTGCTGAGCAGGCACTGAGGTGGTTTATATGCGTGTGTGTCAGTGGAGACAGAGTGAAGAGAGGAGAGTGACTAGTCATTTGTTTCTTGGTCAGATTTTTCTTGGTACTTAATAATTTCATTCTTGTCATGAGTGAAATTATCATAATAGCTATTACTCTAGTCCCATACACCGAATTGGAAAAAAACCAACACCAGGACTTTCCTTAGAGGCTGAAAAATGTAATGTATCCAAAAAGAGCAGGCTAGTCTTGATCTTGACCCAGGCCCTCGCTCAGCACAAAAGGGAAGGGAGTGACAGAGACGTGTGGTCAAGGGAAGCAGGAGGCAAAGCAGGGGAGGGGGAGGGGCTAGCGGTCTGTGAGTCCTCCTTCACAAGTATAGTTACCTAGGTAGGACTTTCTTAATTGCTGAGATGAGACTTTTATTGTTGTTGTTGTTCAGTTGCTAAGTCGTGTCCAACTCTTTGTGACCTCATGGACCCCATGGACTGCATAGAGCCTTCTGGGGTCTATCCAATAAAATCTGACCACCCGAAAGGCCCAAATCCACACTTGTTACTGAGAAGGCCCTGACAGTCCTACAGTTCAGGCCTGGATTGGTCTACTTCCAGCCACTGGCTTGAACTCAGCCCAGGAGGAGGGAACTTCTGGCATCTGTTACCCATGAAAAGGCAGTTTGCTTGGACAGCCCCCAGCAGAAAACCCTACCACATAGGACACTGGTATTTCTGCAATGGGCTTTAGCCAGTAGCCAATATCTAAAAAGGACCAGGTTGAGCACACTGACACAGTGGTAAGAAAAATGGGAATCTGGACACCTCTGTGTGTTATTTGTCCCAGGTGGCGTTTGTTCTGGAAAGAACATTAATTTGGGTGGATAAAAGTTACATAAATGTTGTGCTCACCAAAGCTATTCGTCTGACAGCCTTTAAAAGAAAGTTTAAAACAGAGAACACTGGCTGAAGTTCATTCTTAACTAAGATCACCACATTGTGTTTAAGTACTGCCTTTGCTCCACTATCATTACCTCTTCATGTAAACCTCCTGCCCTAATATCTAATTCCCTGCAGAAATGACAGGAGGGGCCCCCATGACAGCCCAGTGAGAGAGGTCTGTCCCCTGCCTACACAGGACTGCATCTGTGCCTTTCAGTTCATGTGCAGCTTTGGGGAAAGAGCCAGTTTAAAAGGTGGCTTATGGGTTGTGTAAGTGTAATGAAGTAATAAATGCTTCTCATTTATTCCTGAAAAAAAAAAAAGATTAGCCACCTGTTTTTTTTAGTGGGTGAAATTCTGTCACAAATACCTCATTCTGAGGTTGATCTCTTGTTAGATCAAGCAAGGTGACCTCTGTGCAACTTGGACCACGGCTTGGGCTCAAAACAGGTCTTGGAGCTGGTGTCTCATGCCATTCGGTTTGATTCATGCCATTCAGTTTGCAGGTTTAGTGGCCTCGGTGTTTCAGCCTCAGTTCCTCTTGCAGAAGGGGTCTGAGGCTGTGAAAGAAAAACCACAGTAAGGGAATTCCTTGACTCTTCATGGTTATGGATTCTTCACCCATTCTTCTGCTCTTGGTCCTCTGCCTTATTAGTCTGGCCTTGGTGTCTGACCAGTGAAGCTCTGCTTTGTGACATTGGAAGAAAGTTTCTATCTGCAGCGGGAGGGGAGTGTGGAGGCGAGAGCCTGTGCAGGGCTGGGCCACTAGCTCTGAGGGCACGGAGGAGGCAGTGTCTTGCTCTCCAAGGTCAGCACCCCGCCGTATGAGCACTGCCCGCCTGTTGACCTTGGAGAGAATGGAGCCCAGTGTTGGGCTAAGTGGGTGAGTGCAGCTTTCACAGGGTTGATGACTTAGGGAGGCGTGTGTCAGGATAAAGAGTGGCTCTGCCTGTAGACGCCTAGAGATAATTTGGAGGTAGAGTCTGAGAAGAGCGAGCAAAGTGGGGAGGGGCAGGGGGAAGCCAGCACTTAGCCAAGCAGCAGGAGAGCACAGTCCTGCCTCACGTGCCCTCCACACAACCCTCATTTCTGTGGACGCCCCAGAGCGCCTCGTAATTCAACCTGACTTCTATGCATTTGGTTTTCAAGGAAAAGCTTTTGTTAATGCTGACTGTAAATTGAGGGGGTGGCTTTAAAGATGTTTTCTGAAGAACAAAAACTGTTGGAGATTATCTCCCTCACATGCCAGTGAGTCTCGCCACAGTAAATAACCCTGCTCCGTATTCGTTTCCTCAACCAGCAGGTACTGAGCTCCTACTCTGCGCCTGCCTGTGCCTGGTGCTGAGATAGACACCTGAGAATGCATACAGTCTGACAGGGAAATAAGCAGCTCCCCCTGTATGAGCAGGAACTGTCATACCGACCCTGGCCCCACCAATTCAGGAATGCTCCTAATTTGGGGAAAAATTGAGATAAGGATTGTGTTTGTGGTAGTCAGGAAAACATACCTTCTAAGCACAGTGATAGAGAAAGCACTCAGCATTTCCCTAAAAGTACAGATGACTTAAAGGGCCATAACATGATGTAGCAGTGAAAGCAGGATCCACCCTGATGCACAGATAAGGCATCAAAGTACTCACCCTAGAAGGGCAGGCCTCTGGCTGCACTGTGGCCATCTGAGTTGAGGGGGTGGGACCTACGGAAAGCAGAAGTGAACTCAAAATACAAAGGTAAAGAGGGGTAGCAGAAAACCGTGTCCTAGGCTGAGAACGGGTCAAATCAGTAGCTATGGCAGCGACACAGTGACTTCAGTGTATTCGTGTAAATGTGAGCTGCCATAACAAATAACCCCCAATATCCCAGGGCTTTAATAAAATTCAGGTTTATTCTTCACTTGTGTAATGTCAAAAATGAGTTTTTCTTCATAGGTGGGTGGCTCCCATCCTAGCCGGAGTTCAAGGTTCTCTGTTTATCTTGGGAGTCTACCATCTTCCATGTATGGCTTCTCAAGAACATGAATGATAACATGTGGCAGATTTCCATGGGCTGTGCTTCCTGGCAGTGGTTCCACTCACTTCTGCTCACATGCTACTGCTAGATCGCCACAGATGGCTATACCCAACTGCAAGGGAGGCTGGGAAATGTAGTCCAGCTGTGTGCCAAAAAAGAAGAAATGACTCTGGTAACCAGCTAGGCCACACTGAGCTAGAGGAAGTGGTCACTCCACTAGGTTGGCTCCCTGTGGCCAGCTGCCTTCTCTCTCACATTTACTTTGATATTTCTGATGGCTAGTTGAGACTCTCAGGCCTTTGTGGCCATCTACTGTCATTACTCCATGCCATGCCTCCGTGTAGTCTTGCTAACTGTTCTGTTTCATCAGAGTGCTTCTTATTACCTGATTACATTCTTCGTTATCAGTCAGTCTTAACTTCCTCACCTACCTCCGACCTGGATGTGAGCTCTATGAGGGCAAGGCCTGTGTCTGTCATGTCCATCGCTGTATTCCCAGTGCCTAGCATGCTGCCTGGCACATGGGAGATTCTTAATCACCCATTGTTCAATGAATGAATGAATGTGAACCTACTGGGCTCTGGAGGTCTTAATGGCTTCATGGAAGAGGTACAACTTGAGCTGGATATAGAGTAGCATTTTTCTGGGAGAAAAGAGATCAGGAGAAGAAAGGAGGCAGAGTAAAGGGGAGAGAAAGGGCCACAAAGATGTGTGAAAGTGAAAGTCGCTGAGTCGTGTCCAACTCTTTGTGACCCTATGGATCATACAGTCTGTGGAATTCTCTAGGCCAGAATACTGGAGTGGGTAGCCTTTCCGTTCTCCAGGGGATCTTCCCAACCCAGGGATAGAACCCAGGTCTCCTGCATTGCAGGCACATTCTTTACCAGTTGAGCCACAAGGGAAGCCCCCAGAGATGTGTTGATTGAACCATTTATGAAGTTAAGCCCCATCCATTCTACCGAAATAGTTGAACTTCTACAACATATAGGTCCGTGTAGATTGAACTATTTATGAGGTTAAGTCCCATCCAGTCAACCAAAATAGTTGAGCTTGTACAACATATAGGTCCATATTCTAGACTTGCTTATCTGGAAGATGCAAAAAGTACAGAAGGAAGCCCCTCTCTAAGCTTAAACAGCTTGTCATGCACTCGGCTGTGGGACACGGAAGCTGCTCCCCATGATACAGCAGGTTCCTCCTCCCAACCACCAGGGCTCTCCATGGAACGGCTTCAGTCTTCCTGTCTGGGATGGCTGCGGCATTCCCACACAGATTCCTGCACCTGTGTAGGGCAGTGGTGTGCGTTAGAAAATGGGGGAGCAAGGCAGTATGTGGTGTGGATCTTTGGACTCAGTGGTGCTTGCTCTAAGTTCCTGGCTCTATCATTCATAATCTTTGGGGCCTTGAGCAATTTCTTAACCTCTCTGTGCCTATTCAGCATAGTAGAGATGATTAGATGTGCTTCCTGGGCTTACTGTGGGAACCAAATGAGATGGGCTCTATCAGAGGCTAACCTGTGCCTGCTCCATGCACATGCTCACTGGTAGCATGGTCTTCCTGCTTGGCGGCCCCTAACCTGCCCCCTTTGCCTCACAAGCCCTGGTCCAGTGGCAGTCAACTCCTGGGACCAGCCCTGACTGACTCTTCCTAGCCTTCCTCTTGGGTTGCCTCACCAGAAATTGCCAACAGTCAGGTCTTTCTTACCTCAAAATAGAAATCTCTCGTGGTTCCCTTCCAGCATTTTCCAACCTCCCAGTGAATCCTGTTCATCACCTCTGCCCCCCACCTCAAAACCACCTCTTCCCCGTGTCCCTTCACAAGCAGAGAGCATTTTTCCCACACGTGGCCGGCCCTCTGTACCTCTCTCAGGGTGCACGCTTGAGCCCATTGGGCTCATCATCTCGTCTATCTCACGTGGCTGCCAGGTTCGGACCTCCTGAGGGCCCTGATGGCACGAAGGGCAAGGCTTGTATGTTTTTCTCAAATAAGCTATAACTTACCAGTGCAGAAACTGTCAATGGATTTTAGTTAGTGATGAACACCTGAATGGGGCAAGTTCTCTCATTTCATGTCCCCCAAGGATTATTCAGAACCGTAACAATCGTCGTATTCAACACCTTCAGTCGTGTCATTTGCCTTTTGCAAAGTATGTCTTGCTATATCCATTTCTAGTAGAAAATATCCTAAAGACACAAAGGAAAACAAAAAGATATCTACAACTAAAATCAGTTGTCTCCTTGTAGTCATTTTGAGACTATTCAAATAGGAAATTATGGCAGTGTCATAAAGAATCAAGATTTTCAGCACAAAAGAGATCAATTATATAATCAAGTAAGTTAAATGAAAACCTGTAATCTTAGATTTGAATTGGAAATAGCAGTTTCAACTCAGCTTTTGTCTTCACCTTCTAAGACTTACAGATTTTCTACTCCTGTCTATTGGAGCAGCTTAGAGGCAATGGGCACCTAGCAACAGTGAATACCCCCAGCACGCATGACATGCTCTCTAAAGCCAGTTCCCTGGGAAGAAGCCCGGACTTCTTGGAGATGATCCTGGGATACCACACCAGGCCAGAAACTCCCACCAAGGAGGAAAGAGACCTTAAGAGGCCCAGCAATCTGCTCAAGGTCCCACAGGAGGCAGCCGCCCCTCTGCCCGGCCTCCTGGCCTTGACCTTCTGCTGATGTTCCAACCAGGATCCAGATTTGTCTGACCAGAGCTTTTCACTGCCAGGCTTGGGGGATTTTGACAACAAATCCATTTTAAGCTACTTTGGCATTGGAGAACTTGTCAAAGTAGTCTGGTGTACAATCCAGACATCCCGAAGTTGAAATGCAAATGCTTGTGTGCTCTAAGGGTCGCAGTCATAAAACCCCTAGGCCGAGTATTGCCCTTCCCCTTATCACCTCAGTGCACAGCAGGCAGCCTTACTTACAGCTCCCACAACCGACAGAGGAGCATGCTCTTCTAGAAGTACAAGGAAGTACTGTTCTGGCACTTCAGCAGCCTTCAACTGATGGCTGATAGGAAGTGGGAGATAAACATCCCCACTCCCTCGCCTCTAAGGTGTGTGTTCTGCATTGGCTCCTAAGGGGTTCCAGCCTGTGCACCCTTTATTGGCTTCCTTCCCTTCCCTGTATCACTTCCCTGCTCCCTGCTTAGTATCACCTCCTGAAGCTTTGTCTCAGTGCCAGTCATGAGGAATCATTCTTGGAGCCTGTCTGCCCTGGGCTGATGGAGAGAAAGAGCCACTGTCCCCGAAGAGCGGGCCTTCTTCAGTCTGCCTGCAGACTCGGCTAGACTCAGGCTGAGTCAAAAGAGAACACATCTTTTCTGACTCCAGATTCAATATATCATGTGTGTCTTCTACAGAAAGCACAGAACACATAAATCTCTAGGCTTTGCGCGTGGAAAGGTCCTTGGAAAAGAATTCCTTTTGGCTTGCAGGCTCATGTATTTATAGCTTCTTTGTGGGCCCAGTAAAGGGCATTACTTCTCTACCTATGAAGATACTAACTACCAAGTTAAGTAATAAGTCTTAGTGGAGTGCAGTGGAGGGGTATGTGGGACCTTCTGTAAGTCTGGATATTTTTTAAATTTTCCATTGCTGCTGGTGATCTCTAAGTAATTTTTAAGAGTCTCACCTCTATCTAGTAGAAGAGATTTACTAGCATGTATAATCGGGTGTCATGTGCTAATTACCTTACTGTGTCATGATTTAATCGAGCCCAGGGCACCTGTCCAAGCAGACCAGAGAGTCTGGGCACCATACTGGTGATAAGTATGCAGTGTCTCCTGAACAGAAAGGTGATTTTCATATGCTTTTTCTGATCTGTCTCTCCCACTCCAGCTCCACTGTCTTCCCTGGAATGTGAGAGGTACTTGCGTTCATAACATCACATCTGTAGCCTGAGCAGGAGTGAAGGGACTTTAAAACATTATATGCATCTTTGTGGTTAGAGTGCCTTCTTGTGTCTCCGTTAGCCTGCTTTCAAAGAACCAACCTCACCCAGTTCTTTGCAAATAATGAAAATAGCTTTGTGACAAGTTGCCCTTCTCTAAATCTTAGAAGCATTCCTTAGTTATCCATCAGGCTCTCCTGAAAGATCCAGTTCCTTATTATTGATCTGTATTATCTTTTGTATGCTGTAACTTGTTTGCTACCATGTAAAAGTGACCTTTTTAAGGTCTGTGGGGCTGACCAGGCAAGGGCAGAGCCAGGCTCCCACTCTGGTTTAAGCTCAGGCATGCAAGTCTTGCAGACTGGCACAGAGGTGTCAGGACTTGGTGATGGAGTGGTTGCTGCTTTCAGTCCAGGTTGCTGGAAGCAGGTGCATTACTGCCATCTGAGAACGTGACAGCCTTTGTAGTTAAGCTGGCCTTGGGGTTTATCTGTTTACTAGGTTGAACTCTAGAGAAGGTTTGTGTAGAGCAAAACGGTTGAACATCACTCGTTTAATATTGTTTCGTCGAGTACCTACGTTGTTGCCTCAGTATCTCTTTCTGGAAAGCAGTGGTCCTCACTGTGTGGTCTGCAGACTGGGAGCATCAGTGTCCCTGGGAAACTTGTCCCCTGCTCCATGGGCTGAAGTGTTGCTGGCATCCTAAAATTCAAATGGCTGCTTTCTCAGACAACAGGTGAAACGTGTGTGTCGTAAGTTGAGAGTTTTGGTTTTGGAAGGACAACTTAATAGATGCAATAGATAGCAAATAGTCACCAACGGAGAGGAAGGGAGCAGCGGCCAGGCCGAGTGATGGCAGGGGAGGAAGAGGCTGCCTAGGGAAGTGCACAGACTTGGCCTCAGGAGACCTAAGCTTTGTTTCCACCTCTGCCAAAAATCAACTCTGGGATCTTGGATCATACCTTGGAACCTTGATTCCCTCATTAGTACCTGAGAGTGGCAGTCTAAGCAGTAAATTTCCATATGTTGACTGGTACCCAGAGCAAGAAGTACATGTCTCCATCACACCCCAGCATCCAAGCACACACATGTACAAACGAACACATATGTAACAGAACCAACAGCTTCACAAAACAACACTACATGCGATGCATGTTGGCATTTTGTTTTCCAGTCTCTTGTATGTCTTTGTTTAAAAAATGCTAGTCCTGATCTGCTGAATGGATTTCACAATCCACTCAAGGGTCATGCCCTGCGGTTTGAAAAAACACAGCACCTCATCATTTCCGAGGTCTCTTCAGCAGTAGAATCCAATGGCGCTGCTCAGTGCCCACAGGAATTTTCCAAAAACAACAGCTGAGCTGTGACAGATGGATGCGTGCTTACACACTCTGGGGGAAGTGCATGGTGTAGAACATGGCAGCAGAATGACCCACAGATAAACAAGAAAATGATAAACCATTTCCAGGGAGAACGTATAGTGCTACAGCTCTCACAGTGACTCAGAGGATTAGCCTCTCGAAGTCACAGAACTGAATGCTGCCCAAGTTAGCTGACATCAGAGACCAGGGACATCCTACCTCTCAGAGAGGCCACAGGCTCCCTGGTTGTAGGCAGCTTTCTTTGCAGTTTCCGGAATGTAAGACACCCTACCCCCCACCAACGGTCATCTCTGGTAGCCTCATGTTTGTTTACACATGACTCACCATGAAGACAGGAAAATTAAAAAGGAAGAAAGCTCCAGACTTTTGTCTTTGAACCCAAGCCTGGCCCCTTCATCTCATCCATTCCCACCACAGCAAGGGGAACTAGTATGTAGTAAGCAGAGACATGTCAAGGAATGAGCATATCATGATCATTTCCTTGGATTCTGTGAAGGCTCTAGGAGCCCCGCTTACGGAGAAGGGGACAGAGGCCCAAAGATTTCAGTCAGCTGCTCTGGACCACTGCTGGCAGGCAGAAACCCCGTCTCTTAATCCCTGCATCCTGAAGTTTGGTGATGAGTAGAAAAGAGAGGCACAAAGGGCAGACGGGCCTCCTTCAGCCAACAGGAAGGCCAAACCCTGATTCATAAAGATGGGGAACTTGAGTCCTGGGCACGGTCAGTGACTTTGCCCCAGGGCAGAGAACTGTGAGTAGAACCCAGGCTTCCGCTGGTCTTTCTACAGGATGTCGAGCGTGCAAACAGCAGCACCAATAAGTAAACAGTACTCCTAGTGTGAAGCTCCATTTTATTTTAGAAGTTAGAGAAATTTTTATAGGGGAAAAATCGTTCTGGATCCAGGTAGTGCATAAATAAATACGCAGCCAGGTTATTCCTAGTCCATCAGTGTTAAAAAAGCCTAGGCTTCCTGACAAGTTCTGACGCTGAGGGCATCCGTGGTGGATGCTGTGTCCACAGCACGGAATGACTGTGGTTCTCTGGAAAAGGCTGCCTGGCAGGGACAGACTGTGGACATCAGGCTCTGGCATTGGGCTGCTCCCTACTGCACACTGCCAAACAGTGTGTGGGCGAGGCCCTGGGGAGAAAGGGACAGAGCAAGAAGGAGAAAGAAAGGAGGAGTTCCACCTGATGATATGTGCAGAGGCACACAGCTGGCGCCTGGAAGATCTGGGGCTAGAAGGAGCTCTGGCTTCTAAGCTGCTGTCTGTTCCCCAAGCAACACTGAGAGACATTGGCCTAAAGGAAGGTTGACTGGGGGAGGGGGATGTGAAGCAATAGTCATATTCCAGAAGTACAAACAGCACTGCAGACAGAGACCAGAGAACCAAAGTGCTGAAAGAATTGTCCGCAGGGCGGTGTGATGTCTTTTTAGGCTGAACTTACTGTCTATCCCCTGGGAACTCTGAAGGTCATGGGATTGTCTAGACCTTGACAGATAGTGATATATCGACCACAAGGTTATGGTCACTGGGTTCATCTGAAGTTGGTGTCCACCTGTCTCATGGGAAAGTGAGGTTCATTTCTAAGGACAGGTGGAGGCTTGAGTTTAGTAACTGTTGGGAAATATAAGAATCAGGAGTAAATAGAATCCTGTGCTGAGTCTCTCTGGGCCCCAGTCTGGAGGTAGTACTGGCCACTCTTCGTAGAAAATCACTGGAGCCCGAGTCTCCAAGCCACCAGTGCTCTCTCTGCAGCTAGTCCTTCTCCCAGGATGAGGCATGTAAAAAGGAGGAATTCCCTGGTGGTCCAGTGGCTAAGACTCTGAGCTCCCAATTCAGGGTGCCAAGGTTCGATCGCTGGTAAGGGAATGAGATCCACATATCCTGCTACTAAGAGATCATATGCCGTAAATAAGACCCACTAAGTCATATCCAACTCTTATGACCCCATGGACTGTAGCCTGCCAGGCTCCTCTGTCCATGGGATTCTCTAGGCAAGAATACTGCAGTGGGTTGCCATTCCCTTCTCCAGGGGATCTTCCTGAACCCAGAATCAAACCTGTCTCAACTGCATTACAGGCAGATTCTTTACCGACTGAGCTCTGAGGGAAGCCCTAAATCAGACCCAGCACAGCCAAATCAAGAATTAAAGTAAGGACCCCCATGTACCTGTAAGTTACACCTACATCATCACTGTTGCACTGTCCAACCAAGAATCCATATATCCACTACGCACTAATATGGCATGGCTTCCTCACTCCCCCGCTCCCCCACCAGGGATCAAACCCATGACCCCTGCACTGGGAACCAAAGTCCTAACCACTGCACCACCTAGCAACTCTCAAACGGAAACCTTCTACCCCACCCCCCACCCAGCTCTGAGAACTTACCCTCAGTTTACAGCTCACTTGGTAAAGAATCTGCCTGCGATGCAGGAGACCCAGGTTTGATTCCTTGATTGGGAAGATCCCCAGAGAAGGATATGGCAACCCACTGCAGTATTCTTGCCTGGAGAATCCCATGGACAGTGGAGCCTGGCAGGCTACAGTCCATGGGGTTGCAAGAGTTGGACACAACATAGCGACTAAATCACTACCACCAGAGAGGTATATATCCTACCAATCCTGATGCTCGCATGGTGCTAAGGAGTTCTGCAGGAATTCCAAAGGCGTTGTCATGCCCCTCTCCTCCCCAACACTGTGTACGTTCCCTTCCTAACACACATCACCCCTGTAATAGGTTATTTAATAAGTTCTTTAATTCTTGTGCTCTTAGGTAAAACTAAGGAAGCTGAGCAGTGCTTTGAATGATGGGCATATAGTACAGTGGATAATATATGGCTCAGTGGTAAGGTTTGGGAGATAGGAAGTAAGACAAGGGCACTGATCAGGTAGGCATCAGGAGCAGCTGTGCAGAACTATATAATTCTGAGGCCCTGGACCAGAACCAGTCCTTCCTCTGGCGCTTCTCTGCCTTCCTACAAGGCAGGACCTCACCCCACTCTGAGGCCTGGCTCAAAGAGCCAGGGTCTCTCGTCCCTTGCTTTGGGGGTCAAAGGTCGTCCCTGTCTGTACTGGCAACTTGAAACCTTTCTCAAGCTCCTCTGGTCAATGCAGCGGACTGGATTTCCACTGTGCCCAGGCCCCACTCCTGTTCCCCTTTCCACCCCAGGGACAGCATAATGCACAGCTGAAAGCTGCCCCTGTCTAACGCCCTGTTTTCCTCTTGATCTCGCAGCTGTCTCCAACCTGGACGTCGAGAGCAAGCTGAGTGTGTACTATCGTGCACCGTGGCACCAGCAGAGAAACATCTTCCTCCCGGCCACCAGGCCGCCCTGTGTGGAGGAGCTGCACCGCCAGGCCCGGCAGAGCCTGCAAGCCCTGCGCAGAGGTGACTGATCTCGGGCGTGGGGGCTTTTGGGGGAGAGAACTTGGAGCTCATCCCCACAAGGGCTTGTTCTGTGTCCCTTTGGTCCCAACACCTCCCCTCGTTAGAGCCAGTACTTTGAAATGCTCCCTTTTCTACCCTGAAATGAAATTCTTGGTTAGTATAACCTGCCTATGGATATAATTAATAATAGCATTATGGCCTGAATATAGCAATAAAGAGAATTTGAAAGGAAAATGGTTTATAATAATACTACTTGCAGCATATAAATGGCCAGACATGGCAGCGCTAAAAGACGTCATGGAGTCAGATGTTTACGCCTATTGAAAGTAGGTTCAGATTAAGTAGAGACAGGAGTCATTCTGATCAAAAAGTACGGAGATGTGAAAGTGGCAAGAGGACACAACCATAGAAACTGGTGCATTCAGCACGCATTAAACATGAACCAAAAAATAAAACACCTCCGGATTACAATTACAAGAGAATTAGGTTTGACTCAGAAATACGTTCTAGGCTTTTCCCTGAAAAGAAGTTCTGGAGTGTTAGCTGTGGAAGCTGGGGCACTGATTCACTGTTCAGCACTGTCTTCTGCATTGTAGGAGGGCTCCCGTTCTTGGCTCCAGCCTGGTCCTCTATGAACCAGAAGCTTGCCAGGGTGGGGGTCGAGCCTTCTGCTCCTGTTGAGAACCAGTGATGTGATCCATTCTACATCGGAGCACATGGAGGCTGAGGGAGGGCAAGACACCTGTGAGGGTCACACACAGCAGGTTAGGTACAGTGCCAGGCCCAGACCTGAGCTTCCAGAGCCCCAGCCAGACTGACTTTCCTCCACATCATACACTGTCCTAGGGAAGTAAATATTTTCAGTCCTCTCATAGTCCTGTGAAAGTCGGAGATAGGCACGCAGCCTCTTCTTCCACTGCCTGCATTTTCACTGCTGTAAAGCCACTCTACTTAGGACAAGGAGATTAAAACCTGGCATCATCCTTCCAGAGTCCCCCCCATTGGTGTCAGAATTGGGCATGCCAGCTTTTTTGGCCTTTAGATTTTTGCTGTGGCGACATATGGAGTCTGTACGGTCAAGTGTCTTTGTTCCAGATACCCTATGCTCCTTTAAGGAATGGTATTTGGTGAGAGTATTAACATTCACAGAAAAGGCTTTCATGTTACTGTCAAGATGGAGAAATAAAATGGCAAATGTTTTTAGCTTTTTTCTTCTTCATGTACATGACTTCTCCCTTTTCCCCATCCCTTGTCTTTTTCACCTGTAACAAAAGAGCTCATGTCCTAATATCCCTAATACAATTCTCTCTGACAGTTGTCCTTGGTTATTAGTAGCTGATACTATTCAGCCTTATCATGAAGACTGACCGTCAGTATCCCCTCGACCTACCTCTGGCATTCTTACTATTCACTTGGATTTGATAGTTGGCTGCAAAGTTCTTTACTGATTTTTTAGTGCCAGCCACCCTCCAGAAAGCTTCCTTAACAACACCTTTCCTGTTCCTCTGTGGCCTGGATTAGGCACTCTTCCCATAATAGCCTGTGCATCCTCCCATCGTGCCACTTAAAAGCTTATATCATCACCAACCACTTACCGGCCTGTCTCCTACCATCAATCCATGAACAAGTCAAGGATGAGGAAGATAGAAAAAAAATTTTTTTTGACCGACTGCACTGAGTGGCTTGTGGGATCCTAGTTTCCCAACCAGGGACTGAACCCTGGCCCTCAGCAGTGAGAGTGCTGAGTCCCAACCACCGTACCACTGGGGAATGACCATAGATTTTCTTTTTTATTCAAAGCATTTACCATAACCCTGGCATAATAGGTTCTCACTCATAGTAGGTCCTCAATGACTGTTTGTTTGTGTACCTGAATCAAATTCTGCAGAAAACTGCTTGAGCACTAGGGGTAGAGAATGATGACCGAGGAGTCTGATCATTCTCACTAAATACTTTTCTGATCCCATCATTGCTGCTGCTGCTGCTGCTGCTAAGTCGCTTCAGTCGTGTCTGACTCTGCGACCCCATAGACGGCAGCCAACCAGGCTCCCCCGTCCCTGGGATTCTCCAGGCAAGAACACTGGAGTGGGTTGCCATTTCCTTCTCCAATGCATGAAAGTGAAAAGTGAAAGTGAAGTCGCTCAGTCGTGCCTGACTCTTAGCGACCCCATGGACTGCAGCCCACCAGATTCCTCCGTCCATGGGATTTTCCAGGCAAGAGTACTGGAGTGGGGTGCCATTGCCTTCTCTGGATCCCATCCGTAGAGAGCTTCAATAATGTTAGCCCTTTAGACGTAATTATTTTTACCCCTTTATTTTTATTCATAAGTCATCTCTGATTAGATTTTTCCGGATTCAACCAGGTAACACTAAGCTGCTCATAAGCTACCACATTTCACGTGTTGTCAGGTTTGGACTTAATGGCAGAACTAAGGAACAGGAAGTGCCAATATCAGTTTTCTCAGAACTTCCTCCTGGGGGGCTGAGAGAGGGATATGGGGCCTCCTGGGGTTTCTAGGAAAGACAGAGGAGTTGCATCTTGCCCTCCACACACAGGCTTGCTTCGTGGTTGTCTCCATAGCAAATCTTGGGTGTAGTAGTTTTAATAGCACTGCAGAGAGCCATAAACAGGAATTATAGGCATCATGGAATTAAAAACATGCAGTGTAGAATTGAAATTAGAAAGTGTAAAACCTTGTCTAAGAAACAGAAGCTTACTGGTGCATTTGACAGAATACCACTTTCGCCATCTGGTGGCCATGACTAATACTGACCTATCTGACAAGCCTTTGCTCACAAATGAGCTTCCCTATAGGTGCTCTATTTAGACAGTTGGAGTATCCTGAGATCAGAACTGAGAAACCGGCTGCCTTTAAGATCTACTCTGCAGCAACCCCCCTCAACAAAGTCAACTGAGGGGCCAGGCATTGTGCTAAACCTAGGATGCAGAGAGCAATAGCATGTGGTTCTTGGCACACAAAGAACTCCTGGTCTAGTAAGGGAGAAGGGCAAGTAACCAGGTCATTTCAACACAGGGCCACGGGGGCTCAGAGCAAAGGCACTAACCAGGCCATGGAGCTTCAGAGAAGGCTCCTCAGAGGAAGCAATGCCTTCATGGAGTTCGTTATTAAGCCTCTGATTCTTCTTTTTTTCCGTTTTTTTTTTCTTAGCAGTTCTTTATGCTCAGAGCCAATAATGGCTTGAAGTGATGCCAATGTTTACATTTGTAAGACAGTGACAGAGAGATTATTATGAGGCTATAAAGAGAGATTTACATTTTATATTTCCTTCTCTTTCAAGTTTCGGGGCTGGGGTCTACATTTCATTGGTCTAAGGGAATAAGGACCAAGAGTCTACTGCAGTTTCAGGCTCTAGTTGATAAATGGTCTCCCCACACCACCACCAGAAAGAAGTATTAGGGAGCCGTTAATCTGCCTGCCTCCTGCAGGCCTGGGGCACGTGGAAGAGATGAGCTTCAGAAAGAGCAAGCGGGGAGAGGCCGAATGGGAAACTAAGTTGATATCTCCCTCCAGACTCCGCCCTTCCTTCTACCTTTTCCCAACCAGCGACACCTATCTTTTACTCTCATTACAATTTTAAGAATGTAGAAGCTTTTCCTCCCACCGCCCATCCAGAAAAGCCAACTTTCTCCTAGTAGAGAAAAATGAGGGTGTGGCACTAGAGGTAGACGCTTTAGCATGGCAGACATTTATCTCAAAAAACCTTCCTGGAAGGGAGAGCAAGGTGGCAGAGTGGGACATGGAGCCCACCTTGCTCCACAAATACAGGAAAATTCCAGCTGCATCTGAAATAATTCTCACAACATAGCAGCTAAAAGCCGTCAAAAGAGCTCAACCAACCAAAGAGCCCCATATACCTGGGTAGCACTAACGGAGAGTGACCTGCACCCCTGGGAGAGAGCTGTGAAAGAGAGCTGGTTCCCGCACCCCAGGAACCTCCTTCACTAGATGGGAGGTCTGCCAGGACAGGGAGCTTCAGGGGTCTAGAGTTTCCAAGAGAGGAGTGTGCCTGTGCTACCTTGCTGCCAAGCAGCATAGAGAGGGACGGGCACTGAGCTGCCATGTCACTGCCAGCCAGGGAGGTGCACCTGCTGGTCTGCACAGTGCTAGGTGTGGAAACTCAGGCTTCAGTAGACAGACATGCGAGAGGACTTGGTTTGGCTATGCAGAGATATCCAGAAGAGCCTGGAGTGTGGTCTGGGCTATAAGTGGAGGCACACACAGAACGGGACACAGGTCCACCAAAGGAGCCCCAGTCGACACAGGAAGGGCTGTGTGTAGGTCCACCGTAGACACCTCATTCTCAGTGTGCTCACAGAGGTGCATGGCTCCAGCCACACCAGACTTTGGGAACACGCACACACACACACACACACACACACACACACACACACACACACACACACACCAGGGCTGACACTGGAACCAATTATCAGTGCTCCCACCACGGGGCACTGCTTCAGTGGGCATTAGGAGCTCATGCTTTGTGAACATGCACACACCGAAGGCAAGGCTGCCACCCGAGCCAATTATCAGTGTTTTCACAGCCAAGACGGGTCTCTGGGTGGTACCAGCATTAGCTGATTTTGTAGACGTGCACACTGGCTGGCAGGATATGTCACAGAGTCACGTGTCCTGGCACACAGCTGAGTGCTCTGGTCTTACCTACCTCACACTACAGCTGAGAACCAGATCTCAGGGTTTCTGTTCCAACAACTGGGGAGCAGACCCTGCCCCCAACAGAACTGTGGCAACTACAGAGCAAAGAGGGGGCCCCATCCAACATTACAGTGCAAGCTCTGGACAGCACAGCACCAAACACACCCTTCATCAAGGGAGGATAATGGCCAGCACATGCTGAGGAAAGATGTGGCAGGCATCCATACCAAATACAGCCCTCACATCAAAACTACTCGACTTACATAGTCTGTACTAGAACACTCCTACAGGAAAAGAGCACTTCAAGATCACAGTAGATAACTGTTCCTCCTAAATTCATGGAGTAAGAGAAATATAAGTAAAATGAAAATGCAGAGGAACTACTCCCACTTAAAAAGACTAAGAGAAATTCCCTGAGCAAAACAGACCTTGCCAGTCTACCAGACGCCAAGTTCAAAAAGGAAGTGATAAAAATGCTAAAGATCCCCAGAAAGACTATTGATAAAAAGGCAGATCACTGTAACAAGGAACTAGAAACCATAAGGAAACCAAAATTAGACAACGCAACTGCTGAGATAAAAACCAAGCTAAAGCCAATACACAGCAGACCAAGTCTACATAGCGGAACAAATAAGTCATCTGGAAGTTAACACAAGGCACCCAATCAGTAGAAAGACAAATGAAAGAAAAAATGAAAGTGACATGTGAGACCTACGAGATAATGTAAAATATGCCAACCTCTACATGAAAGGGATTCCAGAAGAAGAAAGAAAAAAGGGAATCAAAATGTAGTTGAAGAACTTGTGGCTGAAAACTTCTCAAACCTACAGAAGGAAACAGATATCTAGGTACAGGAATCACAGAGGGTCCCAAATGAGATGAACCCAAACAGATCCACACTAAGATATATAATTGAAATGGCAAAAGTGAAAGATAAAGAGGGATTCGAAATGTAGCAACAGAAAAACAAAGTCATTTACAAGGGAGTATAAAAAGGCTATTAGCTGATTCCTCTACAGAAACTCTGCAGGCCAGAAGGGAGTGGCAACATATATCCAAAGCTCTTAAAGGTGAAACTTGCAAAGTACAATACTCTACCCAGCAAGATTATCATTTAGAATAAAAGAAAATAGAGAGAATTTCCCAGACAAGCAAAAACTAAAAGAATAGAGCAATACTCATGAAAATATGTTCAACATTGATAATGACTAGAGAAATGTAAATCAAAATTACAGTCAAATATCACCTCGCACCAGCCAGAATGGCCATCACCAAAAAATCCACAAACAGTAAATGCTGGAGAGGGTGTGAAGAGAAGGAAGCCCTCCTGCACTGTTGGTGAGAATGTAAACTGGTGCAGCCACTATGGAGAACAGTATGGAAGTTCCTTTAAAAACTAAAAATAGAACTACCGTATAATCCTGCAGTCCCACCCCTGGGCATATACTTGGAGAAAAACATGATCTGAAAAGATACATGCACCCCAGTGTTCATAGCAGTACTGTTCACAATAGCCAAGACATGGAAGAAACCTAAATGTCCATTGACCAGAGGAATGGATAAAGAAGCTGTGGTCCATACAAAAGAGAGAGAAATAATGCCATTTGCAGCAGCATGGAGATTGTCAGACTGAATGAAGTAAGGCAGAGAAAGTGAAATATCATTATGATATCACTTATATGCAAAATCTAAGAAACAGTGATACAAATGAACTTCTTTACAAAACAAAAACCAACTCACAGACTTAGAGAATGAACTTATGGTTTACTGGGGAGGGGTGTGGGTAAAGGATAGTTAGGGAGCTTGGGACTAACATGTACACACTGCTATATTTGAAATGGACAACCAACAAGGACCTACTATATAGCACAGGAAACTGCTCAATATTATGTAACAACCTAATGGGAAAAGAATTTTTAAAAGAATAGCTACATGTATAACTGAATCACTTTGCTGTACACATGAAATTAACACAACATTGTTAATCAACTATATTCCAATATAAAATAAAGGTTTAAAAAAGAATACAGCAATACTAAACCTTATCCTAAAAGAAATATTGAAAGGTCTTCTCTGAGTAGAAAAATAGCAAGAATCTATAGGAAAGGGAAATTCACAACAGGAAAGGTAAATATATGAAAGGACTGAAGATTACTTAGATAAGCCAATACATGCATTAAAAAAACAATTAAAATTGTGAAAGCAATTAAAACTATAAAGAACAGCAAAAGGATAAACATGAAGATGTAAAATAGGATATCAAAATCACAAACTATGGGAGAGTAAGAAAATATAGATTTTTTAGAATGTGTTTGAGCTCACATGACTATCAGTCTAAAACAAATAGCTAGAGTTACAGTTTAACACACTTGAAAACCAAGGTAACCACAAATCAGAAGCATACAGTGCTCTCACAAAATCTAAAAAGAAAGGAACTCAAGCACAATGCTAAAGAAAACCATCAAACTACAAAAGGAAAAACAAAAAAGGGAAGACATACAAAATCAACTGGAAAACAACATTTAAAATGGCAATAAATACATACTATCAATAATTATTTAAATGTCAATAGACTAAATGCTCTGATAAAAAGACATAGAATGACATACTGGATAATAAAACAAGAACCTACAATATGCTGCCTACAAGAGACACATTTTAGCATGAAAGAAATACATAGATTGAAAGTGAGGGGATGGCAAAAGATACTTCCTGCAAGTGGAAATGTCAAGTAAGGGTAGTAATACTCAGACAAAACAGACTTTAAAACAAAGGCCATGAATAAAGACAAAAAAGAACACTATATTAATGATACAAGGATCAACAGAAGAAAATATTGTCTTCATTAACATATATCTACACAATACTAAAGCTCCTAAATACATAAAACAAATACTAACAGACATAAAAGGAGCAACTGATGGGGATACATTAATAGATTTTTATCAATGGACAGGCTTTCCAGACAGAACATCAGTAAAGCAATAGACACATCTAAATGACACTTTAGAATAGTTAGATGGATTGATATCTACAGGACACTACATCCAAGGAAACCAGAATACACCCTCTTTTCAAGCACACATGGAACATTCTCTAGGACAGACCACATACTAGGATATAAAATAAAGTCTGAACAAATATAAAAGGATAGAAATTATCTCAAGCATCTTCTCTTACCAGAATGGCATGAAACTAGAAATCCGTCACAGAAAGAAAAATGAGGAAAAAATAATTACATGGATACTAAACAACATGCTACTAAAAACCAATTGGCCAACAATGAAATTAAAGAGGAAATTTTAAAATACCTCAAGATAAAGGACGATAAAAACACAACCATCCAAAATCTTTGGGATCCAGAAAAAGCAGTCCTGACCTGAGAGAAGTTCATAGCAATACAGGCCTTCCTCAAGAAATAAGAACAATCTCCAATAAGCAACATGACCTTCCACCTAAAAGAATTACAAAAAGAACATTTAAAACTCAGCAGAAGGAAGGAAATAATAAAGATCAGAGAGGAAATAAAATATAGATTAAAAATAAAAAATCAAAAACACCAAGAGCTGTTTTTTTGAAAGAGTAAGCAAAATCAATGAATCGCTAACCAGGCTCACTCACCAATAATGAGAGAGGGGACCCAAATACACAAAATAAGAAATGAAAGAAAAATAATTACCAATATTGCAGACATATAAAAAAATAAGAAAAATACTATGAACAGTAATATACCAACAAAATGGACAACCTAGAAGAAACTGACAAATTTCTAGAAACATACAGCCTACCAAAACTCAATGAACAAGAAACAGATAATTTAAATACATTGATTACTGGAAGTAAAATAGACTCATACCTATCCTTCTCAAACTCTTCCAAAAGACTAAACAAAGGGGAACACTCCCCAAATCACTTTATGAAGCCAACGTCATCCTGATATCAAAATCAAAGAGACTACAAACAAGACAATTACAGCTCAATATCTCTGATACATGTATCAATAGATGCAAAAATCACCACCAAAATGTTAGCAAATCAATCCAACAACATATAAAAAGGATCATACATCATGATCAATTTGGATTCATTCCAAGGATGGTTCAACATACACACATCAATCAAAGTGATACACCATATGCCATTAAAAAAAGACGGAAACAACATGAGCATCTCAATAAAGTTAGAAAAAGCATTTGATAAAATTTAATATCCATTCATGATAAAAACTCACACAAAAATGGGTATAACAACGTAATGCTGAATAACATCCATTTACAACAAATCCAGAGCTAATACAATACTCAGTGGCAAAAAGCTGGAAGCCTTCCCACTCAATTCTGAAACACCAATATGGATGCCAGCTCTCATCACTTCTATTCAACATAGTATTGGAAGTCCTAGCCACAGCAATTAGATGAGAAAAAGAAATAAAAGGTATCCAAACTGAAAGGGAAGAGATAAAATTGTCATTGTATGCAGATGATATGATACTCTATATAGAAAACCCTAAAGACTCCATATAAAAACTATTAGAATAAATGAATTCAGCAAGGTAGCAGGGTACAAGATCAGTATGCAGAAATCTGTTGCATTTCTTTACACTAACAATGAAATATAAGAGAAAGTAAAACATTTATTGTGTATTTAAAATTGTGTAAAAAAAATTAAATACCTACGGAAAAAACCTAATCACTGAGGTAAAAGACTTATATTTAAGAACTATAAAACACTGATACAGGAAACTGAAGGTGATACCAAGACATGGAAAGATCTCCCATGCACTTGTTCTGGAAGAATTAATATTGTTAAAAACAGTCATACTACCCAAAGCTATCTACAGATTTCATGTGATCTTTATCAAATTACCCATGACATTTTTCACAGAGCTAGAACATATAATCCTAAAATTTATATGGAACTACAAAAGACCAAGAATTGCCTTTAGGGTTATCTTCCCAGACTTCAGACAATATTACAAAGCTACAGCAATCAAAACAGCTTGGTACTGTCACAAAAACAGATTAAAAGAACAGAAGAGAAAAAACAGATAGATCAAAAGAACAGAATAGGCAGCCCAGGAATAAACCCACATGCCTACAGTCATTAACCTTCAACAAAGGAGGTAAGAATATACACTAGAGAAAAGACAGTCTTGTCAGCAAGTGGAGCTGGAAAAGCTGGACAGTGTCATGTAAATCAATGAAGTTAGAACACTCCTTCACACCATACACAACAATAAATATAAAATGGCTTAAATACTTAAACATAAGATATAACACCATAAAACTCCTAGAAAAGAACATAGGCAAAACATTCTCAGACATAAATGGCAGTGTTTTCTTAGATCAGTCTCCCAAGGTAAAATAAATAAAAACAAACATAAATAAATAGGACCTAGTGAAGTTTATAGATTTTCTCATAGCAAAGACATAAACAAAAAGACAACCATAAACAAAGAAACCATAAACAAAAGACAACCTACAGACTTGGAAAAATGTTTGCAAATAATGAGACCAACAAGGGCTTAGTTCCCAAAACATACAGACATCTCATACAGTTTAATATAAAAAAATTCAATAACTAGACGTTTTTCCAAAGAAGACATACAGATGGCCAACAGGCACGTGAAAAGATGGTTAACATGGCTAATTATTAGAGAAATGCAAATCAAAACTACAAGGTATCACCTCACACCAGTCAGAATAGCCATCATGAAAAAGTCTACAGATAATAAATGCTGGAGAAGGTGTGGAGAAAGAGTACCCTTCTATCCGTTGCTGTGGATGTAAAGTGGTGCAGCCACTATGGAGAACAGTATGAAGGTTCCTTAAAATAGAACTCTAAAAATAGAGTTACCATATGATCCAGAAATCCCACTCCTGGACATATACCTGGAAAAAACTATAATTCAAAAAGGTACTTGCATTGCTGTGTTCATAGCAGCACTGTTCACAGTAGCCAAGACATGGAAACAGCATAAGAGTTCATCAACAGACAGATGGATGAAGGAGATGTGGAATATATACAATGGGGTATTACCCAGCAATGAAAAAGGAATGAAATATTGCAGCAACATGCATGGACCTAGAGATTATCATACTAAGTCAGAGAAAGAGAAATATCTCTTATCACTTATATGTGGAATCTAAAAAAAAAATCCACTTATTTACCAAACAGAAATAGAAAACAAACTTGTGGTTACCAAAGGGGGATGGATAAATTAAGAGTATGGGATTAACAGATACCCAGCACTATATATAAAATAGACTAACATCACGGATTTACCTGTATAGCACAGGGAACGATACTCAGTATCTTATAACAGAAAGGAATCTGAAGCTGTATGCCTGAAACTTGCACAATATTGTAAATCTACTATATATAATAAAGGATTCCCTGGTGGTTCAGATGGTAAAGCGTCTGCCTGCAATGCAGGAGACCCGGGTTGAATCCCTGGGTTGGGAAGATCCCCTGGAGAAGGAAATGGCACCCCACTCCAGTACTCTTGCCTGGAAAATCCCATGGACGGAGGAGCCTGTTGGGCTACAGTCCATGGGGTCGCAAAGAGTTGGACACGACTGAGTGAAACTAGCACAATGTTGTAAATCTACTATATATAAGAAACATTTTTTTATAAAGTCTTCCTGATGAGCAACGGCTCTGGAGGCAGATTAGCAAAGAGCACCTACATGGGGTTGAGGACTTTTCTCTGGTTGTGAATGGGAGTCAACATTTGTCTCAAGAACCCCAAGCAAAGGAAGATGAGTAATTCTGCCACATTCTCCTGGCAGACAAGGTTGGCAGTTGAGGCAGGGAGGCCCACAGACAGGCCAGTCAGACATGGACAGAAATCAGAAGGCTCGAGAGTGCTCAGGTACCGGTTTAGAGTGCAGCACACTGAATACAGCAGAGAAAGAGGTCAGCATTAGGGAGGCCAGTGTCAACGGGCAACAAGACCCAGAGAAGGGCCTAACAGCAAGGGTACAGTGAGGCCACTGACTCAGTACCCAGCCCATGGGAAAGATAGGGCTTTAGAGTACATTCTACAGTTACAAAAGCAGACCTTCATGAAAGCATTAATTTGTTCTTCCTTTCAGTCACTCCACAAACATTTACTGAAAATCCACTATATCACAGGCACAGCAGGGCACAGTGATGGAAAGCTGACTATAATCTCTGTTGTCCAGGAGCAGACTTCTATACAGAGGCAGAACATACAGAGAGATCCTGACTTTTATCACTGCAATGACAGAGATGAAATGGGCCCTGGCACTACAGGGCCTTTAGAGAAAAGACACCTGACGCCACCTGAGAGGGTCAGTGTAGTTGGCTGTTTCCTAATATGGGTAAAGGGCTTCCCTGGTGGCTCAGTGGTAAAGAGTCTCCCTGCCAATGCAAGAGATGCAGGTTCGATCCCTGGGTCAGGAAAATCACCTGGAGAAGGAAATGGCACCTCACTCCAGTATTCTTACCTGGGAAATCCCATGGACAGAGGAGCCTGGAGGGCTACAGTCCGTGGGGTAGCAAAGAGTTGGACACGACTAAGCAACTAAACAACAATACTGGGGAAAGAATACTGTCTTATGAGTAGCCACATATTCTATATTATCAGTGTCCAAAGAATTACAATGTGATAAAATGTAATTATAACAAAGACTGTCAAATGCCAGCAATCTTGCTCTGATGGGCGAGGTGTGTTTAGATCTCTTACAGGTCAAGGAGTGGTCATGAGCAGGGCCCTGGGGCCAAGTGTGTAGCAGTGACAGCTCGGCAATGACTTAGCCTCCCTGATCCATGTAGGCATCTGCACAAGAGGGACACTATCAGTGCCTGCTTCGTGCAATTGTCAAGATAATGCACCTACAAGCTTTTGCAAAGCATCTCTGATGCATGCCCATTGCCCAGCAAACACTGGGCATCACAATTATTATTGTAGATGTGCTAAGTAATGGCAGGTTTAAACAACAGAAGGCAATTTAGGACACCTGCTGCACAAATTTGTACCCTGGTCATATTGGGTGGAGGTCACGAGACTTTAGGCCCTGAGTGTGAGTGTGGGCTGGGTTTTGGCAGGTAGTGCAGCCTTTGTCGTGGCCAGTTTGTTGGGCAGGGTATGTTGGGTAGGCTCACTGAGATACCCAGAAAGCTAAACTGGGCTCCTAGTGTCCCTGTGATTCTTATTATGCAGTTAGGATCACTTCAGCCCACACATGGAAATTTCTCTTTTTTTCCCCAAAGTAGCTTTATTCCTAAATCAGACAGTTGTCATCATTGGGATTCCTTTGCTTCCTCTAGGAACCCAGAATTTGAAAACCATCTGGGTGTTGTGGGTGACAGGACTTAGATGGGTGCAATGGTATGCTGGCCACAGTCTCTTTAAAAAAAAAATTAAGTAAGTAAGCATTAATTGCTCAGTCATGCCTGACTCTTTGTGACCCCATGGACTGCAGCCCACCACGCTCCTCTGTCCGTGGGATTTTCCAGGCAAGGATACTGGAGTGGGTTGCCATTTCCTTCTCCAGGGGATCTTCCCAAACCAGGGATCAAACCTGGGTCTCCTGCATTGCAGGCAGCTTCTTTACCAACTGAGCTACAAGAGAAGCCCAAAAAGTGTAGTAAAGAAATAAATGAATGAGGCCCTAATGTGTAGGACTCACCAATTTCTGTGATATAAATATTCCCACCATAGCCTATTTCAAGTTACTGACAAGTTAAAAGCTGGCTTGCAAAATTCCTGAACGCCTAACTATCTGTGCCCCTGAGCCAATATGAGCTGGCTCCATCATCCTCTGGATAGCTGTGAGCATCTATCCTTTCTCGCCCTGGGAGGCTCTGGTGTGTCTGTGCCTAGGTCCACTCCAGGACTCAGATCAGCAGATCTTGTACCACTATTCTAGATTTGTTTTTCTTGCTCATGTTGTTTTGAAACAAGCTGTGTTAAGACATATCAAACACGGAGTGATCCATCTTGAGACGGACCCACTGACATGTAGGCATCCACTTTCATATTACTATGAAGTAAAAGTTTAGTTCAGAACCATTCTGAAAATCTTATTTGGTATACACATGAGCTAGATTAGCAAAAACTCACTTTTTTCCAGCCTTTCGCTCATCCTCCCAAGGGGGAAAGAGAAATTGCAAATGCCAAGTGTGTTTCTATACTGTTGATTTTTCTGCTCCCAGAGCACCGGAGCCGGAGCGATCGTCGGGAGCAGAGAGCTGCTGCGCCCATCCCGGCAGCAGCCCCTCCACTGCCCGCTTACCCCCCGGCTCACAGCCAGAGGAGGCGCGAAGCCAAGGACCGGCACTTCTTAACGGTGAGCTGGGTGGCCAAGTGGCCACCCTGTGCCTGCTCAGTGGGAAGTCTGAGTGGGTCTTGGGAGTCAGTGTCCCTTCTCTTATCAAAGGAGACTGGGCTCCCTGAAAGAGCTAGTTATGGGCATTTGACAACTGAATTTTTCCCCTTTTGTTTCTGAAAGGAATGCTTCTTTCTTTGGAATAGAGTGGGGATACAGATTTTTTTTCAGTTAATTGGCTGCACAATGCTGTAAAGCAGTAACAGTTAAGGACTCTAAGAGAAATTAGGAGTATGGGATTAAGACATGTACAGTGCTATATATAAAAAAGATAAACAGAATTTATTGCATAGTTTTGTTGTATACCTGAAACTAACATGATATTGTAAAGTAACTATACTTTAATAAAAATAAAACCAGAGGGGAAAGTCCTTCAAATCCTAATTCTTCTGCATACAAGCTGAAAGATTTAGGGCTGGTTATTCACCTTCTTTGTCCTAAGCTCCCTCATCTGTAATGTGGGGATATTAATAGTAGCTAGCTTATAGAGTTTGAGGGTTAAATGAGATATGGCATACAAAGATCTTAGCACAATGCCAAGCATAGAGCAAGACCGCAGTAAATGTTAATTGCTGCAACCACTACTGTTGTTACTAGCCAGGTGATAGCGTGGCTGTCTTGGTAGGGTGAACTGAGAAAGAACTTACGTGATGTGAAAAATTCCTGTTTAAAGATGAATCATGTCATAATTTCATGCTTCCCCCATTCTACAAAGAAGGGTGTTCTGAGTAACCAGTTACTAGAGTGATATCACCACCACTGGTGATGTCAGCCTTGCCTGGGTGGGTGTGACTGTAACTCGGCTCAAGCCCCCAAGTATGGATCAGAGATGATGAAGCTGAGACCAGCTCAGAATACCTGGAAACACCATTACCCGAGGTGTGTCTTCTGAGGCCTCAGCAGGGATAGGTGAGCACTTTCTGCCATCATTGAGGTGAGGGACTGCTATTTCTGCGACCAAATCAGCCCACATAGCCTGCCTGAGTGGTTGGACTCCTGCGCCCTTGTCATGCCAGTGTGAGGCCCTAAGTCTAAAGAAGTTATAATAGTGTAATGAGAGGCTGAGTTTTTTATTTGAAATTATGGTTGTATGTATGATTATAAATCCTGTACCCTTATGGCTTTTATAACATGCAAATTGGAATAAAAATATTTAGATCACATGATGCCAGACACCCAGATGAGAACAGATTTCATCTAAATGACTCTCATGATATATCCAGATAAAACAATGAGTGATATTTAACAGTAGACAGACATTTTTCCTACCTGTGGCTAGACAGTAGGCTTCACGTCCTTCAGGCTCATCAAATGTCTGCTAAGTGCCATGTCAAACCACACTGCTGCAATGCAGCTCAGGGACCAGAACGGAAGGTAAGAGCCTCTGAGGGCTTTCCAGGTCTTTATATAGAACAGTTACACATGCTAGTGATTTGTCATAAAAGCCCCTACTTGACAAAAGTTCCTATTAAGCTCAAATCTGCTTGCTGAAGCATTTGCTTTTAATGAGGCATTTTCTGCATAAAAATGCTAAAAATATTTTTCCCATTCATTATAACATGTTTTGTGGCTCATTAAGTTTTTTTTTTTTTTTGGCGGGGGGGGGGAGGTGAGGGAGAAGATGTTAAGCGTTTACAGAAATGACATAAAAATATTACCCTTTGTCTTCATCTGCATAATTTTTAATAATGTCTAAATTTCAAAGCAAGAGTATAGGAAAAAGCTTAGACTAATGAATAGCAATGAGGGTACTTCATTTTCCCAATAGACATTAATAAGAGGTCATACTTATATAAAGCAGAAAATTTACCCATCTCAATGGTACTATTTAGTATATCTAAGTAATTTGGGAAAACTTTAACTGTTTCATTTGTTTGATTGAGTTTGGGTCACCATGGTCATTGGAAGATTTTCCATTCAAGTTGAATCCCTCAGACCTGGAGCTGACTCACAATAGAACACAGTTCTGTACATTATGCTTACAAAGGCCATATACTGCTGAAAGAGAAAAAGCTGTTGGTATAAGGATAAGAAATTTGTAGCCAAATCGCTATACATTATCATAAATGGAAACTCTTCTTTCCTTTACAAGACTTTAGTTAAATCATTTTTTTCCTTTAAAAAAGCATTCATACTGAGATTCTGATATATAATCATCCACAGTTCTACAAACTATTATACTGCACCTTGGTCATTAAAGACATGGACTGTGAAGCCAACTGCCTGGAATTGAAGACCAGCTCTGATATTTATGAGCTATGTGACCCTGAACAAGCCAATCATTTCAGTGTCTCAGGGATACTAAGAGCTAGTACCTCATAAGTCTGAAATAAGGATTGAATATATTAATACATGTAAACAGTACCTGAAGCATAATAAGCACTTAATATGTATTAGACATCATCATCATTATTACAATTAGGCAGTCAAGTCCCTGAGGTTATCAGTGATACAGTGATACGACATGGGTCTAACTAGGTTTAAATCCCAGCTCTGTAAGCTGAAAATTCAAGGGGTATCTCCTAACTAAAGTCCACGTGGAAATTCTCCTTCAGCAAGGGTGGCAAAGGAGGTGATTTCAGGCCCAGAAGGTTTCTCAGGGGAATTCAACTAAACCTGCAAAGTCCAGATAATACCAATGCTCTATAAGTTGTTTCAGCACATTGAAAATGAAGAACTTCACCATTTCTTTTATGAACTTTTGCTGAAGGTTTGATACTTAAACCTGATACAGATGGAAGGGAAGGTGGGAAGGAGGGAGAGTAAAAGGCAGGAAGGACAGACCAATATCAATTCATGATTACTGATGCAAAACTACTAAATTAGGACTTCCCTAGTGATATAGTGGATAAGAATCTGCCTGACAATGCAGGGGACACAGGTTTGATCCCTAGTCTGGGTAGATTCCACATGCCGTGGAGCAGCTAAGCCTGTGTGCCACAATTAATAAGCCCACGTGCCACAACTACTGAAGCCTGCGTGCCCTAGAGCCCATACTCTGCAACAGGAGAAGCTACCCCAATGAGAAGAAGCCTGTGCACCTCAAGAAAGAGTAGCCCCTGCTTGCCACAACTAGAGAAAGCCCACACGCAGCAATGAAGACCCACTGCAAAGCTAAAATAAATAAAATACATTTTAAAAAGTAAATTAACTTTGAGCAAACAGAATACAGTATCACATTAAGAAATTAATATACCATGACTAAATGGGATTTATTCCAGGAATGGAAGGTTGGTTCAGTATTAGAAAATCTATTAGTATCATATACTGTGTTAATAGATCTAAGGAGGAAAAATCCATATAATTACTTCCATAGATGATGGAAAGGCCTTTAATAAAATGCAAGACCTATTCTTTATGAAGACTTGAGAAAATAGGAAGTGAGTGGTACTTCATTAACAGGATAAAATATCTCTGCCTTAGTCCTAAAGCCAATATCTTAGGGAAACATCAGAGGCATTTCTACTAAAATCAGGAACAAAGGAAGGATACTCGCTCTCTGGTACTAATTGGCATTATATTAGAGGGATTAATCCAAGCAGTTAGACAAAATAGATCAATTACAGGTATAAGAATTGGTAAAGAAGAAGTAAACCTAGGTCTAGTTGCAGGTGATGTGATGCTGTACCAGGAAGATTGTGGAGAATCAATGATAAAACTAATTTAAACAATAAAAGAATTCAGTACACTAGCAGGACATAAACACAAAAATCAATACCCTTCTTTTATACAAATGAGAGACAATTAGATGGCCTGGTGCTATAGAAAATTCCATTTACAGCAGTAACAAAGAAGATTACTTAGAAATTAATTTTTCACAAATGTGCAAAACCTATATTGGAAAAACTTGAAAGCATTCCTAAAAGACACAAAATTAGACTTTCTCAAATGGAAGGACATCCCTTGTTCTTGTATAGAATGATTCAGCACCATAAACAAGTCAGTTCTAAGTTAACTTAGAAATTTAACACAATCCTTCAAAAACTTACTCATAAGCTTTTTTTTAAAAGGGGGTTAGATCCATTGATACTGAAGTCCTCATGGAGAAGCAAACATACAAGCACAGCTAGAGAAAATTCTGGCCAAGATAGCAGAGTAGAAAAACCCTGAGCTCACCTTCTCTCACAGCACACCAAAACCACAGCCATCTGCAGAACAACCATCTATGAAAAAGACCAAAACCTACCAGAAAAGATCTTTAACAACTAGAGACATATATATATATATATATATATATATATAAATAAAAGAAGGAACCACAACAAGATGGGTAGGAATGGATTTGTGATATAATTAAATCCCAGACCCCCAAGGTCAGTGACCCACAAACTGGAGAATACTTACATTGCAGAGTTTTTCCCTCAGGGGAGTTCTAAGTCCCACATCAGGCTCCCTAGCCCAGAGGTCCTGCAATGCTCTGGGAAGACAAGCCCCCAGAGCATTTGGCTTTGAAGGCCAGCAGGGTTTAACCACTCTTAAAGGACGCACACACGAAAACCTCATGCACACCAAGATCCAGGGCAAAGGCAGTAATTTCATAGGAGCCAGGGCCAGAGTTGAACACGACTGAAGTGACTTAGCAGCAGCAGCAGCAGGGCCAGAACCATCTGCTGGTCTTGAAGAGCCTTCCCGAGAGGTGGGAGCAGCTGTGGCTCATCCTGGGGACACAGACACTGGCAGCAGCCATATTTAGGAACTTATTCTACCCCATGGAAGTCAGTGCTGGCAGGTGCCATTAGCTCAGAAGCACCAAGCCGTGGCCTTACCCAGTGACCTGTAGGCACCTGTTTTGGGGCATCTCAGGTCAAACAACTAACTGGATGGGGACACAGCCCCACCCATCAGCACATAGGCTGCCTAAAGACCTCATGAGCTCATGTGTGCTTAGTCACTCAGTCATGTCTGACTCTGCAACCCCATGGACTGTAACCCGCCAGGCTCCTCTGTCCATGGGGATTCTCCAGGCAAGAATACTGGAGTGGGTAGCCTTTCCCTTCTCCAGGAGATCTTCCTGACCTAGGGATTGAACCCAGGTCTCCCACATTGCAAGCGGATTCTTTACTGTCTGAGCTCATATGAACATGAGTTCATAGCCCCCTCTAGACACACCTCTAGGCATGGCCCTGCCCACCAGAGGGCCAAGACCCAGCTCCACCCACCAGTGGGCAGACACCAGATGCCAGAAAACTACAGTCCCACAACTTGTAGACCCAGCCAACCAAAAGTACATCAGACCCAATCCTTGGACATGCCCTGCCCACTAGCAGGACAACACAAGTTTTGGGACACCCCAAACCTCATACTCAACTGTGTTAGGAACCTCCACCACCCATCAGTGATCTGACACCAGCTCTGGATCCCTGGGCCCTGCAGCCAGGCTCCAGGACCAGGCTCCACCTGCCAGTTGTCTAGCACTAATCCCAAGAACTGCCTTCAGCCACCACTAGAGAGGACAATAGCCCCTGAGTCTCCTGTACCCTGACTCCACCCACCAGTGAGCTGGTACTAGCCCCAGGGCCCCCTGGAGTTCTGTAGTCAGACATTCATAAACAAGTCCCAGCAGCCAGTAGCATCCATACAAGGCAGGGCCTGACAACCAGTTGGACTAGGGGCCTATCAGACCACCCACATCGTCAGCCCACCACAAAAGAAGGACCCACACAGCCGTCTTAGGGGGAATCCCTAGAGCATACAGCTTGGGTGACAAAAGGGGAACGTGCTTCAGGGACGCATAGGACTTGTCCTACAGAGGGCCACTCCTCCAAGGTTGAGAAACATAACTAACCTACTACATATGGAAAAATACCAACAGCAACTTAGATAAAAATGAGGTAGCGGAGGAACATGTTCCAGATGAAGGAATAAGAGAAAACCCCAGAATAACTAAGTGAAGAGGAGACAGACATTCTACCTTAGAAGGAGGTCAGAGTGATGATCGTAAAGATGATGAAAGAACTTGGGAGAAGAATGGATGCACAAAACAAGTTAGAAGTTTTTAACAGTTGGAAAATATAAAGACTAATGAAACAGAGATGAAGAACAGTAACTGAAATGAAAAAAATATACTTTAGGAGGAATCAATAGTAGACTAAATGATATCAAGGACTGGATTGATGAGCTGGAAGACAGTGGTAGAAATCACTACCAGTGAACAGAAAAAAAAAAAAAATGAAAAGAGGACAGTTGAAGAGACCTCTGGGACAACATCAAGCATACTAAAAATCCCATTATACAGGTCCCAGAAGGAGAAGAAAGAGAAACAGGCTGAGAACATATCTGAAAATCTAATAGCTGAAAACTTGCCTAACCTGGGAAAGAAAACAGTCACCTAAGTCTAGGAAGCACAGAGTCCCATAGAGAAGAACCCAAAAAGGAACACACCAAGACACACTATAATTAAAATGACAAAAATTAAGGATTAAGAGAGAATATGAGAAACATCAAGGGAAAAGCAACAAGTAACATTCAAGGGAACTCCCATAAGGCTATCAGCTGATTTTTCATTATAAAATCTGCAGGCCAGAACAGAATGGCACAGTGTATTTTAAGTAATGAAACAGAAAAAACCTACAACCAAGACAACTCTACCCAGCAAGGCTCTCCTTCAGATTTCACAGAGAAATCAAATGCTTTACAGGCAAGCAAAAAGAGTTCAGGACCACCAAACCAGATTTACAACAAATGTTAAAGGAACTTCTCTAGGCAAAAAGAGAAAAGGCCCCAAGTAGAAGCAAGAAAATTACAAAACGAGAAAGCTCACCAGTAAAGGCAAATATACAGTAAAGGTAGGAAATCATCCACACACAAAACTAGTAGGGAGGTTAAAGACAAAAGTAGTAAAATCATCTATGTCCACAAAAAACTGTTAAGGAATATACAAAATAACTACATAAAAATATGATATTAAAAATAGTAATTGTGGGAATTCCCTGGCAGTCCAGTGGTTAGAACTCTATGCTTCCTATGCATGGGGCACAGGTTCAATCTCTGGTTGCAGAATTTAAATTCCATAAGCCTTGCAGCAAAAATAAAGCAATCATGAGGGGAGGAGAATACAAATGCAGGATTTTTGAAATTTATTCAGGGTGCCCAGTCTTGCCACTGTTTTTCAACATAGTTTTGGAAGTCTTGGTCATGGCCATCAGAGAAGAAAAAGAAAAGGAATCCAGACTGGAAAAGAAGTAAAGCTGTCACTGTTTGCAGATGACATGATACTGAAAATCCTAAAAATGCCACCAGAAAACTACTAAAACTAATCAATGAATTTAGTAAACTCACAGGATACAGAATTAAAACACCAAAAATCTCTTCTATTCCTATATACTAACAATGAAAAATCAGAAAGAGAAATTAAGGAAACAATCTCATTCACCATTGCAACAAAAAGAATAAAATACCTAGGAATAAATCTACCTAAGGACACAAAAGCCCTGTATCCAGAAAAACTATAAGACACTGATGAAAGAAATCAAAGATGATACAAACAGATGGAGAGATATACCATGTTTTAGGATTGAAAGAATCAATATTGTGAAATGACTATACTACCCAAAGCAATCTACAAGGTCAATGCAATCCCTTTCAAATCACCAATGGCATTTTTCACAGAACTATAACAAAAATTTTTTACAATCTGTTTGGAAACACAAAAGATCCCAAAGAGCCAAAGAAATCTTGAGAAAGGAAAATGGAGCTGGAGGAATCAAGCTCCCTGA
The DNA here is from genome assembly GCF_023091745.1 of Budorcas taxicolor. NCBI lineage: Eukaryota > Metazoa > Chordata > Mammalia > Artiodactyla > Bovidae > Budorcas > Budorcas taxicolor. The sequence continues at coordinate 127,049,039 of NC_068935.1, read as the reverse complement.
CTTTAGATGGTACCACAAAGCTAGAGTCATCAAGACAGTATGGTGCTGGCAAAAAAACAGAAATATACATCAATGAAACAGGACAGAAAGCTCAGAGATAAACCCATGGTCACCTTATCTTTGACAAAGGAGGCAACAATACACAATGGAGAAAAGAAATCCTCTTGTATAAGTAGTGCTGGGAAAACTAGACAGCTACATGTAAAAGAATGAAATTAGAACACTTCCTAACACAATATACAAAAATAAATTCAAAATGGATTAAAGAACAAAATGTAAGGCCAGACACTATAAAACTCTTAGAGGAAAACATAGGCAAAACACTCTTTGAAATAAATTGCAGCAAGATCCTTTTTGAGTAATGAAAATAAAAACCTCCTAGAGTAATGAAAATAAAAACAAAAATAAAAATAAATAAATGGAACCTAATTAAACCTAAGAGCTTTTGCACAGCAAAGGAAACTCTACATAAGATGAATAAACAACCCTCAGAATGGCAGAAAATATTTGCAAACAAAGCAACTGACAAAATATGTCTCCAAAATATTATCTAAAATATTATCTCCAAAATATATAAGCAGCTCATGCAGCTCAATATCAAAACAACAAACAACCCAATCAAAAAATGGGTGAAAGAGTTAAATAGCCATTTCTCCAAAGAAGATGTACAGATGGCTAATAAACACATGAAAAGATGCTCAACATTGCTCTTTATTAGAGAAATGCAAATCAAAGCTACAATAAGGTATCACCTCACACTGATCAGAATGGCCATCATCAAAAAATTGTACAAACAATTAATGCTGAAGAGCATGTAGAGAAAAGGGAACCCGCTTTGCACTGTTGGTGGGAATATAAATTGATACAACCACTCTGAAGAGCAGTATGGAGGCGCCTTAGAAAACTAAAAACAAAACTACCATATGACCCAGAATTCCCACTACTGGGCATATACCCTGAGAAAACCATAATTTGAAAAGACACATGTACCCCAATGTTTGCTGCAACACTGTTTGCAATAGCCAGGACATAGAAGCTACCTAAATGTTCATTAACAGATAAATGGATGGAGATATGGTCCATATATACAATGGAGTATTACCCCTAAAAAGGAACAAACCTAGGTCATTTGTAGAGATGTGGATGAACCTAGAGTCTGTGATATCGAGTGAGTAAATCAAAAAGAGTAAAACAAATATTGTATGTTAATGCACATATATGGACTCTAGAAAAATGGTACTGATGAACCTATCTGCAGGACAGGAATACAGACAAGAGGGAATGGATTTGTGGACATAAGATGAATTGAGAGGGTAACATATACACCACCGTGTGTAAAAAATAGATAACTAGTGGGAAGCTGCTGTGTAACACAGGGAGCTCAGTTTGGTGCTCGGTGATGACCTAGAGGGTGGGAGGGAGGCTCAAGAAGGAGGAGATATATGTATACATATAGCTCATTCACACTGTTGTACAGCAGAAACTAATATAACACTGTAAAGCAGTTATACTCCAATTGAAATAAATAAATAAAAGACACCACAGAAATAAAAAGGATAAGAGACTACTAGGGCTTCCCTTGTAGCTCAGTCGGTAAAGAATCTGCCTACAATACAGGAGACCCAGGTTTGATCCCTGGCTTGGGAAGATCCCCTGGAGAAGGAAATGGCACCCCACTCCAGTATTCTTGCCTGGAAAATCCCATGGACAGAGGAGCCTGGTGGGCTACAGTCCATAGGAACGCAGGAGTCGGACACAACAACTAAACCACCAAAAGACTACTACAGACAACTATATGCCAATAAAGTGGACAACCTAGAAGACACATGGACAAACCCTTAGAAAGGTACACTCTCCCAAGACTGAACCAGGAAGGAATAGAAAATATGAACAGACCAATTTCCAATAACGAAATTGAACCAATAATTTTAAAACTCACCCCCCCCCCCCATAAAAAAGTCCAGGGCTAGATGACTTCACAGGTGAATTCACCAAACATTTAGAGAAAAGTTAAGACCTATCCTTCTCAAAGTATTCCAAAAAATTGCAGAGGAAGGAATACTTCTCAACTCATTCTATCAGGCCAGTGTCACCACGATACCAGAACCAGACAGAGTTATAAAGAAAGAAAATTACAGACCAACATCACTGACGAACATAGATGCAAAAATCCTCAACAAAATGTTAACAACACAAATCCAACAATACATTAAAAGGCTCATACTCCATGATCAAGTGAGATTTATCCCAGGGATGGAAGGATTTTTCAATATCCAGAAGTCAATCAATGTGACATACTACATTAACAAATATAAGAATAAAAACCATATGAGCACCCCAACAGATGTGGAAAAATCTTTTGATAAAGCTCAACATCCATTTATGATTAAAAAAAAAAAAATCCAGAAAGTGGGCATAGTGGTAACATAACTCCACTAAATAAAGGTCATACATGACAAACCCACAACTAACATCATGCCCAATGGTGAAAAGCTGAAAGCATTTCCTGTAAGATAAGGAACAAGGCAAGGATGGCCACTCTTGCCACTTTTATTCAACATCGTTTTGAAGTTCTACCCACAGCGATCAGATGAGAAGAAGGAACAAAAGGAATCCAAATTGGAAAGGAAGAAGTAAAATGCACTTTTTGCAGATGACATGATACTATACATAGAAAATCCTAAAGATGCCACCAGAAAAGTGCTAGAGCTCATCAATGAATTTGGTACAAAATTAAAATAAAGAAATATGTTGCACTTGTATACACTAATATAAACTATCAGAAACAGAAATTAAGGAAACAATCCCACTTACCATTGCATCAAAAAGAAAAAAAAATACCTAGTAATAAACCCACCTAAGGAGGTAAAAGACCTGTACTTGGAAAACTTTAAGACGTTAACGAAATAAACTGAAGACAACACAGATAGAAAGTATACCATGTTCTTAGACTGGAAGAATATTATTAAAATGATCATACTACCCAAGGCAATCTACAGATTCAGTGCAAGGAGGGGAAAGAGTGAAAGCCGCTCAGCTGTGTCCAGCTCTTTGCAACCCCATGGACTATACAGTCCATGGAATTCTCCAGGCCAGAATACTGGAGTGGGTAGCCTTTCCTTTCTCCAGGGGATCTTCCCAACCCAGGGATCGAACCCAGGTCTTCTACATTGCAGGCAGATTCTTTACCAGCTAAGCCACAAGGGAAGCCCAAGAATACTGGAGTGGGTAGCCTATCCCTTCTCCAGCGGATCTTCCTGACCCAGGAATCAAACCGGGGTCTCCTGCATGGCAGGTGGATTCTTTACCAACTGAGCTATCAAAACACCAGTGGCATTTTTTTTCAAAAAATGAGAACAAATAATTTTAAAATTTGTATGGAAACACAAAAGACCCTGAATAGTTGAAACAGTCTTGAGAAAGAAAAACAGAGCTGGAGGAATCATGCTCCCAGTCTTCAGCCTATAGTACAAGGCTATAGTCATCAAAAAAAAAATATGGTGCTGGTGCCAAGTACTGGCACATAGATCAACAAAACAGAATAGAGAGCCCAGAAATAAACCCATACACTTAAAATCAGTAATCTACAACAAAGGAGGCAAGAATATACAATGGAGAAAAGGTAGTCTCTTTAATAAGTGGTGCTGAGAAACCTAGACAGCTACATGTAAAAGAATTCTCTAACACCATATACAAAATAGGTTCAAAATGGATTCAAGATCTAAATGTAAGACCATATACTATAAAACTCCTAGAGGAAAACATAGACAGAACACTCGTTTTGACATAAATCACAGCAATATATTTTTTGATCCACCTCCTAAAGCAAAGGAAACATAAGCAAAAATTAACAAATGGGACCTAATTAAACTTAAAAGCTTTTACACAGCAAAGGAAACCATCAACAAAATGAAAAGATAACCTACTGAATGAGAGAAGATATTTGCAAATGATATGACCAATGAAAGGATCATATCTAAGAAATGTAAATGGCTCATACAGTATGGCAGAAACCAACACAATATTGTAAAGCAATTATCCTCCAGTTAAAAATAAACAGCTCATACAACTCAACATCAAAAAACCAAACAACCTGATTAACAAATGGGCAGAAGACTTGAATAGACATTTTTCCAAAAGGAAATGCAGATGGCTAACAGGCACATGAAAAGATGCTCAACATCACTAATTATTAGAGAAATGGAAATGAAAACTACAATGAGGATCACCTCACACATCAGAATGCCATAATCAAAAATATTATTTATTATAAATAATAAATGCAAGGCAGGGTCTGGAGAAAAAGGAACCCTTGAATACTTGGTGGGAATGTAAATTGGTGTCACCACTGTGGAAAACAGTATGGTGATTTCTCTAAAAACTAAAAGTAGAACTACCATGCTGCTGCTAAGTCGCTTCAGTCGTGTCTGACTCTGTGTGACCCCATAGACAGAAGCACACCAGGCTCCCCCGTCCCTGGGATTCTCCAGACAAGAACACTGGAGTGGGTTGCCATTTCCTTCTCCAATGCATGAAAGTGAAAAGTGAAAGTGAAGTCGCTCAGTTGTATCCAATTCTTAGCAACCCCGTGGACTGCAGCCTACCAGGCTTCTCTGTCCATGGGATTTTCCAGGCAAGAGTACTGGAGTGGGGTGCCATCGCCTTCTCCAAACTACCATATGACCCAGCAGTTCCACTCCTGGGCATATATCTGGAAAAAACAACCCCAAAACACTAATTCAGAAATGTACACACACCCCAGTGTTCATAGCAGCATTATTTACAATTGCCAAGATATGGAAGCAAGCTAAATGTCATCAACAGATGAATAGATAAAGAAGATATGGTGTGTGTGGGTGTATAATGGAATAGTACTCAGCCATAAAAATAAAATTTTGCCATTTGCAGCAACATGGATGGATTTGGAAGGAAATGGCAACTGACTCCAGTATTCTTGCCTGGAGAATCCCATGGATGGAGGAGCCTGGTGGGCTACAGTCCACGGGGTCGCAAAGAGTCGGACATGACTGAGCGACTTCACTCACTCACTCATGCTAAATTAAATAAATCAGACAGAGAAAGACAAATACTGTATGATAATCACCTACACGTGGAAACTAAAAAGCAACAAACTAGCGAATAAAACAAAAAAAGAAGCAGAAGCAGAGATAGAGAGATCAAACCAGTGGTTACCATAAGGAGAGGGAAGAGGGGAGGGGTAACATAGGTTATTATGGGGTTATATGAAATTGTGCATGTGAAACTTCTGAAAATTGCAAAGCACTATAGAATTTAAAGACTCATTCAATGATCCAAAGAGATGATATGGGGTGGGAGGTGGGAGGGGGGTTCATGTTTGGGAACTCATGTACACCCATGGTGGATTCATATCAATGTATGGCAAAACCAATACAGTATTGTAAAGTAAAAAAGTAAAAATAAAAATTAAAAAAAAATAATAGCCAGTAAAACCCTGAAGAAAAGACACCTATAAGGGGGGACTAGCCCTAACAGATATTAAAATATCTTTAAAGCCTAAATACACTGAATTACAACACTGTGATACTGGCACAAATATACCAGTAGAATAGAATACAAATTCCAGAGATGGACCCAAGTATATATGAAAATATCTGATAGAGGTAATATCGCTAAACATTGAAGCAAAAAGATAGAGAGTTGTAATTTTTTTTAATGATGCTTGAACAACTGGGTAGCCACTTGTTGAAGAAAAAAATTGTTATCAGAATTTCTCAATCTCGACACTACTGACATTTTGAGTCAGATCATTTTTTGCTGTGGGAGTTAGTCTATGCACTGTAGGATGTTTAGAAGCATCCTTGGCCTCTATACACTAGATGTCAGGAGCACTCCTTCCCCTAGTTTTGACAACCTGAAATGTCTTCAGACACTGTTACTTCGCCCCTGGTTGAGAACCATTTAATTAGAGTTATGCTTCACACCTTATACAAGATTGAACTCCAAAGGGATCAGAGACTTAGACATAAAAAAATGCAACCATACAAGTATTATTACAGAGTAGGGGTGAATTATTCTTTGCCCTTGGTCTAGGAAGTGGCTCTGTAACTCTGATAACAGAGGCAATAAAAGAGAATACTGATAAATTTGAACATTAACTTTTTTGCATGCTGAGACATTATAAACAAAGTCAAACGATAACCAAAAACTGGGAGAATATATGTGCAACATATACCATAGGGAAAAAGGACTGATATCACTAATAGATAAATACTCTTAAAAATGAGGGACAAAGAAAGCAGCAAAAATCTGGTAGAAATGTGGGGGGAAAGCCTTGAACAGACAATCCAGAAGAAAATATAAAAACGTTTATTAAACTTAGGGAAAATTGTTCAAACTCATAAATACAAACAATATAGATACCATTTATCACTTATTAGATTAGGAAAAATTAAAGAATATGACAACATACTCTATTCCATTGGTGCAATTGGGGAGAAAACAGGTACTCACAAATATTGTTGGTGGAAATGCAAACTTTTTGGACAGCCTATCTGGAAGGGAATTTGGCGATCTCTAACAAAACCATATATGCACTCACTTTCTGCCCTAGAAATCTTGCTACACCTTCACCTCCAGTAATACAAAAAGATTATTTATTGCAGTGTTGTTTACAGTTATGAGATACTGGAAACAACCAAGGTGCCTATAAACAGATGGATATATTTAAGAGGTATTTATTCATTAATGATATTAGCCCTTGCTCTGTGGTTCTGTACATGTAGTGATGGAATGCAGGACATCCACATAATGAAGTACTATGCAGCTGTAAAAAATATTTTATGAGCTAATAAGGAGTGCTTTCTAGGACATACGCTTAAGGGACAAAGGCAAAGCCCAAAAGAGTGTCAACAGTATGCTACCCTTCATGTTACAAAGAAGGATATATAAGAAAATATGAAGGTATCCACTTATTTGTGTAAAAGAAATAGTCAATTCTGCTATAGTACCACATAGCCATCCTTATGAATCTTCACATTATGCAGAACTGCACAATCAAAATCAAAAGGTTTATGGAGAAAACAGAGCACAACACTCAAAACATTTCTGTCACACACAAAGATAGGACCCTAATAAAAGTAGCACAAGTTTACATGCACAAAATGGTTAAGAAATGCATAATACAATACATACGGCACTTTCCCTAGAAAAGGCCCTAATGTGTGCTTGTGGAGTGGACGTCAGGAGAAGGGGGAGACACAGGGGTGCCTGACATCAGAAGGCAGGCTGCAGAACCGGATGGCGATGGGCATGGCTGCTAAGACAAAGGGGGAACCAAGGGGCTTCAGAGATGATTGAGGTGTGTGCATTTTGTGTTTTTCCACAGTTCAGGTCAGCTGGGTCAGTTCCTGCTTTCACCTAGAGCTTCTCATGCATGAGATTGTGCATAAACAAACACAAAATTCATGCTAAGCTCAGATTGTTCTCTAAGATAGCAGTAATGCTGGGACAAACTTGCTTTTTCAAAACAAGAGTTATGGCAAAACTGACTATACAGGAGAGAGAAACCAGAAACGAATGAGACGAGTTTACCAACAGGGCGTGGGTAGGAATGGAGTAGAAAGCATGGGGGATGGGAAGGAGGTAGCAGGGTCAAGGGAGCATGCCTATGAGTATATTTTGGGGAGCTCTAACTCTTAGAACCCAAGTAATCTTTCACACACATGCATGCATGCTAAGTTGCTTCAGTCATGTCTGACACTTTGCGCCCTTATGGACCATAGCTTGCCAGGCTCCTCTGTCCATGGAGTTCTCCAGGCAAGAATACTGGAGTGGGTTGCCACGCCCTCCTCCAGGGGATCTTCCCAACCCAGGGATTGAACCCATGTCTCTTATGTCTCCTCCACTGGCAGGCAGGTTCTTTACCACTAGTGCCACCTGGGAAGCCCCAGTGTATCACATACCCAACCTGATAAATAAATAATTAGAGAAGCCAAAATGGAAAACAGGCAATAACAAATAAACTTAACTATATTACAAATGAGTATCATAACCACACTGAAGGAGATGGGTAAGAAAATAGCTAACCTAAGTAACTTTGGAAAAACCTATGTTTATTTTGTTGTTTTGTCTTAATCACAAATATTTTCTGATGGACTGATGAATATAATTTTAAATAGAAGAATAAGGCACGGCCAAGGATTTAAACAGTATGCTATTACTGCTGAAAGAGGGCAAAGCCATAAACTTAGGAACTTTAAAAATTCAAGTCAAAGAGCCTCTGAGATGCTGAATAGATGCTTATCAGACAGTTCTCCCCTTGTAAACAATTCCTGTGTTATATCACTTCATCAGAAAGCCAGGATGATACATCAGACAGAATTCCTCGTTTGTTTGTACTTGAGCGATCTCGCCCAGCCATTCCTCTGTCCCCCATTCCTTTCCTTTCCCTTTGCAGTGGTGTTCTTTGGCCATTCCTTTTCTAAAGAATTGCTTCTTCCCAAGCAGGGAAGCACACAATGAGTCAGAGAAAATCCACTAGTTCAGTTCAGTTCAGTCGTTCAGTCGTGTCTGACTCTTCATGACCCCATGGACTGCAGCACACTAGGCCTCCCTGCCCATCACCAACTCCAGGAGCTTGCTCAAACTCATGTCCATCGAGTCAGTGATGCCATCCAACCATCTCATCCTCCATCGTCCCCTTCTCCTCCCATCTTCAATCTTTCCCAGCATCAGGGTCTTTTCCAATGAGTCAGTTCTTCGCATCAGGTGGCCAAAGTATTGGAGTTTCAGCTCCATCAGTCCTTCCAATGAATATTCAGGACTGATTTCCTTTAGGATGGACTGGTTGGATCCCCTTGCAGTCCAAGGGACTCTCAGGAGTCTTCTCCAACACCACAGTTCAAAAGCATCAATTCTTCAGTGCTCAGCCTTCTTTATAGTCCAACTCTCACATCCATACATGACTACTGGAAAAGCCAAAGCTTTGACTAGACAGACCTTTGTTGGCAAAGAAATGTCTCTGCTTTTTAATATGCTGTCTCGGTTGGTCATAACTTTTCTTCCAAGGAGCAAGTGTCTTTTAGTTAATTTCATGGCTGCAGTCACCATCTGCAGTGATTTTGGAGCCCAAGAAAATAAAGTCTCATACTGTTTCCATTGTTTCCCCATCTATTTGCCATGAAGCAATGGGACCAGATGCCATGATCTTAGTTTTCTGAATGTTAAGTTTTAAGCCAGCTTTTTCACTCTCCCCTTTCACCTTCATCAAGAGGTTTTTTAGTTCTTTGCTTTCTGCCATAAAGGTGGTATCATCTGCATATCTGAGGTTATTGATATGTCTCCCAGCAATCTTGATTCCAGCTTGTGCTTCTTCCAGCCCAGCATTTTGCATGATCTACTCTGCATAGAAGTTAAATAAGCAGGGTGACAATATACAGCCTTGATGTACTCCTTTCCTGATGTGGAACCAGTCCATTGTTTCATGGCCAGATCTAACTATTACTTCTTGACCTGCATACAGATTTCTTAAGAGGCAGGTAAGGTGGTCTGGTATTCCCATCTATCTCAGAATTTTCCACAGTTTGTGGTGATCCACATAGTCAAAGGCTTTGGCATAGTCAATAAAGCAGATGTTTTTTCTGGAACTTTCTTGCTTTTTCAATGATCCAACGAATGTTGGCAATTTGATCTCTGGTTCTTCTGCCTTTTCCAAATCCAGCCTGAACATCTGGAAGTTCATGGTTCATGTACTGTTGAAGCCTGGCTTGGAGGATTTTGAGCATTATTTTGCTAGCGTGTGAGATGAGTACAATTGTGCCGTAGTTTGAACATTCTTTGGCATTAGCTTTCTTTGGGACTGGAATAAAAGCTGACCTTTTCCAGTCTTGGGGCCACTGCTGAGTTTCCCAAATTTGCTGGCATATTGAGTGCAGCACTTTCACAGCATCATCTTTCAGGATTTGAAATAGCTCAACTGGAATTCCATCACATCCACTAGCTTTGTTCATAGTGATGCTTCTTAAGGCCCACTTGACTTCACATTCCAGGATGTCTGGCTCTAGGTGAGTGATCACACCATCGTGGTTATCTGGGTCATGAAGACCTTTTTTGTATAGTTTTTCTGTGTATTCTTGCCACCTCTTCTTAATCTCTTCTGCTTCTGTTAGGTCCATACCATTTCTGTCCTTTATCAAGCCCATCTTTTCATGAAATGTTCCCTTGGTATCTCTAATTTTCTTGAAGAGATCTCTAGTCTTTTCCATTGTATTGTTTTCCTCTGTTTCTTTGCACTGATCACTGAGGAAGGCTTTCTTATCTCTCCTTGCTATTCTTTGGAACTCTGCATTCAGATGTTTATATCTTTCCTTTTCTCCTTTGCCTTTAGCTTCTCTTCTTTTCTCAGCTGTTTGTAAGGCCTCCTCAGCCAACTATTTTGCCTTTTTGTATTTCTTTTTCTTGGGGATGGTCTTGATCCCTGCCTCCTGTACAATGTGATGAACCTCCGTCCATACTTCTTCAGGCAATTTGTCTATCAGATCTAAACCCTTGAATCTATTTGTTACTTCCACCATATAATCATAAGGGATTTGATTTAGGTCATCCCTGAATGGTCTCATGGTTTTCCCTAGTTTCTTCAATTTAAGTCTGAATTTGATGATAAGGAGAAAATCCACCACAGGCAGATATATGAATGAACAGATTTAGGTGTTAGGATGGCAACAGCCTTTTGGGGTGAGGTTTCAACTAAGCTGAATTTGGCAAAGAAGCTGCTCTGACTCCTGGCTTGTTGAAAGGTCTACAGTGCTACCTCGGCTTGTGCCACCACTGCCAGACTCTTTGATTCTAAGCAATTACCAGTGGAGGCAGGAAGCCAGCGTAACCAGACAGCTAATGTGACAATATAGTCAGTGCTCTGGACCTCTACTGGGAGCTGACTGTGGCTTCTGACGTAATTATTTGCCAAGTGAAAAAACCTTGAGGATACTAAGGACAATCTTGAAATCCCTTGGACAGGATGAATTAGGCCTCTCCATAACTCTTTCCACTTGGAAACATGCAGTGAAAACATTTCAGGGTGTGCAGTACCAACTTGTATAAAGCATGCTGCAGAGGTGGGGACACAAGAGGCTCTCTTGTTTGGAGAGTCCTAGGCAGACTTTCAGGGTGGCTCCTCTGCTTGTGACAGTGCCCCAAAGCTGAGCAGACCAGCAGGCATGTGGTTATTTTCTGAAGAAACAACACTGTACTAATGGGTACCCACAGAGTAGCCACCCTTCGTGTGCAGAATCAGAGGCCAGAGGTCAAGCACCCATGGCAAGCTACCTGGAAGACTTGGCTCGACACCTCTCAAGAAGAACGTCTCCCTCCAGCAGCCCTTTGATGACAGAGCAGAGTGCAAGGAACAAAACAGATGGTCACATTCTTCTGAGACAAGTGTTGGTTCCCAGAATGCTCCTGGGGAGACAGTGTCCCAGAGCCTCATTTATGAGCAAAGGTAAATAAAAGCTGCCAGGCCACAGAAGCATCCTGTCAAGTTAGACATATATTTAAGAGAGGAGATTTGGAGGCATGACAAAGGGCATGCAGACTGAAAGATCAAGGCAATGGATGACTGGGTGACAGAGAAACAGGAAGCAAAGGCCATGTGGAAAAGGCCGAAGTTGTGTGCTGAGGGACAATGGGGTAGCTACAGTCTGTATCAATAACAGAGCTTGCCTGGCTGCTTCTTGGCTTGAGTCGCTCTCTCAGTTTCTCAGACTGGATGGATGTTGTAGCATTCAGCAGCATAACTGGGGGAGGGGGGTGATATTTATAAATGGGGAACTGGTGAATGGATACTGAACAGAGATGAACTGGTGTGCCATTCTGTAATGCACTGTGTACACCAAAGGCAGGTTGCCACACAAAAGCTGTAGTATCTTGGATAGATAATAGGGGAGAGGGAGGGCTGGGAGACAGGAGGACTCTCATGTCCAGTTCTTAGATACTAGAGAGCAGGGAATGGTCTGGTCTTGGCCTTTTAGTCAAGAAATTGGATGCTCACTTTCTGCTTGCCTGTTCACCTTCTCCAAAGCTTCAACAAATTCTTCAAAAGATATGGCACCATCCCTCTCTAGATCAGCCTCCTGAATGGTCCTGTCTGTGATTCCACCCAGCTGCTCATCCGAGACATTCACTCCAGCCATCATGCAAAGAGCCTGGAATAGCTCATTGTGGAAGATTTTGTCATTTTTATCCAAATCATAGAGTCGAAAAGCAAAGTACAGTTTGTTGCTTCGGCTGTTAAGTGATTCTGGTCCATTCTTTGCACTTTGCACTATCTTCAGTGGGTCAGAAGTGAGCCAAAGATTTTATGAAGCCATGGAGGCCGGCCTGATCTTTTCCCTCTGGAAAGAAGCCACTGATGAGCCAGTCCCCAAGTGGCTTGATGACAAGACCTGGAATCCACTGGAAATCTTCCCAGCTGAGGGTCCCATTCTCACTTTTGTCCAGGCTGGTGAACTGGCTGCAGAGGTAGATGATTTGATTGTGGGAGAAGCAGGTCTCCGTCTTGATCCTCATCAAGCTCTTCCCTCCACAGTGACGTGGAAGCCCGAGACCCCATTCGCACATGACAGCTCCTCAGGGAGCCCCCGCACCTGAAGAAAGAGTGTAGACTAATGACAAAGGAATTGTACACAAATATTATACTTTAGTTGGTAAATTTTTTCTTTACAAGAGAACAAGTGAGAAATTCTGAAACTACTTTTTGTGTATACTAGGATTGAACAAATACTTTGTGGATAATTAGAGTTTGTCACCTTTGGAGAAAGGAGTTCCAAATAAGGAAAGAGGGACATCAAGAATCAATCCCTTGGTGTTAGATTAGAATCTAAAGTACTAATATAAATTCATACATGTATTTTCATACACATACACACACGTATATATGCAGGTAGTTAGGCACAAAATAGGTGCACATATGCATTTATGAGTATTCAAACGCACTTCCTAGCTCTGTCATCTGAGAGTGCCTTAGAAGCAATGACACTCTGGTAACATTTAAGCATATCTAGTGCCTAGAACTTGCTTCTAAATACCACTCTGTAATAAAAGAAACCAGGATTCCTTTCCAGGACTGGGCTGGAGAAAATAGAATACAAGCCTGGAATATCTTGAGAGGCCCAGAAAGCAAGAAAGTACTAAAATAATAATAATAATAATGCCATGTGAAAAGGGCACAGGAGCCAACTTGAAGGAGCTCCCAATGGCCAAATCTGGGACAGTAAAATAATGATAGTAATAGATTATAAGACACAGCATAAAAGAAATATCCAGGAGTCTATACTGACATAAGTAAACTGGGATAAGTAAATAAATACACTGGGGTGAGTAGCTATTCCTTACAGAAGGCTTCTAACTAATAAATGTAGAAATAGTGATGGAAGCTGTTTTAAATCACCATTTAGCCAAATGTGACAGCAAAATTTTTTACAGGCAATATGTATGGATGTGAGAGTTGGACTATAAAGAAAGCTGAGCACTGAAGAACTGATGCTTTTGAACTGTGGTGTTGGAGAAGACTCTTGAGAGTCCCTTGGACTGCAAGGAGATCCAACCAGTCCATCCTAAAGGAGATAAGTCTTGGGTGTTCATTGGAAGGACTGATGTTAAGGCTGAAACTCCAATACTTTGGCCACCTGATGTGAAAAGCTGACTCATTGGAAAAGACCCTGATGCTGAGAAAGATTGAGGGCAGGAGGAGAATGGGACGACAGAGGATGAGAGGGTTGGATGGCATCACTGACTCGATGGACGTGGGTTTGGGTGAACTCCAGGAGTTGGTGATGGACAGGGAGGCCTGGCGTGCTGCGGTTCATGGGGTCACAAAGAGTCGGACACAACTGAGTGAATGAACTGAACTGAATCACTGGATGCTAAAATAGTTGGGTTATTGTGCTGAGAAACAGGATACTTGCATAGTTTCAAAGTTTCTCCCCACAAGATACTTGTTGATTACAAAGAGAAAATAGTAACTTGAGCTGCAAATATCTGGCAGACACAATCTTAACCCAGGGATCAAAGTTAACATCAGCAGTAAAAAGGCATGCCTCTGCATGAACCCCCTGACAGGAAGCACTGAGATAACACTTTTGTGGGGTTCTTGCCAAAAATTAGTAACTTCAATCTAATCACAAGACAATGTCCAACTTGAAGGACATTCTAGAAAATAACTGGCCAGTACTCTTCACAAGTATTAAGGTCACAGAAGGCAAAGACTGAGGGACTATCACAAACTGAAGGAGACTAAGGAGATTTGACAACTAAACCCAATGCGAGATCCTGGATTGAATCCTGGACCAGAGAAATGACATTACTGGGAAAACTGATAGAATCCAAACAAGGTTACTGTATTAGTTAATAGTATTTATCAGTGTTAATTTCCTGGTTTCAATAAGTATACTATGGTTATGTGAGATGTTAACTTTAGGAAAACCTAGATAAGGATTATATGTACTCTATTTCTTGATGACTTCCCTGTTAAGTTTAAAATTATTTAAAAATATAAAGTTAAAAATAAATGTATACTCTTAGCCATAGATATTTCACAGTTGAGACCTATACCCCAATGCCTATGATACATATATGGCTTCAGGAAAAGGTAAGTTCAACCAGGAAATGTTTAGCACACAGTTTATTTACTTTAAATAGCAAAATTTAGATGGCCACAAAAATCTACTCTCAGATGATGAGAAGTTGCCATGGTATATGACACTTTGGCCCTTAATGTACCATCATGGCATAGATTCCCATTTCACAGTGTGGAGTCAGTTTGTCAGAACACTTCACTCTGATCCCTTGCTGAATGCTTATCTGTTCTTATCAGTCAAGACCCCTGGTCCAGGCTCAGATCTGCACATGCTTGGAATGTTCACATGCTCTTCCCCTACACAAACCTAAGGCAGGCATTCCCAAAAGGTTACAACACTCTTTCCCACATAGTCTCCGCCGCCCCAGCTGATCAGAGTCAGCACTTGAGCTGAACAGTCTATTGCTGCGTTTGGCCTGCAGTCAGGTCTCCAGGACTCTTGGAATCTAAGTTGCTGCTTAGATTCTGCTGTCTAGATAGACAGGCATGGAAGTCACTCTTCTGCAAATGTGGGAAGAGGCTCCAGCAATCTCACCAAGTGTCCCTCTTCAAGCCTCCCCAGCGATGCAGGGCATGATGTCAAATGGGCTCTGTGCTATGGGATGCAGATGCTTGCTATGAGATGGTAGAGGTTGATCAGGTTCCAGAGAAACAATGAGACCTAAATCCTTATCATCAGGGTTGACAGTTAACTTATTCCAATCATGTTCACAGTAATATTCTTTGTCAGACTTGACACAATGAACCAGGAAAGAACATCAGAGATTCTTTGTCATTTCATAGCCTGATAGTAGTTTCCTTACTTACCACACTGTGGCATCCAGGGATATTAAAAATAAGAATCTGTCAAATCCCACTTTTCTTCTTATTAAGGGGGTGCATTTGAAAGACAGGGGGCATTCCAATAGGCTTATTCAGAAGTAAATGGAGGACATCATTCAAATTCTGACCCACACCCATTTGGTCATAGTCCAAAGCTATAAATAATGACTGTATTTATTCTTCCTTTTTTTACCAAGAAGAAAAAATTCAGCCTTATCAGAAGGCAGCTTTTGAGAAAAACTCATCTAGCTCACAGAAGAATTAGAAGGCTGAGAATGGAGTTTTGAGTCATGAGAGATTAAAGACCAGAGTTGGCAGGAGGGGTGTTTTCAATACTATTTACCTGCCCTGGTGATAAAGAGGTACATGCTGCTTCACCCTCTCCCCCATCCCCAGCTCTGTCTTCTCTTATCTAGTCTCTCCCTTTCTTCCCTTTCTTCATGCATTCACATTGGGGATTTCAGTATTCTACTGGTTTTTAAGAGTTGGGACTAAGAAATGCTACCACGCCTTTCCTTTTCTATAAAAGAATCACACATACCACAGTGTCCTAGACAAGTCTTGTTTTGTTTTTACAAAATATCTTCATAGTTTTGCAAGCTTTCTCAGAAGTATTCTGTTGTTTTATGACCTGTCTCAAAAAGGTACTGTCTGTAGAAGTCAAGTCTGTCTTGCTTCAGCTTAGGTATTTCCCTTTATCTCATCTAGTTTGCTCCTTTAAACCAGTTAAGAAAAATTTCTAACTTTGGTATGAGAACCTTTGACATACAAATTCTTTCCTAAACCTAAGCCTTCTATTCCTCCATTCTGCCTAAAGAAATAATTTCAAATCCTTAATCCAGCTACTCTCCAGCCTCTGTACAACCTGGTCCTAACCTACCTTTCCAGATGGATTTCCCACAGATCCTTCATGCAGACCCTAGACCTCAGCCATACCAAACTCCATGTGCTTCTCTAGAAAATATCCTGCACTCGCAAAGCAATATTGCCACTTGGAATGCCCTCTCCCCTAATGTAGCCTCTTATTTATTCCTTCACTTTGAAGTAAGTACTAGGAGGATACAAAAATGAATGAGACATAATCTCTGCCATCGAGAGTCCATGACTACTAGAGGAAATTATATGGTATTGAATGTCAGGTGTTAATACCTAACTGGTGTGGGGTGTTAGAATGGAGTCAATTGTTAGGATTAAACTACACAGTAAAGGAGCATTTGAGAAGACATTGAAGGATGGGGTGGAATTTTGAAAAGGATTACAGGCTGAGGAAACCACAAGGGCGAGCACACGGAGGCAGGAGAAAATGGAGTGCATATACATGAATTTTGAAAGTTTGGTTTGGCTGCAGTGCTTCAACAGACCAGATCCAGAAGGATCTTGTGTGTCGGATGTATCCCATAGGCAAGGGAAATTATTGAAGGGCTCTGGGCATAGAAATAACATGATCACAAAGAGCAGTGCTTTATGAAGATACGAGGCTATGTATGTACAGGATTAATTTCCTCCATTTCTAGAGCTTCCTTCATAGTATCCCAGGGAGAGAAAAGCCTGGCTTGAGTTTCAGATCTAAGACTGGAGGAGTGGTGATGCCTCTCACACTCTCCTCTTCACTCACCCGTTTGGTCTTCACAGCAAGTAGACAGATCTGGGAAAGTGGCTGTTAGTAGTTTGTGACTTTGTAGCTGCTATTCCAATATGGTATTTTTCTTGGAGCATGTTCGCACAGCACCTAGCATGTGGAGTGACCCAAGCAAATACTTTTTTCCCTCTATACCCATTTTCAAGGGCCATTAGAAGCAGTTAGCTTTTGACACCATGTCGGCTCCCCTGCTCTCTGCCACAAACTACAGAGAGCATTAAAATCTTGACATCCCATGGAACATCACACTTCTTCATATTTTCCTCCTTTGACTGAGCAACTGGAAGTAGCAAGCACTTCAGAGGCCTCAGACATCAGCAAGCCAGGAGCCAATGCTAGGTACCTTATCAGTCAAGGTCCAGTCAGGAAAACAGCACACAGTTATTTTAAAAGAGAGAAGGTATTATAAGACTGGCACGGCAAATGGGAAACTGAGGTGACACAGAGACAGTGACTGCAGAAAGCGGCTGACACTCTGAGGGCAAAAGCTAAGAGGGAGCAGCTGGCGCAGAAATGTTTGCAGAGTCCTGGCAGTACCAGTGCAGTGTGTGGAAGGATAGGCTTGGAACTGACAGACACAGCTTAAGAGCCAGCACGATAGCTAAGGAAAGCATTAGCCAATGAGTCTGGTTTATATTAAATATTGTGAGTAACAAAGAAAATTCCCTGTTGCAGACTTTAGTTTCTTTCTTTGTAAAACATTACCCTGGCTGTGGAACAGCCAATAAAATTACTTGTTTGTACACTTCATTACAGAACATTCTCAGGTTGACATTCTCTTGCATGCCTGAGACATTTCACTGTTCAAAGTATAAGCAGACAGTAAGATATCAATACTACTCACAATAAAAAGGAACAAATTGCTGATAATACAATAACTTGGCTGGATCTTGAAGGCATAATGGGTGAGTGAAAGAAGCCAATCTCAAAAGGTATGACCCATTTATATGACACTTTCAGAAAGACAAAAGCATAGTAATGGACGACAGACGAGTGGTTGCCAGGGGTAGGAGTTGGGGGGACTTTGCTGGAATGATGGAAATGTTCTGAATCCTAAGTGTGCTAGGATTACAGGAGTCCATGCATGTGATAACATTTATAGAGCTGGAATTTGAAAAGAGCCAATTAAAAAAAGGAGGAACTTCCCTGGTGGTCCAGTGGTTAAGATAACCTGCTTCCACTGCAGGGCGGGCATGGGTTCGATCCCTGCCCAAGCAACTAGATTCTGCATGCCACATGGTGTGGCCAGGCAGTTTGTTTGTTTGTTTTTTTAAGAAAAAAAAAGGGCAGGGGGTAAAGAAGCAACATGCATAGCTTGTGTGCGAGAAGGTTGGCTTTTTTTTTTTTTTTTTTGCTGTGGTAAAGTCAAATAGGACCCTGCCCAGCTTTTGCCTGAGTCACAAGGGGCACGAGTCCCTCAGCAGGAGACCAGATGTGCAAAAACTCTTCAGTCACCGGGGCTGAGGCAACTGAAGCCCCCGGCTCAGTCTCAACCTTGGAGCCTGCAGCCAAGGGCCGGGCACAGAGGGTGAGGGTGGACCCTCCCCACACCTGCGGGCTGTGCTGAGACTCATGCTGCCAGCTCCGATGGTCTGGGGAAGTTATTTGTGCTGTTTGCAGCACTTCAAAGCCTGGCCTGCTTCTCCCCCACTCATGTCTTTATTTGGTGCCAGCGACCTTTGAGGATTGATGCTAAGTGGCCCTGGGCAGTGGCCCCACTAACTGGCAAAGCTAGCCACTAGGGAGGAAGAAGGTACTCACTGGCAGCAACCTCACAGTGACTGTGGTCCAGTGAGCCTTGTTTTGTGCTCCTCTGGACAGGCCAGAGCACTTCCTGTGAATAAACAACAGAGCAGCGGTGGCAAGTGTGCCCCCCCCAGTCTCCCCATAGCCTTCTTTTCCATCCACAAGGAGAATACTTTCCACATATGCTTCAAAATATCATTTTATTGTGCTCTGTACATTTAAATTACTTCATTAATAGGACTCCATTAAACAAAGGGTTGTTGAACTTTGAAATACATGTCATTTTGCATTCCATCACACTGAGAATTTTTGTTCAGTTCTAGCTGAGATCAAAAGGAGAGCGATTCTCTGTGGTTCCACAGGGTCTTTCAGGAAGCCTCTCTGAGGGTGAACAATGCACCACTGCCATTGCCACTGCTGTTCAAGCTCTGCTCACTAGGAGCAGACCTCATACACAAACTGTCTATCAATCTATCAATGGGATGTGACTCAAAAGTGAATGAGCAGGTACTCTTTTGTATCTGGCTTCTTTCACTCCACATGCTTTTTGGAGGTCAGTATTATGTGTATCAATAGCATGCTCTTGTTTATTACTGTGTAGTATTCCATGGTATGAATATAGTACTCCACAACTTGTTTATCCATACTGCTGTTGGTAGTTATTTCTAGTTAGGGGTTTTTGGGGGGCTTTTATGAAAAAACCTATTATATATATCTCTGTGAAAGGCTTTTTGTGGACACTCATATTTTGCACTTCCATATACTTAAAAGAGAATTAAAAGGTAGACATGGTCTGCAAATAAATGCTGGAGAGGGTGTTGAAAAAAGGGAACCCACCTACAATGTTGGTGGGAATGTAAATTGCTGCAGCCCACTATAGAGGACAGTATGGAGATTCCTTAAAAAACTAAAAACAGAGCTACCATATGATCTACCAATCCCACTCCTGGGCATATATCTGAAGAAAACTCTAATTCCAAAAGAAACATGTACCCCATTGTTTATAGCAGCACTATTCACAATAGCCAAGACATGGAATCAACATAAATGTCCATCAACAGATGAATGGATAAAGATATGGTATGCACACACATGTACACACACAATATGGAATGATGGAATATTACTCAGCCGTTAAAAAAGTGAGATGCTCTCATTTGCAGTAACATGGATGGACCCAGAGATTACTACACTAAGTAACTAAGTAAGTCAGACAGAGAAAGACAAATGGTATATGATATCATTTATATGTGGAATCTAAAAAATAATACAAATAAACTTATTTACAAAGCAGTAACAAGATTTACAGACATAGAAAACAAACTTATGATTACCAAAGGGGAAATCAGAGGGAGGGATAAATTAGGAGTATGGGATTAACAGATACACACCCTTATATATAAAATAGATTAAAAAAAACAAACAAACAAGGATTTACTGTACAGCACAGAAAACTATATTCAGTATCTTGTGATAACCTATGATATAAAAGAATATGAAAAAGAATGTATTTGTGTATAACGGGATCACTTTGCTATACATCTGAAACTAACACAGTATTGTAAATCCACTATACTTCAACGTTTTAAAAGGAAAAAAAAATTTTTTTAAAGGTAGACACTTGTTTAAGTTCAGACACTACTAGTCTCTGAAGTGGCTACACCACTTTCAATTCTCCGCAGCAATTTATGAGAGTTTGAGTTGCTTTACATCTTTGCCAACACTTGGTATTACTAATCTTTTAACTTTTAGCCCCTAGTATATCACTGTGGTTTTCACTTGAATTTTCCTGATGAGAAATGATACTGAGTACATTTGCATATGCACATTGGCCTTTTGTAAAGTGCTTCTCCAGAGAATTGAGGAAGTGGTGGTGCCAATATCAGAGAACAAAAATAAATGTATGACTTGGAAAAGCAGACATAACAAGGATAAGGCCATTTTTCCCAGGGTGAATATTTGTACATGTGCTTTAAATAGATATTAGTGTGTAGAGTGGTTAAAAGAAGAACTCAATAGGCACCTATTCCTAAATATCTTCCTCTTAGCCTACAAACCACTGTCCAGAATTCTGCTTGAGAGATTTATTTCTTTGGCTTTATCACCAGGAGTTCTCAGCATGGAGATGTGAGCTCATCTGTGGGCTTCTTTCCAGCTTCACAACTGGCCAGGAGTGTGATGTGAAGGCTTTGAGTATGTGAGGTGCTGCATTCAGGCCCGCTGGGGAAGTATGAAGGCCTTGCTTTGCCTGGTAGAGTGTGATTATGAGGGAGAGACCAGGAAAGGGACAGGGAGAGCCTGGGATGGGCCCTAGACTTTGACTTACCTCATCCTTTTGTTTTCCCCATGGTTGTACACTTTGGTAAAGGTTGGAGTTGAGAAGAGAGGAAAGAGAGCAGCACAGTATGAGTTTAACATGATGTTATTAAACATGCTGGGAGGATAGGAGCCCAGTGTCAGCCAGCAGGAGACTTTGGGAGTCTCAAGGGAATAACAATGCTGTGTAACTGTAGCAGCAAGAGTCATATGTGAAGAAGGTATGCCAGACGCCTTTAAGCCTTTCAGAAAGATCACAGCACTTCCTATTTGTGTACAACACATACACACACTCCAGTGAAGAAAAATCTGAGGCAGACAAGTCCCCCTCTATCTCGCAGACAGGCCATACTCCGTGCAGAAACGCAGACTCAGTCTAAGGACAACAAGCCCCAGGGCAGGATGTGAATAAGATTTCAGATCACCTCACCTCACCAGGAGCCCAGAGTGGCTTGCAGTGGACAGTTTTGCTGTATTCAAATGTGCCGCAGCATTGATTCTCTAGTAAACATTTCTCGTGTTTAAGACAGCATGATAGTAATAAATCAGCTCTGAAAGTTGACTGCTATAAATGCCATGTGGTATCGGTTAGGTCACAAACCAAAGCCAATTTTTCAAAACATTTCCTGCTGGAATACCCACAACATTTTAACAGATGTCTTTTGGAAAGTTTTGAAGCAAAACAAGCCCCCATCAGCATATAAAATAAAACCAAAAAGAAAGTAAACTGTGGGTAGATTGTTTTTTTCTTTTGGCAGTAAGAGAAAGATAGGAGAAAGTCTTGAGATCTTCGGAGAAATACTTGTTCATAGCCATGAAAGTGCAGAAATGAACTTTTTCTCACACACACCCCACAAGAGAAATTGGGGTTTTGTAAAATATTCTTTAATTATTCACGAAAAATATTTCTTTGACAGCTGTTGAGTATGATGTCTGCTACTTCTTATTCTGAACACTGGTTACAACTCCAGCTCTTGTTGAAGCAGTTCCACAGGAAGCTAGGGAAAGGGTGTGAGGCTGTAACTGATGGGGCCAGCAGGGACAGAAATGCAGCAAAAGCATCAAAGAAGCATCTTTTGTCAGGGACAAGATGACTGTTGGTGGCTGATTCTAAAATGGTGCAACATGGAGTCTGAGGCCTCTCAAACTTAGTGGGAAAGCCACAGTGGAAGCCTGCAAAAGGAAGGGGGAACACTGTATGAACTACTATACTCGCCATAGAAAAACCTAAGCAGACATAATCCAAATGACTTTAATTCCTTTGACCAAATACCCAAGAAAGAGGAAGGTCTAAAACATTATGCTAAGGCAATTGCTAAGTCATGGCGAGAATAAAACCACAGCCCACGTGAATATTATGAACTTAAATACTCTACATAGACAGACCATCTGCAGGGCCTTGCATGCTTGTGTCTAGGTGTTGGAACCAAAGAACACAATCCTTACACACACAAGCTCAAGAGTACCTAGTTTCGGCCCTTGCAAGCTGGAGGCTGGAGCTACTATCAAAGGAAATCTATTCTGTACACCTGAAAACTAATACAATATTGTAAATACTGCAGTTTGAAAAAACAGTGGAGAGGCTGATTAGCTGAGAAGGAATCTTCTGTGGAGTATAACCCATGGAAACCTCGATTTAATGATGGTGGCCAGAACTGAACAGTCAGAGCTCTCTCTGGACGTTCCATCCTTAGTCATTCCCAGGTGTCACCTCATGCTTGTTTGATGGGATGGGGGCATTTCTCAAACAGATGAGAAATAAAAATCACTCCTCATCCTTCATTCCCGGAAAAAAATATTCAACAGGAAAGCTGACTAAGGAGATTTAAGACAAACTACCAAAATTACTCTATTATTATTACTATCACTAATATATTTTCTGCCCTGCTGCTTCCTGCTGTGTAATTTTTTGAAATCCTTTCATGAGCACTTTTGGTTTGGTTTCTTGCAAACAGGTTCGATTTCCATGTAGGTTTTGCATTCAGGTTCCTTTTTTCCTGCTTCCGTGAGTTCTCTATTTTGCACTCTCCAGTGTCTTACTTGAGACCTGCACGTCACTACCTATGATTGATTCTTATGATAGAGCCCAGTTAGTCTCTGTCCGCATACACCACGTCTTGTCTATGAGGGAGCCATAGACTCCACAAAACTATGTCCTTAAATAAGATCTAGAGCAAAGTTAACTGGGCAGGAGGAGATGGCTTTTGCTTTGCTTAAAAGTTAATGAGCAACCCTGTCAGTTAAAATTTACAAACTTAGAATAGAATTAGACCTGGAGTGTTCCTCCCCTCTGACACATGTCTGCCACAGGCTCAAGAACTAGAACTGCATACACCAATGCTAAGCCTCTGATGAAACCAAGAGTTGTTTGTGGTTTCCTCTATTTTTCGCCTATTTGCCTTAAGATGGTAAGTACCCTTGGAGTCTGTGGTGTCTGCTTCCTTCTGAGATATTGAACATGACCCTGACTTTATTTGGGTTTCCCATCATTGTTAAGACAAAAAGAGCTGGTATCATTCGAATACACAAATAATTTGTTGAGCTCTTACAAATGAGGAGGCATTTTGCTGGCATCATGTACAACTGCAAGGAAAGTTAAATATGGCACCTGACCTCTAGGAATTAATAACCTTAATAGATGAAAAGACACATCCAGAGATAATTCATGTTACATTAAAGCAATATTGTATGCCAAATGCTACACTAGAGGGCTAATTGAATCCGAATCTAACATGGTTCAGAGTTTAAAAGAGTTTCACTGTCCTTTTCAGTAGATCTTGAAAAGGGGATTCTGGTTACTAGATTGTTCTAACAGTATTGCCTATGTGATTTGTGGGCTCCAGTGCAAAATGAACATACAAGGGCTCATTACTCAAAAACTTAGAATTTCAAGATAGCAACAGCATTAAACCAAGCGTGGAGTCCTTCTGAGTGTGGGGTCCTATATGACTGCACAGGTCACATGCCCGTGAAACCGGCCCTGTCTTCAAATACAGCCTATGAATATGAGGAAGAGGCAAATTTTGAGGAGTCCAGTAGAGGAAATTATACACAAGATGTTTTCTTCCAAATAGTTCACAGGAAAATAAACTCACTCTAAGAAAATAATTTGGTCTTTCCCAAATTAGCAAGTGGGACTGGGATCTAAAAGGTATCAAGTTACAATGTACAAAGATAATTTCACAGCTACTTCATAGCTACAAAGTGAGGATGATAATAATAGGTAATAGTATCTGACAGCTAACATGTAGAACTTATTAAGTGCCATGATTCTTCTAAGCCTATCACATATATTTACTCATTTAACTCTCAAAATGGCCCTGAAAGGCAGATACTATTCTTTTCCTACCTTAAGGATGAGAAAACTGATCTTAGTGCTCCTGGTCACACAGCAAGTCAGAGGTAGAACCAGGATTCGAACTCAGTCTAGCTCCAGAATTTGTGCTCTTAACCACACTATGCTGCTTCTTCTAAAACAATGATTCATTCAGAAAGAAGGAAGGAAGGAAAGAAGTTATCCTGGTATATTCATTCATTCATATCATAGATTTGGCTTAACCAGACTGTGTGTTGTGTGCATATTTTTAATTTTCTCTTTTTTTTTTTTTTTTGCATTTCATGTTCATAGTTTAACAGCACCCGTTCGCCCTCCCCCACTGAATGTTGCCACATGACCCCATGGAGTAGAAAGGTACTGGTTTTGAGAACATTCCGTCACAGCCTATCCCATTCTCTCTATACACTGTCATTTTCTTCTCTCTTTCTTTATGGAAAACTCTGTTGTTTCTAGCTAACCAACAGGTATTCCTTTAAATCAGTTTAAAGAGTAGTGTTTTCCTAACTTGAATTAAATAAAATATAAAGCAGACAGTAATGTCATTGGCTGTTCTATCCCTCCCTCTCCCCCAGTTGCATGAAGGCTCTGTTCAAAGCCTCACCTAATGACATTCCTGGACTTTGTAGTTCAGAGAAAAGAAATTTCAACTTGCCCTATATTTATCAGAACTGTAAAGGTTCAGCTTCTCAAATCAAAAGAGAACAGGACAAAAGGATTCTCTGGCAGCCAATTGTCCCTGTCACCGTTAAATACAAAGTGCTTTTGGCTGCCTGTCAGAGACTGTAGTCAGGTCACTATTCCTTCTTTGTTTCCCAGTCCATTGTTATTCAAGGAAGGAATCGCCTACAAAATGTGGCCTCTGGTGTGTGTGTGGTGGGGGGGGTGTCTCTCCAGCTCCTGCTCTCTCCCCCTCTCTGTCTCTCTGTCTGCACGCACCAAACTTTTTTTTTTTCCTTTTTGGAAGTTACCTAGGAAACAAAGTCTTTTGTGCTCCAACTTTATTTGAGCTATTCGCTTCGCTGGGAATCTGCACAAAAGCTGAAGAGAGAAAGAAGGTTGCAATGTTTTGCTAACAAACGTTCATGGCGAACACATTTTTCTCGAGGGGGTAATCATATCCTGTTGGGTGTGTTGTGGGGCTTTGCAGATACCTCTGACAAGGTAAGCAAATGCTGGGGGTTAATTTAAAACAAGTGGCTCTGGAATCTTCTCTTTAAGGGGACTTGAGGACAGTTCAGTTGACAATATGTGAAATCCTCTGAGTCAACAGGGTGTGATGCTTCCAAATGTGAGGATGAGAATTTATTGAATGATCCTGATTTTTAGCACACAGTATTATTAAAACATAACTGGAATAAGAGGGGGAAATGCTTATTTTATATAGCCACCTTCCTGCCAATTGTGGAAAGAAAGAAAACTAGGTTCAGTAGTGAAAAGTCTTTTAATAATCTGGTTTAGTAGCCCAACCCTGAAATCTAACTTGGGATGGAGCCTTTTTAAAAATCTGGGCTAGGAGCCCAACCCTGAAATAAAAGTTAGACAATATTAATATTAATCAAAGGTTTAGATGGAGAATTTTCAAACATCACATGGAAGTCAAGGTCTTTAAATATACAGCTGGAAGAAAAGCTTCGCATACAAAGTTGAAGGAAAATAAATGAAGACTGTTTTACTCTTCCGAATCTGAAGAAGAAACCCACTTGAGTCTTTCCCTCCAATAACAGAATTTGTATTTTCCACTATCGATGGTGGGAGAAAGTTCTTCACTTTTGTTTTTCCATGTGTATAGTGCTGAAAAACTGCATTTTAAAATGTCATTCACAAATGCTATCATCCTGCAGTAAAATTAACTCCTCGTATTTGAATCTGGCCTCTCAGATTAGGTCAGCTCGTCCTTCTGGTGATGTGTTCTGGAATGTCTCCTGACTCCAGGCTTTCTGGCCACATTTCCAAACCTTTTCAAGGGCATCTAAATCATCTCCTGTCTGTGATCCTAGTCACCTAGAGCTTTCAAGAGTTTCAGTAAGAATTTATGGGGAGACAGATATCCAGAAAGTGAATCTACCTCTCAGCAGGTTAGAGACTCACATCTTTCTTCAGTTTCAAGTTTGGGGATTTCTGGCTACCTGGTCTCTCGTCTTAATTCCCTTTGACCTGAAAAGCATGTTTAGCCGATTCTTTTTTCCTTTGTGTTGCTTGACTGTTGAAATTATAACTTTCAATTAGTTGTGCTTACTAACTATGCCTAGGAATTCTTCGTTTGACCTGAAAGCTTATTTCTGACCTCATTTTTCTTAACTAAACTCTGAAATTCCTTATATGTGTGTCTGTGTATAAACTCTGAGAGCTGAGTCTGAATGTACTTTGTTTGCAGTCCCATCCCCCAGAGGATGAAGATACAGATGTCATGTTAGGGCAAAGGCCGAAAAACCCAGTACACAATATCCCCTCTACACTGGACAAGCAGACCAACTGGAGCAAAGCACTGCCTCTCCCGACGCCAGAGGAAAAGATGAAACAAGATGCCCAAGTGATTTCTTCCTGCATTATTCCCATCAACGTCACTGGTATTGCTCTGTTCGTTTCCTTTGGGGCAGTCGAGTCAGAACATTCAGTGTATTAAATATGGTCAAAGCCTGTGCTGGTGGGAGTACCAGTTAAGAATACCACTTTGTAAACAAATAATACCTTTTTCATCAGGATGCAACCGAGAAGATGTTCAATATGCTTTTGTCAGGTTTTGAACATCAATTTGCATATGTTCTGCTGGGCTGCTTGTTATGTAAATGATGGACAGTTTCTTTCTGGGGAAAAAAAAAAAGTCACCAAATAGCTTTCTGGCCAGAGCTTTCTGAAATAATGGAGAAAGCGGCAGTGATTAATCGTATGGTAATGATGTGGGGCACTACCAGAGAGAAAGCATGAAGCCCCAGGTTTCTGAAACTACAAGTAATGATCCTATAGATCAACTATAAACTCTTACTTTCATGCTTCTTTGGATGGAGGTAGGCTTGTTTAAAAGATCATTTAGACTTCTGCACTGCTTGTAGTGATTTTTGACCTAAAAATACATGGATCCATAGATGAAGGCTGAATTCTACTCTAAACCCAGCAAGCCTGTCTTCTGTTCGCCCTCCGCTTTCCTCCTCCTGTGCACTGACAGTTGGGATATTAGTCTAAGTCAAAGGCAAGCCTGTGTGGACTTTTCTTGGAAAGTTTATTGGCAGCAATTGAAAAATTCAGAATTGGTGATTTTCCAATGTGGTAACCTTAGCTGTAAGCAAAATGTTGCTGTAAAACAGTCTCACTTTCAAAGATGGAAATTAAATGATCTATCCATTGGGGTTTCTTTAAGCATCTCTAATAGTTAAATTCTAACTTGCGGTGAAAAGCTCAAAATGGCCATTTTATGGCTGACTTCCATCCTGGTAACATGTAATAACTGAAGATTGTATGTTGTTCAGGATGCATTTTGGACATGGCCATTACTAACCTCACTCAAATTTCTCTCATATAAAGTGGGGAGCAAATGATGACTAAGTATCAGGGTAGATACTGTTTTCTTCCTGACAAGTAGGAGTTCTAGTTGATTGGCTGATTGTGAGCTGGGAGTTAATTTTCCTGATGACCTGTTCAACTTGTAGGATAAATTATCCTAGAGATGTACACTTTATCTGATCTCCATAATCTAAATGAGATGGCTGTCAAAATGGATCATTTTGGCATCCTCTTAAACTAACTTTCAGTTCTGGAAACATCTGATTATTAGCAGCACCTGCTTTCTTCATGGCACTGTAAGTAAAATTTTGTTTTCAAATTTAGTCCTTTGATTATAGGTCTTGTGATTCAGGAAAATGAAAGATCTTTTCTTCTGCTTTATTTCAGGAACTCTCAGGCTCAAGCCTAGATTATATGTTGATTTCAAGAACTTTAATGAGAAAGTTGTCAATTATGTCCATATGACACAAAATATCTATGTCTGTAATGTAATTATTATGATTAGAAGGAAGGATTTTAATCTCTGGTTGGAACTAAAAAAGGAAATTTTCATTAGTATGAATTCTCTGATAGCATTTGAAATTATTCATCATATGATATCTCATTCAGATTTTTCAACATGAGTTCTAGAAACTGCTATTACTGTGAAGCTAAGCAGAACTCAAACCATTTCATTACATAACCGAACAAAGGTTTAACAGACCATCCTGCCCCATGTTTAACAATCAGGATACATGATGAGACAACCAGATTCCAAAGCACTTTTGGCTTATGGCAGTTCAAGTTCCTCACCTCCTGCCTCATTCTAGTTTTGAAAGGGCTGCATTAGTGTGTCAACAGACCATGGAAAGAGAAACTAACGAGAATCATGGTTTGCTGCCTGTATTTACAAAAGAAAACAGACACATGTGTAAAGACTGGGAATTCCAGCTTTACTGACAGTTAGTACAGAAGGTAGGTCCACTAAAGTGAAGAACTGGGGACTGCCTTCTATGTTTTATTGATGAGACACTGTTGCTAAACCAAAAGGTGTCCAATTTAGGTAGCAGAAGAAATAGGCAGTTACACGATGATTTTAAAAACACATCTCTAGGTTGTTGTTTTCCTCACAGGTGGTGGTAGTGGTGTGTGTGTATATGTGAGAGAGAGAGAGAGACAGACAGACAGACAGACAGACAGGTGGTGTATTTGTCTGTCTGTGCTATGCAAAGATATCCACTTCAGAAAGCCCAGAAAGAGACCAGTAAGTAGTAGTAACTAAAGGTTGTAGAAGTCCTTAAGGAGCCGTTCTGTGTGAGAGTGATTCTTTGATGTTATTTTTCTCTCCTCTCTCTTTTGATTTTCCATCTTGGCTTGTTACTTTTGGCAGTACAAGCTATTGTGGCGAGCTGCATTTAGAAGTAAAGCTTAATGAACTACAGCATAATTTAAATAAGAGCTGAATAGGGCTCCCTTATATTTGTTTACAGGCTTAATCCAAACTCTTCCTTCCAGTCAATAAATATCATTGTGTTTCAAGCAAATGAAAATTTGTTTGCCATTCCTAAAGGCTAATGAGACCTATTTGTGGGTTGCAGGAGTCGGTTTTGACAGAGAGGCTAGTATACGCTGCTCTCTTGTTCATTCACAATCTGTGCTACAGCGGAGACGAAAACTGAGGAGGAGGAAAACCATTTCGGGTATCCCCAGAAGAGTCCAACAAGAAATAGGTGTGGTATAAAACTGTTAATGGTTAACATTCTGTCAGGTGCCAATTATATGGACACAATGGAAGCCAGCCTTTAACCAGCTTCCTTAAAAACATCAACTATTATTGTAACTCATAGAGGTTTTGAAATGATGTGTACTTGTTTTGTGTTCAGTAAGCCAGGTAGTATTACTTTTAAAATTTGCATTCTTGACTGTGAAAGCTTGATTTTATGGATTTACTTATATATGCATTGGAAAAGACCCTGATGCTGGGAGGGATTGGGGGCAGGAGGAGAAGGGGATGACAGAGGATGAGATGGCTGGATGGTATCACCAACTTGATGCACATGAGTTTGGGTGGACTCTGGGAGTTGTTGATGGACAGGGAGGCCTGGCGTGCTGCGATTCATGGGGTCGCAAAGAGTCGGACACGACTGAGTGACTGAACTGAACTGAACTGGGGTGGTGCTAGTGGTAAAGAACCCACCTGCCAATGCAGGAGACATAAGAGATGCGGGTTTGATCCTGGGTCAGGAAGATCCCCTGGAGGAGGGCATGGTAACCCATTCCAGTATTCTTGCCTGGAGAATCCCATGGACAGAGGAGCCTGGCGGGCTACAGTCCATGGGGTCACAAAGAGTCAGACGCAACTGAAGCGAATTAGCATGGACAGCATGCACATTCAGATTTTATGGCTGAAATAGAGTATTTTGATAACTTGTAAAAATATTCTGAAGGTAGAAATTAAGCAAAACAAGATTCAGTGAAAGACTCTTTTAGAAAAGTATAGATTTGTCTGAAGAGAGATATACTGTATGACATTAATTATTTTAAAAGGTAAATTTTAAGCATATTCAAATATTGAATATTGGTAACATGATACCCTTGGTTATAGTTTTTCTGTTTTTTTTTGTTCAATGTATTTAAGATATCTCTTCCTATAATTTTAATAATTACTATGATAGTATCTCTTGTATATAATATCATAATGAATTCTATGATTTTTATTTCATTATGCTTATATCAAGAAATAAAAGTGTATAGTGGCCAAAAAAACAAGATGTATTTTACTTAAAAAATATTAGACCTACTGGGGTAAAGTAATTTGATTGTGAAGAGAGAGGATTCACAAGAGATCTAAATACTTATCTTCTCTTAATGTATATACATATATACATACAGTGTGTATTTGTGTGTGTATATATAGAGAGAATCAGAGAGGCAAAGGGACAGAGAGAGACTGCCCAAAGCATTGTAACTTTCTCCTCATTTTATACACTGATTTTTTTTCCTGTAAGAAAAACTTCAACATGCTAGCATCCAGACTTGTGGACAGCTCTCAGAATGTCTGTTCATCTGCTGATGTATGAAGTATCTCACTGTGCCTTTCCATGTGCCCTAGATTCTGATGAATCGCCCGTGGCCAGGGAAAGGAATGTGATTGTGCACACAAATCCAGACCCTTCCAACACTGTCAACAGGAGGTCTGGAACCAGGGACTCGGAGTGTCAAACTGAGGATATTCTGATTGCTGCTCCATCCAGAAGAAGAATCAGAGCTCAAAGAGGTCAAAGCATTGCAGCTTCCCTTTCTCATTCTGCTGGCAACATTTCTGCACTGGCAGACAAAGGTGACACGGTGTTTACTACTGCAGTGAGCAGCCGCACGAGATCTCGGAGCCTTCCCAGGGAGGGCAACAGAGCGGGGGATGCTGAGCCCAAAGTTGGTGCTAAACCCTCAGCATATGAAGAGGGGGAGCCTTTCGTGGGAGACCAAGAAAGAACCCTTACCGATTGCAGTGAGGCCCCCAGCAGCCCCAGTGCACAGGAGCACCAGCCTGCTTTGAGCCTGGCCTGTTCTCAACATCTTCACAGCCCCCAGCACAAGTTAAATGAGAGAGGGAGGTCACGTCTGTCCCGGATGGCTGCCGATTCTGGCAGCTGCGACATCTCCTCCAACTCGGACACCTTTGGGAGCCCCATCCACTGCATTTCCACAGCTGGCGTCCTCCTCAGCAGCCACATGGACCAGAAAGATGACCACCAGTCATCCAGTGGCAACTGGAGCGGGAGCAGCTCCACATGCCCCTCACAGACCTCAGAGACGATCCCTCCTGCAGCGTCGCCTCCCCTCACTGGCTCTTCACACTGTGACTCAGAGTTGTCACTCAACACGGCCCCTCATGCTAATGAGGACACCAGTGTCTTCGTGACAGAGCAGTACAACGACCAACTGGAGAAAGTGAGAGGCCACCGGACAAACTCCTTTACCTCCACGGTGGCAGACCTGTTGGACGACCCCAACAACAGCAACACGAGTGACAGCGAGTGGAATTACCTACACCATCATCACGATGCCTCCTGCCGCCAGGATTTTAGCCCTGAGCGTCCCAAGGCAGACAGCCTGGGCTGCCCAAGCTTCACGAGCATGGCCACTTATGACAGCTTTCTGGAAAAGCCTCCATCGGACAAAGCTGACACCAGCTCTCACTTTTCAGTGGACACAGAAGGATACTACACTTCCATGCACTTTGACTGTGGTCTCAAAGGCAGTAAGAATTATGTCTGTCACTATGCAGCCCTGGGCCCGGAGAATGGCCAGGGTGTTGGGGTTCCTCCTGCACTTTCAGACTGTGCCTGGCAGGACTACTTAGACCACAGGAGGCAGGGGAGACCAAGCATCTCTTTCAGGAAACCAAAGGCAAAGCCAACTCCACCTAAACGTAGCTCATCATTGAGGAAGTCTGACGGAAATGCAGACACTTCTGAGAAGAAAGAACCAAAGACAAGCAGTGGCCAGCTCCTGCCTCACAGTTCCAGGGAAATGAAGCTGCCTCTCGATTTCTCCAACACACCTTCTCGAATGGAAAATGCCAATCTTCCCACCAAGCCAGAACCTTCGTGGATGAACCAGAATGAACATGGTATTAAGGAACCTCAGTTAGACACTCCAGATGTTCCACCATTCAAAGATGAAGGTGCTGAATCAACTCACTATGCAGACCTCTGGCTTCTAAATGACTTGAAAACAAATGACCCTTACAGATCTTTATCGAATTCAAGCACTGCTACAGGTACCACCGTTATCGAATGCATTAAATCTCCAGAGAGTTCTGAATCCCAAACATCCCAATCAGAATCTAGAGCCACCACCCCCTCCCTTCCTTCTGTCGACAATGAGTTTAAACTGGCTTCACCAGAAAAGCTGGCTGGCCTAGCATCTCCATCAAGCGGCTACTCCAGCCAGTCTGAAACGCCAACATCCTCTTTCCCTACTGCTTTCTTTTCTGGCCCATTGTCTCCTGGAGGCAGCAAAAGAAAGCCGAAAGTCCCGGAAAGGAAATCTTCCCTTCAGCAACCCTCTTTAAAAGATGGCGCTCTGTCACTAAGTAAAGATCTGGAACTTCCAATTATACCTCCTACCCATCTTGACCTAAGTGCTCTGCATAATGTCTTGAACAAACCATTCCACCACCGCCACCCACTACATGTCTTCAGTCATAATAAGCAGAACACAGTAGGAGAAACTCTGAGGTCCAATCCTCCACCGTCTCTTGCAATTACACCCACGGTCCTGAAATCAGTTAGCCTTAGGTCCATCAGTAAATCTGAAGAAGTTAAGCAAAAAGAAGGCAACAACACAGATCTCCCCTACCTGGAGGAAAGCACTCTCACCA
Source organism: Budorcas taxicolor (assembly GCF_023091745.1). Taxonomy (NCBI): domain Eukaryota; kingdom Metazoa; phylum Chordata; class Mammalia; order Artiodactyla; family Bovidae; genus Budorcas; species Budorcas taxicolor. The sequence continues at coordinate 127,015,705 of NC_068935.1, read as the reverse complement.
CAGGTAAGATTAGGCCACACGTGATTAAGAAATCATTACCATGTCAGTACGCCACTGAAGACACCATCCTGTCCTTTTTAGACTCCTCTGCAGTTGAGATGGGACCAGATAAACTACAGTTAGAAAAAAAACATACTTTTGATGTGAAGCATCATTGTGATCCAGAAACAGTAACCTCAGCTGGTAGCAATCTTCTAGATTCAAGTGTCACAAGAGACCAAATGCATATGGAGAGTGAGCCTGTTTCAGAAAACAAACCAAGTAAAAGTTGTGACTTTCTCATGGAAGGCTTTCAGAGGGTCTCTGTTGCTCGCCCAAATGATTCAGATGGTAAGACACTGCAATATGGAGCTGGTCCGGATGGAGCCCTAGCGCAGGTCCAGAAGTTGTCTTTTGTAGATCGTGAGGAAGCTGCACCCCCAGAGTCTGTGGATGTGCTCACACCTCAGTCAGACTCTCCAACTCGAGTCACAGACATAGGCTATCAACTTAAGCCTCAACTTGGGATGAGCCACCACCATGACAAAGTGCCTGGGAATATCAGCTCTGAAGCAGAGATATCAACTATAAATCCATGCCCTGAAAAGTGTTCTGAGCAGGAAAATACTGCTTCAGGGATTTCAGCCAAAAGTGCCTCTGATAACAGCGGAGCAGAGGAGACCCAAGGAAGTGTGGATGAGGTTTCACTGAAAGGTCAGTTATTGACACCTTTGTCACAATGGAAAGGTGTCTCTTGACACTTCCTGAAGTGTTCTTTCTTCCCTTCCCCATAATACAGTACAGCCCTGGGTATTGCTTTCCCTCCTCCTTTTTTTTAAATATAAACTTATTTATTTTAATTGGAGGCTAATTACTTTACAATATTGCATTGGTTTGTAGCAATACTCATATCAGATAAAATAGACTTTAAAACAAAGGCTGTGAAAAGAGACAAAGAAGGCCACTACATAATAATCAAAGGATCAATCCAAGAAGAAGATATAACAATTATAAATATATATGCACCCAACATAGGAGCACCACAATATGTAAGACAAATCCCTCCTCCTTTTTAACTTACTAAAACAATTACAATCAAAGCTTTTGTTACAGAGGGACTAAGTGATAGCTCTTTCATTATAAAAATGGCAGCCAGGTAACTGCTATTTATTGTTCCCCAAGTGAGTGAAGCCCAGCAATGTGCCAGGTGACTTCTTCCTAAAGATGCTTTTGTTCTTAATTTAAGAATCGTCACCCAGTGATGACTCTGTGATTTCACCATTAAGTGAAGACTCTCAGGCTGAAGCAGAAAGTGTGTTCGTGTCTCCCAACAAACCTCGAACAACTGAGGATTTGTTTGCAGTTATTCACAGGTGAGGCAACGACACCAAAGGTTTCACTTCTGATGATGCTTCTCATCAAATGCAAATATGGAAAAGCCTTGGGTACTAGTAATACAGTCCTCAAAAAACACAAGGAAAAAATTATTTTTCCAAATCAAATTGATAGACTTATCATTCAAGTTGAGAAATATGTGGCTTTATACGTAGTGAGGTAGACTTCAATTGAGAGACTTTCCTAAGAACTGCTGAGGGAAGCTGTTTTTCCTCCCAGAGGAAAGACATTCTGGAACAAGTTTTTATTTGAAAGCAATTTGTGGTCAAGTAACTTAAGAGTGAAAACTCAAACTCTAGTGTAATCTCTGACTTTTAAATAATTCCTTAACCTAAAAAACATGCTCAAAGCTATAACCCTACACTAGCAGAGATAAGTTGACTCACTACACACAGCCCCAGATTTAAAACAAGACAGTGTAGAAACCTGCCCATTTCACAGTCCACAACAACTAATCACTACTCTCTTTTCCCCCTCTCTTCCTAAAACTTAACATTTCTTTAATAACACTGGCTTTCTCTAGATTTAATGCTCCATCCCAGGCTCCTCCATCTCAGTGTTCTTGCCTGGAGAATCCCAGGGACGGAGGAGCCTGGTGGGCTGCCATCTATGGGGTCGCAGAATCAGACATGACTGAAGTGACTTAGCAGCAGCAGCAGCAGCATCCCATGAATAGGGGATGTCCTCTGGGCTGCTTCCATGCTGATCATTCACATTCTCTCATCAGTCCCTGCATCCTTGTGATCAGGGCCCCTATTTGCAAGAACACTCCTTAAAAGCTGTGACCAAAGAACAGAGCAGGAACTAGCCCTTGGCAACTGAGCCTGTATCAGACTGAGCTGTCCAGAGCATGCCTATTCCTTTCACAGCTGCGACTGCCTACTTCACTAGGTCTCAGTGACCTAGATGCGGCTCCCAAGGGACAAAACTTGGGGACTGTCTTGTCTTCCTCATGGAGTTATATTGTGAAGCAAGTTCTTCTCAAGCAGCTTACCACTGTTTTTTTCCCCAGGATCATACCTCCTAGGGGAACTCGTGTTTTCTCTTCATGTGGTTCTCTCATAAAGAAGGAGCACTGCTCACAAGCAAATTCTGTGTAGACCTTGGCAGGCTCATCTTTCTGTTCGGAGAATGAAGAATCATTATTTTTCTTTGTCCCCAACTACATTCCCCTCACCTGCTTTTATCCCTAACCTTAGGACAAGTTATTAAATGCTGTGTGAGTTAAAGAACCAATGCTAGTGTCTAGAAGAGTAGACAGAAAATAAGGAGTCAGAAAGACATTGAATTGAAACCCAATGTTGCCACTTCCTATCCAGTCTTGAGTCACTTAAAACATGTGTACCTATTCCCTTGCTGTAAATAGGGTACCTATAGCTCATGTGTTCAGTTCTGATGATACAGTATCATGTCATTGTCTAGAATATGATAGATACTAAAAGCAAACATTAATTTGAAATCCCTACCTTATTGGAGTGCCAGACACTGGCATACACAAGATAGTAACCATAGAGCTTCCAGTGAATGAAAATCAGGCTGCTCTCCAGTTGCAAAGCTGACATTTTCTCTAACCTACAGGTTTTTAGGTTGGTGAGAAAGCAAGTCGCCAATACGTAGCAATGAACTGAAGTCATGCTGACTCATGATTAAGTTCACTAAATTTATGCCTGTTTATTTTAGCTAAAGAAATAACACACAAAATAAAGAAAAAGAAAAAAAAAGAAAAGAAATAACACAATGATGGATGGGTGCCTAGGTTTGGTAGACTTAACAGAGTTTGGCAATCTTAGATTTACATTTAGGCAGCATTTATTTATGTGTAGCACAGTGACAAGAAACATTTTCTTTTCTTGAGAGCTTATAGTGTACAGAGCTTTAAGAGCTCCAGAGGTGGCCTAGATACTGATTAATAGAGCGTTGACATTCCTAGGTAGCTATGGAAAATGGTATTTGCAGCCAAAATAGATTGACTTCTTTAAGGAGTCATGGGAGAAATATCTTTATATGGAGGAATTTTAAAAGTAGACAGAATAGTATAATGCACCCACCCCCACCCCCCCCAACCTAAACACACACACAGACATGTCTATCACCCAAGCCTATCAACCATCAGTCTGTAGCTAGTCCTGTCCCATCCATACCTCCATCCACTTTGCTCTCCCAGTAATCACGGGAAGCCAGTCCCAGACATCAGAGTATTTCATCTGTAATACAGAGACAGGCTGAATGAAGGGGACAGTCCTTCACCATCTACATGCTAACCAGAACTCAGCAGTAGTTTTTTATACTTTTGTGAAACATGCCAGTAAGTCCTCCTCTAAAACCTCTAGCCTCCACATGAGTCATTATTTGAAATGATCCCTTCCATAAACCTAATTCCTGTCCACTTGTTATTGGAGAATTTCCCACAGGCTACAAGTACAAGGGTTAGGTCTTACTCCTCACGTCTGCGGCCCTAATGCTTAGTATCCCAGCAGACAGGGGGCACCGAACTGCTCTTTAAGGGGATGCAGAAATGTGACTTAACACTTTCAGTTTCCTCCAAATGTATTGTGGACTGAGATTTTTCCCCTTCTTAAAAGGTCCAAGAGGAAAGTACTTGGAAGAAAAGATTCTGGGGACATGTCTGTCCGCAGTAAGTCGAGAGCTTCCCTGGGCAGCAGTAGCAGCAACAGTGCCGGTTCTGTCACCTCGCCCAACAGCAATGTGACCACCCCAAACAGCCAGAGGTCTCCTGGCCTCATCTACCGAAATGCCAAAAAGTCCAACACATCCAATGAAGAGTTTAAGCTATTACTCCTGAAGAAAGGCAGTCGCTCTGATTCCAGTTACCGTATGTCTGCTACTGAGATCCTGAAGAGTCCCATTCTGCCCAAACCTCCTGGGGACCTCACCGCGGAGTCCCCCCAAAGCCCCCATGAGGCCCATCAGGGGTCACCGGGAACTGAAGCACTATCTCCCCTCTCTCCGTGCTCCCCACGGGTTAATGCAGAAGGGTTTTCCTCGAAGAACTTTGTCACCTCAGCATCGGCCAGGGTTGGACGTTCCCGGGCTCCTCCTGCAGCCAGCAGCAGCCGCTACAGCGTCCGCTGCAGGCTGTACAATGCGCCCATGCAGGCAATCTCCGAGGGTGAGACCGAAAACTCTGATGGGAGCCCACACGACGACCGATCCTCCCAGAGCTCCACGTAGGCAACCCTGCCAGGCTGGCTATCCAAGGCCAAAACCTTACTCATATGAGGATGGAGGAACAAAACGGAAGACGTGGGTTAAGTCAGCATGTGGTGCGGTCCCATCACGTTTACCAACGAGTTCCTAAATATTTGCTGGGGAAATGGAAGGTGGTTTGGTCTTTCTTATGTTTTTCAGTAGCTGCACTGTCTTTCATATTTTTCTTTAGCATAGTTTGATTTACCCAGTCTCATTCCTTTTGATAATAGAGAATTTTAAAATGTGTGCTTTTCACAAAACCTAGAAAAATTCTTTCCCAGAGCTGCCTATTCAGAAAACAAAGCCCTCACTGTCATAATTCATATGAAGATGAAATTACTCTGGAGGTTTGGTATATTTTTACATTCAAATGGACTAAAGCAAAATTTAGAAGAACTACACACATGTAAATACCATATTTTTGATAAAAATGTGTAAATAGATTTATTGACGACAAGTGGACATGTGGCCAATTATTTACCACACATCAACTGTTTATAGAACACAACAAATACAGTGTAATAATTGTATTCTGTGAATACCATTTTCATATCAAAGACCACATTTAAATGTCCACCAATATGATTTCTGAGTGATAAACCTCAAATATGACTTTTAAACTGGTGAAATAAAGGAAATCTTGAGGTCATATAGTGAAATGTGATTAATTTAAAACAATGAATTCAGACTTAACCATTTTTGTGACAAATTGCAGCACCACACAAACTACTGGTAACACATGGCTGATCGCTATGTGGTAATCTGAACAGAATTAAAAGCATGCTTTTGATTTAAAAAATAAAATTAGAGAAATCATCATTTTCAATACAAAGCCCTGAACAACAGCACTTGACAGTGTCCTTTTAACTTCAGTTTTTCAATGGATTGCTTTAAAGAGAATGAGTAGGGAAAACAGCAGTTAATTTTAGGTTACATTTTATATTATACTACTGGGGACATAAACAGTCATAATCTGATGACTATTATCTTTAAACTCCTTCAACAGTTTAGCAATTAGCTCCAGGTTCTTTAATGAACAAAAATAAAACATAAGCATGCCACAGAGCTGTGGATTTATCAGTAAGTACCTGCAATGAGTTTTCAGTGACGCTTTCTCTCTGTGCTGACGAGATTCATGCTACCTAAAAATTAACAGAAATGACACTGTGAACAATGTAGTTGGGAAATAGGTATGTGTATATGCATTATTTATATTCACTGTTAAATGGGATTGGGGAGCATCTCTGGTTCACAATGCTACATACAACTGAGTTTTTGTCTGATTTTACTCTATCTGCTTGATGGCAAAAGGGGAGGGTGGTGGGTGGGACAAGAAATGTCAGGGCAAGTGCTCTGACAAAATGAAGGCAGGGAAACAAGCTGAATTACTTGAAATTACTTGAATTTTCTTGTCTTAAAACTGAAAAAAAAATGTAGTTACAAGTTGAAATCTGCCAATGGGTTATACACCTGTGATTTTAACATGAACTGATACTAATGTTTGAGATGATATGTCAGAAACATAAGCAGCTATGAACTTGGAATATGTTTTGAATGAGAGAAGGTAGAAAGTAGAGAACTAAGAAGGACTATGGCCTATAAAAGAATAGAATGTGATTAGAATGATAGAACATACCAGAGTTACCAACAAATTGATAAGCAGCTGGTTTTAAGCTTATGCAAGTGGTATTTGGGAAAGTAGGATGTGTGAAAGGGGTTTGTGGTTTTGGTTTAATTCATGCAATATGAAGGAGAAAGCCTGGTCTAAGAAGATGCTGTCTTTCAATAGAAACACTTTATAAGACATTACAGAGTGAGAATTACAGGATCTGATTGCTGTTGGGTTTCTGTTTGTTTCTTTGGGGAAAAAAAATCCAGTTTATTCTATTTGTTTTTGCTATCAAAATGTGTTTCTTAATTTCTTGTCATCCTTGTATGTAAAAGGGGTGCTGGGGTGGTGGGGTAGAGGAGGGAGAATGTGTGTGTGTGTGTGTGTGTGTGTGTGTGTGTGTGTGTGTGTGTGTGTGTGTGTGTGTGTGTGTGTGTGTGTGTATGCTTGTGCGGGGATAGATAAGCTACCTGGTAAAGGATACATTTGAACATTTATAAAGTGTTATACTTTTTATTAAAAGAAAAATGTTTGGGGGTTTGGAAAAAATGTACCATCATTTCTCATTGGAACCCATTAGTTAAGAAACCAGCATGGTTTAACACCACATGGGAACATGAATAACTTTTTTCTCATGCTTTGAAAAGTACACTTGGCAAACTTTTAAAAATAAGGTTTTTAGACAAATGTGATAAGAAGTCATTTCCAGTCACAATAGGTGATCTTTTGTAATTTTCATAAAAGCAGTTCGTTTGCAGTATGGCTTTTGTGTAATTAGGGGTTTTTTAGTGTAAAGAAAGGTATGTGGGCTTTAAAAGTGATTCTAAATCTTGAACAGAAAACACAAATTGGCTTTAACAAATATGTCACCTTATTATTGATATTAATTTAAGTAATGGTACCATATATATTTTAAAATACATATTGACTTGAATTGTGAGGCAATAAGATAGCATCTATATGTAATGATCACAGAACTAACCCTTAGAATATAGTTTTACTTATTTTGTTTACTCTAAAAATCTATAGCAGAGTTTCTCTATTTTATATTTCATAGATTAAAAAAAAACCCAGATAAAGATGGATTTAAAATTCACTGTGCAAAAGAGTATTGAGTAACAAACTGAGTTTTAAAAAAGCAAGAAATTCCTTTGTAATTTGGAATAGTCTACATGGCTTTATCACATAGCATATAAGAGCAAGATTTAGAGGGCTGTCTTCAACATCACTGCCGTCTTGAAGCAGGGTACACACATTAGGTATTGTGAGGAACATCAACCCAAACTTTTCTTCTGTTGTTTGCACTGATGCTATTTTTTTCTTCTTTTATGTTACACAACATGTCCCTGTTGTGTGGGGGAGATATTTTTTCCTTATTTTTTGATTATTTTTCTTTTTCTTTTTCTTTTTTTTTTTTTTGGCTAAGTAGAGGACATGGACTAGTTGTAGCAAACAAAAACACGCTGTTTGCTCTTGCCAAAGTTCAGTGAGAGAGTACATATGCTGCAGTGGTGGCAGACTTAGAGAATTAGATCATGACAAAGATTTACAACTATGAGGAAGGTTACAGTGTAACTCTTTTGGTACTAGAACCAGTTCATGCTGGCCGAAAGACAATGGTTTATGGACTTGCCTCCATTTTGTATTTTTGTAATATTTGTAAATACGGACTTTTTAAATTGTTGCAAAAATGGTTTCTTTTGTAAGATGTTTTCAACGTTTACATTCAATTCAAGCCTTTGTATATTTTAGAGCTGTGCAACACTTTAAGTCTTGTATTTATTTTTAGTAAAAATGGTGACAATTTCATTGTGAACCCCTCTCAAAAAAATGTACCAGAAAAGTTTGATTACCTAGAAAGTGTGTATAGAAACTGCAAATAAACGTGACTGCAATTAAACAACTGGCTTCTCGCTTCATTGTTATGTAATTGCATGCCTGGGGTTTTACAAACAGCAAGTGTTTCATAGGGGACCTGGACCTAAGCAAGGGGAACTGCTATGGTAAAAGTATGAGCAAAATGATAATGGTAATAATAAACACTGTCTCTGTAAAGGGCTCTAATTTTGCTTTGTATTTGAGAGGAGAGAGAATACATTTCCAACATCCAGTATACTTTCCTTATACCTCTCCAGGCCAGGAAATTACTTATGGCTTTTCTTTAAAGTAACCTGGTTGGTTTCTGATAATTACTGACTGTGATGAGAAACCTTGACACACCACTAAGTAATGTCACGAACCCTTTATCACACAAATTTTTGTGCCAGATACTGTTCCAAGTGCTTTGCTTACTCTAACTCAAGAATACCCACCCCCGCCATGCTGTGCCCCTTTAACCAGATAGGGAAACTGAAGCACAGAGCCATTATTTACCTGAGTTGCCCAAAGCCATAGAGCGCTTAAATGTTGGGGCTAGGGTACAAACCCAGCAAATCTGGCTCCAAGGTCTGTTTTACCTTGCCTCGTGGAGAGAGAACTTTTTGAAATAACTTTCCCCATATGAAGAAGGGGACGACAGAGGATGAGACGGTTGGATGGCATCAACGACGCTATGGACATGAGTTTGAGTAGACTCAGGGAGTTGGTGATGGACAAGGAAGCCTGGTGTGCTGCAGTCCATGGGGTGGCAAAGAGTCGGACACGACTGAGTGACTGAACTGAATTCCCCATTTGTACCAAACCGCAATTGCCAATGCCTCCGCTCCCTCCCGCTTCAAATTTCAGCACTGACACGTACATCTAGGATTGAGTCAAAGTCAACGCCTGTGGTGTGTCACAGAGGGACTGAGAGGGAGGGGGCAGAGGGGGGAATTATATATTTTTAAAAAGCTTCAGAGAACTAGCCAACAGGTGGTGAAGCGGCACACTAAGCTTCAAACCCGCACCGTCGCAGGAAGTAGCCCGTGCAGGCACCTTAGGGCAGCTGCCAAAAGCCCTCTAAGCTTTAGAGGCTCGTGTTTTCAGTCAAGCACTGTTCGGATCCCACCAGCCTCCACAAACAAACCGGAGGTCCAGTGCGGCTGCACTCTGAAGCAAAGCCTTGCCATTGGCCATCTCTCTAATAGCGCCCATTACCTCTGTGACAGCTCAGGGGTCCCCTGGATTGGGTGGCTATCCGCAAAGCCTTGCCATTGGCCATCTCTCTAATAGCGCCCATCCTCTCTGTGACAGCTAAGGGGTCCCCAGGATTGGGTGGTTGACAGCCACCCTGGATTGGGAGGCGTGTCTTGTAGCGGCTGCTGATTGGTCAGCGGTGTGCATGGGGGTGGGGTGTTGGCAACTGGCATGTCACGTGGCGCCCTATTTCCGGTGCGAGGACCGTTTACTCCACCACCGGTAAAATCTAACCGTCTTTTTCAGCGTCTGCGGGGGATACGCGGCTAACTGTTCTCTCACGGCTAACCGGTTCCCGCCCCCTTCTGAGGCCGATTTCCGGGACTCCGGGACCAGAAAAGATTTGTCAAATAGCACTTTTTCCTTCCTTTGAACTTCTTTGTGTGCTAGAAGCAGTTGAAAAGAGGTTTGACTTAATGGCTGTAGGGCTCCGGAGCGAGGTGGCGGGGGAGGAGGATTTACTTAAGGGAAGAGAAAGGATTTGCCTTTTCGGAAAGAGCCACTCTTTTCTGGCTCCGCTGGTGGGGTGGGTTTGGGATGGTTCGGGTGCTTTGGGAAGGTTTGGAGTGTTTTGTCGAGGTGGTTCCCGCTGCCGGTTTTTGGGATGCCAGTGTACGAGATTTGGCCTCTTAGTGGGTACCGGGTGCTGACTGAAAACAGTTGATCCTTTTTCATCCTTTCTCTTCTTTGGCATGGGAGAGGGCCAAGGGGGCCGAACGACCGAGGCAGTCACACTTTATTCAGATTCTTCAAACTCAAAATCCTATTAATTAGCAAGTTTTGTTGTAAAACTTTTTGAGATGTAAACTTTGATTTGGAGGCATCTGATTGTAACCGCCATTAGTCAAATAAAGTGCAGCTAAGCTGTTGGTGTAAATACGTACACGAGGCGAAACCAGGGCCTTCCCAGCAGCTCAGTTGGTAAAGAATCCACCTGCAGTGCTGGAGACCTCGGCTCAATTCCTGGGTCGGGAAGATCCACTGGAGAAGGGATACTCCAGTATTCTTGGGCTTCTCTGGTGGCTCAGCTGGTAAAGAATCCGCCCGCAATGCGGGAGACCTGGGTTCGAACCCTGGGTTGGGAAGATCCCCTGGCGAAGGGAACGGGCTACCCACTCCAGTATTCTGGCCTGGAGAATTCCATGGACTATGTAGTCAATGGGGTCACAAAGAGTCAGACACGATTGAGCGACTTTCAGGCGAAACAAAGTAAAGATGTGGTTCGAGTACAGTCCTTTGATAACTTCATCTGTTGGGGATCGCTTCCCTCCGTTTACCTGGCTCTCCCTGAAATGGTACTGCTCTAGCGTTTTAAACTAGTTTAATGTTTATGCATAATGATTTTACAAGCAAAACTTTTATACACAGTATTGTATAAAAAGCAGCGTATGGGCTCGATTCCCTGTCGGCCGACTTTATAGCCTCTAATGTTTGATACCGACAGCAGAAGGGCTGCTTTTCAGAGTCCTGACAGGACTTTTAGAAAGTGATCAGTGTATTGACACAGACTTGTTTAAAAAAATTTTGGCGTGGTCTGGCGATTGTAATCTGCCCTGTCTTGCCAAATATTTCTTGCAGTGGTTTTTGGATAAGTTGATGAGTTGATGGCAAGGGAGAGCTAAAGAGCAGAATCCTCAAGTGACTTCTGAGAAAATGTCTTTGCAGTGTCTTTTAATTTTTAAAAATTGTATTTTGGGGGGCTGTGGTGGGTCGTGCTTGCTGCGCCAGCTTTTCTCTAGCTGCAGCCACTGGGGGCTACTCTCTAGTTGTGGTGCAGAGGTTTCTCATTGTGGTGACTTCGCTTGTTGTGGAGCTCGGGCTCAAGGTGTGCAGGCTTCAGTAGTTGCTGCAGGTGAGCTCAGTAGTCATGGCTCCTGTAGTTGCACAGGGGCTTAGTTGCTCCCTGGCATGTGGGATCTTCCCAGTGGGAATCAAACCCCTGTCTCCTGCATTGGCAGGCGGTTTCTTCACTGCTGAGCCACCAGGAAAGCCCCCTTTGCAATGTTTTTAATGTCTAAACTGTGTCTGTTTGAAAACCAGATGGTTTTTCTTAACATTTTAAGAGTTTAGACTTCCTAGTGTAAAATGTAAGTGAACTTCACTGTAAGTAAGCTTATTTTGCAAGATTTTGAATTTAACAAATTATATTAATTTTGCAGAATCTAGTCATAGTTGGGCTCTAAGAAAATGTTGCAAAACCTTTGCTTACCTTGTGGAAAGAAGAGAAGGGGAATTAAAACTCAGACTTGGCCTGCTGTGAACCAGATTTGGTCTTTCACAGCTCTATGAAGTAGCTATTATTCCAACTTTACAGGTTAAGGAATTGAGGCACAGAGGGGTTAAATCCCTGCCTAAGCAAAATAGCAAATTTTGCAGTTTGGATTCAGATTCATGTATTTCTTAAAGTCCAGTTCTCTGCACAGTGGCCTGCTATTTAAAATTCATTTAGGGGAAATGGTTGCTATAGCTGCAGTGCATGGTGCAGCATGAGTGATAATTACATGTTGTGATCCTGAGCAAAAAAAAATATATGAAGCAAAAAAGAAATCCTTGACAATTGTTTTTTTGGTGGTGTTCCAATTACCTAAAAGATCTCATAGAAGTTATAGTTTTTCAATGTTGAGTTGATTTCTGAAAACCTTGAAACATTTATTGATATAATAAAACTGTGTTTCAAAGGTTACTTGAATGTCGCAAAATTATGCTTTCATCAGATTGTAACTATCAAAGGAAAAGCTGACATAAAATAATGTAGAACATTTTTATATTTGAAATGTATCCTTTTCAAGGTACATTTTTGCTATTGCTCCTAGTGAAGGGAAAATCTCTCTGTAAAAGAAAAACACACTCAAATTTTTTTAGTTTATACTAAAATATACAGCAATAATTGCTTTTGAATTCTTCTAATATCTATCCTATGTACTTATTGTAGATGGTGTACATTCTTTTAAATTATAGCATCTATGTAGGTTTCCCCAGTGGGTCAGATGGTAAAGAATCCACTTGCAATGCGGGAGACCAGGGTTCCATCCCTGGGTTGGGAAGATCCCCTGGGAGGAGGAAATGGCAACCCACTCCAGTATTCTTGTCTGAAGAATCCCATGGACAGAGGAGCCTAAGGGGCTACAGTCCATGGGGTCACAAGGAGTGGGACACAAGTGAGCGACTAAGCATATATGATCCTGAGGATTTGTGGTCCATGTGCTCCATGACAAGTTGGTTCTTTGAGAGGGTGTCACGACTACTTAAATAATAAAAAGGTGGCTTTGCTGTGCCAGCCATTGTTCTAAGCATTTGACATATATTAATTCACATCATCCTCATAATCCCATGGTCTGTGCTGTTGTCCCCATTTTACAGTTTTTTAAGCACAGAGAAGTCACACAGCTAGTGAGTGGAGGAGCTGGGACCCACACCCTGTATTCTGGCCCAAACTCTAAGGTCTTAATGCTATTTGATGTTGCCTCTCCTGTAACTAGCCAGCATGTGACAACTGCTTTAAAAGTGTTGAAGCGTGAGTGTTCTGGTACTTCTGGAAAAGCAGTTTTACTTCCAGATGGTGTGACATTGCACCCTTGCTTTGTGGAGCTGGAAGTTGAAGGAAGCCTTGACGTTTGGAGTTGGTTCTCCTATGTGGAGTGCAGGGTATTGGGGGCAGAGGGCATGGTAAGTGCAGAGGTTCAGAGAATGCCAGGTCAGCTTTGATTTGTCCGTGTCCTACAGAGACGGAGGTGCTGGGTGACTTCATGTACGCTGCCTCTGTGTTTACAGCAGAGTTTTCACAGCATTGTAATTAAGCCAGTGAGGGACTGTCTGACTGTTAGAGCCTCTAACAGTGGTTGCCAAACTTTGTTTATAAAAGGTCAGATGGCAAGTATCTTAGTTTTAGAGCAAGGAGACAAGTGATAAGAGGTGACGTCTGAGCGGTGTGGAGAGATCTGACTGTAAAGACCTTGTAGGCCATGGTCGGAGTTTGGGATTTTATTTTGTTCTTGGCCAAGAAGGGATTCCAGGTGATTTTAATGAAAAAGTCAAGCACCTAGACTCTGAAGCCAGACTGCACCATGTACTAACTATGAGACTTGGGTAAATTATTAAAATTTCTTTGCCTCAGTTTTCTCTTAAGGAAAATGGGGATGATAATAGAGCCTGCCTTGTGGGGTTGTCAGGAATACTAAATGAATTAACATACATCAAGTGCTTAGAACATTGCCTGGCACAGAATAAGCAGTAAAAATCTGTTAGATGGTATTATCTGTACCTTGTGGCATAGTCCAAATGTTCTATAGTGAAACTGGATTTAATGAAAAATTCTATATTTAAATCTGTAAAACAAAGTTGTTGAAATACTCCCTAGAGCTGGGGTCCCCAGCCCCTGGGCTACAGACTGGTGCTAGTCTCTGGCCTGTGGCACGGCTGCACGGTGGTGGCGAGCAGCAGGCTAGGGAGCAAAGCTTCATCTGTACTTACAGCTGCTCCCATCACTTACATTCCCCCCTCCCCAGTCCATGGAAAAAGTGTCTCCCACAAAACCCCTCGCTGCTACCAAAAAGGTTGGGGACTGCTGCCCTAGAGTGGAAACTTTAACGCACTATTCTCATTCTTTGTGCATTCGAGCAGATCCTGCTCTGCAGTGTCTTTTTTAAGAGCAAGACTTGAGGAGTAACTTTTGAATGTCTATGACTTGGAACTCAGTAAATAAATCATAGCCTGTTTGCAAGATGGGGAACTGAGACGTTGTTGAAGTGACTATGGTGTATCTAAAGGTCCTGATTTAGAAAGGCATCTTTCACTTTTGTCTCTTTTTGAACTCATAACATTGTATTCTTCTCTGCATCTGGGTTTTACTCATCATGGCGGTTGTGAGATTTCTGAGATTTGTCCTTGTATCAGTAGTTGGTTTATTCTCACTGCTGTGAGAGTTGGTTTATTCTCAGTGCTGTGTAGCCTTCCTTTGTATGAAACCCCAGTTCAAGTAGTCATGACTTGTATTAGTTGTATAATCAGAAGAAAATAGTCTTAGAAAAATAAAATTTGGTTGAAGTTACAGCTCAAATTAAAGGTATCTAATAACCTGAATTTATTTTACATTAGTAGACTGCATTTATCCAACTTGAGGGGGCTTCCCAGGTGGCTCAGTGATAAAGAATCTGCCTGCCAAGTAGAAGACACAGGTTTGATCCCCAGGTCAGAAAGATCCCCTGGAGAAGGAAATGGCAACCCACTCCAGTATTCTTGCCCTGGCGGGCTCCTCTATCCATGGGATCGCAAAAGAGTAAGATGCGACTTAGCAACTAAACAACCATCTAACTGGGGAGTTACTTTTCCCTTCATTCTGCCTCTCATTACTGCTCAGGATGGATAAAAGGGCATTAGCTCTCTTATGAACACCCCTCCCAGCGTTCAAATCTGCTACAAAATATGATATGATAGCATTATACTCAATATCCTTTTCTGATTGCTAAGAGGAATAACTGAACCATAACTGAGCCTACATAATTCTAGAAGAGATGTTGCCCTATTTTTTAACATGCAGTTATTTAGGTTTACCACAAAATTTTAACTATGGAAGCAATCATAATCTTAGCACTGAAATGACCTTAGATGTAATTGTGCCCAGTTTTCACCTGGCAGGGGAGGATCTGATGTCTTTAGTGGTCTGCCCAGGCCACACCTTGGTGGAGGCCCAAGCTGGACTCCCCTGACTTAAATCTGGAGGCCTGCAGCCTCCCTGAGTAAAAAGCGTCTGAACTTGACAAAGACAGTTAGAACTCATGCTCTGCTGTTAATTTGTTTCCAGCACTTACTCTGTAGCCTTTAGGTTGTAAAGCATTCACTTTACAATTTGTAACTGTGTTTGATCTGGATTCTTATTCCTACATGTGAACAATAAAGCCCTTCAATTTTTAAGTTTATCCTAAATCACTAATGAAAGAATTCTCATTTTGTTGCTCTCTAAAATTCAACCAGGACTCCAAATCAACTTGAGTTGGCATTCTGAGAATATACCTATGTTAAATTTACTAAGGCAGTAAGTGTGTGAAGTAACTTTTTTATGCATTGCTTTTCAGGAGTAAGCTTTACCAGTCCTAGATGTTCAAGCATTTTCACAAATAAATCCTCCAGCAAGTTTCAAAATAATTAGGCCCAAGTCAGGAAGTGGAGTTCCTCTGTTGCACAAAAAAGATGTCAAGCGGATCTAGTGAAGTTGATGTGGTTTGTATTTCAAGTTGAAAATCTGCTTTTGTTCATTTTATTGTGTTCTGTTTCTTTTCCAAGTTGAGTTTAATTTCATACAGTAAAATGCAGAGATTGTAAATGTACAGTTCACAAGCTCCAGACAGTGATGTTTAAAGTATTTAAATGATGAGCATATGTGTACAAGTTTTAAAATTTTAACTATTTACCAAGATTCATTTTTTCTGACTCTTTTCCCATAATTATATGAAAGCATTTTGAAAAGTATAAGGCCCTGTATACAATGGTAACATGGGGTCTGTCTCTCTCTCTCTCTCTCTCTATATATATATTTTAAGTACTAATCTATAACCCAGTCCCACATTATCTTGTTTATGGCTTTTGAAACAGACACATGTACTTTTAAATGGTTAAAATTATTCCTGTAGCTCATAATCCATTCTTAGAATACACTCTTAGAATATCATGGTTGTTTACTATCTATTTACTTATTTATTCCCTATCTCCTTCTCCCCAAAATGTTTTAGGTGATTTAGAGATTAACTTCTCAAGAAAAATAGGTGTGGGGAATTCCCTGGCAGTCCAGTGGTTAGGACTCTTGAGATCTCACTCACAGCTGAGAGTCCACATTCAATCTCTGGTGTGGGAACCAAGATCCCACAAGCCTCGCAGTGAAGGGGAAGAACATAATAAAAAATATATGCTTAAGTATTTCCTATTTTGTCCACAGAGTGGCACTGTCGGATTATTTTAAAAAATCAAAAGCCATGTAGAAGATTCTTTGTAGTTGCTTTTAGAGAACTTGCTTATTTTATAGCAGTTCTGGTGCCAAATTACTAGAAGACTAGACTTTCTACCTTAAGGTACACAGGAGGAAAATGATGTCTTATGTGTGGTTGTGATAATGAGAAGTTTTGAAAGTGCATCTTTTCCTGTAGTCATAGTATTGAAAATAGACAAAGGTCCTTTGATATCACCAGCTGCCTTTTGGAGCTTCTTGAAAGTGAAGTAAGTCCTCAATTTTTCTCTAAGTTCTATCATCATTCCTTTTAATTTGTTAATAAATCTTCCTTAGATAAGAACACGAATCCCTGCTTATGATGATGATAACACTGTTCTTTATGCATATGAACCAAATACTGCATATTTCAGTAATGTAAGTAATGTTAATTGCCATTTGCCAAATACATTAACATTTAACCACTTTAAAGAAAAAGATTTCAGTTGTTCATAAACTACAGATTTCCTCTAAACTTGCACTCAAAAAATACTAGTCTCTCTTAAATTTGTCCACTTCCTTTCATTAAACAGTGAGCAAAATAACCATTTCACTTCTTTTCTCCCTTGCAGAGTAGGAAAGTCAGAGCAGTTTTTACTTATTTGTCAGTGTAAAACTCTAAACTTAAGTCCCTCTGATATTATGAATTCTTTCCTTACTCCCTCTCTTAATCAGCAGTGAGTATATTTTCATTCTCATATTAACATTTTTTTTTGTCTCTGGTTTAGATTAAGACCTCTGAAACTCTTTGAAAAGTTGGTTTAAAATAATAAGCTAATATTATTCTTTCATTGTTCAGTCTGAATTTCACAGAATTATTAACTGTTCAATTTTTAAACTATTAGCAGGAAACTGCTGTATCTGACACATCTTACAACGAAGAACAAGAAAAGATAATTCAGGATGTCCTTGTTTATTGCCAGGTAAAAAAAGTTCTGTCTGTCTCAAATGCAATTTTCTAAAACACTAAGCTAAAATTCTCTTTATCTCATATAAAGTATATAATTGAAATTTTGCTGTATTGAATTATTTATGATTATCACTCTCATTATGATCTTTTAACAGTTTTCTTTGGTGAAAGTTTCAAAATAGCAGTGTGTAGGTTTTATAGCCTTTTGTAAAAGCCCTTAACTGATCAAATGTAGTTACAGCTCTTTCATCTAAACTGTTTGATACTGAATTAATTTCCCCTACAAATTCTGTAAAGGAGGTTGGCTGATATAGATAAACTTTAGTATGTACCTAAATGTATGTCAGGGCTTCCCTGGTGGCCCAAATGGTAAAGCATCTGCCTGCAACGCCAGAGACCTGGGTTCCATCACTGGCTCGGGAAGATCCCTTGGAGAAGGAAATGGCAACCCACTCCATGGACAGAGGAGCCTGGTAGGTCACGGTCCATGGGGTTGCAAAGAGTCAGACATGACTTCACTTTCCTTAAATGTATGTCAGGATATTTCAGTTGAAATGAAATGACAGCCCACGGTTTATTAATGAGTTTATCTTACATAGTTTTGAGGGGATTTTTTTTTAATTGACATGTTGGTGGAGACTGATAGAGGTAGCTAACTATCAAGGATTTTGTGAGCTGCATACCCTAGCAATAATGAACATTTATAACAAAGAAATGTTTCTTAACATATAACACTACTTTGATACAATGAACTAACGTATTTTGAAAAGTAAGAAGTGTTTATGAGAGTCTTTCTCATTATCACTATTGAGAACAGAAGTGGAACACTTAAAGGGGACTGTGGTATCTTCTGGGGAAGGATGTATAGAGAGTGGGAACGTAGGGGCCAAGTAGGGAGTTCTGATTTTGAGCAGTGCTAGCCCAGCCTGCTTTACATCAGCATCCATGAGGTTGAATGAGGTTGACACGGCTCTGCCAGGACCTGCTGAACCATTGTGCAAGATGTGGTGGGATGGAGCATCTCCCATAAGACACGCCCAGGTTTCAGAGTCACAGCCCTGCAGTGGGCCCTGGGGGATCCTCTCCATTTCTCCTCCTGTGCCTGCTCCCTCCTGTCTTCAGCGCCTTCCCTTCCCAGTCTAGGCCACATGGGGCAGCACTTCCACCTGTTCTTTTTTATCCTTCCCAGCATCCCCTTTAGTAAAACCCCAGCCCTGTCCAGCCAGGCTGGGAAACAGAGGGGAGGACCTCTGCTGGGGACTAGTGACCCTCAGACAACCCCAATCCTTCTCGCTTACTTCATGGAGAAAATGGGGAAGCGTGGAGCAGAAATCCCCTCCAAGTCCCAATTCTTCTCACAGCCCACAAACCTGCCTAGTTCCATCTCTGCTAACCTCCTTCCTGACCACGGGAGTCGGAAAAGGGTTCCCCCTATAAGGCTAACACTAACACTTCCTCTGGTTTCTGCATCTGATCCTCTTTCCCTGTGTTCAGACACCTCCCTTCATCCATCACCCCCCTCTCTCCTGGATCTTCAGCCTCTGTCTCTCTCAACATACTCATTCTCCCACTGTTATTTATTAAAATCACTTTGTTTGACCTCCTAACCCTCTCTCCTTCCCTTCATAACCCAGCACTTTGAATGTCATTTATGTTCACTCTGGAAACATTTGACTTCCTGTTTGGGTATTTGGGGGGGTTGATTTTTATTGAAGTAGAGCTGATTTATAATATTGTGTTAGTTCCAGGTGTAGAGCATAAATTTGGGGTGTAATTCCCTGTGCTCTACAGTAAAACCTTGTTTCCTACCTATTTTATGTATAGTAGTTAATATCAGTTAATGTCATACTCCTGATTTGTTGGGTAGTTTTCAATATACGCTTCCTTCTGCCCTGTATGCTCTTGCATGCATTTCTACCTGGTGGACACCTTCTCATCTTTTCACTGTTAACACAGATAACGCCCACAACTGCCCACCTAGATTAGGTCTTGCCCTTCTGTGCACACTTAGCTTCTTATTCTTATCTGTATTATGGCCATAATGTTAATAATGCTTGAACACTACTGGACTAGCCATTGTGCAGTATTATTATTATGTTAGTAGTAATACTGTAGCACATTGCTTTGTCCTTGTGAGAACTAAGAAATATTTTCATCCTGATTCTATTAATAAGGAAATTGAATAGCAGAGAAGTAACTTGAACCCCACTGTGTTCCCCTCAAGCCTGTGCTGAGAGCCAGCAGGTCTCACACTTGATCATGTCAGAATCACCTAGAGGGCTTGTGGAAACACAGGTCGCTGCTCTCGCTCTCAGACTTCCCAATTCAGTAGATCTGGGGTGGGAGATGTAGCATTTCCAACAAGCTACTAGATGGTGCTCTTGCCTCTGGCACTGAAATCAATTGCTCCCGGCTGCTAATCACTCTATTTACCTAGTCTCTTTACTTGTCTTTCTCCAGCTAAAATGGGAGTTCCTTAGGGCAGGAGCTGGTTCTGTTCTTTTTTATTTTTTGTAATGTCCACATTCCCAGCATCTAGCAAAGCAGTTCTGGCAGGTGGTAAGCTCTCAATAAATGTTTAGTTGAATGAATGATGTAATGGTTCTGGCCTTTTAAGTGTATTTTTGCCCCAGTGAGATTTCTATGTATTTCAAGAATTCTCAGGTTTTATCAGTTACATACCCGATTGGCATACAGGGGCTGTGTACTCAAACATTTTATAAAGTTAATTGTTAATTGCATGACTTTAATCTGGGGACTTCCCTGGGGGTTCAGTGGTTGATTCTACACTTCCAGTGCAGGGTTCAATCCCTGGTCAGGGAGCTAGGATATCACATGCCACATGGCCAATAATAAATAAATAAAATATGCTGATGCCAAAGGTCACATCTGTTGTATTTGGTTCACTGTTCCTTCCAGAGTGGACCCTTCACTGCCTATTAGTTTATCCCATCATTATGGAAAAAGGCTCTTTTGCCTTTTAGCAGATTTTAAAATTTCTTTCCTAAACTGCCACCTTCCTTGATGTAAAATGACTCCAGCATAAATGTGATGGCTTATAGGAATTGTGGTCCATTTACTTTCCAGTATTCAGGCTTCTTCAAATGCCTGTATGATATGGAGTAGCTGAGTAGGAGGTTGGGGTGCTTTCATCTCAGCCAGCTCAGCCCTGGATCACCAATAACCAGGCATTAAGTGGGAAACAAGAAATTTCTGATGGCTTGAGAATTGTCTTTGCTCTGGCAGTCAAAGGTTGGCTTAATGGCATTTTTTATGTTACTTTTCTTTTGAAGTAGAAATTAATAACAGTTTGTACTATAATAGGCCATCTATGATGCTATTCAAGACCTGGATAAGAAATTTGATATTATTCATGGAAAAGTTTCAAAAATTTACCGTTCCCGTTCACGTGTGAAGTCAGTGTGGCAAAGTCATGTAAGTGTTACAAAAATATTTTCACAGCTATAATAAATAAACCCCTGGGTTCTAAAGATGCCGATTAGAAGTGAGAGAGAACTAATAACTCTTAAAGAGGAGTAAGGCTGATCTGTACTTACTATAGCAGCAGATGGGAGACTAAACCTCTGCTGGAAAAATGCTGATGTTTAGGGTTGAGATATGTATGACAATGGGTATTTTTATATTTGAAACCATAATATATAAAATGCGATTCAAATGTAGAGGTGAAGAGGAATAGAGTGCTTATCTTTACTAATCTAAAGCAATCTTCCATAGAAAGTAACTATCAATGTATTTACTATATATGTCCTTTTTCTTTTACTCACGGTTAATTTGTGCTGGGTTTGTGTCATTTCAGAAACTACATGGAAATAGATATAAAAGTCATAATTACCAGCATTCTAGAAAGAGCAAACGCCAGAAAAGGAAGAGAAGGGACTGTCCCTCT
The DNA here is from genome assembly GCF_023091745.1 of Budorcas taxicolor. Lineage (NCBI taxonomy): Eukaryota > Metazoa > Chordata > Mammalia > Artiodactyla > Bovidae > Budorcas > Budorcas taxicolor. The sequence goes on along the minus strand of NC_068935.1, from coordinate 126,994,605 downwards.
TCATTATCTTTAACTGAAAGTTATAGCCCCACTATACCAACAAGCAGGCGGGATGATGATTCCCAGAGCAACACTTTGGGAACATCTATTGAGTCCCAGAAGTCCCCAGAGCGGGAGCACGAGTCATCCTTCCAGGATCAGACGCCAGATCGCAACCAGAGCCCAGGGATCCCCTCCATCTTCACACAACCCTATGAGCCATACGAATACGAGCAGAAGGAACCCATGCAGGGCCCTTCTTACTGCAGCAGCCCACAGACCCATAGCACCAACAGTTCCTTCCCAGTGAACCAGGCCACTGTAACTCCACCTGCAGCCATACTGCCTCAGATGGGACCTGAACCAATACCTACCCCTGACGTTGTGACCTATCCACCTTTATTTGATCCCCAGCCCTCCAGGCATAATACCTCGCCTCCCTATACTCCGAGCGCTTATGGTGAGTATGAACTGACACCCGTTCCAGGTAGCATTATTTACCCTATACTCCTTAGCACTTGGATGCAAGCTTGTGGAAGCTATTTTTTTCTCATCTTGAGTACTAGTTTGGGGTGATACTCTTAATGATGACTAACACTTGAGTGTCTCTAATGTGCCTGCACTATGCCAGTCAACTGACACTCCCTCTACATTAATACTCATAATGATCGCACTGTGAGTTTTTTCATCTTGTTTTTCTTGACCCTTTCCCTGTGTAAACAATCACGTGTTCCTAAAATGGCTAGACCCCAGATGACAGAAAAGGAAAGGTACACTTTAGGTTAATTCACACAGAGGTCAAATTTGTGTTGACATCTTTGGTTAGAGAAACAAATCTTCCTGGTTGAATTACAAAACCCACCTCCGTTACAACACACTAACTTTAAGGAGTCGAGCACTCTGGTTGAATAACTGAGTACTTGTCTGAACACAAAGAAATTTGAGTACAACTTCGTTTACGGCATGGGCTTCCCTGGTGGCACAGGCAGTAAAGAGTCTGCCTTCAATGCAGGAGACCTGGGTTGCATCCCTGGGTTGGGAAGATCCGCTAGAGAAGGGAATGGCAATCCATTCCAGTAATCTCGCCTGGAGAATCCCATGGACAGAGGAGCCTGGTGGGCCACAGTCTGTGGGGTCGCAAAGAGTTGGACATGACTAAGCAACTAGCACTTTCTCATTTTTATTTTATAGCACAGCTAAAACTTCTTGAAGTATGAGCACTTACATTGTTTCATGTCTCAGTTATTTATTTTTTAAATATAAACCTCCAACCAAAATATCTATTACTATGCAATGAAACTTGAAAGAGATATTCAGTGTAATGTTAAAAGTTACTTTTGACCTAGCTAAGCACAAAATAATGTTTTCTGCAAAATTCAGATAAGCATTTAAGCCTTGAGAGACAGGAATTTTAAAGCCATGGTAGAGGTTTGGTAAGAGAACTCATGTGCTTCTCAAAGATAATGGAAGTTATTGAAATTTGTTAATTAAAATTAATAAATTTAAGCAACTTTAGAACTATAAATTCTGGAAATTTCCACTGAAATTAGCTAGTAAAATAAACCTCATCTGGAGAGACCAAGAGGACAGAAATTGAGAGAAATTCATTAAAATTCTTAAAGGAAGAGAGCAGTAGCCTGGTTTAGATTAACCTAATTCAACATAAGTTACAGGTCTTTTTGCTCTATTTGCCTGTGGCCAAAGAGCCCTTGGGTTGCTCAGTCTGTTTTATGATCTTTGAAACTCTAAGTTACCTTCTGAACTTGCTTTTGTTGTTTGGAGGAGGTCACATGGGACAGCAACCCACTCTAGTACTCTTGCCTGGAGAATCCCATGGATGGAGGAGCGTGGTAGGCTATAGTCCATGAGGTCGCAAAGAGTTGGACACGACTGAGTGACTTCACTTACTCACTCACATGGGACGTTCTTGGGTAGCTAACTTCAGGTCATCTTTAGGCTTTCATTACATTTTACCTTGAAGTTCTGGATCCATGCTGGGGTACTTCACAGAATGTTCCAGGAATGATACAATTACTCCCTACTTAACATATCTTCTTTCAGGATAATATCAGGTCAAGTATGATTTGTCTTTTTCCCCTCCCTCTTTGAAGCTCCAACTTCACCAGTTAGAAATAACCCGGATTTCTTCAAAGAAAGCTTCCCTGAGGACCCCTCAACCTGGTCCGTGGATGAAGTGATCATGTTTCTGCAAGATGTAGATCCTCAGACACTTGATCCCCTGGTTGACCTCTTCAGGGACCATGTAATGTATCTTTTAATCTGGTTTTTCTGCCTTAACAACTTTGAATTATCTCTTTGCAGACCCTTCAGTTGGTTACTGTTTAGTATGGATGGTGGGGGAACCCTATCAACTGATTTTTCCCATATTTGAGAGAGTTTACTTTGTGCAAAGTCAGATCCTTAAAGGGTAGAGGCTGGATCTGTGCTTTAAATGGGCACCCAAGTCCCTAACATACTACAAGTCTTCAAGTTCTCAAGAGAAGATGATTCAGCATGGCCACTCTCAGGTGTCTTCTCCTTTGTAAGACCAGCTACAAAGATCCTCCTCCCCACCTGCTCCCTGCTTGGCCCCGGGATTGTGAGTAGGAGGGAGTGACCACTGTTGTAATACAGTGTCCTCCTTGTTATGATTCCCGATGAACCCAGAAACTGATTCCATTTGACTCTGTCCTGTTGACCTTATATGATTACTGACGATTTGGGATGCTGATACTCTCATGCCGTTTACAAAGTAACATCATGGGCTAAATTTTTTAAGTTCTAATTTCTTTAATTTCTACTTTTACTTACTAGAAAGTATATGGAATACCTGACAAAAGCAGTACTGTGAAGGACTTCAGGTCCCTTCAGCCAGTGATAAATGATTCAGCACTGTGTTATTTTTAAACTGCTGCTGCTAAGTTGCGTCAGTTGTGTCCGACTCTGTGTGACCCCATAGACGGCAGCCCACCAGGCTCCGCCGTCCCTGGGATTCTCCAGGCAAGAACACTGGAGTGGGTTGCCATTGCCTTCTCCAATGCATGAAAGTGAAAAGGGAAAGTGAAGTCGCTCAGTCATGTCTGACTCCTAGCGACCCCATGGACTGCAGCCCACCAGGCTCCTCCATCCATGGGATTTTCCAGGCAAGAGTACTGGAGTGGGGTGCCATTGCCTTCTCCAATGCAGGAAAGTGAAAGTGAAGTTGCTCAGTCATGTCCGACTCTTCATGATCCCATGGACTGTAGCCCACCAGGCTCCTCCATCCATCGGATTTCCCCACTGGAGTGGGGTGCCATTGCCTTCTCATAAAAACCAAATAATATGCTTCAGCAGCATCACTTGGCCAATTAATTCTTTTTTACTAGGAGGATGGCTTGTGACTATCAAGTAATATTTTTGTAGTGTTTCCTAATGAATAAAAGTAGTGCCCACATATATGATGTACCATTTTCAATATGGTAAGAAAATCAGTCATTAGTTTTCAGCATCTAATTAGCTTCAGACAACTAACTGATTACCTTCCAGTGTTAAGACAGCACTGTATAGCACACTAATAACTGAGATACTCATGCTCCAGCCCTTCTAAGAAAGTCAATGACCGTCTGAAATTCATTTTTATGATTCATTAAGTTTTTACTCTTTTTGTCATAGTTATGCAGTATTTTGTTTAACACAAGGTATTTAAAATTAGGTAGCTTGATGCTTAGGACATTTTTAAAATATTAAGTTAAATTTCCTTTTTCTTAAAATTTGAAGCAAATCTACAAGTGATTAAGTGATGCTTCACTGTACAAATTAGATTTTTGATAGTTTCCATCAATCAGTTGCAGATTCAGAGACTATATAGCTGGAATGAGCTGCTCTCTAATTGTGTTACATGTTCTTATATAGAAAGGAGAAACTATTCTGATTCAATATGAATGCTTTATTAATTATTTCAATTTCCTTTGCTCTGTAGGGCATTGATGGGAAAGCTCTGCTACTGCTCAGGAGTGACATGATGATAAAGTTCATGGGGCTTAAGGTGGGGACAGCCTTGAAGTTGTGCCACTACATCGACAGGCTTAAAGGAAGAAGATATAGCTCCAATTTATAAACCACGTGTAGGTTAGACTGGACTTAATTCTGGGGAGACTGATACCATCTCTGCTCTGCCCTTAGAAGTTTTTGTTGTGTAGAAGGTTCCTTTAAGATATGGTGTATCCAAAATAGCAGAACCTGGGATAGTCCAGTCTACTTCTTTAGAAGCCATTTAATGTGTTAGTGCTAGCATAGTCAAACGGTTGTTTGTCCTTTTCATTATTTTCATTGTATAGTTTACAGATATACTTCATGCAGGAAACAGAAACACTGTTTGATTTTGGTTAATGTTTAGATGTAAAACCAAAGCAGCCAAATCCCAAAGGGCAAAATAGCAGGCAGTGACAAGCTTTCTAAAGAAATCCATGTGACGTTTTCCTTAGAAGAAAATTTAAAGTTGCAACTATAGGTATCCTGTTTTTCTCAAATATTTTATGTCTATTACTGCAATGTTCTGTTTATGTTCTACCAGTTTCCCAAAAGGGAATAGCCACATAAATTATTTTCCTGTTATTTTTTCACTGTATGTTTTATCTGTCCCTATTTGAAGGAAAAAAGCAGCCTTTTAAGATTTCATGAGGCATTCTTGCTGCTGCTGCTGCTGCTGCTGCTGCTAAGTCATTTCAGTCATGTCTGACTCTGTGCATTCTTACCAGTTTTTTAAAAAAATTATCACATAGATAATCATTTCATTCAAGAGATATTACACTACAAGGGTGGTTTGGATTGAGTCTGACTTTATTCTTTTCAACTAAATACATGTTATTTTACAACTTCCATATTTTGTCTAAACTTGGACATTTAACTAGGCATTCATTGCTCCCATCTCTCCATGAAGATGCCTATGTCTGAGTTTTTTAAAGATGTGTTTTATTGTCTCTTCATTCCTCATATGGATACTGTTTTGTGTTTATATTTTATTCTGTATCTGAAGTATACACACAATTAAATTCTTAACTTAAAAAGGCACTTTATACTCCCACTGAGCTAAAGACCATCTCTATATATAGTGAGTTTTTTAATTCTTTAAAACACAAATTGTTTGTGTTTAAAACATAGAAATTTTTTGGTCTCACTGGTACCTCTCAGCTCACACGTCAGGGTTTCCTTACAGGGAAGTTCGATCTTGTGCAATGTTTCTAGTTAATTTCCTTTCTAAGCCATTTATCTTACTACACTTTGGACAAGTACATTAATTCTGATTTGAACTTTACTTTAAAAATTAGAACCTTCAGGTGAAACGTTCATTGTTATTTTATTTATTACATCATTATGTTGTATAATATTCAGTGTAATGTTAATAAGCTATGAGAAATGGTGCTGATTTTACTAGCCATTTGTTATAAATGCCAATAAGATGTTCACCAGGGGTAAGAATATACATTATCTTTTTAGAAAACGAAGTGTATCTTATAAGCAAATGTAACTATTTACTGGGCATATATGATTTAAAGGACATTTTCATCTATGTTAGTCCTTTTGTGTTAGAAGATTCAGATTTCAACTTGGTCTTCTTTCAAACTGTTTATGTGAAGATGCTGTGCCTACTTGAACAGTCCTCAGGTGTTTGTATAAGCACTGTGTTTTACAGTTTTTACATTTTAAATATAATACAGTTTAATAATTACAGCTGTTAATGTCAAAGCCTCAGATTTGATTTTACTTGCTTAAAGACTTAAAGCCAGCAGGGATGCATGTCATGAATCATTATACTTTGTGACAGCCTCACTAGAGAATTCTCTTTCCATCCTGAATATCAAGGCAAAAGTATGGCTAACACAGTAACTTTCATAAATACAGACTTCAAGTACCCTCATCTTCATGAAACATATTTGTTCATGGAATGGTCACCTGACCAGCTGACCACATAGGCTCCTCCAAAGTGGCTGTGGTGGAAATCCTCAGGATTCATCTCAGACCAAATTCCCAAAAGGCCTCTCAAGGCCAGGAAAGACATACCAAAGGCTTGCCATCAGGCTGTGCTTCAGTGGATTTCACTCTTCTACAGAATCCCTAAAACGTGATTCCCGCACATGCCAGCAGGAATCCCATTCACCTGCTAAGGCTGCTCAGCACCCACGAGTTTCCAGTGTCTGGAGGGACCAGGCAGAGAGACAGAAAATGTTTCAATTCTACCCACAGGTGTAGTTTACTAAAGTGCTTTAAGTCACAAATAACTTGAGGGGAAAGGCATCCCTATATCTGGAAAACACAGATCAAAACCAGTAATATTATAGGCAAAACCCATAAAAATTATAACCATATTCACCACTTCACACAGTAACTATTTGCTAACTTTGTATGAAGCCTCAAGTTTTCCATTAGGATTTTTTACTATCTGACCCAGTTCAGCTGTATGATCTGAAACTTAACAGAGACCTGCATTTGTCAAAAAGGGCTTCCTATGTATATCATCTTGAAAATGAAGCATTTTTGCAAAAGCATCAGAGTAAAATAACTGCCTATAAATAACAAAAGACTTTAAAAGGCACAGACACCTGATTATAATGTAATCACTAAAGAAACTTGGTTATGATAACTATAATTATAACCAATGATAATCTTAACCCTTGCAAAGTTAATCACTGGCGAAAATCAACAAGCAAGTAACTGTGAACTGTTCATCATACCAACATTTACTATTGGAAAACTTATGCTCTCATCTTCCTCTAAGAAAGCAAAGGTAGGTAAACTTAGACCCACCCAGCAATTAATGTTCCACTATTTTATCCTATTTGAAATGATGCAGGTAATGAATGAATTCTCTTCATTTAACTTGGTTTAGTATCAAGTTACCAAAATCTGCAAAGACTATGTTTTTAATTATTTATTTTAATTGGAGGATAATTACAATATTGTGATGGGTTTTGCCATACATCAGCATGAATCGGCCACGGGTATACATGTGTACCCCCATTCTGAACCATATATATGTGAGCTCAAATGGTAAAGAATGTGCCTGCAATGTGGGAGACCTGGGTTTGATCCCCAGGTCGGAAAGATCCCCTGGAGAAGGGCATGGCAACCCACTCCAGTATTCCTGCCTGGAGAATTCCATGGACAGATGAGCCCGGTGGGCTACAGTCCATGGAGTTGCAAAGAGTTGGACACAACTGAGTGACTAACACACATACAGTATTTGTTGGAAAGACTAGATAGACATTCCTGATAGCTTACAGTGAACGATGTCAGATTCGTGATCTCCAAAGAAGAAGATCTAGCTTCAGGACCAGGGACCAAACTTGATCACTCAAGGGCTTTTGTATAGCAGAGTTTTATTAAAGTATAAAAGGGACAGAAAAAGCTTCTGACATGGACATCAGAAGGGGTCAGAGAGTGACCCCACTCGCTAGTCTTCTCAAGGCCTTATATACTTTCACCAGACCCACTCCCACGATATATATCTTAAATTAACAAGATTAGAACTAACTAAAGAAAGGTCTTACCAGACCCACTCCCACATAAGATTAGTCAGAAGGTTCCTATTAAGGAGAAACATGTCCTTGAGCAAGATCAGTTCAGTTGCTCAGTCGTGTCCGACTCTTTGCGACCCCATGAATCGCAGCACGCCAGGCCTCCCTGTCCATCACCATCTCCCGGAGTTCACTCAGACTCACGTCCATCGAGTCAGTGATGCCATCCAGCCATCTCATCCTCTGTCGTCCCCTTCTCCTCCTGCCCCCAATCCCTCCCAGCATCAGAGTCTTTTCCAATGAGTCAACTCGTCGCATGAGGTGGCCAAAGTACTAGAGTTTCAGCTTTCACATCATTCCTTCCAAAGAAATCCCAGGGTTGATCTCCTTCAGAATGGACTGGTTGGATCTCCTTGCAGTCCAAGGGACTCTCAAGAGTCTTCTCCAACAACACAGTTCAAACGCATCAATTCTTCAGCGCTCAGCCTTCTTCACAGTCCAACTCTCACATCCATACATGACCACAGGAAAAACCATAGCCTTGACTAGACAGACCTTAGTCGGCAAAGTAATGTCTCTGCTTTTGAATATACTATCTAGGTTGGTCATAACTTTTCTTCCAAGAAGTAAGCATCTTTTAATTTCGTGGCTGCAGTCACCATCTGCAGGGATTTTGGAGCCCCCCAAAATAAAGTCTGACACTGTTTCCATTGTTTCCCCATCGATTTCCCATGAAGTGATGGGACCAGATGCCATGATCTTTGTTTTCTGAACGTTGAGCTTTAAGCCAACTTTTTCGCTCTCCTCTTTCACTTTCATCTAGAGGCTTTTTAGCTCCTCTTCACTTTCTGCCATAAGGGTGGTGTCATCTGCATATCTGAGGTTATTGATATTTCTCCCAGCAATCTTGATTCCAGCTTGTGTTTCTTCCAGTTCAGCGTTTCTCATGATGTACTCTGCATAGAAGTTAAATAAGCATGGTTACAATATACAGCCTTGATGTACTCCTTTTCCTACTTGGAACCAGTCTGTTGTTCCATGTTCAGTTCTAACTGTTGCTTCCTGACCTGCATACAGATTTCTCAAGAGGCAGGTTAGGTGGTCTGGTATTCCCATCTCTTTCAGAATTTTCCACAGTTTATTGTGATCCACACAGTCAAAGGCTTTGGCATAGTCAATAAAGCAGAAATACATGTTTTTCTGGAACTGTCTTGCTTTTTCCATGATCCAGCGGATGTTGGCAATTTGATCTCTGGTTCTTCTGCCTTTTCTAAAACCAGCTTGAAAAAAAAAAATTAAAAAAAATAATAAAACCAGCTTGAACACCAGGGAGTTCACAGTTCATGTATTGCTGAAGTCTGGCTTGGAGAATTTTGAGCATTACTTTACTAGCATGTGAGATGAGTGCAATTGTGTGGTAGTTTGAGCATTCTTTTGCATTTCCTTTCTTTGGGATTGGAATGAAAACTGACCTTTTCCAGTCCTGTGGCCACTGCTGAGTTTTCCAAATTTGCTGGCATGTTGAGTGCAGCACTTTCACAGCATCATCTTTGAGGATTTGAAACAGCTCAACTGGAATTCCATCACCTCCACTAGCTTTGTTCGTAGTGATGCTTCCTAAGGCCCACTTGACTTCACTTTCCAAGATGTCTGGCTCTAGATTAGTGATCACATCATCATGATTATCTGGGTCGTGAAGATCTTTTTTGTACAGTTCTTCCGTGTATTCTTGCCACCTCTTCTTAATATCTTCTGCTTCTGTTAGGTCCATTGTTGTTATATAATCATTAGTACAGAGTTTAAAGAAAAACATTGAGCAAGATGAGTTGTTTTCTGTGTAATCATTTGCTCTGGGCTTAAAGAAAGTTAGTCTTCAAGATTGTTGTCATAACAACTCAGAGTTTAAGAAAAAGTTAGTACTTTTTCTCCTCAAGATTCCTGGATCCCTTTCTCCTGGAGGGCCCCAGACTCCTTATCAACCTACCTAAGAATTAACTCTCTCATTCCCAAAACATATTTATTACTATAGCATTTACCTAAAAGTTTTATCTCACTTATGTTTACTTAAACTTTCATCATATTGTTACTTTCCTTGCTGAAAAATTTTCAACAGATGTAATAAGGTGTTATTTACTCTCTAGTAAACTTAGGTACAGAGACTTCCCTGGTGGCTCAGATGGTAAACCATCTGCCTACACTCTGGGAGACCCGGGTTCAAACCCTGGGTCGGGAAGATCTGGAGAAGGAAATGGTAACCCACTCCAGTATTCTTGCCTAGAAAATCCCATGGATGGAGGAGCCTGGTAGGCTACAGTCCATGGGGTCGCAAAGAGTCGGACACGACTGAGCGACTTCACCTTCACTAAACTTAGGTACAACAGAAGTGTTAGCACTGATGGGCTTCCCTATTGACTCAGTGGTAAAGAATTTACCTGCCAATGCAGGAGACATGGGTTCGATCCCTGGTCTGGGAAGATTTCACATGCCATGGAGCATCTAAGCCCATGGGCCACAACTATTGAACCAGCGCTCTGGAGCCTGTGAGCTGCAATTTCTGAGCCCACATACTGCAGCTGCTGCTGCTAAGTCGCTTGAGTCTTGTCCGACTCTGTGTGACCCCATAGATGGCAGCCCATCAGGCTCCCCCGTCCCTGGGATTCTCCAGGCAAGAACACTGGAGTGGGTTGCCATTTCCTTCTCCAATGCATGAAAGTGAAAAGTGAGAGGGAAGTCGCTCAGTCATGTCCGACTCTTAGCGACCCCATGGACTGCGGCCCACCAGGCTCCTCCGTCCATGGGGTTTTCCAGGCAAGAGTACTGGAGTGGGGGGCCATCGCCTTCTCTGCTACTGCAGCTAGTGAAGCCCAAACATTCTAGAGCCTGTGCTCTGCAACAAGAGAAGCCATAGCAATAAGAAGCTCATTTGCCACAACCAGAGAAAAGCTTGTGCAGCAACAAAACCCAGCACAGCCAAATCAAATTATTTTTTAAAAAGTATACCACTGATGACTCTAAAGACAGGTCTATATTAATCAAACTAACAAGCTTAAGCTAGCTAGCTTCAATACTAGATATTCAGTAAGTACTGAGTATTTCTCAGGCTACATGAACCTGAAATTTATTTAAGCCAGTCTTTTATATTTCTGAGAATTTACACAAATGTTAAATTTCTTTTAAACCAATTAAACAGTCCATCCATGAACCCATCTTGGCAATGCCATTTGGAGACAGAGACACTTTAAAAGGTAGGCATAGGCATACAATTATCTATATAGAGAAAGAGATCTCAGTTTTCCTGCTAAAATGTAAAAATACCTTTTTAAGTGAAATAATGCCACCTGCAGCAATATAGATGGATCTAGTGATCATCATACTAGGTGAAATAAGTCAGAGAAAGACAAATATCATATGATATCACTTTTAAGTGGAATCCATAAAAATGACACAAGTGAACTTATTTATAAAACAAAGAGGCTCTCAGACATAGAAAACAAATTTATAGCAACCAAAGGAGAAAGGGGAGGTGGGATATATTAGGAGTTTGGGATTAACAGACCCAAGCTACTATATATAAAGCAGATGAACAACAAGGTCCTACTGTATAGCACAAGGAACTGTATTCAATATCTTGTAAATAAACTAATGAAAAAGAACCTGAAAAAGAATAGATTTATGTATGCCTCAGTCAGTTTGCTATACCCCTGAAACTAATACATTGTAAATCAACTATACATCAATTAAAACAATAAAAGATAAAAATAATTCTTAAAAGTCCTCTTTTTTTCCTCTTCACTCTGGGATCATAGATGATTACAGTTCCAGAGAGCCCAGGTAGATCACATATATTGCAAAGTCACAGGAAGAGAAACACCGATTCCTTCTAGAAAGCTAACTTCCTCTGAGGGCATATGGAAAAACCAGTTTTAGAAAGTCAAAAGAATCCCATCTTGGACACTTTCAGGGATTTTTTTTTTTTTCAGTTTCTAAAAAGCCAAATCAGTATAAGCAAATAACAGTAATATACAATAATACCTATCACTTACATGCATGTGCTTCACTTTCAGAGGAACAAGAATCAGCATTCAAGTTAACCTGCACCTCAGCTATTAGCTCAGTCTCCATGGCCTTTCTCAATATAAAGCTGTGTGCACCTGCCAGCGCACAGCTGCAGCCACTTTATTTTCCCACCATAATGATGCCAATATCTCTGCTGTGGCCTTGGGGTGTCTATGAGTCCTCAGTACCCTCTTGGCCTCTCATTCATCAAGGACAGCCACCCCAGGGCCCCACATGCTACTGAACGGCCACCCCAGGATTTCCCCTGCAACTATCAGGCAGATTGCAGGCAGATTCTTTACCATCTGGAACTTTCAGGCCTCACAAGCTAGGTGACATCCCATAACTTTCAGAATCACCCCTGAAATTTTCAGGCCCCAAGCTAGGTGACGCCTGGCAACTTTCCATTCCCCCGTCCTTATTTCCCAACATCTCGGTGCTCATGGGCATTTGCTTGGTCTCGTGGCAGCTCTGCCAATTGGGCTGCACTCCACAGGCCTACAAGGCCTGCACTTGCCCAGCTTCAAGACCAAAGAAATGGCCCGGAGTCAGCGACAGAGACATGGTTTAATGGCTGGGGGAGCGTACCTGTCTGAAGCAAGGTCCTGGAACAACCACCTGCATGTGCAGCAACAGACAGTGGGCAGAACATGGCAGCAGGCTACGCTATGCTCCTCCAGAGAGAGGGAGGGTCTGGGTTACAGCCGAAACTGACATCAGGTTGGCTCATCAGTTACCATGGAAACCAGCTGAGGGGCATGTCCCTCACCTCCCCTTTGATAAGCTATCAGGTGGAGATGTTTGACCTAAAGATCAGATGCAGCAGGCACTGTCCAAGCAGGGGATGTACAGAGAGCAAGACAATAGCCATTTTGGGTGGCCTGACGATACAGACTCTCTCTAAGCATGAAAAGGCCATGCCCTTCTGTAATAATATCAGAAATTAAACATCACGACTAGGAACAGTGATTATGAGAGGAAAAGCGCTTCATTTTCAAACTACATAAGGACCTGTAGTCACAGTTGGCTGAGTAAATGAAGTAGTTTTAAGTTTCTGGGGCGGTATTTACAGTGTGATGCTGGGACTTGCTTATATTTATAAGCCCTCCTAGGTTGAGGATTCCTGATGTTTTCCCTGTTTTGTCCAACAGCTTGGTGAACTTGAACCCTGAAAGCAGCTCTCCACAATGAGGACGTCCTCGGGCCAAGCTTGCCCACTCTCCCTGGTGTGCTTAGAGGCAACTCAGGTGTTACGGGGCCACCTTCTCTGGCTTTAGGGGTGCTGTCAGCACTGAGGGGAGAACCTTAAGATTTAAGGGGAAAAGAAAATGAATCTTTTGTCTCAAAAGGTTCAATTCTATCAAGCTGCTGGAAAAAATGGGAAGTGTCACATTGTGAAAGAGAGGAAGCAAACTGTCCGCCAAGGTTTGTGTGTCCTCCCTACCCTGGTGTGTGTGTGTGTGTGTGTGTGTGTGTGTGTGTGTGTATGTGTGTGTTTTAGTCACTTAGCCGTGTCCAGCTCTCTGTGACCCTATGGACTGTAGCCTGCCAGGCTCCTCTGTCCATGGAATTCTCCAGGCAAGAATATGGGAGTGGGTTGCCATGCCCTCCTCGACCCAGGGATCGAACCAGTCTCCAGCATTGCAGGCAGATTCTTTACCATCTGAGCCACCAGGAAAACCCCCTACTCTGGGGCCCTCCCCATTCCCTGGATCAGCCTCAGAACACTTATAAACACAAGCAAAAGCCCCTCAGGGTTTAATTTTGTCAATATACCCTGCTCCCCATGAAGTATGGTCATTTATGGCTTGGCCAAGCTCTACCTGTTGCTTTTTCCTTCAGTGATATCAATTCTAACCCCCCACCCAGCAAACCATTGGGAAAGAAGCTGAGGAGACTATGCTATCCACGGAGCTACGGTGCATGTCTGCTATGGGTCACAGATACAGCACAGTACATGGAACCTAAGCTGAGAAGAGCCCTGCTAGGAGCAAATGTTGGGAAAGTTTGTGTGTGTTTTTTAATGTGTTTTTAAAACTGGATTTAGGAGAAAGTGCCCCCAGAAAGGCCCTAAATGATTGGCAGGCAGCTTGGCATTTAAGAATAAACAAAATAGGTGAGATCCCTGACCTTAGACTGCTTCCTGCCTGTCTGGGAGGACAGCATTAGAAAATACTGCTGCTGCTGAGTCACTTCTGTCATGTCTGACTGTGCAGCTCTAGAGACTGCAATCCACCAGGCTCCTCTGTTCATGGGATTCTCCAGGCAAGAGAACTGGAGTGGGTTGCCACGCCCTCCTCCAGGGGATCTTCCTGACCCAGGGATCAAACCTACGTCTCCTGCATTGCAGGCAGATTCTTTACCACTGAGCCACCAGGGAAACCCCCCCAAAAACACATGTATTTGGGTAATTGATGAGTGAACAAAAGGAGGCAAAGGTGAAGTAGCCATGAGAAGCATGACATCTCTAGAAGATTCCAGTGTGTGTGTACAGATGTGCTTATCCTCTTGGAAGACATTTGGGAAGAGAAAAACAAACATGTTTACGGGGGGCATCTATGGGTAGGTAGGATTCCGAATATGTTTCTTTTCATTTTGCTTATCTTTGCTTTCTGATTTGTCAATAGTATATGGCTTTTATAAAAATTGTTTAATTACAAAAACACAGGCCATATCATGTTTACATCACTGTGGAAGATAAAAGGAAATAACACAGTGCCATTCAGTGGGAGGCAGAAACAGCAAAACCTTAAGAAAAAAGAATAGCATGTGTCAGGAAACCAACTTAATTTAATATTATGTATAGATAGAATAAACGCACACCCATATTAAAAAGATTTCAAGGATGGATCTTAACAATTACGTGCTTTTACCTATGGTGTCCTTTGCTTTAGACACTAAAAAATAAAGGGCTGGACAGAAACTGATCTGCAAATAAACAAAAAGTAGGCCACAAAGATAATACTAATCCCTGCAAGGTAGAATTACAGGCAAAAAGCAATCAATGCATCAGCAGTCCTTATGTTTGTAAGAGGTTCCAGTACAGGGATGACAGATTATGAACCCGTGTATAACCAATTACACAGAATCAAAAGTGAAAAGCAAACCAGAAAGACCATATTAATGGAACTGCAATAGGAAAAAAAAAGACTTTATTGTGTCTTTCAGTCTTTGACTGAAATAAAATTAAAAGACAAAATTAAAGGGGAGATACTGGTATAACTAAAAAGCCATTATTGATAGGCATTAGATTTAGAAAGCAGATTCACTGTTAACAAGAATCCATGGAGCTTTCACAGAATGAGCACACACTAAGCTGCATAGAAGACTCTGAAATACAGGTAACAAAGTTAGTACAGGCAACGAGCTGGAGCGTAAAATTTAGATCTTAATGAAATACTTTTCAAATGCTAACAAGAAAAATAAGCACCCCTACCTTTCTAGTCACAGCTTCTTTCCTGAACTTTGTCCTGGAGTTCGAGGCCTGGGTATGTTCCTGTCTACAAATGTCTCCATCTGCAAGTCCACAGGCATCTCATCACACCAGAATCTTCTCCCATTTTCCCTTGCAGATGTGCCCCTCTCCAGTCCCTGCGCTGTGAACAGCACCTCGCCCACTGCTGCATCCGGGCACCGAACAGTGACTGCCACTGTTGGCCTCAGCTCCTCATTGCCCATAGCCCCCCTGTATCCCTGAGGTCATCTGGTCCCCCGCATCCTGCCTTTCCCAACTCTCTCTTGTCTGGGCCCCCCAATCTGTTATTTCCCGAGTTTTGCTGCCAGATGCCACTTCAAAAATGCTAAATTTCTTTCCTGTAGGCACTTCCGGGGCTTATCCACTTACTTATTATTGTATTCCCAGGATTTAGCATACTGTTTCCACATACTAGGTACTTGGATGTTGGTTAAATAAAAAAAGGAAGAACACAGAAGCAAATATTCTTAAAAATCATGGCTCTTTCCAGTACATCTCCCAGGTTACTATAAAACAATTTTTATTGATGCTTGTACTTCATTAATGCAGTGTGGCTCCCTGCAATCACCATAGAGCAGCTCAGATACGTTTTGAATGGTAGTGGGAGATGGCTGATCCAGAGGACTCTCCAGGCAAAGACAGGCCCAGAGATTTTGGCCTCGTAGAATTGAAAAAAAAATTCCTAATCTTTATGAATATACTGAACAATTTGTCATAGACACAAACCAAGTGTGTGTGTGTGTGCATGTTTAGGATTTAAAGACGTAACTATGAGCTGTAAACACTTAAAAATAAGTTTAACAAAGCTGCCCCATGTCCTACTGACAACTTTTATGTCTGCAAACCAGTTGCTGGAGGTGCCATTTTTATCGAGCCCAGCTTATATTTTTCTCTGCTATTTAGGAGCCACCTATTTCATGCTTAGGAATTAGCATTTAAAAATATAAATATAGAAAGTCAAAGTTGGGCTCGCTGTTGATAGCTCCTATTAAATACCTGATTCAATGAGCAAATATTAACCCTGTCAAGTTTATTCCTTTGTTAAAAAAAAAAAAAACAGCTGTATTAAGGTACATTTCAAGTACATGTGAACATAGGAGTATTGAAGGGACACCACCCAGCTCCAGTATTTATCAGCTCATAACCTGTCCTGTTTCATCCACACTCCCATTCACATCTCCCATTTCCATGTTCTTTTGAAGCAAATCGAATAGGTCGTTTTGTGGCTCAGCTGGTAAAGAATCCACCTGCAATGTGGGAGACCTGGGTTTGAACCCTGGGTTGGGAAGATCCCCTGGAGAAGAGAAGGCTACCCACTCCAGTATTCTGGCCTGGAGAATTCCATGGTCTATATAGTCCATGGGGTCGCAAAGAGTTGCACACAACTGAGCAACTTTCACACACATGTATATCTAAAAGATAAACTTTTAAAAAGTACCATACCATTATGACACTTTAAAGATTATTCATTTCTAACAGCATTCTGTACTGAGAGGAACCAGGGCTCCTTGGAAAAAGGACCGATTCTAGGACTGGGACAGGGAATATCCGAGTTGACTCTTGAGTATCTTGCAGTGTCAGAAGGATGTGCTCCCCAAAAGAACAATGATGAGGTATGTCCAAGGGACACAGGAGCCAACTGAGAGAGCTTCCAGTGGCCAAGTCTGGAATGGTTCGAGCAGCAAAACAAAGTAGTATTGGCTCATAATCCAAAGGATAACAAATATCCCTCAGTCCATACTACTGTCTGGAGAAGGCAATGGCAACCCACTCCAGTACTCTTGCCTGGAAAATCCCATGAATGGAGGAGCCTGGTAGGCTGCAGTCCATGGGGTCGCTAAGAGTCAGACGCGACTGAGCGACTTCACTTTCACTTTTCACGTTCATGCACTGGAGAAGGAAATGGCAACCCACTCCAGTGTTCTTGCCTGGAGAATCCCAGGGATGGGGGAGCCTGGTGGGCTGCCGTCTATGGGGATCGCACAGAGTCGGACACGACTGAAGCGACTTAGCAGCAGCAGCAGCATACTACTGTCAGTGATTGACTACATAAAGAAACAGGAGAGGGCAGACAAATCTGTGCAAAAGAATCCCAAGTTATGTAGACACCCCCAAGGAGGTAGAGCGTTACTCCCCATTTCTTAAGTGTGTGCTGTGCAAAGAAGTATGTGCTTCCTTCCAAAGAGGACAATACAGAAAGGTGGAAAAGAGGAACTGTCCAGGAAAGAGGCCTGACAAACACTCTCAGCCAGATGATCAAGGTCAACATCAACAGTGAGAAGTTCTGTTCATAATATGTACTCTTAATAGGACAGGACGAGAATGGCCCCTTATCTCTGTGGTTTTCCTCCCCCAAATCCATGAGCCCAGTTTCATCATGAGAAAAATCATCAAACAAATCCCAATTGGGGAACATTCTGCAAAATACCTGACCAGTCCCTCCTCCAAACTGCCAAGCTGATCAAAAACAAGCAAAGTCTGAGAAATGATCACACTCTAGAGGAGCCCAAGGAGAAAGGGTGAGTAAACATACTATGGGATCCTGGAAGAGAAAAAAGGTGAAAAGTGAGGAAATGTGAATACAGTGTAGGCTTTAGTTAATAATAACATGCCAATATTGATTCATTAGTTGTGGCAAATGTACCATAATGCAAGATATTAACAATGAGGGGAAATGGGTGTGGGTACTCTCTCTACTATCTTAGCAACTTTTCTGTACATTAAAATGGTTCTAGGGACTTCCTTGGGGGTCCAGTGGTTAAGACTCTGTGTTCTCAATGGCAGGGGCATGGGTTTGATCCCTGATCTAGGAACTAAGATCCCACATGTCACACAACGTGGCCCCAAAAGGGAAAAAAACTGTTTTAAATCAAAAGGTTATTAAAAATTAACAATTCCCTTCTATGATCCTACATTCATGCAGTATTCTGCTGAAAGTCCTGATCTCTCAAATCTGAATTGTGATCTTTGTCCAAAGTTCCAGTGAGATTCTGAAGGAGTGACTGCTCTTTCTTTAAAAGGATAATATGCAAAGTTTCTTCGTGGTGCATGCAACATTTGATATGTGCAACCTGCTCCAGTAGTTATTTTTAGATCTCTCTGATGAGTGCCTGGGTCTTATTTTCACTTGTCTTTCCATGTTTGTTTGTGACTGAATGAGGTCAACTCCCAGGAAGAAGGAGTTACAGCATATGCTTAACGGAGAAGTTATGTATGTCCATGTCGATTGATTTCTTCTTTTCTTTTTCTTCCTTTAAAAAGTCTGTTGTTGCTTGCTTTTCACACATGTGAGTATATATCTCATTTCTATATGGAAAATTGCTCTGTAATGTACAATCAGCATAGGAGTATCACCATTTAGAAGTGTTCATTAAGTGATGCTTACTGGTTTCCAATGGTGCATCTGGCTTTATTAATTTTTGTATAAAAATGACAGAAGTTAGCATGGATGCTGGCAAAATCAATAGCAACACTGCTATTAGAAAAAGTACAGGGATGTAAGGAATGACTGGTCAGAAAAAGAGCGTCCTGATATAATCCCTTCCTGAAATGCTTGAGTTAGTCAATGCTGTGCCTTCCTAACCCGATCCCACCATCAGGGTACTATGAACAGGACCTGACCAGGATGGGGGACGGCACTGCTCAGCATTGAGTTCCATTCCAGACATTGCCAGTGTTAACAGTCTCTGTTAAATGGATACACTCATGACCAGAGTGCAAAGGATTTTATGCTTTATTATCATGTAATAAGCAAACTGCCTGATTAATAAGATGTGATTTTGGTCACTGCACTTACATCAGTCAGGATAAACTGTGCTTTGTTTCTTAACAAACAAACCCTGAAATCTCAATGGTTTTGCTTTTCTCCCAGGCAAAGTCTGATTCTCCAGAGATACATCGTTTGTTTTTCTTTCTTTCTTTGGCCTTGCCATGCAGCATGTGGAACCCGCATCCCCTGCAGCAGAAGCGGAGTCTAAGCCAGGGAAGTCCCGAGAGCTACCGCTTCTTTTGTGACTCTGCCCGTGTAACACATGGCCTCCAAGAATCTTTTTGTTGCCCGGAGCTGACATGTGGCGCTTCTACTTGGAACCCACTGGTAGAACTAGTTACACAGCCCTGCTTAAGTGCAAGAGAGTTGGTTAGAGTGGTTTTAACAAGAAGAGGAAGAAGAAAATAGAAGATTCTGTGAACATACAACATGGCTTCCACCACAAGGTTTTAAGGATTTTTTTCAAGCTAAAATGATTGCAGACATGCTTTGGGGCTGGGCCAGGCTGGTGGCCTAACTGGGAGAAGTGGTTGGGTGGAGTGCACAAGTGTGCACAGGTGACTGGAAGGAACTGTCTCTGACTGGAGCCCAACTGTTGCCATGCAAGATTGTGAGTCTTATGTTACAGTTCTTCCAGTTTTTTCAAAGCAAGTAGAAAAGCAGAGTTTAATGTGAAATCTCCCGATTTTAAAAAGGAGGCTTAAGGATTTGAAAATATGAGGCCAAACAAAATGTACTTGCAGGTCTCACTGGACCTATGTACCACCAACGTTAAGATCGTAGTTAGCTCTTTGGCCCAGGAACTTGGGATCTTGACTGACCCATCATTTCTCTGTGAGGTAGAGCCGATCCCACATTTCTAAGAATCAGGCTCTGCCAGGGAGCATCCCCTCCGCTCATCCTGGTTCAGGTTCAAATCCATCATCCTCACACAAGCTCAGCTGACCACTGAAGCACTTTGAGCCACACTTAAAGGACAAGCTTCCCTGCATTCCAGGTCATTGCCAGGCTAGGACATCTTCAGGCACTGGGGAAACCACAAAGTATTGAGAGAGACTGAAATAGGAATGGGTGTTGGGGTGTCATTATGAACTTGGAATAGGAGGGCTCATATGTCAGTTTCACATGAATCTCAAGAACTGTGCGTGGGAATTAAAATACTATAAATGGGGCAGGGGTCACACTAGCAGACCTACATTGTGGACGGATCATCCTGGCAGCCAGTGGGGGCAGGGAGTCTCAGCAAACAAAACCCATAGATCGTCCGCAGTGCACAGAGCCTCCGAGGCACCCCCGTCCACGTTATGTCCTTGGGGGCGACTCCAGCAGTTTCATTCTACCTTATTCTGAGCTCTTCTCAGAGGAGGAGGCGTCCCTCTGAGAGACGCCCAAGTTGTTTGCTGAGTTCAGTGCTGCCCACAAACAGTCCAGCACAACCACCTTTCTCTTTCAAGTGAAATTAGCGGTTCCTTTCCAGATCACCGAGGTCTGGGAGGCCCAGCTTTTGGCAGGGGTCTCAGAAGAGCTTTCGGGCCGGGGAAGAAGCCAGGAAGGCACCCAGAAGCCTTTACAGCTGGCAATGTAGGTTCCAGGCTCAGGAAAAGAAAGTTCTGGGCCCATGGGGAAGGTCACGTATGCCGCGGCCGCTTCCAAGCACAAAAGGGCAATGGGGTGCAGACGGATCTCCCCACCTCACCCAGGCACCCAGGAGCCCAGGAGCCAGGCACCATGGCCAGGAAGCCACGTGGGACTCGTGTCACCACCACAAAGAAGGCAGGTGAGGAGAGGCCCCGAGTCCTCTGTCTTTGGACAGCTGCCACCTGGGGGTGAGAGGGTGCTCCCCGGAGCCACCAGGGTCCCAGGCCCAGGCTCAGCCAGGGAGGCAGACAAGCTGTTGTCCCACTTATCTCGCCCGATGCCATCAACAAAGTGTAGGTCACACAGCAGTGGAGAGGGGTTGGGTTTACATCCCTCTGTGTCCTCTCTGGAGTGTCTTTTCTATTCTCAGCCCCTAGCGTAGCCCCATCTTCCCCCACAGTCTCTTTCACACACTCCATCCCCATTTCGGCCTTAATGGGCCAATGGGATCCGTTTCACCACCACTGGAAGCGGTGTTCTGTGCCTCTCCCAGGCCTTTTCCCGTCTTTAACTTCATTTATTTATTTTTTAATTGGAGGATAATTGCTTTACACTGTTGTGTTGGTTTCTGCTGTGCAACAACATGAATCCGCTACAAGTACATATATGTCCCCTCCTTCTTGAGCCTCTGTCTCCCCTATCCTACCCTCTAGGTCATCACAGAGCTGAGCTCCCTGTGTGACACCAAAGCTTCCCACTAGCTAGCTGTTTTACACATGGTCGTGTGTATATGTCAGTGGTACTCTCTAATTTGTCTCACCCTCTCCTTCCCAAAGGAAACTGATAAAGTGAAAAGACAACCCTCATGATGGGAGGAAATATTTGCAAATGAAGCAACTGACAAAGGATTAATCTCCAAAATAAACAAACAACCCATCAAAAAATGGGCAAAAGACCTAAACAGACATTTCTCCAAAGAAGACATACAGATGGCTAATAAACACTTGAAAAGATGCTGAACATTACTCATTATTAGAGAAATGCAAATCAAAACTACAATGAGGTATCATCTCACATCAGTCAGAATGGCCATCATCAAAGAATCTGCAAACAATAAATGCTGGAGAGGGTATGGAGAAAAGGGAACCCTCCTATAGTATTGGTGGGAATGTAAATTGATACAGTCACTATGCAGAACACTACTGAAATTCCTTAAGAAACTAAAAAATGGAACTACCATGTGACCCAGCAATCCCACTCCTGGGCATATACCCTGAGAAAACCTCAATTCAAAAAGACACATGTACCTCAGTGTTCATTACAGCACTATTTACAATAGCCTGAACATGGAAGCAACCTAGACGCCCATCAAATGATGAACGGTAACGAAAATGGGGTACATTATACAGTGGAGTATTACCTAGCCAGAAAAAGGAACAACATTAAAGGTAATACTCCGCTGTATATATGTACCCCATTTTCGTTACCGTTTATCTATTGATGGACGTCTAGGTTGCTTCCATGTTCAGGCTATTGTAAATAGTGCTGCAATGAACACTGAGGTACATGTGTCTTTTTGAATTGAGGTTTTCTCAGGGTATATGCCCAAGAGTGGAGAGGCTGTCATACAGAGTGAAGTCAGGAAAACTAGTAGATTAACATATATATATATGGAATCTAGAAAAAACGGTATTGATGAGCCTAGGTGCAGGCAGGAATAGAGAGGCAGACGTAGAGAACCGACTTTTCCTATCTTTACAAAGAGAACAGAAGCTGGGCAAGGAGCCAGTGCCAGCACTGCATGGAGGGCAGAGCCACGCCCCCCCAGGAGTTGTTACAGCTCCCCTGGCGTTGGCGGGCGCAGCCCAGTTTGTGAACGCGAGTGAAGACAGTGAGCAATGCCTCGGCCGCCCTCCCCTGGGAGCAGTGGCTGGAGCGGGGCCCCGTGCTCCCCAGCTTGCTCCTCCAGCTCCCTTGGGGTCCCTGCTTTCCATCCCCCTCTCTGTTGCCTCCCAAGAGCCCCGCCAACCTTTCCAGGCTCGATTTTTCTCACCCCGGCAAACGTTGAGGTCTTCAGCTCCACGCACTGTGCAGTGGGCAGTGCTCTCAGCTGGTACTGTCGCCTGTAGGGGACGCTAGAAAGGCCTGGGTCCTCAAGTCTCTCTCCCTGGCTTTGCCGGAACACAGTTTTCTGTCACTAAACGGTGAGGAGGCTCCTTCCTGAAAACCTGGGCCCTCGAGAATTTTCAGTTTGGATCCTTCCCACGGATGTCCTGAGATGCCCCCAGACCAGCTTCCTCCAGAGGACCTGGGTCACTAGCGAGGTGCCTGTGTCAGGGCCACTATGCATGGAGGCCCCGTGTTGTTGCCTTGGCTGCCGGCAGAGGGCGCTGTGCCCGCTCTGGCGCAGGGGGCGGGGTCGGGAGCGGGGGTGAGGGAGGGTGGGGGGATGGGGTGCGGAGTGGGTGCGGGGATGGGGAGTCGGGGGATGGGGGTGGGGGTCGGGGGTAGCTTCTCCGTGGCAGGCCCTCAGAGAAAGCAGCCTTAGTCCTGACTTTTTGACAGTTCCTTTGCTGCCGAGAGCAGGCTCCTCTTCCTGTGATGAAGAGATCAGTGGCTCTTACACGGGGTGAGCAAGGGATACCTTTTCTATCCTCACCTCACAAACCCTTTAGGGTAGTTATTTCAATGACAGATGCCCCCAATGTGTCTAATGTCTGGATTCCTGAGAGGTTGCCCAGCTAGACTGGGTTTAAAGGCTAGAGAAAACTCTTTCCTTGAAAACAGGAACTTCTGTTCTCTTATAAAGCAAAGTTATATTTCTAACTCAAATAAAAGTTTTCTCTGAGACATCAGACATTTATAGAAAGGGGCTGATAAAAGGGAGTACAGCTCTGTATGTTGACCTGGGGGAAGTTTCCGTTCCCCTGGCTTCAGTGGGCCCCAGGCCTGGGTGGAGGCCTCGGGATGTGGCCTGTCCTTGTGCCCTGCTGCGCGGGGTGGGGGTGGGGGCATCCGCTGTGGGAGAGGAAGGGAATGGTGGCCCTTCTGTTGTCAATCCCCAAAAGGCAACAAGTCATGGTTTTACAGATGAGGAATCCAAAGCAGAGTGATGCTTAAGAATAGGAACCACTGCTTTTGTGGCCAGTCTTGCCCTTGAGATCTTCCCTCCCTGCCTGTGTCTCTTTTTCTCCTTTTCTAACTAGTCCATTTCCTGCTTAGGCCAAGTGATCAACCCCGCTCCCAGACCCAGAGGAAGGACAATGAGATGACACTTATGTATTCTGGAGGAAGGCATGAAAGTGCCTGGCTAGAGACCCACCTCTGTGGAGCAGAGGGGAAACTAAAAATGTCAGTTGCCTTGAGAGGCTTTGTCAAATCAGGCATTTCCATGATCCTTGATGGCTGTGCTCTCCGTTACTCTCTAAATAAGTATAAAAGGAACTCATCTATTGAGCACTCTGTCCTAGGTGGCCCAAATGTTCTAGCTCGAGTGATTGCACGTATTGTATTACTCACACTCTACAGATCAGGGGCAGAGAGGTTAAGTGACCTGCCCAAAGTCACAGAGTTACAGGACAGTGGAGGTGGGAACTGAACTCGGACTCTGTAGCTCTAAAGCTAGCGCTTCCAACTCTGCCCGGGGTCCGCAGCCATCCCCTTGCTTAGATGTAGTGACCCCAACTGTTCCTAGTGCTGCTACAGAAGCATCTTGTGCTTGGGGGTTTTCCACATTTTAAGTTAAAGTGATGCCTGGATTGAAAGTTTCGTTCATTCAGTAGAAAGATTTAGAATTTTCTCATTTTATTATAACTGAGGAGGGTACATAAGATGATGAATTGGGGCATGGAAAGAATATATTAAACCTCCTTATATTTGTTTCATTCTCTCAAAATTTTGATTTTTGCAATGGTTTTATAATCTATGCATTATGCCTGTAACTTATAAGTAAATCCTCAAACTCCGAGGAGGTGAATGCCAAAACATTTTCTCTGTACACCTCTGAAGAGATTTTTGACTATGGCTTGCTTTATGGTCTAAGTATATTTCTAAAAGATTCCACCTTGTTTTGAAGCATAGTGAACCATATGATTTGAGAGAATCAATCAGTACATCTTTTTTTTGGCAAAATGAATGATGGATTTCATATATTCTGTCTGGATTTCCACAGGCCATACTGATCTGGTTAAGAAGGGCACGCTGTTCTTTCCCTGTGGGTTCAGTTCAGTCCACACACAATTGTTGTGTGTGTGCTTGTGTTGTGTGTCTTTGTTGTGGGTTCCCTAAATACCAAGCACTGTGCTAGGTGTATGAGATGCAGGGGCCTTGACCTTGGGCCTAGAGGGACTTGTGGTGTAGTGGGGTGGACGGAGACCCGCTTTCTCTGGAATTAGGCGGACAAGATGATAGAAACATGCATGTCACTGTGGGCTGGCAGACGGCTCTTAGCTTATGCAGGAGCAGTCATGGAAAGTCATTTGGAGGAGGTGGTGTTTGGAGTTAAATCTTGAAGGATTAGGCAGAGTGAAAAGGTGGGAAAGGAGCGTCAGGGTACTCAAGGGTAGAACTACAGAGGCTTGTGCCTGGTGTGGGAGGCCTCTGTGGGGTATGAGGGTACATCTAAGAGCAAACGCTTTTAGGCAGCAGAATGTTTTTTTTACCAAAACTATTCTGGTGAAAGTCTAGAAGAGAGATTAGGGGGCTAAAGATAGAGGCACAGACCCACCCAGTTTTGTGGACGTTCCAAAAGTTTAGGCAAAGGATGATGTGGGTTGAGTGAAGCACAGGAAGTGTAGAGGAAAAGAATGATGGATTAGAAAAACATCAAGGAGGCAAAGGAGAGGGAGGAGTCGTGGAGGGCAACGAGGGAGGGGGCGGCAGCAGAGCATAGGTTGTGCGGTGGGATCTGGGCCAGGGGCAATGCAGGGAGAAGCTGAGTTTCAGTTTTAGGGGTGATGAATCTGAGGTACCTGTGTGAGCACCCTGTGAAGATGGCGGGCTGGACCTTGGGTCTTTGAAGAGAGAAAGACAGGGAGCAGGGGGATGATGAGAAAGGGACAGAGGGAGGGAAAAGTCAGGGCTGGCCTAGAGACAGGGAGGAATAAAGACAACAAAGGTACTGGACACAACTGCGAGAGTGGATGCGGTCCCCATAGCATGGGAATGGGAGCTGTGGGCCTGGGACGGAGCCTGTGATGGAGGGAGGAGGAGAAAGAAAAGGGGCGTCAGGAGCATTGTCTGAGGAGGGAGCAAGGAGAGAGGCAAGAGGTTGCAGAGAGAGATGTGCCCAGAAAGCTAAGGAGAAAGAGCAGGGTAAGAGCATCCCACACCTCTGAAGGGTCAGGAAGAGGAAGCCCGAGAGGCAACCAGAGCTCCTTGGATAAGTGCTGTCACTTGTAAAATCCAACAGGAGCAGGACTTCTGGGAGTTTTGTTTTGTTTTTTAAGGGAAATAAAGAGAGGGAGGGACGAAGAGAGAGAGGGAGGAAGGAGCTTCAGTAAAACATTCACTAAAATGTCATTAATTTGGAAATTTACGCTCTCAAGTGGGCTCTGCTGCATTTTAACCTTCATGGTGACAAGCGAAGGGTCTAAAGAGTAAACAAATAGGACAGGTAGGCTGCAAGTGGTGTGTAAAACCTATAGTGTCCAGAACTAAGATCCAGAACAGGCCCAAAGCAGGAGGGCCTGACCCTGGCCAAGCCCAGAGCAGGAACCAGTGTAGCCACCAAGTGATCAGTGGGAACGGAAAGAAGGCATGCTGTGTTCTAGTTCACTAAACAGTCATGGAGGCCAGAAGCTGAGAACCCAGTGATCACGTCTCTGTTGCAAGCCTGTCTCAGGAGGCTTGCAGCCTAAGGGCCTGAGACTCGCTAGGGAAGACGGGAGAAGGCTTCCCTGCAGTGTCAACCCCCTGCAGTCGTTCTCAGAGAAGCCTGCGAGGAAGGGAGCTGGGGAAGACCTGCCCAGAGGTGCCCCTGGGGCTGGGCCCGGCCGGGCGGTGAGGAGACACTTGCCTGGAGGCTGGGGGCCGTTTCATGCTGTCCGTCAGCTTGTGGATGAAGCCAGCCGGCCAGCACCTGCGGTCCGCGCGTGCCCTGCTGTCCTGCACGCTGTGAGAAGGGACACAATTGGAAGAGCTTTTTTTAATGGAAAAGAAGAGCGGCACCAGTGTGGAGGGAGCACTGGGGAAACAGGAGAGCCACACTGTTGGGAGACAGAGGGCCCCCGTTTCCCCGGAGGGTCTGGACGGCATCATGGCCTTCCAGCCCCCAAGGCCAGGACAATGATGGAGTCAAGATGGGGCTTCCTCTGCCAGATACTTGATGCATTTTGAAAAGATTCCCATTGAAAACACTTGCAGTAAAGTCTCGGAGCTTAAAGAATTAGCCCTCCCTTCTCTGGCTCGCCCACCACCTGCGAGTGGCATTCCTCAGCCACACAAAGAAAACAGACTGTTCACATCCACGCTCAAGTACCAGAGGAGCACCATTCACTTACAAAAGGTTGATACCCTCTTTACAAATAATGTTATCCCTGTGTTAAGACGAGTTCCCCCAAGGACTTCTGCTAGGCAAGACCTTGTTAGCTGGTTTCCATTCATGCAGCACTTGAAATCATAAAGCTGCATGAAAAAAAAAACAACTTGCTGACAAAAAGCTGTTGACTCCAAGTGCTGGCCTGGCCTCCAGGAAGACTGAATGCCCAGGGGCATTTTGCTTGTCTCCAATGCCATCGCGTGGCCATGCTGGGGACTGACACCTGCTGACATCCTGTAATCAGGGGCTGAGTTTTTGTTCTCTGAGGATGGCACTTGGATCCTGTTTCTCTGGCCTGGGATCCAGCTCCCCTTCCAGGGGAGGGAGTGATGGGTGAGAACCTGGTCCCAGGTTCTGAGTTCAGAGGTTGTTAGACCCTATGCGGCCTCGATGTCCCTCCTGCTCCTGGATGGGTCATACGAAGAAGCAGTAGAAGGCACACACTCTGGTATCTCAAGTCCTTAATGGAGAAGAGGCTGCTGTGCTGGGCATGCAGGGTGCCCCATCACTTAGCAGCTTTCCTCTGCCCTGCGGGCAGCTCCTGCAGGACCAGGGTACCCCAGACCAGCACAGCTGCTGCTCTCTGATCCTTTTGTTAAAGATGTGTGGCAAAACCAATACAATATTGTAAAGTAAATAATAATAATAATAATAAATAAAATTTTTTTAAAAGTATTTATTTTGTTTTGGGCTGCACTAGGTCTTTGCTGCTTTGGGCGGGTTTTCTCTAGTTGCAGTGAGCAGGGGCTACCCTTCGTTGTGGTGCGTCAGCTTCTCGTTGTGGTGGCTTCTCTTATGGCGGAGCACTGGCTTAGTTGCTCCACGGCATATGGGATTTTCTTGAATCAGGGATCAAACCTGTGTCCCCTGCATTGGCAGGCAGATTCTGATCCACTGAGCCACCAGGGAAGTCCCTGTGATTCTTTCATATACAGGTCTTTTACATGTGATTTCCTCTGAATTAAGAGGCCTATGGCCAAATATACTTTGAGCCTGGGTAGACAGATGGTGAGGACCAAACTACAGGACTGGGAAGGCCTGCTCACAACAAAGCACCTAGAGGAAGGGATTCTAGATTCTAAGAAATGAGACATGGCAGATGATGTTCCAAGCAATGTTTTGACCGTAAAGAAAAACCGAGAAAGGCAGCTGAGTGGGGTTCAAAGGGGAGTGAGGATGTATCACAGGCATATCAAGGGTGGTGGGCACAGGGATGTAACTGATCAAAGGTGGGCAGTAACTATTCATTTTAGGAGGCTTTGCTGGAACCCACAGTCAGTTCCCAATTTCTATCTGGGGTTCTTTTATTGTTTTTAAAAAGATAACAGCTTTATTGAGATATAATTCACATGCCATACAATCCAACCATTAAAAGTGCACAATTCTATGTTTGGGTTTTTTTTTTTTAGCATATTCACAGAGTTGTACAGTCATCACCACAATCAATTTTAGAACATTTTCACCAACTACTTGGAGTTCTTGACTCTATGAGGTAGATGGAAAAATTGGAGAAAGAACAACCGTGATGACAAAAGGAGTATAAAGAGGATCTCAGAGAGTGTGAGAGGAAAGGGGGCTTTTGAACTGAAGGGAAGGAGGCTGTGAAAAGATCTGGTGTTTAAATAGGAAACTAACTGCTCAAAGGAGAAGGTTTGGCCTTTGTTTCCATTGAGGACAAACAAAAAACTGGCTCAATTACAGCAAGAAGGATTTAGGTAAAGCATGAGGGAAAAAAGACACACTGAGCTTCCTGGCAATGTTGGTGAATTCCTGGGTTATACTGCCCCTGGAAATAAGACTGATGAACGGCCGTCACAGGGCGAGTTGTGAATAACGGGTCCTTCCTGCTTCGTGGTGTCGGTAAAGGGGTGAGGCATCCCTCCAGGACTGGCTGAGCAAGGGCCTGCCCTTTTTGTGAGGGGGAGTAGTGTTGCTGAACCCCGGTGACGAGGGAGAAGCTTCAGGAGGACACTGTAACATGCTGGATGAGTGATGGCCCTTTGGATGGATGAATGGACTTTCCCAATAAAGTTTCCTGGTCAGATCAGCCTTGAGGTAGTAAACCAGAAAATATGAGGGACCAGAGATCAGAGCTACAGATCTCTTTCTGATTGTTTCTTGATTAAATTCATTCTTGAGAGAATTTTTGAGCTCCTGCTGTGGGCCAGGTGTTAGATCCTAGAAATAAAGTAGTGGTTCTCAACCAGGGGTGACTTTGCCCCCAGAGGACTCTTGCCAACGTGTGGAGACATTTTTGTTGTCACAGTCGGGGCAATGGGAGGGGTACTCTGGGTGTCTCGTGGATAGAGACCAGGGATGCTACTCAACATCCTACAGGGCACAGGACAGTACCCCAACACAGAACCCTTCAGTCCCAGATGCCAATGGTATTGAGTTGGAGAAACCTCGAGATAAGTAAGATTCAGCCCCTGCTCTCAAAGAATTTGGTCTGTTCGTTGTGCTACTTCTTAATATGGCTTGAAATGAGTCCTAATGAAAGTTTCTGCATTGAAAACACTCTTCACGTCCCTTATTTGAAGAGTTATAAATAAAACTGAATTCCTGACACCATTTGGGACTAACAGCATGGTGCTATCAGTGTAAAGGGGCTCATCACATTCTTACTAATTGACTGGGTTATCAAACCTTATGTTTTAAAAGATGATTTAGCAGAGGGAGGACAGGATCCAGGTGGCCTTTACCATCGTTATCAGCAGCACAAGGCTACACTTTCATTTGAGCCTCTATAGAGTTGGATGGAAAATAACCTATGAGTTGGGTTAATATAGTAAACTTCAACAGTTCATCTCCTTTAACTTGAACTTATTCATAATTTTGGCAGAGAATAGCTAAAATCTCACTTTGCTTAAAAATCCCCTGGCTTAATAACAGTTGCAGATGGATTATTTACAATATTTTGGAACTAGTTCTTTCAAGCACTCACATATACTACTTACTATAAAATAACCAATATGTTAATTAAAATAGAATCTCAATTTATTAAAATGGCACCCTAAAGGCTTCAAATATACCCTATTTTGTTTCACTGATGTGGGAGGTCAGTTATTTGACCTGGTGGTAGTGAGCTGTTCTGGAAAATTGCCTTTTTTATTTAATGAGGAGTAAAGTCGGCCAGAATGACCTCTAACGCTTTTTTCCCCTGCTGTTAAAGTTTTCAGCTTAGCAGCTTTTGAGTGTGACTGTTAGAGGCTTGGCATCCATACACTTCAGCTTGAAATCTCCCCTTTACCGTTGTGCCAAGTGCTCTGGGCGTTCCAGTTAACTGGAATGGTCTTGAAAATAATTGAAAAAAAAAAAGCTGTAATTCAGACTCTTCACTAATTCATACTGGTTTTTGCCCCCAAAGGATCCAAATTCCTGTGGGTTCATCAGGCTTCAAACTCAATATTTAAGAATCATTGCAAAGTACATATTTTTGAGTTGTTGATGCTTAAAAACTGGAAGCAGAAAACTCTTCTGAGTCTCGATTTTCTCACTTGTAAAATGAAATCTAAATCCTTTCCCACTTTATTAGGCTATTTATAAAGATAATGACTATACTGACATGCTCTCTCAGTAATCCGCCACCTTCATCTTTCCTCCTTCCTCCCATCCCTTCCCCCTTCCTCCCTTCCTCTCTTCCTTCTTCTTGGAGTTTTTAACCATTGCAGACATGTTTTTTTTTTTTTCCATGCTTAAAGTGTGTAAGTTTTGCCTTTGAATTGAAACAAATGTTTGACCCCACTTTAGTGTTTCCTATTCACTGTCAAGGACTTCCTTGGTTAGGATAGTAACTGTATCATCTTTAACTCTTTCTTCCTTTCTTCTAGATCATCTAGTTTTTACTTTACCAGGAGGATCACTACCCTCAAATATGAATCTTAGTAACGTGTTCCAATTTTTTATCATTTCTGAACTGAAGCCAACTGACGCCATATTGACAAGTCTGAGCAAATATCAACATTCCTGGGGACTAATCATATTTCCTAAAAGACTCTGAAAAGCTGTTCTTTAGGCTAGTTGGCTAAAACATTTTTTTTTTTTTTGAGAAGAGATGGGAAGTTAAGTCATGAGAAAAAACCTGATGGAAATCCTGCAGGACTGAAATCTGGAAGAAGGGTAGCTGGAGACAGTTGCCCCTCCAGGGAACCTTAGGCTCATTCTGGCCACAGCAGCAGGCCCTTTTCCCTTCTCCTAATTCCAGAGCAAAGTAGATTTTGGTTTCCACCAAAGGCTGGGAAGAGGGGCAGGTAGAGGGTGTCACTGCCCCTGCAGTGCAGCCCTGGTCCCAACACAACAGCTCTGTGTTCAGCCTTCACAGATTTCAGTGAGCAAGTCTCCCAACCCGACAGCCAGTCTCCACCACACAGGCCTCTCTCCCAAGACCCAGTGATGACTGGCAAGGCCAATGGATAGGGACGGCTGGGGTGAGGAGCAGAGGCCGGTTCCAGGGCTGGGGGATGGCCTCATGCTGGGTCAACACCCACAGATGGCAGTGGAGTCAGCCTTTCTCACCCAATCAGAGCTGACATTGGAAGAGAAAAGGGCATCTCCAGATATCGCAAAGGGAAATTTGTAGACTGATGTTTATAATGTGATCGCAGGTTACAAATGCCTTCCTTTCCACCTAGCTATCCTTCAGGTTTAAGCACTTGCTTCTAAAGTGCAGAGTGAGAATTCTGTTCCCTCAAAGCCAGATAAGCAGCAGCTTTCCCCAGTACACTGTGAAAACAGGGACCCTTGCTGGCTGGTGCAAAGGCTGCCTAGCACTGCGGGGGCAGCAGAAAGAACCACAAACGTGGTGAGAAGACAGCAGGTGAATGGGAACTGCTAGTCCCTAGGCACATTTGTGTTGGTGGTATTTGAAACTGAACTACACACGCCATGCTCGGGAAACACGGCTAGAAACCCACAATGGGAGTAAGAATGGAAAAAGATCACCCCATGTTGAAGTGGAAAGGATGGAGTCTGGCTGGTGTAAGTGAATGGGACTAGTTAGCTTCAGGAGAAACAACCACTTGGTTATTTCCCATTGTGTCACACTTTGAAAGAGACATTTTAACAGCACAGGCGAAAAACAGGAAAAAGAAAACCCACTATAGGGGTATGGTACAGGACCAGCTAAAACTGTAACCCTAGACACGGACGGTCTGGTAATAAAGAACAGTCTCACAACTGCTTCCCCTCCTGTCCATGTTCACAGTAACAGCTGGATACATACTAATTGCAAGAAGTGAAAGAAAGTGCTTTAAGTTTAAAAGCAGGCATGCTGGAATCAGTCCCTCACCAGCACAGCTTCAGACCCAAGTGTGCTGTGCCGCCTAGCAGGTCTATTGTAAATGTACACTCACAGTTCCTTGTTGGTGTGGATGACTTCGCGCTGGTCTCTTCTTCCAGGTGCGTCACTTCTGTCCATTGAGAAATGCTTTAAGCGTGGGTTCTCGGCTTCGGCGCTGTGGACATGGGGTTGGATCACTCTCTGCCCACCTGATGCCAGGGGCACCCCTCCCCCAGCCGTGGCAACCCAAAGTGTGTCCAGGCACTGCCAGATGTTCCCTGGAGGGCACGATCACCCCCAGTCGCTGGAATGGCTTTCTCTTCCCTCCCCAAGCCCACTCCCAAACATCTCTACCCAGGGCTGGGAACTTTTATGAGACACCTCCTAATCCACTGGATTTTCCTCTTGTTCTGAGTTGCCTTCGGTAATATTTTTGACTTCCTAGATTATTACTCATTCAGAACAATGCTCCTGCTGCCCTTGAAAAGAAAGTGCTTTCAGCTAAATTTTGGGAGAGGGAGGAGAGGAGGCAGGTAAATATGCCTTTAGAGACATCTGTCTGTCTTAGTCTACAGAGGGTTTCATACCGAATTCTGCACATCCAGGATCTCTGTGAACTAGAGGGGGCCATGGGTACTTGGAACTCACCTCCCTCTGCCACATTTTTACAAATGAAGAAAGGGACCAGAAGGGGAAATAAATTGCTCAAAGTCATACATACTCCTAATCCTCCTTTTCTGAGGGCAGAGGCCAGTATGATTCTTCTCTGTCCAGCATGTCTGAAGAACTTTTTGGTCTCTAAACACGGATAACTTTCAGTGCTTTACAAGCAACAGTTTTGGCAAAACCATGCCAGTTCAGGCATGCAAATTTTATAAATGATAGAATACTGCAACCAATTAGTGCAAATGAACATTTATTGTGAAATATTCATCCTACCCTTTATTAGGTATTACATCATCAAAGCACTTTGTGGCAATGAAAATAGCTTTTTTAACCCCCTCTGATTCACCCAATATTCCATTAAAGCTGCAAAAAATGTGCAATCTGCTTGAAAAATAGGTTGCTCTTATTTACTCATTTGTGAAAAGTCAAAAATTAAAAAAGAAAATGATCCTAGCTTACAGGGCCTCTAGAGCCAATTTGCTTTCCTGGTTCCCAGCTACTCCCCAAAATAATTAACAAAGATAATTTGTTTTAAATGCCTTTTTATAAAACCAATGCACCTTTCCCCATATTATAATCATAAAAATTTTAAAAAGCCATTATTTACTTTCTTGGAAAAAAGGTGGCCAGCCGTTGTTTTTTGATTGGGAGCATGTGTATTTCCTGGGAGTTCACTTTCTTTAACTTTATGCTCCGGTTTTTGGTGGGTTTCCTGAGGGCCTCCATGTTTCCCAGGGCCTCTTCTCCTGGGCTGTTGGTGTCGGAGCCCTGAAACATGGAGTCTTCTCGTCTGAAGGAGAAGTTCTTGGTGGACACCCCCGAAAGGCCTTTGATCTTGCCACAGAAGATGGTAGGCACAGTGTCTTCGACGGAGACGATCACCTTGGCCGCCTGGGACTCGCTCACCATCTCCATGTGATTTCCAGCCTTGACCTCGCCACTGGGCTGGCTGGGTAGCTCGGTGGCATCGCTGCCACCCCCGTGACTCTCCATGACAGATGCAGCCTCCTGTATCGTGGCGGGGGCAAAGGGCACTTCCATGCCACTGGGCAGTTTCTCCAGCACCGGGTGACCTGGGCTGTCCACGGACCCGCTGCTGTCATACAGTGTCTCGGGGGGAGGTTCAGGTTTCCGGTGGGCGGCCAGTGACAGGTCTAGGGCTGTGTCTTCCTGGCCCATTGGGGGGCTGACTTCGCCAGCCTTGAGCCAGGGCACTGACTTCATGGAGAGATCCAGGGCCTCGTTCTCACTCCCCATCTTGATGACAGTGTGGCGGCCGAGCTGGAAGTACTCCCGGGGCTGGAACAGGTCGAAGGGCTTTACTTCCTCCTTCTGGAGAGGGCTCTGGGGGCCTTTAAAGGGGTGGAGGCCAAAGGCAGATGGCGGCTTGGGGCAAGTCGGGCTGAACTTGGCTTCGGAGCTCTGAGGCACAGGGATGGGGATGGGGATGGGGAGTGGCACGGGCAGGGGCACGATCACCGGGTAGGGCACCAGGAGCGTGGCCGGCGGGACCAGGGGTGACAAGGGGGAGTTGAATGGCTGGGGGGGCACTGGGGCATAGCCTGGGGGAGGCTGGCAGGGCGGGGGGCCGAGCGCGCCCTGGGCAGGAAACAGATTGTGGAGCACGGCTTCGAAGGGCAGCGGGGGCTCCTGCGGCTGGCTGGGGATCCGCAGATCCAGGAGCTGGGGTTGCGCCTCGGGGTCCCGGGCCCCCTGGAAGAGGTTGTTGTGGATGGCGCCGGAGGAGCCCGGGGCATCCGGCGGCAGGACCAGCGGGGAGTTGAGGTGCTGGAACACGTGCTGCTCCAGCACCACTGGAAGCTGCACGGGCCCTTGCGCTGTCATCACGTACGTGGCGTTGCCGCTCTGGTTGAGCTCAGGCGCCGAGCTGCCCTCCACCTGCATGTGAATGGGCATCACCACGGGGCTCTCCCCCAGGCACAGGGGCTGCAGCACGGTGGCCGCCACCTTGAGAGCCACGCCGCTCTGGGACTCGGCCGGGGGGTTCAGGATGGACGGGGCTGGCACGGTCACCAGCGCCTTCTTTACCAGGTCGGTGGAGTTGATGTTCCAGGCCTCGGTGGTGATCAGCTGGGCCATGCCATTCTCCAGTCTGTTATTGGTCAAGGCGGGGGAGGAGTCGCTCATGTCCATGGCGAGGTTCTGGGACTGTAGATCGTCCATCACTCGGCTCGGCTGCCACTTGGCCTGCAACACAGAATACACCGTGTGAAGCTTCCTTCTGAGACCATTTATAGCTGCCTCCAGAGCTCTCCCCGCATCTCTTAAAAGTTTCCATGTCTCAGTTACCCGGGGAGCACACCCATTTCTCAGTGTACACATACATGTGACAGCTATTTCCTAATATATACGAACACACCCATACGATCAGCTGTGCGTGGACAGCCCCAATTTAACAGACGATTAAACTATAAACACAGATGATGTCATGACTAAATAACCGAGTGAGGTTGAACAGAGTATTGTGAAGCCAAATACACACTCAGCTTATGTTTAGCCTTCAACAAACACAAAGTTTCATTCCACATCGCTCTATTGGACAGTTAAGATATGTGGAGATTGGACTTGTCCAAATTCAAATAAGGAGCTAAGACTTACTTTCCTTTAAGGAGAAAACAGAGCCCTGCCACATTAGAATATTCTATAAAATTGGACAGGGGCCATCCCAGTTATGGAAAGCATTAAAAAAAAAAAAAAACTCTTTGTAGCAGCAATAATTCTTCCAAAAGAGCCTTGATGAGAGGAACACCAGTGTATTTATACAAGGGTCATTACAGTTGTCTCCCTCTGTCTGACCAATGGCACCCTCTTTCCTCCAGTCAGAGGAAAAGCCACTCCAAGGAGCAAGGGGGAGATCAGGTAACTTGTGCAAACACTCATCGGGGTCCAGTGTCACTTTCCCAATCAGTCTTTTTGACCCTTGGCCTCCCCTAACTTCTAGCTGTCAAGAGGACAGGGTGTTGACGAGTCTAGGGCTGAGGAAATGGAACACTTGTTGGAAACAAACATCCTCAAAGGTGAGATATACTTTCTTGATGTCCTTGGCACCTCTGGCCACCTCCTAAGATGCCAAAGGAGCCCAGCGCCGGTGCTTCCTGGAGGAAGCAGGGCTGCAGCTGCGATATGGTTCTCCATGGAAACACGTCCATATTTAGCCTTGTTACCATGGAGAAGGCAGGCACCATGTCTAACTTAGGGATCTGTGCAGCCCTGGAGTCTGGTGGGGCTCAATAATAATTCAATAATCCTCAGTCTTGCTGGGCAGGCCTTGGGCGACTCCAATTCTTGACCTCACCTGTCTGAGCTGTCTAGACTTTTGTCCTGTGGTCAACTCATCCTTCTCTCCTCACCCCTAAATGACCAACACAATCTCCAAAACAAGAGAGGCGGCCCAGAACACCATGGGATTAGAAGTCAACCAATGAGCCTTCCCTACAGGAAGGCGGCTTTAACAAATGAACAACCCTGTGATATTTCCAGACAATCACAACATGTTGAATGCACAGAACAAGGAATTTCTCTAAGTATGAGGAGGGGATGGCAAGACGAAGGATGCTGTGCAGATGACTTTCTGCAGAAGGACGGGTGAGTGATACCCTGGGCTGGGCACACTGCAGAGCCTCTGAGGAAGGGTGCCAGAGCCCAGCTCCCTAGGGTCCAGGTGTGCTCCGGAGATGACCATGAGCTGGCCCAGTGTGCTGGCCAGTGATGCCCCTGGGGGCAGAGTAGCAAGGGGGCTTGCCCCAGGTGAAAGGTCTGCTTTTCCTGAGAGGAGTGCTCTCTTATTCACTCCAGAAAGTGACATGCCTCCAATATACCGTTCATTCATTCTTCCATACATTCATTCATCATTCATCCAATCAATTTGCTGAAGCCTACTGCATGCCAGAGCTTTGCTGGGGGCTGGAGATGCTGTTGTGATCCTGGAGATGCTCATGCTTTCATGGAGACTATAGTCTAGTGGAGGGGCATGTCTTTGATCAGATAGAGACTGGCTAGCATGAGAAGGCCTCAGAGTGAAGCCAGGAGAGGTAGCAGGCTCGGCAGCTCAGAGCTCTGTCAGCCATTCACATGCAGCCCTTGGAAGGCCCTGAGCATCCCAGGCCTCCTCCAGAAGGGCCGCCCTGTCTGTCACAGTGGCCAGAACTCTGGGAGGGGTGACAGGATCCTGAAGGGAAGCTGAGGTGGGGCTGGAGAGGACACGGACAGCAACAGAGAAGGTGTCCATCTGAGGTGGCTTCTGAAGATCTGTGAGGCAAACCACCAGAAGAAATCCTGCTCCCTGCTTCCCGTGGGTCTGGGGTTACCCCGCTGAGAGACTGCTTCCTCATAATGGGCTATACCGTCTGTCCTTCCAGATGTGGGCCTCCCTCTCTTTCTGCCTCCCTCAGTCCCGTTCCCCCACCCGCCAAGAGCAAGAAGGCAAACTTTGGGGCATCATCTCCACCTGCTCCGGGCACACACCTTCAGCCCAGGCAGTGGCTCTCATGTCTTCCTGCAACCGCACTCCTCTCCCTGCCTGGCCCTGGTTCTATGACAGCTAATCCTCCAGCACCTTCCCGCTCAGAGTGTGAGGAAGCCAGGTCAGGGTGTCACCCATGGGCCCCTGCTTCTCCCACAGGTGGCACCTGAAGGAAAGTTACACGGCTCAAAATAGCCTGGAGTTAAAATTCCCCTCCAGGTCCTCCCCACCATTCTATGCAAAACAAAGAACTCTCTCTCCCGAAGGAAAAATGGACATTAAGGTTGATTATGCCCAGCTCCTAGCTGGTCCAACCTCTGGCCAATCTCCAAAATTCCTAGCCCCAGCTGTTTAAGAGATAACTACTCCAAACAACCTTGGAGAAGTCAAGCCCCCTTAAGAGAGTAGCTTTCCACATACATGCCTATATATACTTACTCTTTTCTTGGATAAGTGCAGCAGGTCACTAATCTGACTGCTGCCCCTTCTCGCCTCATTAAAGGTGATCTGTTCCTGTAAAGTGCGGTTTCGTTCTTTTTCCGAACCTTGCCTTCTCTAACTCCCTTACCCTACAGCACCCAGTGAGTTTCAGCTCTTGGCACCAGTCCTGTGGGGGCCACGAGCCTCTGGGAACAGGACTGGGGACAGATGGATGTAGGAGAGGCTGGGGCACAGGTGGAGGTGAGCAGCGTGGGGCATCTCAGGGGCCAAGGGCCCAGATCTCACTCCTGCCTCCTCCCGGCTCCACAGCTTTGGAGCTGCCTGGCGGCTCAGCGGGAGAAGGCCGGTGAACAGCCCCAGTCCCTTCCCGAGATTGCCACTGGTCCGCTGAGCCGATACTCTGCTTCCCCACTATGTGCTGGGCAGCGGCTCCCCTCCAGTACCATGCAGGGCCCAGGGAGGTGTGAGTGATAAAGGCAGGGTAGCCCTGGGCTACTTTCTGCTCTCCCTTCCCTTGTTTACCCTGCCAGCAGGAGCCCCAACTCTGGGGGGCCTCAGTGGGTGACCCCGTTGCAGGAGCCACTGCTGGAAGCCTCAGTGATGCCCTGAGGATAACAACCAGCTCAAGAGATGAGGGTTCAGAGGGCAAGTCTCTGTCCCTGAGAACAAGCCAGGAAGCCAGATGGGCTGCCCAAGTGTGCTCCAGCCGAGGAGGCAGGGTACCCTTTGCGTATTTTAAGGTATTCTTTGCAAATGAATGTAAGTGAGGTCAGCCATCCAGCCTGCACTATTACCCTGGGGGCATGGGATGGGGTGTAAAGGGAGGGAAACTGGGCCCTGTGGATCTGTGGTTGCTGGAGACCCTTGCTTTCTTGGCCCATGGCCAGTTGCTGGGGCTGGAAGGCAGGGGGCTGGGGCCCAGCCTGTGTGCCCCGCAGACAGAGACTCTGGGGAGAAGCCTCAGGACACAGGGCAGCTAGGGAAGTGGGGCAGTAGTTGGGCTCAGAGACCTGTGGGATCACAGAATCGCCACCTGAACCCCCTAACTATCATGAAGATCTAAGTACACACCACAGGGTCATTGTCCCTGGGCTCTGCCCCTCAGCTTGGTGCCCCCTTGGGCCTTGACCTTCACCCAGCCAACTCCTGCTCACCTGTCACACTCTGAAGTCTCTGCCTCCCCCAACCCCATTGAGTTCCCACAGGACCCTGCCCCTCCCCATCACGGCCAGCAAGAGAAACAAAGTTTCTCGTTCGCTCATCTTTATACCCATAACTGATGAACAGCAGGTGTTCCGTGAATCCTTTCAGAATGAGGGAGAGTGTCAATGAGTGTATAGGCTGTGGAGCCCTACACTGAGGTCATAGAGCAACAAATCCAGAATCAGCCAAGCTCCATGGCAACCACTGTCAGAAGCCATCTTGTCTCTCACGAGCCATCCTTTCCTAACTGGCTGGCTCCTGTCTCCATTCTCCATGTTAGTCAAAGTGGGCACCGAAGGACCCCCGACCAACGACCTATCGCCACCTCTTTCTATAGGAATTTTCTTTGTCCTAAGCCTATAAAATTGGCCACAAGCCCGTGAAAGTGGCAGCTCTCCCTTGAGTTGGCCCACTATTCTAACAGTGTCTCCCCCTCTAATAAAATCTATTCTCCTTTCATTTTTTTCCCTCAGGTCTGGAAATTCTTTTCCAACCTGCTCTCATACTGCCACACACAGGCCTTTCACAGCCTCGTGTTCTTGTAACCGGCCTCTTGTCACATTTATAGAATCAGGGCAGGGCAAGGCTGGCAGGGCATGAAACCTCACACCTCTATCCCCTCCTCAACCCTTCTTATCAATGAGGAGACCGTGACCCAGAAATTTTGATTACCACTCATCAGAGGCCAGTTATCACAGAGGTCACACGCTCGCACTGTCCTAAGAACAGAGGGTTGGGCCCATAAGCCCCAAGGAGGGGAATGTGGCAGCCAACCCCCTTGCTGGCCAGGGGGAGACCCGGATGATGAGGCAGGCGATGCAAAAGCACTTTTGTGGACAGTGAAGAGTCCACTGGGGTGACCAGTGAATGGGTTCGTCCTGGGGTCCTGTGTTTCTCTGATGCACACAGAAAAAGACAACCAAGGCAAAGGGGCACATGTGCCGTTTCTCTCATAAGAAGTTACATTTGGGAAGAGGCTGACCTGGGGCCCAGCTCCCAGCAGTCAGTAAGTGACCCGCCCTGCATCTGCACCCCACTGGGTGCCCTGCAAGCCAGGCCTGCCTCTCAGGCTTCTGCTTCCAGAGCATTGCAGAGGACTCAACTTACTTTACGGGCTTCTGTACAGACTGACATTTTTATGATGAGGATTCAACTATGGCTTAATTTCGAAGGTGAAAACACTTGACCACTCTGACTATTCTCTAGGTTGTAGAGTGCATCTATTTCCATGTTGTGGGCATTTAACACCTAATCTCTCTCTCTACACACACACACACTCACACGCTCAAATAACCTAATACCCACAGCTACATCCTAAATGATCCCCTAGGAGCATGCCAGGGAGCCCTGTATCACCTTCTGGAGAGCGTCTTGATTTCATGTTGAGAATTGAGAGCGTTTTCACCACAGAAGTGACTACCGAGCCAACCACAAAGCTAAGCACCCCTGAGGAGAGGTTTGAGGCCTAGGTTTCTGGGTCTGGTGGGCAGGGTTACCTAGCAGGGAATCAAGCTGGGGACCACTGCCTGCTTCAGAACCCTGTGAGGATCCTGGAGCCACTGGAGTGAGGTCACGGGAAGGCGAGCTCAGCCTCAGGGGAGGCAGTGTCAATGAGCCGGATGCTCGGGGGCCGGTGTTTCCAGAGTCCCCTGGTCCCCACTCTGAAGAGGTGACCTGCCATCCTCTGCTGCTGAAATCAGCCTCACCTAGAATTTTTTTTATCAGGATAAATTTCTTCCTCTAAGACATTCATTTTCTAAAAATACATCCTGATACATTTTCCAGCTGTAAAATATCGACAGCTTTGGTTTTTCTGACGACTGTAGGCAGCCATCCATTTTTCAGGTCAGAATGGGATTGTTCTTGTCCTTGTTGCTCATGAGTCCTGGGAGTGGCGTTTCCACAAGCTCCCGGGACGACCCGTGTGCACATTCCCACCTGACAAGTGCTGGCTCAGCCCTCTTCTCAGAGTTGGCTACACATTAGAGTCACTTGGGAGCTTTAAAAAAAAAACCAATGCCTGGGTCCCACCACCAAGACTCTGACTTAACTGGTCTCGGGTACAGCCGGGGCATCGGGATTTAAAAAAGAAATTCCCTAGGTGACTCCACTGTGCATGAAGGCCTTAATGCAAAGGCCAGAGAACAAGGCACCTGGTCAGCCAAACGTGTTCTTAGTGAGTGCTCTTGCTTCTCAGTGGCTGCTTTGGGCTTCCCTGGCAGCTCAGATGGTAAAGAATCTGCCTGCAATGCAGGAGACTTGGGTTTGATCCCTGGGTCAGGAAGATCCTCTGGAGAAGGGAATGGCAACCCACTCCAGTATGCTTGCCCAGAGAACTCCATGGACAGAGCCTGGCGGGTTACAGTCCCTGGGGTCGCAAAGAGTTGGACACGACTGAGTGACTAACGCTTTCACTTTTCACTTGGTTCTTACTTCAC
The DNA here is from genome assembly GCF_023091745.1 of Budorcas taxicolor. Classification (NCBI taxonomy): domain Eukaryota; kingdom Metazoa; phylum Chordata; class Mammalia; order Artiodactyla; family Bovidae; genus Budorcas; species Budorcas taxicolor. The sequence goes on along the minus strand of NC_068935.1, from coordinate 126,953,208 downwards.
AGAGAAGCCTAAAGCCATCTATCCTCAAATTCCCTCAACTTCCACCCTGGCTCTCAATGTGTCTTTCTGTGTTCCCCTGCCCACCAGAAAACACTGGGGCGTCACTCCCTCTTGCAAGACTGACTTCCCAGAGACCTGTGTAAATAGCCCACTCCTCCCAACGGCACCCTGTATTCTGAGTCTATTTCCTGCTTTCAATCCAGCATTTAAACTACACTGTCAGTGATCGACTTAAAATGAGCAAAGCCTAATTTTCATTCTTTATTACAACATGGATATGGTTTCACCATTTAGGACCTGATATGCACTAAATATCTAAGAAGTAATTCCAATCGGTTAAAAAATGGTTTTGCTCTCCCCACAGGGTGTAATAATTGTCAATTACTTGCCCCGGTGATTAAATTTTCTGAGCTTTAAACATCAGCACAGGGCCTTTCTATTGAAGCTGTGAACATAATTACCACATGAGTGTATTCTCAAATTGGCTAAAATAAGGAGAAAATGCAAAATAGTTACCCTGGCTTACAGCTGATTGCCTTTTACATGCAGATATCTATACAGCCCTCTGAAAGGACTATGAGCACCTAGGTTACCTTTGGGAACAGGTTGCCCAATGTGTTACTTAATTTATGAAAACAGTGTTGGCCAGGCAGTTCATGACAGAGTCTCACCTTCATGAAGGTGGGTAGTGCTTGTGGGGAGTTCTGCCAGAGAGGACAGAGTGCAAATCTTAGCTCTGATGTGATACTGGTATAAAAAAAAAAATGGGAGACAATGGCCAGTCAGGCAGAGGAAGCAGTGAGTCTGAGCATCACAAACTGGCCACTGACACCAGGGAGCTCCCAGGTCTTCCCAGGGAGCAGGGTGCAGTCGTCATAAAACTTATTTATGATCATTTTGCCATCTCATCCTTTTTATTCCCATTTTTCTATTTTTTGGCATATATAATAAATAAATACAGGAAGACATATATAATTTAACAATGCATTATGTATTGAGGGGGTGTCCAAACTTTTTTCTTTTTTCTGACAGGAGTGCAAGCATGAAGTTGCAACTCAGCAGGAGAGACAGAGCTTCCAAGGCTTAGTGAGACTTCCAAGGGTCCCTCCTGCTTGAAGATGTCTTAGGGTTACTGGCCCAGGCCATACCTCCCATTTCGTAGAGCAGGAAGCTGAAGTTCAGAGGTTCAGCAAGGCTTAAAGGCTTCGGTTCTCAAGACTCCCAGACCCCTGCTCCTTCAGAAGTACAGTCCCTTAGCCACTGTTTTGGGTTCACATTTGATGTGAGTCAAAGGGATCCCTTGCTATGTCTGTGTCCCTGACCCAGCATCAAACACTAAAGTATGGGAGATTTAACTTCTATGCAGAGTACATCATGAGAAACGCTGGGCTGGAGGAAGCACAAGCTGGAATCAAGATTGCTGGGAGAAATATCAATAACCTCAGATATGCAGATGACACCACCCTTATGGCAGAAAGTGAAGAAGAACTAAAGGGCCTCTTGACAAAAGTGAAAGAGGAGAGTGAAAAGTTGTCTTAAAGCTCAATATTCAGAAAACTAATATCATGGCATCCGGTCCCATCACTTCATGGCAAATAGATGGAGAAACAGTGGAAACAGTGGCTGACTTTATTTTTCTGGGCTCCAAAATCACTGCAGATGGTGACTGCAGCCATGAAATTAAAAGACGCTTACTCCTTGGAAGGAAAGTTATGATCAACCTGCTGCTAAGTTGCTTCAGTTGTGTTCGACTCTGTGCAACCCCACAGACAGCAGCCCACCAGGCTCACCCGTCCCTGGGATTCTCCAGGCAAGAACACTGGAATGGGTTGCCATTGTCTTCTCCAATGCATGAAAGTGAAAAGTGAAAGTGAAGATGCTCAGTTGTATCCAACTCTTAGCAACCCCATGGACTGCAGCCTACCAGGCTCCTCTGTCCATGGGATTTTCCAGGCAAGAGTACTGGAGTGGGTTGCCATTGCCTTCTCCTTATGACCAACCTAGACAGCATATTAAAAAACAGAGACATCACTTTGTCAACAAAGGTCCGTCTGGTCAAGGCTATGGTTTTTCCAGTGGTCATGTATGGATGTGAGAGTTGGACTCTAAAGAAAGCTAAGCACCGAAGAACTGATGCTTTTGAACTGTGGTGTTGGAGAAGACTCTTGAGAGACCCTTGGACTTCCAGGAGATTCAACCAGTCCATCCTAAAGGGGATCAGTCCTGAGTGTTTATTGGAAGGACTGATGTTGAAGCTGAAACTCCAATACTTTGGCCACCTGATGCAAAGAGCTGACTCATTGGAAAAGACCCTGATGCTGAGAAAGATTGAGGGCAGGAGGAGAAGGGGATGACAGGGGATGAGATGGTTGGATGGCATCACCGACTCAATGGACATGGGTTTGGGTGGACTCTGGGAGTTGGTGATGGACAGGGAGGCCTGGCATCCTGCGGATCATGGGGTCGCAAAGAGTTGGACATGACTGAGCGACCGAACTGAACTGAACTGAAATCACCAAATGTCAAATAATTTGATGGGTGAGGAACTTGACTAAAAAAAGAGAAAAGATGAAATACATCCTTGAGTCCGTGACACCTAATAGACAAGTAATTGAAATAGAAAATGAGATTCAGGACATGCACACACACACACATACAAGCTCTTTGTGACTGTGGTAAAGCCTTTTTAAGTCCCTGGGACTCAGTTTCCTCCTCTGTAACATAGGGTACTGCCCATTCTCATGGGGGAGTGGAATGTTAACTCAGGCCTCCCACGAGTGAGTGCTGCCTGCTGGGAAGGAATTGCAGTGGGTCCTGAAAGATGGGGAGGTATGGGCACTCAAGAAAAATTGGACCCAGGAAGGAAAGTGCACAAGGGGTGAGGGAAGGGTAGAATGGAGGGGTCTCTTGGGGCCACCCCCATGACCACTGAGAAGACTCCATCCCCTATCCTCCCAACTCCAAAGCCCCCAGGACCAGGAATGGTTAGAAAAAGGAGGCAAGCTCTGCTGGCCAGGGGAGAACAGAAGGCTGAAAGTGAAGGCCAAAAGGAGGGGAGAAGGTAAGAATTCTTCAGCATCAGTCAGAGCATGGTTTGTGTCTCTTGGCCCTCAGCTTCCTAGAGCAGGGCAGTGTCTGTGGGTGAAGATATCACAGCACTGGCAGGGAACCCATGATGTGCCAACCAGACCTATGATGAGGTCTGTGTAGGGTCTCAGCTTAAGGCTGGGCATCACCAAGTAAACTATGGTTGAAATACTAAAGCAGGACAAATCCGAAGAGTGCAGAGCCGGCAGCTTCACGACCAGAGCCAGCAGCTGCTGGGCCTGGTCTTCTATTGGTGAGCCTGGGAGGGTTCTGCCAGAGCACAGGTGGGATCTGGGGGTCTGGCTGTGGAGGGTGCCATGGGGTTGCCCTGGCTCCTTTCTGCTCCAGGAGAATGTCAGGTGTCTTGGCATTTCTGATCTCATTTTAGACCCCCAACTACCTCCAGCCTGCCCACAAAGGACCTATGGCAGTCCTTGGGCTGCAGGTCTGGGAGCAGGGTTGGAACAGGGAACTAGGTTTCTGTCCATTCACTTATTTATTCTTTCAGAAACCAAGCACCTTTACCGCATGCCAGGCACGCATCTCCTAGTCATCTACCCTGATGCTGCTCTCTCCACAGGCTCACTGCCTTTTCTCTTGGCTCAATTCCCCAAGGATTAACCACTTGCTACTCTCCCAGGGCAATCTGCTTCTAACGGCACTCCCTCAAGGCCCACCGTTCTTGCAGAGGTAAAGGAGTAAGTTGCTAAAAGGATGCCAGGCCCTAGCCAGCAGTGGGAAGAGTTGTCAGTGCAAGGACCAGAGGAAATTACTTATTGTCCAGAGAGGGCTGCCCGTGAAACTAAGAGGAAAGAAGTGCCATCCTCAAGTGTTGGTGACCACAGTGGAAGGGAAGAGGCATGCCTCAGAATCACTGGAGAAAATCATGAAGAACTGTTGGTGGTGGCAGGGGATGCTCAGGGCACATGGGCTGTGAGAGCCGGTGAGCGTCTATCCCTGCACGTGGCCAAGGCCCCGTAGCCATCAGCGGGACACACACCACTCGAAAACCTCAGGTGCTGGTGTCGGAGCGCCATCTCGTGCAGGAGCCCAGGTCATGTTCAAGATCTCAGGCCAGAGTCTATCATCCCCCAAAGCTATGGTTTTTGGAGATTTTTCCTGGCCATAAGGAAACCTCTTAAGTAAGGAACATAGATGGGGGGCATGTGGAAACCTGCCTGTGGCCTGTGGAAGAGAAAATACTTCTAATTAGGTTGAGATACAAAGGTTAAATTTTTGTTCTGGGAAAAGGACTGTTTATAATCCCGTGTCATTAGCAGGACATTTTCCAGAGACTAGTGTGCCAGAAATAGACCCTCTGAGGGGTCACTGGAAGGAAGGGGTGCACATTTGCGAAGTGCAAAGGCCTGGACGTCAGATTTTCCCTTTATCCCCACCAACTTCTGCACGAACACTGCCAGGCTCACCCCGGGCACTGCACCTCACTCCCCGCACCCCCGCCACCAGATAGGTCAGAAGTACAAACTTTGAACTCAGACAGATCTTAGTTCAAATTTCAGCTCTGGAGGGGTGGTCCTAAGATGGCGGAGGAATAGGATGGGGAAACCACTTTCTTCCCCACAAATTCGTCAAAAGAACATTTAAACGCTGAGTAAATTCCACAAAACAACTTCTGAATGCCGGCAGAGGACATCAGGTGCCCAGAAAAGCAGCCCATTGTCTTCGAAAGGAGATGTTTTATCAACGGTGCTGTATAGAAGGAGAAGTCTTGAGACTACCGTAAAAATAAGACTGAAAACCAGAAGCAGGAGGCTTAAGTTCAAACCCTGAGAACACCAGAGAGCTCCTGACTCCAGGGAACATTAATTGATAGCAGCTCATCAAACGCCTCCGTACCTACACTGAAACCAAGCACCACCCAAGGGCCAACAAGTTCCAGAACAAGACATACCATGCAAATTCTCCAGCAACACAGGAACACAGCCCTGAGCTCCAATGTACAGGCTGCCCAAAGTTACTCCAAAACCATAGACATCTCATAACTCATTATTGGACACTTCATTGTACTCCAGAGAGAAGAAATCCAGCTCCACCCACCAGAACACCGACACAAGCTTCCCTAACCAAGAAACCTTGACAAGCCACCTGTACAACCCCACCCACAGCAAGGAAACTCCACAATAAAGAGAACTCCACAAACTGCCAGAATACAGAAAGGCCACCCCAAATGCAGCAATATAAACAAGATGAAGAGATAGAAGAATACCCAGCAGGTAAAGGAACAGGATAAATGCCCACCAAACCAAAAAAAGAGGAAGAGATAAGGAATCTACCTGATAAAGAATTCCAAATAATGATAGTGAAAATGATCCAAAGTCTTAAAATCAAAATGGAATCACAGATAAATAGTCTGGAGACAAGGATTGAGAAGATGCAAGAAAGGTTAAACAAGGACCTAAAAGAAATAAAAAAGAGTCATTATATAATGAATAATGCAATAAATGAGATCAAAAACACTCTGGAGGCAACAAATAGTAGAATAACAGAGGCAGAAGATAGGATTAGTGAATTATAAGATAGAATGGTAGAAATAAATGAAGCAGAGAGGAAAAAAGAAAAACGAATTAAAAGAAATGAGGACAATCTCAGAGACCTCCAGGACAGTGTTAAACGCCCCAACATTTGAACCATAGGAATCCCAGAAGAAGAAGACAAAAAGAAAGACCATGAGAAAATACTTGAGGAGATAATAGTTGAAAACTTCCCTAAAATGGGGAAGGAAATAATCACCCAAGTCCAAGAAACCCAGAGAGTCCCAAACTGGATAAACCCAAAGCGAAACACCCCAAGACACATATTAATCAAATTAACAAAGATCAAACACAAAGAACAAATATTAAAAGCAGCAAGGGGAAAACAACAAATAACACACAAGGGGATTCCCATAAGGATAACAGCTGATCTTTCAATAGAAACTCTTCAAGCCAGGAGGGAATGGCAAGACATACTTAAAGTGATGAAAGAAAATAACCTACAGCCCAGATTATTGTACCAAGCAAGGATCTCATTCAAATATGAAGGAGAAATCAAAAGCTTTACAGACAAGCAAAAGCTGAGAGAATTCAGCACCACCAAACCAGCTCTCCAAGAAATGTTAAAGGATCTTTTCTAGACAGGAAACACAAAAAGGGTGTATAAACTTGAACCCAAAACAATAAAGTAAATGGCAACTGGATCATACTTATCAATAATTACCTTAAACGTAAATGGGTTGAATGCCCCAACCAAAAGACAATGACTGGCTGAATGGATACAAAAACAAGACCCCTCTATATGCTGCTTACAAGAGACCCACCTCAAAACAGGGGACACATACAGACTGAAAGTGAAGGGCTGGAAAAAGATATTCCATGCAAATAGAGACCAAAAGAAAGCAGGAGTAGCAATACTCATATCCAATAAAATAGACTTTAAAACGAAGGCTGTGAAAAGAGACAAGGAAGGCCACTACATAATGATCAAAGATCAATCCAAGAAGAAGATATAACAATTATAAATATATATGCACCCAACATAGGAGCACCGCAATATGTAAGACAAATGCTAACAAGTATGAAAGGGGAAATTAACAATAACACAATAATAGTGGGAGACTTTAACACCCCACTCACACCTATGGATAGATCAACTAAACAGAAAATTATCAAGGAAACGCAAACTTTAAATGATACAATAGAGCAGTTAGACCTAATTGATATCTACAGGACATTTCACCTCAAAACAATGAATTTCACCTTTTTCTCAAGTGCACACGGAACCTTCTCCAGAATAGATCACATCCTGGGCCATAAATCTAGCCTTGGCAAATTCAAAAAAAGTTGAAATCATTTCAAGCATCTTTTCTGACCACAATGCAGTAAGATTAGATCTCAATTACAGGAGAAAAACTATTAAAAATTCCAACATATGGAGGCTGAACAACACGCTGCTGAATAACCAACAAATCACAGAAGTCAAAAAAGAAATCAAAATATGCATAGAAATGAATGAAAATGAAAACACAACAACCCAAAACCTGCTGGACACTGTAAAAGCAATGCTAAGGGGAAAGTTCATAGCAATACAGGCATACCTCAAGAAACAAGAAAAAAGTCAAATAAATAACCTAACTCAACACCTAAAGCAACTAGAAAAGGAAGAAATGAAGAACCCCAGGGTTAGTAGAAGGAAAGAAATCTTAAAAATTAGGGCAGAAATAAATGCAAAAGAAACAAAAGAGACCATAGCAAAAATCAACAAAGCCAAAAGCTGGTTCTTTGAAAGGATAAATAAAATTGACAAACCATTAGCCAGACTCATCAAGAAGCAAAGAGAGAAAAATCAAATCAATAAAATTAGAAATGAAAATGGAGAGACCACAGCAGACAACACAGAAATACAAAGGATCATAAGAGACTACTATCAGCAATTATATGCCAATAAAATGGACAACTTGGAAGAAATGGACAAATTCTTAGAAAAGTACAACTTTCCAAAACTGAACCAGGAAGAAATAGAAAATCTTAACAGACCCATCACAAGCACAGAAATTGAAACTGTAATCAGAAATCTTCCAGCAAACAAAAGCCCAGGTCCAGACGGCTTCACAGCTGAATTCTACCAAAAATTTTGAGAAGAGCTAACACCTATCCTACTCAAACTCTTCCAGAAAATTGCAGAGGAAGGTAAACTTTCAAACTCATTCTATGAGGCCACCATCACCCTAATACCAAAACCTGACAAAGATGCCACACACACACAAAAAAGAAAACTACAGGCCAATATCACTGATGAACATAGATGCAAAAATCCTTAACAAAATTCTAGCAATCAGAATCCAACAACACATTAAAAAGATCATACACCATGACCAAGTGGGCTTTATCCCAGGGATGCAAGGATTCTTCAATATCCGCAAATCAATCAATGTAATTCACCACATTAACAAATTGAAAAATAAAAACCATATGATTATCTCAATAGATGCAGAGAAAGCCTTTGACAAAATTCAACATCCATTTATGATTAAAAACTCTCCAGAAAGCAGGAATAGAAGGAACATACCTCAACATAATAAAAGCTATATATGACAAACCCACAGCAAACATTATCCTCAATGGTAAAAAAATTGAAAGCATTTCCCCTAAAGTCAGGAACAAGACAAGGGTGCCCACTTCCACCATTACTATTCAACTTAGTTTTGGAAGTTTTGGCCACAGCAATCAGAGCAGAAAAAGAAATAAAAGGAATCCAGATTGGAAAAAAAAGAAGTAAGACTCTCACTGTTTGCAGATGACATGATCCTCTACATAGAAAACCCTAAAGACTCCACCAGAAAATTACTAGAGCTAACCAATGAATATAGTAAAGTTGCAGGATATAAAATCAACACATAGAAATCCCTTGCATTCCTATACACTAATAATGAGAAAATAGAAAGAGAAATTAAGAAAACAATTCCATTCACCATTGCAAAGAAAAGAATAAAATACTTAGGAATATATCTACCTAAAGAAACTAAAGACCTATATATAGAAAACTATAAAACACTGGTGAAAGAAATCAAAGAGGACACTAATAGATGGAGAAATATACCATGTTCATGGATGGGAAGAATCAATATAGTGAAAATGAGTATACTACCCAAAGCAATTTATAGCTTCAATGCAATTCCTATCAAGCTACCAACGGTATTTTTCACAGAGCTAGAACAAATAATTTCACAATTTGTATGGAAATACAAAAAACCTCGAATAGCCAAAGCAATCTTGAGAAAGAAGAATGGAACTGGAGGAATCAACCTGCCTGACTTCAGGCTCTACTACAAAGCCACAGTCATCAAGACAGTATAGTACTGGCACAAAGACAGAAATATAGATCAATGGAACAAAATACAAAGCCCAGAGATAAATCCACACACCTATGGACACCTTATCTTTGACAAAGGAGGCAAGAATATACAATGGATTAAAGACAATCTCTTTAACAAGTGGTGCTGGGAAAATTGGTCAACCACTGGTAAAAGAATGAAACTAGAACACTTTCTAACACCATACACAAAAATAAACTCAAAATGGATTAAAGATCTAAATATAAGACCAGAAACTGTAAAACTCCTAGAGGAGAACATAGGCAAAACACTCTCCGACATACATCACAGCAGGATCCTCTATGATCCACCTCCCAGAATATTGGAAATAAAAGCAAAAATAAACAAATGGGACCTAATTAAAATTAAAAGCTTCTGCACAACAAAGGAAACTATAAGCAAGGTGAAAAGACAGCCTTCTGAATGGGAGAAAATAATAGCAAATGAAGCAACTGACAAACAACTAACCTCAAAAATATACAAGCAACTCCTGCAGCTCAATTCCAGAAAAATAAATGACCCAATCAAAACATGGGCCAAAGAACTAAATAGACATTTCTCCAAAGAAGACATACAGATGGCTAACAAACACATGAAAAGATGCTCAACATCACTCATTATCAGAGAAATGCAAATCAAGACCACAATGAGGTACCATTTCACACCAGTCCAAATGGCTGTGATCCAAAAGTCTGCAAGCAATAAATGCTGGAGAGGGTGTGGAGAAAAGGGAACCCTCTTACACTGTTGGAGGGAATGCAAACTAGTACAGCCACTATGGAGAACAGTGTGGAGATTCCTTAAAAAACTGGAAATAGAACTGTCTCATGACCCAGCAATCCCACTGCTGGGCATACACACGGAGGAAACCAGAATTGAAAGAGACACATGTACCCCAGTGTTCATCGCAGCACTGTTTATAATAGCCAGGACATGGAAACAACCTAGATGCCCATCAGCAGACGAATGGATAAGAAAGCTGTGGTACATATACACAATGAAGTATTACTCGGCCATTGAAAAGAATACATTTGAATCAGTTCTAATGAGGTGGATGAAACTGGAACCTATTATACAGAATGAAGAAAGCCAGAAAGAAAAACACCAATACAGTATACTAACACATATATATGGAATTTAGAAAGATGGTAATGATAACCCTGTATGGGAGACAGCAAAAGAGACACAGATGCATAGAACAGTCTTTTGGACTCTGTGGGAGAGGGAGAGGGTGGGATGATTTGGGAGAATGGCACGGAAACATGTATAATATCATATATGAAACGAATTGCTAGTCCAGGTTTGATGCATGATACTGGATGCTTGGGGCTGGTGCACTGAGACGACCCAGAGGGATGGTACAGGGAGGGAGGAGGGAGGGGGGTTCAGGATGGGGAACACGTGTATACCTGTGGCAGATACATATTGATGTATGGCAAAACCAATACAATATTGTAAAGTAATTAACCTCCAATTAAAATAAATAAATTTATATTAAAAAAAGAAAAATTCACATATATGGATCATTTTTTAATGAGATTAAGAAGGCAATAATAGCCAAGGAAAAAACATATTGCATATACTAACCATGTACGGTTATCATACTTTGTCTTAGGTAGAAGCTGAGTATTGGTAAAAATAATAAAGTTTTAAATTATTTAAAGAATAGTTATCTATGGATTTAAATGATTATTATTAAGTATACTTTATGGTGTTGATCACATAATTAAAAGTATTGACAGTTAAAAAATTCAGCTCTGCCTAGCTAGCTGTGTGACCTTGGGCGGGTTAGTTTTAAGCCTCAGTTTCCCTCTGTGCAAAATGGAGATTAAAAAAGACCTGGGGTGGCTTTAAGGATGAAAGGAAATAATCAGTGTAAAGCTCCTGGCACAGGGCCTGGAACTTAGAAAGTGCTCAAGAAAACATGGCTAACATCATCACCCCTATCGTCACCACTGCCATCACCATCATCATGGTTTTCAGCAGCAGCATCCTCCTGTCACAGCCATCATATCATCACCATCATTCTGTCATCTTGTCACCAGCATCACTGTCTTCATTATCAGATCCACGGTCCATAGTTCCTCTCAGCATCTTAAGTAGCATGACAAATGCTCCCAATGGGTTTGTATATTCAGTTTCTGAATTAAAACCCTGTTTGTTCAAGGGTTCATTTTAAAATCAATTGCTAGGAACTGGGAAGGCAGTTACCATAGAATTAATGTTACACTTGATGGCGAAAAAACTCACTTAACCCCCAACATTGCTAAAATATTAATATTTGCAGTGAAAATAAAAACAACACTGATGCATGACTGGAAATGATAAACAATGGGAAAACAATTCAGTAAATACACAAATCTATTTCTCATTCAGGCTGAGAGGCTGGGGGAGAAAGCAGAGGTGGCCAGAGCCTTTTGTATCTTGAATATGGACTCATGAGCATTTGCAAGGTTCCAAAGCTATCGCTGATTGGTTATGATGCCTAATTTCACTTCAGATCCTACTGTTTTGCTTATTCTAGACACAAAGGCCTAAACAGCTCTCCTCTCCTGCCTAGCTGCAAGATAAGGGGCATCTTCTCAAAAACAAGGGAGGGGTGAAAGAGGGGAGGAAGAGGGTAAGGACAAGAGGGAGAAAGCAGAGGAATTTTCTGAGATAACCGAGCAAGAGTTAAAGGAAAAAAGGTAGTCGGGTGCTGGGGATAAAAAAGTATGTGCACGTCCAAAGGAGAAAGTGGTTGCTCAGCTAGCTGGAACAGAAACTGAGAAAAGCTCTGAGAAAAACACTGAATGAGCTTTATTCAGTTGCCCACAGGGGTCGCTGTTGAGCTACCACAGCTTGGTTGCTGTGCAGCCTGGTGGAAGGAGAGGCAGGAGTAGAGCTTCCCAGTGGAAAGAGGAGGTCAGGAAAATGGGAAATCGTTCACCACCACCAGAGGCACATGGAAAAGGTGATCCAAATTTGGGGAAAGCTTCTCCCATGCTCTTAAGACCACCAACCACATTTACTTGTGACTTGTTAGTTGTAGAAAACAGCATAGATTTATCTTCTTTTGGTGCTCATCTTATAGTTTTTGCCTACCTCCAGGAAATGGCAACCGACTCCAGTGTTCTTGCCTGAGAATCCCAGGGACGGGGGAGCCTGGTAGGAGGCTGTCTATGGGGGTCGCACAGAGCCGGACACGACTGAAGCGACTTAGCAGCAGCAGCAGCAGCACCCCTCCTTGGGCAGTCAGAATTGGGTTTCCTGTATCAAAACTGGGTATTCCAGAATGGAACTAATAAACATTCTCAATGAAGTCTATGATGGATAGATTCAAGAATTCTATTTCCTCCACTGGTATAATAAACTTAATTCAGTCAGTAAAAATGTTATGAACAAAGAAATGAAACTCGAATTGAGAGAATTTAGACACCAAACAAAGGGAGGAATCTTATCTTGAATCCCTCCATAGAGACAAGAGGCTATAACTACAACTAAGTTTTCTGGCTCCATGAAAAGGCACCTGATGTTCAGACAGGGGATGGAACATGGCCTCAACCTTTAAGCCTTTGGAACTAGGAGAAGAAGCGAGTGCAAGTCAATTCTTCATTGCTTTATGCTGTGCTAAGTGTGCTCAGTCACTTCAGTCGTGTCCGACTCTCTGCAACCCCATGGACTGTAGCCCGCCAGGCTCCTCTGTCCATGAGATTCTCCACCCTCCTCTAGGGGATCTTCCCCCTTTATAGGATCATCCTTTTAGACTCAGCCAACAAACACTTGCTGTTCATACACCAGGAAGCACATGAGTATGTGGCTCCCAGGTCCAGAGGCTTTAGTAATACCTGGAATTGTCCTTACAGGGCCATGTTCCTGAAGTGGTTACCCCTTCCAATTCTGGTTTCTGTCTTAGGAGGTTTCTATGCAAAGGCCAGGGGCTCTCAAAGGACTGCACTCCCATGCACACATGCTACTGCAATGCCACAGCCACGGTGGAAGCCTAATGACATGGTAAGGAGTGGGGGAGCAGCAAAGCTGTTGGGTTTTGATGATCCCAACTGGCTTCTTATTGTAGTTCGGGCTCCTGCACAGACTGGCTTGACTTTCTTTGGGAGAAGATCTAGAAAACACCAGCAGAGAAGTAAAGCAGTGAGACTTGGAAAGGAAGGAAGCCAACTTATCAAGTAAGTTACCACCACAGGCAACTGAGGCTTAGCTGAACAGGGAATGCTGGGAGACAGTGGAGAACACCTGCCTGGGAGTTGGGGCATTTATTCACCAACTCCCATCCATCCATCAGAGGTCAAGGGCTGCTCCTGGACGATGTGCTAATTCCTTGGCACTTCCAGCCAGTCCAGCACGTGGGCGTAGTGTACTCCTGAGACCAAAAACAAAGCCTCAGGGAAAAACCACAGGTATTTTCAGTGAGCTGCCATTGGAATATAGAGGTCAGTCTGAGAGGACACGGGGACAGGATATCAGCCATGTCTGCCATAGAAATCATGCCCTGGAAAGTTCTAGTGTTTATTATGTGATGACCCAAATGTCACCAATTCAAGCCACTCTGACCAGGTGTTTCCTCAGCTGGTGGCACTTTCTATGACCCCTGTGAAAAAGACACTCCGTAATGATAGCAACCTCCAAGCCACAGAGGAACTCACTAGAAGTGTGCCCCAAGATGTCATAACGAACTGGGGACGCAACAAGGCAGACAGCTCTCTTTTCAAAAGCAAACTGTTCCAGAGGTGGTCAGCCCAGCTCATGCGTTCCTTTGCTAGAATATAACTGGGGCCCTTGAGAAAGTTCTTTTAATCATATTTGTGTGGCTGGGATGAGTCACAGAGGGAGTCTCTCTGCTGGTGATCTTGTGTTCCAACACAGGGATGGAAAACCAATAAATAAACAAATGCCACTTCACTTCATCAGCTGCACACTGCCTAAAAATAATAATAATAGTAACCTCGACCCAAGAAGTAGGCAGACAACGCTGGGAAAGCGGGGTGGAGAGTGCTCGCCTTTTAAATGGGGAGCCTTCTTTCTGGAAATCTGTTTTGTAAGAAGCACTCCTGTGCCTGAAGGCGGCTCTCTCAAGAACAGCACAAGGCACTCTGCAGAACCTTTGGGTGGTGAGTCTTTTGAAGTTCCAGAAATTCACTGTATCACGGTTGCAAGTAATTCAGCATAAACAACGCCAAGGGTGCTGGGTGGGGAGTGGAAGCTGTCGTGTAACCTCTGACTAGTTGACGGTGAAGATAACAGGTGTCACTTCCTATTCGTTTGGGAAAGAATTCTGGAACACGTGTGTTCACAGACACGTGTACTCACCCCATGGTGGGCTGGGAGGACTGAGTCCACCTATTGTCCCTCTAACACTCCAGGTGCCCAAGCCAGGCTCCATGATAATTCTCCTTTGTCCTCACCTGCTGCACCTCTAAGTTCCAGTCTTTAAGCCTTTATTCCCGGAAGCGACCTGTGAACTGGGTCTTGCACGGGGACAGAATTTCAGCAGAGATGGTGGAATGGTGAGGGGGCCCAGGGAAGAGGGTCAAGTGTCCAAAAGCAGGAGGAAAGGCACTAGAGGAAAGATGTGGAGCCTGGGGCCCAGGGCCGGTGAGGGCCTGAGGGGGAGACAGGGTACTATGAACATTACCGAGGTGGCTGGCTCCTCCAAAGAGGCTTAAAAGGTGCCCTTCAGCAATGAGTCTGTGTGCCAAAGGCCTGCCGACTCAACCAGAACAACTCTGATGTTTTCACAGGCCCTAAGGCCATGATTCAGTCAGGAGACCATTAGATCGGGAGGAAAAAGTAGATTAATTTGTAGACTAATCTGTGGGACTTGGCTAGCGCTCTGTCTCTCCCCTCCTCTCTTCCTCTCTCTCTCTCACACATGCACACACATACACTCGCGAGATGAGAATAATAATCTACTTACTAAGCATTTATTTATTATGTGCCAGGCACCCTCTAGGTATTTCACATTCATTTTCTCAACTCAGTTTCTCAGCAACCCCAGCAGATCAGTACCACCTTGGTGTGAACTGGTTTGTTGGTTTTCTTTCCCCACAGACTGAGCTGTGAATCCCCAGGGAACGAAAGGGACAGAGCCTTCCGAGAATGGTGGATAACACTGAATGCAGGGAAGGCAAGTCTGGGGGAAGAGGGAGGGGTGGGGTGGCAGAAAGAATGGGCACCGTGTGGGGGCTGGTGGGACTGGCAAAGGGGTAAGTGTCTTCTCGCCTTTGACCAGAGCCTAGAACTCCCCAGCCTATTTTGGCCTCTGCGGCAGCTCCCTGCTCCACCACTACCCCTCCACCAGCCACTCCTGACCCCTGAAGGACAACTCTCTCTTCCTAACTCAATGCATCCCAGGTAGTGGTTAATTCCCATCCTTCCCTCAACAGTATGTCATCTGTGGCTGCCTGGCCGGCTGTTCGCCATACCCATCTCTTCATCTGCCAGGACTACATTTCCCACGCTCCCTTGCCGTTCGGTGTGGCCCAACACCTGAGTTCTAGCAAACAGAAGGTGGGTGGAAGCCAAGTACAGTGCTTCCAGGCCTGGCTCCTACAAACCTTCCCAAACGATGCTGCACGCTCTTTCTCCTCCCCTCAGCTTGACGCACAGGGACCTCATGGAAGCCGCCTGATGGGACACAGTGGAGCCACAAGATGGAATCTGCACACCCCAGTCATGGCTTAGAGGAGGGCAGCCTGCCACAGGGAACGTCCACTCTGGGCTTTGAGTGAGAAATAAACTTTTGTGTACTTGACCACAACCCACATTCGACTTGTTTGAAAGAGCAGCTAGCATCACCTTACCATGCTTCCTAGGACAGCTTGGGGCACAGCGAGTGCTGGGGGGCAGGCCGACTTGCAGCCTCTGAGCAACTCAAGCCCCCCTGGCTGAAAACCAGAATGGCAGGAGCAGCCCAAGGGCTCAGAGCCCAGCACTTCTGAGCCTCCATGTGCAAACTTTTCTGCACTAAAAGCACTGACTCCCTTGGCTGTTCTTCCTGACTGGAATCGATTTATGAACGTGGGTTCGGGACCATTCTCTGCTTGATTCCTGCATAAATCTCCTCTAAAAGAATTCATCTCTTTGGCATGCACAGAGCTGGCAGGGTTCAGAGAGGCCCGGAGGAGTGGAGCTGCCATCAGAGAGCAGAGGAGGCCGGCCTTTTGGGAGCCTTTCTCCCTGGAGACCTCTAGGAGCCTGTCCATGTGAGTGGTTAGGGGCATGGGAGGGAGGAGCAGTGGGGCCTGGCATGGCACAGGCAAACAGATCCAGGAAGCTGGCGTGCCTGGCATCAGGCCAGAGGAAGCTGTGAGGACCACAACACCTCCCTCTCTCTTTGTATCCTTTGATGTTTTGCTGTCTGAAGATCAGGGAGGCCTGGGCTTCTGCCCTTTGCCCAGCCTCACGGGATTCTTTACAGGAGAGGTCCCTGCAGCTTTTCCTTTCAGGGAGTCTACCATCCGTGGCTCAAGGGGCTTGGTCAGCTTTACCTTGGTGTCTTACATCATTGACTGTGCAGGCAAAGACTGCCCTTTCAAAAGTATGCCCCACTCCACCAAACACTGGTGTTTCACTACTAGTGAGCTCTGTGTGATGTCTGATATTACTGCCCTCTTTCTGGGTTTCTCTCCAAGACATCCATTCCTCTAAAGCCTCTGGGGCACTGCCACATGGGAGCAAACTGATCGGAATACTTTCTACACAGTAGGGGCACCCCCGCGTACAGTGGGACATTTTTAACTCAGGTGAAGCCCTACAGCAGTCAGTCAGCCACTGTTGTCATCAAGTGTACACTCCCCCCACCCCAAGGGGGCGGTTAGTTGTCAGCTTGAGTTCAAACCAGGGAGCTCCAACTCCGGACTGCTAGCTGAGTTCTAGTTATCTCTTCATCTCTATCAATACTTGAGGCTTAGCTAGCAGAGCACAGGGAATATCAGAAATGCTCTTTTGGTGGTAAAATGAGTGGCTAATTAGCATGATGACTGTTCAGTTCAATTCAGTTCAGTCGCTCAGTCGTGTCCGACTCTTTGCAATCCCATGAATCACAGCACACCAGGCCTCCCTGTCCATCACCAACTCCCAGAGTACACCCAAACCCATGTCCATCGAGTCGGTGATGCCATCCAGCCATCTCATCCTCTGTCATCCCCTTCTCCCACTGCCCCCAATCCCTCCCAGCATCAGGGTCTTTTCCAATGAGTCAACTCTTTGCATGAGGTGGCCAAAGTATTGGAGTTTCAGCTTCAACATCAGTCCTTCCAGTGAACACCCAGGACTGATCTCCTTTAGGATAGACTGGTTGGATCTCCTTGCAGTCCAGGGGACTCTCAAGAGTCTTCTCCAACACACAGTTC
Source organism: Budorcas taxicolor (assembly GCF_023091745.1). Classification (NCBI taxonomy): domain Eukaryota; kingdom Metazoa; phylum Chordata; class Mammalia; order Artiodactyla; family Bovidae; genus Budorcas; species Budorcas taxicolor. The sequence continues at coordinate 126,935,901 of NC_068935.1, read as the reverse complement.
AAAAGCATCAGTTCCTCGGTGCTCAGCTTTCTTCACCGTCCAACTCTCACATCTATACATGACCATTGGAAAAATCACAGCCTTGACTAGATGGACCTTTGCTGGCAAAGTAATGTCTCTGCTTTTAAATATGTTGTCTAGGATGGTCATAATTTTCCTTTTAGAAATGGGTAAAACTAGTGATATTCAAGATACACAGATCAACTAAAGTATTTTAGAGGTGCTCCCCACACCCGTGTGGGTGGGGTTGGAGAAGTCAGGAAAGCCAGAGCCAGCCCAACAGCCCCCCCATCCAGGAGTGCTTCTGATGCTTGCCACCTAAGCGGTCCCATGCAACTGGTTTTGGAAGACTTCCAGTTGCTTAGGCCAACTACAAGGTAAGAAATCGGAAATGCTGTCATGTCTCCACTGAGTGGAGCTTTCGTACCATGGGTGATCACTGAAGCTGAAATGACAGCAGGACTGTAAACTGGCCCGTGCCTGCCGGCTACTTGAAGCTTAGATTCTCAGTGTGTGTGTGTGTGTGTGTGTGTGTGTGTGTGTGTGTGCATGCACACATGTTGTGATCTGTCTCCTGCAGTTGTCATGTGTCATTCTGATCTCCCCGAGTGGGGGCCCCTCCCGTCTCGCCTCTGACTCCTGGCTTGCCTTGCCTCTCTGGGGCCCTGGCCTTGAGCTTGCCCCACAGTAGCCCATAGACAGCCCTCAGGGCTGGAAAGACTCCACTTCAGGGACAAGGATGACAAGCAGAAAACTCCTGACCATAAAAATCTAGCACTCTGCTTCCCCTCCACAGGACTGTTCCAGTGTCTGAGCTGGCACTGACTGACATGCTTGAAAATTCTTAAAAATATCCTTTAGAAGAAAAACCTAAAGGGTGATATCACATCCATTAGAATGACTAAAATAAAAAAGACCATAACACCAAAGTTGATGAGGATACAGAGCAACCGGAACGCTCATACACTGTTGGTAAAATGACACGGCCACTTTGAAGGACTGTCTGGTGGTTTCTAATGAGGTTAAACAACTGCCCATCCTCAGGCTGAGCAATTCCACTCTGAGGTACCCTCCCAAGACAAATGAGAAGCTATATTCACAAAAGACTTGTATACAGATGTTCCAAACAGTCTGGTCATAAGAGCCACAAACTGGAAATAATGCACATGTCTGTCAACAGGTGAATGGATGGACACAATGGGCAACACCCACACAGTGGACCCCTGCTCAGCAATAAAACGTAGCACACTCCTGCCACAAGCAATGGCATCAATGTTCTGAAAACACTGCGTTGAGTGAAAGAAGCCAGATATAAAAGTGTACGTGCTATAAGATTTCACTGACACAATTAAAAAACAAGCCAAAAAAATGTATAATGATAGAAATCAGATAGTTGTTCTGGTGAGCGGGGAAGGGAGAAGGACTTTCCTGGGGTGATGGAAATGTTTTATAACCTCTTTCAGGCAGTGGTTACACAGGTGAGCACAACATTCAACACAGATATATCTGGCCACTTAAGAATCATTTGATGTAAATTTTAAAAATCATCTTATTTATTTACTTATTTTTTAACTGAAGGATAATAGCTTTATAGAATTTTGTTGTTTTCTGTCAAACCCCAACACATTTGATGTAACCTGTCCCCTGATTTAAGAAACTAGACATTGAAAATACTATCAAACTGCAAAAAAGAAAAAACAACCCAAAGTGGTTCTGTGTGCATGCATGGTAAGTTTCGACCAATTCTGAGCACAGTGAAGGGATTTGAGATGGAGGATGCTACTGGTAAGGGGGAGCAGCACCCCTCAACCAGGAAACCTGCCAGGGTCCTTTATCCCAGGTACAATTGAAGGAGGCAGCAACGTCAGCCTCCAAACAAATGCTCCATGAAATAAAAGAACAGAGGCCCCAAAGGAGGCTGGTCCAAGAGTGTGGGATAGCTATCAGGCCTTGAGCCCAAACCACTTTCCAGGAAATGCCAATATTTTTGTGTTTGGGAAAGGGAGGGAGTATTAAGGCGAGCAAGAGCCAAAATGTGTTGGTTTTTGCACAACTGCTGCCTGACTGGGAGGCCCTGTGGGAGAGGCTTCAAAGTGCTGCTACTGAGACGTCCTCAAGGGCTTCTGGGGTGGGGCATCCAGAAAACAGCATGGGCAGGAGCAGAAGTTGGAAGTTCCTTAAGGGCAAAGGTCTATTTTGCATGAGGGTGAGGAATCTTCTATTTCTCTACTAAGAGGCCACAGCAGTCTCGCCCACTTGCTGTGGTGTGCAGCCCTCAAATAGCCCAGGGTGGCTTTATGACGAATTGGCCCTGGCTCTGCCCCTTCAGAACTGCGTGGCCTAGGAAAAGTGACTCAGCCTCTCTGAGCTGCAGTTTCCCTGCCTGTGAAATGGGGAAAGAACGCCTACTGCTGGTGAAGGAGAAATTGCCTAATGCCCAGTATATGCTCAACACAGAATTGTGTCTGGGCTCCAAAGGTCTTTCCTGGTCATGCACACCAAACTCCCACCCGGAGGAGAGACCTCCTTGTTAGCTCTCTGGGCCGCAGGTGCACAGAATGTATGTAGTCATAACCTTTGGTTCATAACATCATTTCATGCATGGCTTTCCCCTTTGGGGGTTGATTTTAAAAACTGTTTGTTTTATTTTTAATATTATAACATTTAAAATAACAAACACTCATGAAGGCATGGCCCACTCAACAACATGTGGCTCTATTTCTGGACTTTCTATGCTCTCAGATCTTTTGTTTACACCAGCACCAGCACTGGAGTGTCTTCTTATACTTTCTGATGGGGCTAAGAACTAAGAAGAAAGTAAGTCAGGGTTAGTGACACTGGGGATGGGGTGGGGGAGAGACTGCTTCAGGGAGCAAAAACCTAAAAGACGAGAAAACATCACAGCATGGCAGCATTCCAGTGCTCTGACAAGTGTGTGTATGTGTGCGTGTGTGTGAGAGAGACAGACAGACAGACAGAGACAGGGAGATAGAGGAGGGAAGTGAGAAAGTTCCCAAGTGACAGAAAAAAAAGGTGAGGGACTAGGTCATGCCTGGCCTTCCACTTTTCATTTCACAAAGACTACCCAGTACAATCCATTTTACAGATGAGGAAACAAAGGTTCAGAAAAGATGACTTGCCCCATCCATTTAGGGGCAAGATTACGACTAGAATTCAAAGTCCCTTCTGTTCAAGGCAATGTTCCTGGCAACGTGCTGCTCCTCTGGGCCCTCAAATGGCTTGATTCCACAAATTGCCTCCAAGTGGCTTCCAGGTAATATGGTGACAAGTAGCATACTGAAATGGTGTACTTCTAACCAGAAGTTCTGTATCACACACACACAAAAGATTATTTGATGACTAATTAGGATTCTGACATTCTTTAATGGCCTTAGGGCCATGTCCAAAACCATGTGAGTATTTTCAAGGTATATTCTTATCATGGGTGATATTCTCAAGAAAAACATCAAGGATACGCTGGGGATGTTCTTTGAAATTTGAGTTGGGCACTATGACCACAAAAGCAGAAAAAAGAATTTTTCTTAATAATCTATAAATAAGTGAGAAATACAGAAGTAGTAGATAAGTACTTTTACATGTAATTTAAGGCCATCCTCTCAGTTCAACACATAAGATTTCTTACTCCTAAAATACAGATGGAAATATTAAGGTCAGCGTTTAAAGGCTCACCTCCCCTTTTCTTTTGCAACTCTGAGTTGCGTACAAGATAAAACAGAGAGTGCTGTGACTAAAGACATTGGAGTCAGTCTGACCTGCATTCCCTATTAAATCTTCAGGGTGAATGCATTTCTGAAATCTGTTTTCCTCTTTGACCCACAAATCCCTTCCTTCCAGGAGATTTCAGCCCTTCCACTCTACGACTCATCTATGGCAACAGACCCACGTGCTGCCTCCATCCTGCGTCCCCACTCTGGGCTCTGATACAACTGCCGAAATTATGACTCAAGAGATCACAATGACTGACTTCCGAGAGTCTGTGACTTCTCCCAGGAGAATAAGCAGATGAGAAGCTCTACGTATTTTCAAAGAGACAAATACAGGCTGTTTCAGAATCACGCCCAGGGTTCTCTCCGCCTCTCATTTTTCTTGTGAGGACAATCCTGAAAGTACACAGATGTGAGGCTGCTAATGGCAGAAGGGCCTGACATCTTTTGGCGCAGGTAAGAACCGTCTGCTTTTAGTTACTTAAGCTGCGTCTCCACAGTGGATGCAACTGAAGTGACTCAAACTGCTGGCCGAGAAGCTGTGGCATGTTTCCCTTGCTAAGTTCTCTGTGCTAAGCCGCTGTTTGCCATCGTGGAAATATCGGGACGCTGGGAGACCTCACAGGTGTACCCGTACTCACGCCCCCAAGCTCCAATTTGAGAAAGGAAATACAACGCTGAAGCATAAGTAATCCAAGACAAACCCTTCTGACTGGGAAAAAACAGCCTCACTTAATGAAATAGGGTGGAGATGCCCTGGCTGTGGGCACAGGAGCACGTGCCTGAACCTCTCTATGCCTCAATGTTGTCATCTGTACAATGGAGGGGAGGGTCAGAGCAGAATCTCTGCTGTACGGGTGCAGATGGGAGTGAGCGGGTTAACATGCAAAAACACTGAGAACAGTTCCTGGCACACAGCAAGCACTCAGCAGGGGCAAGCTATTGTTATTATAATAAAGACAGGGGAGCCAAAGGGCCCTCACTGTGGAGCACTAAATGAGGTGAGAATTTCATTTTAAACTATAAATAAGCAATAAATAAGAGAAAGGGAAGGTGATTTTTCTTCTCAGCGAGTTGTCAGCCTGGCACGGTGCTGGCCATGGTGGGCAAGGTGTGCAAAGGAATAGTAAATGCTATGAGTCTGAAGCAACAGGTATAAGGTCAGAAGCAGAGGCAGTGGCGACTTGATAGAGGGTTTTCATTAGGCCAGACCCCCCTGGATGAAAGGTGGTGAGCTGCACATGAGACTCGGCTACGGAGCTTTAAAAGATCCGGATACCCAGGCCACATCCCAGACCAGTGAAATCAGAATCTTCCATGGTCGGCCCGGGTGCCAGGATCTTTGAGATTTCCTTAGGTGATCTGAATGTGCAGCCAGTGGCGACGACCCCACCTTCGGGTCTGTCCCCACCCTGCTCCAGACATGATTGAGCGCTTTTCCTGGTCAGTTCTCAGGAGGCCCAGACGCACAGTCTCAATTCTCATGACAGAGACAGAGAAAACCCACCAAGCTCATGCAGGGCAGGAGCTAATTAGTACTTGTGTGAGTCCACAGTGTCTGGGATACGATCGTGGTGCAGAATCAGTAAGGGAGTGGATAGATACATACGTGAAGGAATGAATGAATACTTGCACCACAGCAAATATCTGCTGATATGGAAGTCAAATTGGTTAAAAACTTTCTGGAGGGCAATTTAAAAGCATTCACACTCCCTGACCCAGAAAATCTACTTCTTGGCATTACCCCAAAGCAATGCAGGCCCTGGCTGAATTTTTGCCCAAGTGCCTACAGTTCTGGTTACAGAGAGATCTGTGGGCAACAGGAGAGGAAGAGTGGATAGTCCAGGACACCCATGCTCTTGAAATTCCACTTCCGTGGGAAGGTGGGAGAAGGTCACCCTTAGGCAAGGCCAATACTTCTTCTCTTTCATGACAGATTAAGATTTGGACAGACTTTCAGATAAGAAAGAAGAAACACTTCCCTGGTGGCTCAGATGGTAAAGAATTCGCCTGCAATGCAGGAGACCTGGGTTTGATCCCTGGGTCAGGAAAACTCCCTGGAGAAGAAAATGGCAACCCACTCCATTATTCTTGCCTGGAGAATTCCATGGACAGAGGGGCCTGGTGGGCTACAGTCCATGGGGTTGCAAAGAGTTGGACTCGACTGAGCGACTAACACTTTCACTTTACTTTTTCAGGTAAGAACTCAGACCATCCCAGAATTCAGTGGCGTAAGCATAAGGGAGACCCTCCTAAATAGGAGAGAGATTATAGAAAAGTCCCACCAGCCAGTCAGCTAAGCTATTTAAAAAACTCACAGTAAGGCAGAGCCTGATATTAGATTTGGAGCAGAGCAGTCCTCTGTTGGGCTTCCCTGGCAGCTCAGTTGGTAAAGAATCTGCCTGTAATCCAGGAGATCCTGGTTCAATTCCTGGGTTGGGATGATCCCCTGGAAAAGGGATAGGCTACCCACTCCAATATTTTTGGGTTTTCCTGGTGGCTTAGACGGTAAAGAATCTGCCCGCAATGCAGGAGATCTGGGTTCAATCCTGGGTTGGGAAGGGACATGGCCACCCACTCCAGAGGGTTGCAAAGAGGGGTTGCAAAGAGTGGGACATGACCAAGCAACGAAGCACAGCACAGTCCTCTGTCAGCCCCCTACTCCCAGGATGGGTTAAGTACAAAAAGCAGACCCATGTGGTTACTGACAGGAACTAGTCCTGCCAGCTGGTAAAAACAAAGGTGTTGGCATTCTGAAGCCTTGCCTATCACACTGAAGATGGGTCTTTGCCTTGAGAGAGTAATATACCTTCCCTTTCAGAAAATGGGATGGATTCGCCTTTGAATCCATCCTGAAGGCACTATAAATGAAGGTGGATCCGTCTGTGCAGAACCAAGGTCTGCCCCTCGGGAGAGACCTCTACCCTGAAGGTGACTGGGCATCTTCTCCATTAATATGATGGAACTTTGAATTAGGAATTGGAATCAAGAGGAACAAATTTTGCAACTATGCCTTTAAAAAGTCAAACTATCCCATCTGAAGCTATTAAATGTGTTTGTATGTATATGTACTTCTTGGTACTTAAGAGAAAATAGAATCATCTTTAAATTTAAAAACATTCCCAGGGTAAGACCACTTATAAGAAGTTTAGTCCAGAAAAAATATTATTCTTGTGTTACAAAATCAAAGCAGTGGAGGAAAAAAAATCAAAGGGAATGATCAGTCAGGAAAAATGTCAGGGTTCCAAAATGCTGCGGGAGACCGCAGAAAAAGCACGGTCATATTTAAGCTTGGGCTAAACATACTTTCTTCTACAGTCACTTTTCACCAAGTGTAAGTTTATATATGCTTTGTCAAATGCCTCTTTAAGGATTTATCCTGAGGGATTTCCTACCATTCTTGGGCTTAAAAGTTCAGGCAAGGTTACAGAGGTGGGTGGACTTTAGAAGTGAAAGGCCACGCAGAGGACAGCCGTCAGAACATGGCGCCGGAGGCGAAGGTCACCACTCGGAGCCCTGCAGGGCCCACCTGCAAGGGGCCTGGGTAGTTCTTCCATGTCACAGGCAGCCCCCAGCTTTGGGCAGACATTCTGCAATGAACTTGGGTCATGGATCGCCCGGAGGTCCAGTGGTGGTGTATGGCTGGGCTGTCTCACAACTGTCTCACACTGTCTCACAACTAAAAAAACCACCAAAGAGGTTGACAGTAGGAGCTTGGTGATGTCATAGACACCAAGAATGACATCACCACCACCAACATCATTATGGCCATTGCAGTAAGTCTCTTACTAAAGAGAGAATTAAAGCCAAATAACTCCCTGAAAACTGAGCAAAGCAATGTTAAGAAATGTTATCACATTAAGGATCCCTTGCAATGCAAATGCCTATCCCTTGGTGACACTGTATGTTCTTAAAACCAAAAGACAGAGGGCGCAGCTGCTGTCTACTCCTTCCCCGTGATGCTCTTACTGTCATGTTGACCACACGACCAGATCCACTAAGTCAGCCCTCATCTTACTTGTCCCTGCAGCGTTCCATGTGCTTGGCCATTCCTTCCTTCTTTTCCAACACAAATCAGATTGCTTTATTCACCTCCAATGGCTTCTCACTGGGTTTTAAACTAAAAGCCAAGCCCTACAAAGCCCTACAGACTAGCCCCACTTTACCCCTTTCCAATCTCTGCTCTGTTCTGCACTTTTCTCCTCCATCAGGATACTTCTTTTCTTAGAACTACCACTGTTTCCTGCCTCAGGGCCTTTGCACTGGCTGTTTCCTCAGCTTGGAGTTCTTCACAGCTGGTTCCTGCCCAGCTTTTAAGTCTCAAATCAAACCAGTCTCATTATACATGAGTCTATGACCATCTGTAAGCCCACAACTTCATCGCAGCTGTTCACTCTCACATCACTTCTATGTGTCGTTTCTTCAGCATCTATCACATTTGCAAATTCTCATTTCCCCCTTGATTTACTATCTATACTGTCTCCTCCATTCCATCTGGAAGGCAAGCTCCTCATCTGCCATGTTCATCAAGGTATCCCCAGCACCTGGAATAATGCTCAGTCCACCGACAGTGCTCAATGACTATATACTTGGAGGAATGAAGTGAGGAAAGAAGGGAGGGAGGGTGACAGAGAGGGGAAGAAAGAGGGAAGGAGAGAGGGAGGGAGAGAGGAAAGTGTTCCCAACTAGTATATCCAATGACCAGAATACCTCAAATTCCTCACAGAGGTGCTCCTAAATTTTCAATAATGGGCTCCACGTATGTTGGCTATAGCTGGAGCTATACAGAGTTGAGTCACTGTGAAATGGAGTGTTGAGCTTATGGCAAGGTGAAGCAGGGTTCCACTTACAATGAACAAGAAGCAGGGCATGGGGCGCCAAGGCTGGATGCTGTGTCTACTGGGATGCTGAGGGCTTTCCTCAGGGAATATATGGGAGAACACGTCCAGGGCAGTGCTTCTTACTAACTTACTTACTGACTTAACACACCTAAGTTACTGGGGGGCTCATGGCCAAACTGAGCACCTGGATGGTAGGGGTGGGGCCCTGTTCAACACCTAATAAGCATTTGTTGAATGGCTGTATGTAACAGAGGTTCTTCATCCAGATCACTTCTGTTTTATTTATAGAACACTTATACAAAGCACTTTTTATGTGCTGGTGCTCTTCTAAATGTTTATAAATACCCAATCCTCACCAACCACCCCACAAGGGAGATGCTGTTATTATCGTTACTTTACAGATTAGGAAACAGTGGCGTGAAGAGAACAGGGCACTTGCTACTCAGTGGCAGAGCTGGGGTCTGAACTGGGGTCACAGCACCGTGTACCAAGGATGGGGGGGGTGGGGAGGCGAGGCACAGCAAGGAGAAGGTCAAGTGAGCAAGCTGGAGGCTTACCTACCCCTTATGGAATTCCTGGGTGCTGAAGGGTTTATATGTGTGAGGGAAGGTGGGGAGATGGGAATTTGGGGGCTCCTGCCAGCATTTCCACCCAGTGTCCCCTGCCACCACAGTGGATGCTGTCTTCCTTTCCTATTTCTACTCTAGGTCTAGGCCAGCGGTTCTCAACCTGGTGTGACTCTGTCCGGGCTGCCAAGGGGACATCTGGCTGCGTCTGGAGGCATTTTGTTTCCTGTTGCAAGTTGTGAGAGGAGGGTGCTAAGGCACCCAGTGAGTGGAGGCCAGGGATGTGGCCAAACGTCCCGGCATGCACAGGGAGCGCCTCACGGCAGAGGCAGATCTGGTCCCGTGTCAACAGCTCTAAGGCTGAGTGACCCTGCTGACCCGAAAAATGGTGCAAGGCCAGCGACGGAGGGCCCACCTGGGAATCTCTGAGAAATGCCAGCCTGGCTCCAGCTTCACCTCTGCAATGTCCGAAGGGCAGAAGGTAAGTGCCTCCCTGGCCTGCCTCTCTATGCCTCCTGGCACCACACATAGCTGCTCCCTCCTGCCAAGATGCTAAGAGCAGCCCCGGCCCACAGGGCACCCAGCAGAAGCTGCTAGTATCTACTTCCTTTGGCAGCTTCATAAGACTCTTGGCTTGGAAATTGGTATTCCTCAAGCCCTTTTTCTTAATTACATTCTAGAGATGGAGGGAAGCCTATGTATAATTCAGAAACGAACAGTCCTACCTTTGATGGCTCTCAAACATGCCAAATCAGAACAGGACGTGCTGTCCCTCTGAATAGATTACAGAGGTCTCCTGAGGAGCCAGTGCGCCTCCAGGAGCCCAGCTGGGGCTGAACCGCATCTCCAAAGAAGAAAACATAGCATCAGGCTTGGGGCGGGAGAGAGCGAGGGAACAAGTAGCGGGTAAATCCTGAAGGCCTGACTTCAGTGCTGGCTCTTCTCCTGAGCTCTGCGACCTGGATCATCACTCTACATTATCCGCTTGTGAAGTGGGGTTCCTGGCATCCCTGGAAAGATGCTGTGAGGGTCAGGATGCCTCACACTGTGCCAATCCCTTGCCAACTGTCCCCACACCCGAGAGGACAATGCTATTGATGCCTCTAGCCCACCCACCCAGGAGCAGTCAGATGGCCTGAGGACTCACGCAGAATAGTAACACACAGCAATAAACCTTGAGAAGCACTGTATGTGACTTGATTCAAAGTCATTTAAAGGAATCATATAGTTGACTGGATTTTAAAATTGGGCTTCAGTCAATGAATAAAGGTATAATCCAGAGTTGATGGCATTTGTAGAGATGTTGTTTCATGGCCAGTTGTGGGGCAAAAAAATTTGTCTGGAATGGTACGTACAGGATCCCATCCAGAGGAAGGGACTAGGCCAGCAGTTCTCAAATTAGGCCAACCATCGAAATCCCCAGAGAGCCCACTGAGCATACAGATTCTCTGTCTGACCCCCAGGAACCTGGCCAAATATATCTAATGGGGTCTAGGAATGTGCAGGTCCCAAACTCCACCCAGGTGATGCTAAGGTCAGTTGACTGGATTTAGGTACCTCTTGATGAGGTTGCTAAATTGTGTGAGGCAACTGACTATGTGCCAGGCACTAACCCTGGATCCTTAGATCATTTTAAAAACCCTTAATCGAGATATTTCCCAAGCGTTGTTTGAAGCTGCATTTGCTTTCACATCTAAGAGAACATTTTTAGATACAAGATTTGTTTTCCTTCCAGCAAGATGCTCTACATCACTACTACCAATTAGGCAAGTTCATTTAAAAGCTTTGAATCCATACTGGTAAAATTCCCCCTTTGCTCATCCAACTTTATGTCTAAACAGTGCAGCTGATGGCTGTACAGTTCCATTTATGAATTCCACTCTTGTGAATGTGTTTCCAAAATTGTTTCAGAATTTCTTTGTCTGGGAAAGCCAGGACTGCTGGTTTTAATAAGAACATGGTTTAAACATAGTTATCCAGGTCACCAATATTTCATGGCTGCCCAGAACACAGCACACAGCACCCGGAGAACCTTCTCTTTTAAAAACAAAGACGCCCCGGACCCAACTCCACCCTTTCCTCTTACAACAGGACTACTTCCCCACTCCCTCCACACACAAGTTTTTCTTTAGAGAGAGTAATCTAGTTCAAGAGAATGAAAAGTGAGGTTAGACCAAGCAAAAATCAAGTCCCGCCTCTGGTTAAAACTCATCAACATCACAAAATGATCCCCAACAGTGGCTCCCACGCAATAGGTGCTCAGTCACCAAGCAAACGCATTCACTTGTTTGATAGAACCCTCACACCTGTTTAAGAAAACCCAAACAAGAACTCTCTGAACAACTGAGACATTCCATAGCGTTCACATCTGAGAATGTGTTCTATTACATAATCAACAAAGTAAAAAGAACTTTATTTTTAGCTACTGAACTTCACAGGGAAGATCCAAGACCTATTTAAACTTCTCTTTCATCCTTAACCTTCAAATGACACTCCTATGATTTGCTTTTTCAATTTGTATTTTTTAAAGAAAAGACTCAAAGATGGCCTCGGGCATATTTAAAACAATACAAAACAACAAGAGAAATAAACCAGATGGCAAAAAATCATAAATCAGGACAAGCGTGCTGAACTAGCTACAAAGGAAGGCATCGTCAAACTGTAAAGAGAAAAGGCACTTCGTTCCTCATGGCTAAGTCTCCATCATTGCTTCCTTTCAAAGGAATGCCTGGAGGTCACCTAGGGGAGGGCGGCATGATCCCTCCCTAACCCACCACAGCTCGACTAGAAAGGGGCTGCATGGTCATTGGGAACCCTCAAAGGATCACTACTCAGAGCAAGTGAGTGGTATACTGCCTCCCATGTGATAGGAAAAAAAAAAAATCCTCTGGAAGGATTTAACTGCACAGTGGCAAAAGGAGGCAAAGAAGCGAAGCAAACAAACAAACAAACAAAAAGCTGCACCCAATAGATCTGCGCTATTTCTAACACATCATCAAAATTCCCCTCTAGCAAAAATCCTTCATCCCTCTCTTTTCTACAGACACCAATAAAAGACACACTTTACAGAAACACCGCTGACACCATCTAAGCTGAGGAATATAAGAAAGAGACTTGAAAATTCAAAAGCCATCCTACTTGGTTGTGTCTTTGACAATGGAATAAAAGTCTGGACCTTCTCATGGAGATAAGGGCTTCAGTTTGGGGGAATTTGTTTTGTTTTGTTGGTGCTATGTGCTGACGGGGTAGAAAGTAAAATGTTCAGGGGCATATATGTCAATAGATATTGGTGAAATGGATGAAAAATGAATGAAACTGCACTGAGCTGGCCTTTCAGATCTTACAACAGCTGCCATATATTTCTAATGCATTAAAACGTTTTTCCTTTTCAACAGACAGTAACTGGGCCTCTTAGGCAAGAACACATGTCTATTAGTTTTACATACTTAGAAGTACATGCTGTTCTGTTCTGGCACTAACTTTTCACTTCTAGAGCCCTGTTTACAAACGCACTGAATTATTAACCCAGTACATCATCCCTGCTCCCTACCCCCAAACACAGCATTTTATCCACACAACCCGAAAAGATGGCAGGAGGTTTGCCAAGCCATGCTCATTAGTGTGAATTTATGGGCATGGACAACACCCATATCTCCTCACCACACAAATGCCTGCTCTGCACCACCGAATAGGTGCCCTCTGAGCAGGCGAATAAATGCAGTAGGGCAATACCAAAATTAGACTGATTATGCTCTTTGCAGCTGAAGATGGAGAAGCTCTATACAGTCAGCAAAAACAAGATCTGGAGCTGACTGTGGCTCAGATCATCACCTCCTTATTGCAAAATTCAGGACTAGAATAAGAAAGTAGGCAAAACCACTAGGACATTGAGGTATGACCTAAATCAAATTCCCTATGATTATACAGCAGAGGTGATGAATAGATTCAATAGATTAATTAGGTTTGGTAGACAGAGTGCCGGAAGAACTATGGACAGAGGTTGGTAACATGGTATACAAGGCGGCGACCAAAATCATCCCAAAGAAAAAGAAATGCAAGAAGGCAAAGTGTTTGTCTGAGGAGGCTTTACAAATCGCTGAGGAAAGAAGAGAAAAGCAAGGGAGAAAGGGAAAGAGATACCCAACTGAATGCAGAGTTCCAGAGAATAACAAGGAGATATAAGAAAGCCTTCTTCAGTGATCAATGCAAAGAAATAGAGGAAAACAACACAATGGGAAAGACTAGAGATCGCTTCAAGAAAATTGGAGATATCAAAGGAATATTTCATGCAAAGATGGGCTCGATAAAGGACAGAAATGGCAAGGACCTAACAGAAGCAGAAGAGAGTAAGAAGAGGTGGCAAGAATACATGGAAGAACTATATCAAAAAGGTCTTAATGACCCGGATAGCCACAATGGTGTGATCACTAGTCTAGAGCCCAGCATGCTGGAGTGTGAAGTCAAGTGGGCCTTAGGAAGCATTACTATGAACAAAGCTAGTGGAGGTGATGGAATTCCAGCAGAGCTATTTCAAATCCTGAAAGATGATGCTGTTAAAGTGCTGCACTCAATATGTGAGCAAATCTGGAAAACTCAGCAATGGCCACAGGGCTGGAAAAGGTCAGTCTGCATTCCAACACCAAAGAAGAGCAATGCCAAAGAATGTTCAAACTACCACACAATTGGGCTCATTTCACATGCTAGCAAGGTTATATTCAAAATCCTTCAAACTAGGCTTCAGCAGTATGTGAACCAAGAACTTCCAGATGTACAAGCTGGGTTCAGAAAAGGCAGAAGAACCAAAGATAGAGTTACCAACATCCGTTGGATCATAGAAAAAGCAAGGGAGTCCCAGAAAAACATCTACTTGTGATTCGTGGACTATGCAAAAGCCTTTGACTATGTGGATCATGAAAAACGGTGGAAAATTCTTAGAGATGGGAATACCAGACCACCTTACCTGCCTCCTGAGAAACCGGTATGCAGGTCAAGAAGCAACAGTTAGAACCAGACATGGAACAACAGACTGGTTCCAAATTGGGAAAGGAGTATGACAAGACTGTATATTCTCACCCTACTTATTTATCTAATATGCAGAGTATATCATGTGAAATGCTGGGCTGGGTGAGTTACAAGCTGGAATCAACATTGCCAGGAGAAATATCAGCATTCTCTGATATGTAGATGATAGCCCTCTAATGGCAGAAAGCAAAGATGAACTAAAGAGCCTTTTGATGAGGATGAAAGAGGAGAGTGAAAAAGCTGGCTTAAAACTCAATATTCAAAAGATGAAGATCATGGCATCCAGTCCCATTACTTCATGGCAAACAGAAGGGAAAGAAGTGGAAGCAGTGACAGATTTTGTTTTCTTGGGCTCCAAAATCACTGCAGATGGTGACTGCAGCTACAAAATTAAAAGACTTTTCTTCCCCTTGGAAGAAAAGCTATGACAAACCTAGACAGTGTATTAAAAAGCAGAGGCATCACTTTGCCAACAAAAGTCTGTGTAGTCAAAGCTACAGTTTTTACAGTGGTCATGAATGGATGTGAGACTTGAACCATAAAGAAGGCAGAGTGCCAATGAATTGATACTTTTGGACTGTGGTATTGAAGAAGACTCGAGAGTCCCTTGGACTGCAAGGAGATCCAACCAGTCCATCCTAAAGGAAATCTGTCCTGAATATTCATTGGAAGGACTGATGTTGGAGCTGAAACTCCAATACTTTGACCACCTGATGCGAAGAGCTGACTCATTGGAAAAGACCCTGATGCTAGGAAAGACCGAAGGCAGGAGAAGAAGGGGACGACAGAGGATAAGATGGTTGGATGGCATCACGGACTCAATGGACATGAGTTTGAGCAAACTCTGGGAGATGGTAAAGGACCAGAGATCAAATTGTCAACATCCGCTGGATCATCAAAAAAGCAAGAGTTCCAGAAAAACATCTACCTCTGCTTTATTGACTATATCAAAGCCTTTCACTGTGTGGATCACAACAAACTGTGGAAAATTCTTAAAGAGATGGGAATATCAGACCATCTTGAGAAATCTGTATGCAGGTCAAAAAGCAATAGTTAGAACTGGACATGGAACAACAGACTGGTTCCAAATAGGGAAACGAGTACGTTAAGGCTCTGTATTGTCACCCTGCTTATTTAACTTATATGCAGAGTACATCATGTGAAATGCTGGACTGGATGAAGCACAAGCTGGAATCAAGATTGCCGGGAGAAATATCAATAACCTCATATATGCAGATGACACCACCCTTATGGCAGAAGGTGAAGAAGAACTAAAGGGCTTCTTGATGAAAGTGAAAGAGGAGAGTGAAAAAGTTGGTTTAAAACTCAACATTCAGAAAACGAAGATCATGGCATCCGGTCCCATCACTTCATGGCAAATAGATGGGGAAACAGTGGAAACAGTGTCAGACTTTATTTGGGGGGCTCCAAAATCACTGCAGATGGTGAGTGCAGCCATGAAATTAAAAGATGCTTGCTCCTTCGAAGAAAAGTTATGACTAACCTGGACAGCATATTAAAAAGCAAAGACATTACTTTGCCAACAAAGGTCCATCTAATCAAAGCTATGGTTTTTCCAATAGTCATGTATGGGTGTGAGAGTTGGACTCTAAAGAAAGCTGAGTGGGAAGGGGGTTCAGGATGGGGAACACATATACACCCGTGGCAGATTCATGTTGATGTATGGCAAAACCAATACAATATTGTAAAGTAATTTTAAAAAACATAATAATAAAAAATAAAGAAAGCTGAGTGCCGAACAATTGATGCTTTTGAACTGTGGTGTTTGAGGAGACTCTTGAGAGTCCCTTGGACTGCAAGGAGATCCAACCAGTCCATCCTAAATGAAATCTGTCCTGAATATTCATTGCAAGGACTGATGCTGAAGCTGAAACTCCAATACTTTGGCCATCTCATGTGAAGAACTGACTCATTTGAAAAGACCCTGATGCTGGGAAAGATTGAAGGCAGGAGAACGGGACGACAGAGGATGAAATGGTTGGATGGCATCACCAACTCTATGGACATGAGTTTGAGTAAACTCTGGGAGTTGGTGATGGACAGGGAGGCCTGGCATGCTGCAGCCCATGAGGTGGCAAAAAGTCAGATGACTGAGTGACTAAACTGAACTGAACTGGTAAAGGACACGGGAAGCCTGGTGTGCTACAGTCCATGGGGTGGCAAAGAGTCAGACAGGATTTAGCAACTGAACAACAAGTCCTGGGGGTCTGTGTGTCTTGGAGGATCACAGGAGACAACCTATATCTGTCTACTTCCTTATCACCCCCCAGCCCCACCTTTTCTATTCCACAGAGGTTTTGAATGCATCAGTTTGCTATACATTGCTTTTCTGAGCAACTCTAGAACTTTGTGGATATGTTAAGTAGATGAAGAATCTGCTGCGCATTGTCTTTCCCACCTGTTTCCTAGCCTCTGGTATTTTCCCAATTAAAAGACCTGGTGCCATATGTAAAACAGATGACCAGTGCAAGTTTGATGAATGAAGCAGGGCACTCAAAGCTGGTGATCTGGGACAATCCAGAGGGATGGGGTGGGGAGGGAGGTGGGAGGGGGGTTCAGGATGGTGGGACACACGTAAACCCATGGCTGATTCATGTTGATGTATGGCAAAATCATCACAATATTGTAATTAGCCTCCAATTTAAATTAATTAATGTCATAAAACCCAGTGCCTTCTTATCCCAATCAAAGAGAGCATTGCACTAAACTGCAATAACTTCCCCCAATCCCACTCTTCTCCCTAGAGGAAGGGAGGCAGGAATCACTACTGCCTTGTTGATCAGCCCTCTAGCCCCAAACCTTGCAAGGTGCATGGTCTGTACTAAGAGTTCAGTACTGCTTGTAAACTGAATGCACAGATAAGTGAGTGAAAAGTTCCGCTTTTTAGGGCAACCAACCGTCCTGGGACCTGGGACTTTCAGTGCTCAGCCCAAGACAGTCCCAGGCAAACGGAGACTACAATGGCTCACCCTCCTCTCCCTTCGTTCCCACACCACCAGATCTGGCCTGCAGACCTGCCTGTCTCTGAAGGTCGCAGGCCTGCCACATCTGTATACTCAGCTGCTTGCCTTATCCGTCAGCTGGAGGCAGGGAGAGGCCTTCTAACATGACCGCCCTTTGTGCCCGTTTCTGCCCAAAGACAAAAAAACAAAAACAGCCCTACTACTGGGTCAATGTCTTTATGAGAGATGATAGTGGCTTACTTCCCAGATTCAGAGAATGGAAAGGTGTCAGAATGATCCAGAAGGATGCCCTAATTTAAGTTGCGTCCCTGAGTCTGCCCAAAGGTGGGCAGGGTGCCAGATACACAGGCATCCAGATGAGAAACTGCTGCTCTCCCTTCCTTGCTGCCTTTAAACCCTCCCCCCCAAGGCCCACCCTCCCATCTGTTTGCTAAGCTGTCTTATTATGACTGGCTGCAGACCCTGCTCACCTCCCCTTCCTGCATCTCAGGATTACAGGAGGCAGGGCAATGAAGCAGCATGCTCACCCCATGATTCTGTGGGGGATGGGATGAGAGAACATGACACTGGTGTGATTCTTAGGAGAACGATAACCCAAGAATGTCTTTGCATTCAGGACACAGAACACTTGCTCACGTGATGGTGAGTGGATTCTGCTACCAGTCTGGAACAAGTTCACCAGTGGGCATATCACTTTTGGTTATTTCTAGGATGCCCTTGTAGAGACTATCTAGAAAAATAAGCTGAAGCCGAACGCTTAAACCAGAAATAATCCAAATGCCCATCAGTAATATATAAACGGTGCTGCTATATTCACATAACAGAATATTACAGGGCAATAGCAGAGAGTGAATTACTGATACACACTACAACATGGGTGAATTTCACAGTGAGTGAAAGAAAACAGACACAAAAGGACACATGGCCCGATAAATTAGAGAGGTGACTATTCTAAAAAACTGTTAGAAGTCAGGGTAGTGTTACCTTTTGGGCAGGAGAAGGGGGTTATATTGACTGGGAATTGAACTTTTCATATGGATGGAAATGTCCTATGTCTTGGTTTGGATGGTGGCTCTGTAAAAGGACACACTGGCAAACATCTATGAAGTTGTATTTTTAAGATGAACTCACTTGATGTACTTTTTATACATCAACTTAAGAAGTAAAAGAAAACAAAACAACAAAAATACAAAAGCAACAGAGGAGCTCTCTGCTTTTTGCCTGATCCAGCAAGCCCTGTCATTGAACCCCAGGAAGCTTGCTCACCCCCCTCTCTAAGTACATTATTCTACCTACCTGCTTTGGTTGTCAAATTAAATTAGATGACACTGAGTGGCGTGGTTGTTCAATCTCATCTGTTAAATGTGTGCTCTACAGAGGCAGTGCTGTCAATCTCAATGAAATTAGGGTTTGTCAAACGAAGGATCTGATTTTTTTCTATTTTTCTTTTTTATAAAAGACAGCTTTCTGCATTTAGGACTCACTCTCAAATCTCTTTCCAGCAGCTGTATCTCTCAGCCTATTAGTCAAGGGCAGGCACCCAGCCAGCTGTTTGCTGCATTCGACTTCCTTGTACATGATCATTTCAAAGGTCGTGTATATGTTAATTTACTACCTGGTTGTTACTTAAGAGGATTTTATTACATCATTTTATGTTGATTTATTCTTTCTCCTCCTCTAGGAAATTCTGGGATTCTAAAGCAACCAATGGCAGGCTAGCTCTGGGTGAGTATGAGACTTCAAAGAAATTACTGTTGTCATTTTCAAATTAAACCTGAACACACACGAGCAATATGTTTTAGCTGGACACAGTTATGATCACCACTGTCTACTAGAAGAAAGAAGTGGTTTAAACAAAAAATGTTCCCATTAAAAATTTAAAAGGAGAGAGAGCAAGCAAGAGAGACACCCACAGCACACCCTAGCTCAATAATTACTTTCACCCTACAAATGCCCAGATGGTGAATTTGACAAATGTCTAGGTCTTAATAATTTGATTCAATTTACTTTTTTTCCTGAGGGCAACCTAAAGGCTTAATTATTTTATCATAAGGCTATGCAGTGTTATTTTCTACGGGTCCTGCCTGGCCAGCAGTATCCTAAAGCTAGAAAGATATGGGAACAGAATAAACTACCAGAAGGAAGCTCTCGAGAAGTCCAGTTAAGACAAGGGAGATGGCCAAGCCCTGGGGGCTTCTAGGAGGGGATTGAGAGGCAATGAGACGGAACTCTGTGCAAGGCTGTGGCGGTGGCTCAGGGAGGGGAGAGCTGATGGGAAAGGGAACCAGCAGCGAGCTCCCCAAAGAGGTGAGATAAGGCGCGAATAAAAAGCACTTCTGCTGCTGTTGCTGCTAAGTCGCTTCAGTCGTGTCCGACTCTGTGTGACCCCACAGACGGCAGCCCACCAGGCTCTGCCGTCCCTAGGATTCTCCAGCAAGAACACTGGAGTGGGTTGCCACTGCCTTCTCCAATGCATGAAAGTGAAAAGGGAAAGTGAAGTCGCTCAGTAGTGTCCGACTCTTCACGATCCCAAGGACTACAGCCTACCAGGCTCCTCCGTCCATGGGATTTTCCAGGCAAGAGTACTGGAGTGGGGTGCCATTGCCTTCTCCAAAAAACCACTTCTCTGCCTCTAATTTGACAGCCCAGGGTCAGTTTACTTCTCAGCAGCACCTGCAACCTGCAGGGCCTCACCCACATGTGCACCTGTCGGAGAAAAGAATGACTCCAACACAGAAGCATCAGTGAGTGATCGCCATCGTTCTGCTCAAATGTCACATCCAGGCACCCTTACACTGCCATTCAGAAGTCTATTAGCAGCATCCCAAAGTCAGGAACTTCCTGACCGAATTTTTACCAGACAGGCAAGGCTTCTAACTCCACAAGCAGTGCAACAGCAGAATGCTTAGAAGATGTGTGTGGTGGTATGCTGGATCAACGCAGGCCAACACAGCCCTGGGGAAAGATGAATAGAATGTAGTAGCTTCAATAGCTTGTCCGCTTCTAACCATGCCTGGAAGAACCAAGCCAAAGGGAGTCCTTCAGAACCCAGAACACACCCGTCCCTCTACCAGCCCGATCTCTGTAGGTTGACGCTATCTGTGCCTCTGCACAGATGAACTAAGGTCTGTACCTGCAGCCTCAAGTCCTGCCCTCCCTCAGTGCTATCGTCGATGATCGCCCCAGCCTCGCTGAGAGGTCTGTGTGTTTACCCTTTCAGAACCACAAACTCAAACTCAAATCTTCGAATGCTCTAATCATAGCTCTCTGCCCCCAGCCCCACCATCTTCCTCTGTTCCTTTCTTCAGTTACGTGGGGGAAATATCTGTCCAGGAAAACATTAGAAAGAAACTGCTGCTTTGTGCATTATGATTTTTCTTCTCAAAACCATCCATCTTAGAATTCTTTGAAGATGTTCACACGTACGTTACAGCCACATTTTGGAAAAACAAAAACAAAAGGAAAAATTCATTCAGGAGTCGTATGCCCCCAACAGATCAAAACTGTTTGATTTTGTATTTTTTTTTTTTTTTAAGAAAATGACCTGTCACGGCAGGGACGTCATTTTTGTTGTTTCTTTCCCACTCTGTATTTTTTGATAAGCCATCTTCCTTGGGGCAACAGAGTGGCTTGGAATCTCCTTAAATAGCAATGCCCATCCCCCATCCTACTCCATTCACCTCCATATTCCCCACATCTCCCATGGGGGTCTTAAATGATTTCTTTTAAGCACAACGTTCCACAATGTCACATCCATCATGCACACTATGGGGAGAAAGGCTGATGGAGAGCAATTGAAAGAAGGTTGTCTGTCTTCATTGCAGCTTGAAAATGAACTACTATTTATCCCTGTTCACCTTGGGTCAGCCACTGATCTCACACTTCTCCACAACAAAGGTAGCTGGCACTGGCTTGGTGGGGTGGGTGGTCAAAAGACACCATAGAATTTGGAAAATTCCCGGACAGAATGAGTGTATCTGCCAGGGAGCATTTGGGGTTTGGGGAGAAGCATGGCTTCACTTGGGATCCCTCAGGTAGCTCCAGTGTGGGGATGGGCAAGTAGCTGGTCCCAGGCGCTTTGATGAGCAGGTCCTGCCATGAACCATGGGGCTCAGTCCCTCCGGGAGTTAACCTCAGCGCCATCCCCGCTGAGATGGGGAAGCCATAGGGTCTACCTCCAAATTCCACTGCCCTACTGGTTGGAGGCTGCCCCTGGGGAACATATACTCCAGCGCCTCTTGCTTGCTCTGCATCTGGGCCAAGCATGCTCCCAGGGCCCCTGGAAACCTGCCACAGAAAGCCCTGGGGGCAGGGGCTGGCGTGGACAGACAGGCAGGTAGAAAGGGGGCCAGAGACATAAAGGTCACCCGAGCGCTTGTGCTGGAGAGCGTGGCCACAGGCTAGGTGCTGCAGACACCAGAATGTCGGAAAGGGCCACTGGGGGGGGCGGTGGTGGTGATGCAAGCGTGTTTGTTCCTTTTTTCACTCCCAGAAGACCCTGCCTATGTCCCGGGATCCAACAGCAGGCTGGTTTCTGCCTAGGTCCCAGCTCCCTTGGACTAAGTTGGGCATCGTTTGGAAGTTGTCTGGACCCAGCCTTACGGGGCTCCTGGTGGGAGAATCTGGGCATTGGAAGGTTCTGTGGAAGCCCACAGAAACTGCAGCAGTCACTGGCCCTTTCAAAGACCCAGAGACCCTAAGGAGCAATCGTCACATTGGGAAACCCACAAACAGCGCCCTCCTCAGAGGTGGTGGCTGTTCCGCACTCTGCGCACAGACAGCCTGCCACCCCAAGATGGCCATTCTCTCCTCCCAAAGGCAGAGGCTGGTCAGAGGCAAGTCCGGCAAGTCGACTGCTTCCTTCCTCGGGGAAACCTGCTGGGGTAAGTTGGGGGTTTCACTGGTGTTGTTTGATCTCTATAAGCTCTATCTTTGTCAAATGCTCTCACAGGCAACATTAAGACAGCTCTACATATGGCCACCAAAAGACACATTCAAGAATGTTCGGAGCAGCTTTATTTGCAATAGCCCCAAACTGGAAATCACCCAGATGTCCGTCAGCAGTAGAATGAATAAACAAACTGTGATACATCCATACAATGAGGTACTACCAGGCAATAAGAAGATGCGAGTGCTGATACGTGTGGGCAACGCGGCCAGGTCTCAAAAGCACCGTGTGAAGTGAAAGCGGCCAAGCCCCAAACACCACACACTGTGTGGCTCCATGGACGGGAGATTCTCGAACAGACAAAATGAATCTATGGAGACAGAAGACAGAACT
This sequence comes from Budorcas taxicolor, assembly GCF_023091745.1. Classification (NCBI taxonomy): domain Eukaryota; kingdom Metazoa; phylum Chordata; class Mammalia; order Artiodactyla; family Bovidae; genus Budorcas; species Budorcas taxicolor. The sequence goes on along the minus strand of NC_068935.1, from coordinate 126,913,482 downwards.
GTGGTTGCTGTTTGGGGATATATAAATATATATATATGTGTGTGTGTGTGTGTAATTTTAAAATATTTATTTGGTTGCAGCATGTGGGATCTAGTTCCCTGACCAGGGATCAAACCAGGGCCCCTGCATTAGGCGTGGAATCCTAGCCATGGGACCACCAGGGAAATCCCCTTTGGGGGATAATAATGGAGAAAGGGCACAGGGGGCTTTATGAGGTGCTGGGAATGGATTCTGCCGTGATCTGACGGGTGGCTACACACGTACACATCTGTCAGATTCAGGTAGTCCGTGCACTTTACTGTATGTGTTGCATGTACCTTAGTGAAAAGGTAAAAGAGAACAGCTAAGTTAAAAGACTAAAACAAGGTTGGCTCTGGAGAACACTGCCTCCCTTTCTTGGTCAGGTAATGCGATAACCAGCAGAAACTTAAGTGCTTCCCTAGAGCTTAGCCTCCTAAGGGACAGAAGGGTCGAGAGGGTTGTTTTGGGTGAAGCGGGCGTTTCTGACACAGGAAAACAGGGGAGACAGGAGGAAAAACTCAAAAGTGAGCAGCTTGGGAGTCTTTGGTAGGCCACACAAATGCGTCAGGGGACTTAATCGGCAGCCCCTCAAGCACATCCAGAGCACTGTACCCATCACCCACCCACACCACACCACACCACACACATCCCACTCACATACACAGCACACTGCACAGACTCCCCCACTCCAACACACAGCAGATGCTCATGCCACACGGGACCACACACACACACACACACACACACACACACACACACTTCAGCTCTGCGCGCTCCAGCGCTGTCTGGGCAATCATCTTTCTCTTCCTGCTGCCAACCAAGGCCACTGTCATCATCATTATCATCATCACCATCGTCCCGGGAACATCCCTCACGGACGGGACGTCTCAGTACGCACACAGCTGTGCCCACAGACAAAGACATCTGCCTGGAGCTGCCTGCTCGCCCCGAAAGCTGTCCAGGCCCATCAGGTTTATGTCTGGTCCTGAGGAATGGGTCCTGCCATCTTCAGCTCCAGCCCCAGCAGGAACCTTGTGGCAACATCGACATATCCCATCCCTCCCTTTCTCTCTGGCCTACTGGCCACTGCCCTCTCCCCCGAAAGGAAGTCTTGCTTCACTTCTTGGAGTGCAGGACAATGTCCTCCCTGGGCTCTGGACCATCCCTGGCCTTTCGGACAAGGCTGACGTCACTGCCTCTGGTTGGGATGCCAGTGCCTCCTCACTGTCCATCTCGGCAACAACCTGAGGTGCTAGAAACCCTTTCTTCCACTGTTCTTCTGTTACCTTCGCCTGAAGCACTAAACCCGTAAAGTCCATTTCCATGCCTGTTGACCATCTGCACCTTCTGTAGCAATAGGTCTCCACACATGTGAGGCAATGAGACATGCCCACATGTCTCCCCTCTTGGGATTCTACCCCAGAGATACACACAAGCATGTTGATTTCAGCTCCTCTGTATTATAAAGACTGAGATAACCTAAATGGTAACCAAGAGGGACCTGGTTAACTAGCGCAGATTATAATACTCTGTGTTAGGTCACAGTCACTGTTTGGTAGTCTCCTGCTGGTCTGATCCACTACAGCTTTCTGAATCCTAGCAAAACCATTACATCTGAGAAGTATACTCAGCAAATCGATGAGATGCACTGAAAACTGCAATGCCTGCAGTCAGCACTGGTTAACAGAAAAGGCCCGATTCTTCTCCACAACGCCCAACCACACATCGTACAACCAATACTTCAAAAGCTGAACAAACTGAGCTACGAAGTTTTGCCTCATCCACCATCTTCACCTGACCTCTCATTAGTTGACTACTGCTTCTTCAAGCATCTCGACAATTTTTTGCAGGGAAAATGCTTCCACAACCAGTAGGAGGCAAAAAAAAAAAAGGCTTTTAAAGAGTTAATTGAATCCTGAAGCACAGATTTTTATGCTACAGGAATAAACAAACTTATTTCTCATTGGTAAAAATGTATTGATTGTAATGGTTCCTATTTTTATTAATAAAGATGTGTTTGAGCCTAGTTAAAATGATTTAAAATTCACAGTCCGAAACTGTGATTACTTTTTCACCAACCTAATATCACCAGTCATTGCAAACGATGACACAAATTGATATGTCCTGACACGGAAATAATGCCTAAGGAAATTATTTAAATAATTTGTAAAGGTCATGAGGCGGGAGAGAATCTATAGATTTTCTATACAGAAAGTGAACTAATTTTTGTTGAATATGTGTATACGTTAAGAACTTAAAGAATAAAACAAAGCATGCACTAGTTTTCTCTGGTAAGATTACAGAGGGTTGTTCCTTTGTTTTAGATGTCTGTACTGTTTTCATTTTTAAAATATATGTTACTTTTCCCAATCTGAAATACAAGATGAGAGAGTAAAACCTTTTCTCTAAGGTCCCATTACTGGCTCCCCACCCATTCTTTTTAAAGTCTTGGGTTATAGGTCCTCAGAGGTAGCTGGACCTTGAAGCTAGGAAGACTGGGTTTACATAGTGAGTCCAGCATTTTCTCCAGCTGTGGGTTCCTGGGAGTGTGGCTTCACCTTGCTGAGCCTTCTTTTCCTCCATCATCAAGCCTCATCAAGAGCCCACTCAATGCCACCCTCCATGCCAGCCCTAACGACCATCATGGTGGACAAAATCCTCACCTGCTTCCCACAGGGAGTTGTACCTATGGCTGTAAAATGAGAGTTTAACTTTACAGGGCTGATGAAAGGATTAGTATCAACATAAACAATTCCTGGCAAACAAAAGGTCTTTGAAAAGTCTTGGCTATTCTTCCTTTTTAAAAAATATCCAAAGAGTATGACTTAATTAAGATAGGATAAGCTGCCTAACAAATCACTCCACACTTGCAATGGCTCACTAACGAAAGGTTATTTCTTGCTTATGTAATAGTCTAGGGTAGGGGCTCCAGATCAGGCACTTGCATTTTATAAAATGATCCTCCCCAGGCAGAGGAGGTTCTGCCACCTTCCTTCCAAGGTTTCCCTGGGACTTTGCTCCATCCCAGAACTGCCCATTCACTGTGGATGACAAAAGAGTATGGAGGAAAACCTGGAAAGCTTTTAAGACTGAACTAGAGGTGCATACATCATTTTCACTCACATCTTATTGGTCAGAACTTAGTCACATGGCCACACATAAAACTTCAAGGGAAGCTGGGTAATGTAGTCTAGTTGGGTACCTGGGAAGATGAACAAAACAAGTTTGGAGGTCTAACCAGCAAGTGCTGTCACAGTGAATTAGATGAGGAAACACACGTCAGAGACTGTGTGCGTGTGCATGTGTGTGTGTGTGTGCTTATTTGTGTTCAGTCTGCAAAATTCCAATGTTCAGGAAGCCTTTGTTCTGAAAAGTTTTGAAGCTCTTCTTTGCTGAACATTTAGTTTTCTGGAAGAACTCTAAGAGGACATCATTTTAAATGTCTCTTTTTTTTATTATCAAGGTTGTTCTGCCATCATCTGAGATATTACTAAAAAACAACAACATCAGCTCCCAACTCTGACTTACACAAGATTTGAGATGCTGTCAAAAATAAATGCCAACTCATCAGATTCTGTGTGAAAAAGGTGCCAACACACACATAAGTCAAAGCTGCAGACACGAGCACTACTGTGCACACAGTATCATTCCTCCTCTCCTAAAGAACCTTATATGCCAGCCAGCGAATCCATGGACTTAATCATGGAAACTAAGAGGAACTAGAATTTGGTTTTGCTTAAGCTGGCTCTCTGCAGAACCAATAAGTATTGCATCTGTCTGCCAGAAGCTTACATTATAGATTCAGAGGGCTAGAAACTTAATTCTATAGCCTGGTTTACTTTTGCCATCCAGAAGATTACAGAAAGCCCACAGGTATGGTTGAGATATGGCAAGATGTGTACAACATGATACTATTCATTTATTTATTCACTTAATAAATACATACTGAGTGACTCCTCGGTTACAGCACTGTGAGTCCTAGGTCGAGGATACCAAGATGGAAGGCTGGCCCATTCACCGTCTAGTGGGGCTCAGCTAGTAGACACACAAGAACAATTCACTGAAGGGAAGCATGTGTGACGGCAGGGGAAACACAGTCATTAGAAAGGCCACTTGATTCTTCGCCACTGACAATTTACTTGGCACAGAAGCACAAAGTAACTCATTTGAAAGTCTCCTATGCTCATGAGATGAAATGACTGGAAATGCAAGGAGAAAGGCAATGTTCTAGGGTGCCATGGGCTCTTTATTTACACTGTCATTGGAAAAAGAAGTGGCAACAATATTAGGAGCTACAGATTTTGGATCCTGTGTACCAAATATCATGGATACCTGTTGTCCATGTTGTCAGGGAAGTGTCATCACTGCCCATTTTATAGATAGCATCTCTGAGCCCACAGAGATTAAGACTCATGCTCCATTACGCAGTCATCTGCAGACCTGGGAATTTGGTCTGTTTGACTCCAAAGACCAGGCACTTTTCACCGCCACTCCTCACTGCTTCCCCAGGTGGAAGATCTGGGAAAGCAGACACAACAGAGAGCCACGGGAGCCTTGGCTTAAATGGACTGCTTGGGAAAGGCAGTAAAGGCAGGGGGAAAGCTGTCAGCCTCAGGAGTCAGCGATCACCTCCTGCAAGTAATGTGAGGATAAGCTCTCAGCATTCATTCATTGATTTGATTCAATAAATCTATTAAGCAACAGCTGGCAAGGTACTGAGTACAGTTCTAGGTGCTGGGTATACAGCAATGAACAGGTGGGGTGGGAAGGGACAAGTGGAAGGTGGGCGGGGGTAAACAGGCCAACATTCTTTGTCACACATGAGAGGTAATAAAATAGGTAACATCTCATTCTTGATGTTGATAATTAGAGAAATGTAAGTTAATGAAGTTTGGGGGGTACTAATCCATCTAAGCACAGGAAGACTTTGTAGAATATATCTTTCAAATGCCTGAAGAAGATAAAGGACATATATATGGGAGAATAAGACCCTTCAGGACAAGAACCCAAAACATTTATTCTTTTCTTGTCACCTTTCTGTATTTGTAAATTATCTAAAATAAGCATTATTACTTTTATAATCATAAAGAAACAAATTAACTAAAATGTTAGAGAAAAATAAACTTCCAAAGAACCAGATTCTTTCTCTCCTAGCATTCAAGTGGTAACTGACAAGTCAGCCAAACAAGGCGAAGCTTCACTGCTATAGTCATGCAGAATGATATCTTATTTCAACATACTGCCTGATTATTTCAGAATTCACTCACAGGGGTAGCCACAGGAGGAAATACATGCTCAGCACTGAGATATTAGGGACTAAGTCCTGAAGCTTAATTTTTCATTAGGGCATTGTGCCATTTTTCTATTAAGACAGGTTCATCTTTTTTTTTTTTTTTTTTTGAGAAATGCTGATGTGTAAAACCTCATTTTCTTCCTTAGCACGCTGGCCTATAGATTTCATTTTTAATTGATTTCCATATGCTGCTAAGACTGGCAGAGAAACTGGGCTGGTGAGCTGTGTTGCCACAGTGTTCCTGGTGCTGGAAAGGGAACTGCAGCTCTATGAGAACAATGCTTTGGAAAATCTGTAAAACCCAGTTAAACACACCTAAGGTTTGTATGAAAGAGCAGCCATTACTCACGGCGCCTTTGACAGTGAGAACGGAGAGTGAAAAGCCATCCAGCCCTTCAGCAATGAATGTGCCTGGATGAATCGTCCAGGTCTAATTTAGAAGCCAAGGAAGAATTGCCTAATAATGTCTCGAGATGGTGGATTCAATACATTATCTTCCATGTTTTTTGAATAAAAGAAGATTCCTACCACCCCTCCCCCACCAATATCAAATCTAGAAATGGAAATATCCTCTCTCAAACTAACAGGGTCTGTAAGGGACTTAGGATCTTAACATAAGATTCTGTTTCCTGCTAGAAATATTGTTTCAGAAAAAGTAGAAGCAATGATAGAAGGATCACAGGAAACATCTGTGTATACAAATAGGCCAGCTCACTCGGAATAAAAATGCATTATGCATCATGACGGTCTAAATATTTTTATTAACACAGTTTGTTAACCAAGAACTGAGAAATAAGGTTCCCTAAGAGTCCCCCATCAAATGCTTTCTTCCATATTTCATTTTATTCTTAGGAGAGAAGTAACTCTGAAATCTTATCTTAGATTTTAGCAATGAGTTTTCTATTAAAAGTTATTTCTTTTCCATCTCAGGCTGAGCAAAGCTCTGGGCCAAGGGGGTTAGGGAATTTGTTTCATAAAACTGACAGCTTGGCGAGCATTCAATCACTCGGCACTACACAACCCAGGAGAACAAATAAGTCCTTTTCTGATGCCGCTCCAGACACATTACGATGTATGTTCCATAGCTTTATTCCCGCATTCATACTGTTTGCTTCCTGCAGCAACAAGAAAAGGGGGGCAGAAAGCACATCGAAACCCACCAGGAAGCAAAATCAATCAATCACACTCTCATTTGGAAGTTGGAAAAAAAATGAGTGCATCGGGTAAGCTGTGTGAGTGGTGCTGGCCTTCCTTTCCAGGAGGCCAGTACATTCGGGGAACTTTCAGCCATTTTGTGGTCCTGTCCCCAGTGCTTCCGGACACGTGTCTCTGCAGGATCTGACAGAGGCTTTAATGAGGCAGATAAGGCCAGCTCAGTGGCTGCCTTTGGTAGAGGTGGCGCCAAGGGCAGGCTACTGGCTTATGGCCTGGGCATCGTTCTGGGCAGCAGAGACCAGCCTGCCCCAAACCCTGCACCAGCAGGGACCCAGCTCGGGAACTTCCTGTTTAACAGGCCTAACTGCGATCTGCCAGAGAAAGGAAACCGTTAGAAAATTTCTTCCCTGCTCCCTAAAAAAAATTACAAGGAATTTTTTTCTTTTTTTGGTAGTCACACACAAAGCCCTGATTGAAAAAGCCCTGTGGGAGACAAAACTCTCTGTGCTGTGGGAAGATAGTGGTCACTATTGGTGAGGGGTGGTGAAAGGGCACAGGGGCTTTGACAGACTGGTGCGATCCCTATTTCCACCAGCATACTGGTGGCGTGGGTGTGCTGTTGGTGAAAATACTTCAAGCAGTACATACAGGCACTTTCCTGTATGTATGTTAAGAGTTTGGACAAAAATTTGAAAATAAAAATCCGTGATGGGTAAGTTTTAGGACTTCTCCCATCCACAAAGCTGACTTTGAAAGTCAAACATTACCAATAAAAAATAAACCCCATCCCCCCCTGCTTAAAATTTCTGATCTATTTAAAGTGTATGTGAAATAGTAAACCTTTTTAACATGCTGATACTATTATTTAAGTTTTTACCCACCAAGTCCTTTACGCTTGGAAAAGAATATACTGTAGGCAATTTTGCTACAACTCCTCATAAAGTGATCCAGAAGAGCACAGGGAAATGACAAAGCTCATTTTCACTCTCCGATTCATTTTAGGACAGGGTATGGTTGGAGGCTCCTTTCCAAAGACCCAAGTCCCGTTTATGGCCCTTCTCACTCCTATGCTATCTGAGCCTGGTGGCCTGAGGAATCTCACTCTTACTTTCTTCACACCTTCCTCTATTCTTCTATTTCCCTGCACAGAATTTCTCCTTATTCCTGCTGCTGCTGTCCACTTCACAAATGGACGCATATGTTTCCCTTTCCCTGGTGTCAGGGGTTTCCTTGAATGGGGGTCACCTCACTCCATTTCTCTCTGCATTTCTGAAGGGCGTGAAAGGCTCCCACCAGGCCAGACCTTCAGAGGAAAAATCTGTTTCATTAGGTTTCCTCTTCCAAGTGCTTCTCTGTCCTGACATTTGCAACATGTAAGTCTGCTTATTTACTGAGGTTTATTTTGGAAGAGAAAATAGATGGGATGAGGGTGGGGAAGGGAAGCCTTTGAAAACAAAAAAAATTGTCATTTGGTTTTAAAACAGTTATGAGTAATGGAGGATTATGCTTTCTTTGCAAATAAAGATCTGAATGTTCTATTGCTACAAATGATTCTGCCTTTTACTGTTCTTAAAAAATAAAAAGGCTTTTCTACCCATGATTGGGCTTCCCAGGTAGCTCAGATGGTAAATAATCTGCCTGCAATGCAGGAGACTTGTGTTCAATCCCTGGGTTGGGAAGATCCCCTGGAGAAGGGAATGGCAACCCACTCCAGTATTCTTGCCTGGAGAAGCCCATGAACAGAGGAGCCTAGTGGGCTATAGCCCATGGGGTCAAAAAGGGTCGGACACGACTGAGTGACTAACACACACACATACACACACACACCCATGATTGGATATACGAACACATTATGTAAAGAAACTGTTCCGCTCACCCAGGACCCAGTTTAAATATTCCCACATCTTGTTAAGGTCTTGCATGTCCAGGAGGCCAGCAGGACCACAGAATTTGTTCACTCACCTAGTGTTCACTGGAAATCCCCAGATGGGCAGGATTATAAGGAGCACGAGGCACAGGGTACTTCCAGGAAAGTAGAATGGGCCTCTCAGGCTCCTATTTTAAGAGAAGCATCTCATGCAGACCCAGGGAAGCTGTCTGAAAGGGCTCAGGTTATGTTCTTTCCTTTGCCTTTGCCATTCCCAAGTTCCCTTTCTGCTCGGTGGTAGCGTATCCATACGTCTCCAGGTTGAACTGAGTCTCCACTGTTCTGGCCCTGATCAGGCCAGGTGTCCAGATTGCAACTCCTCCCCTGGCAGGCGGGGTGACCGACTTGCCCAGTTTGCCCAGGACTGCCGGGTTTTAAAGCCAAAAGTCCCATGTCCCCGGAACCCCCTGAATCCCTGGCCAACTAGAACAGTTGGTCACCTTGGTGGCAGGCCACCAGCCAAAATCGTCTCTACCAGCAGGATCCCCCATGTCTGCCAGTGCTTACAAAGTCTGACCTATTTAGAGCATATAAATCTGGAACGCGTCTTTAAAGCTGCTGACTGAAGGTGCTCTTGGCTGTTCACTGTGTCTGTCAGGTTTCCTCTCTCCCCCACATTTTCTGGTTCGTTCACTGTTTTCATCATATTCCCTTCAGAGCTGGGTGCTCAGATGATTACTGAGGGCCAGTGCCAGGGTGTTCTGACCACTTGTCTAGATCTGGGCTGCCCCACCCCTGGCTGCAAAGGTGAGGTGGGGCCCAGGTACTTAGACTGTCCCCCTTTCCTGAGTTCCCTGGCTCAGTAAGGGGTCTAAATGACAGAAACTAGGGTGCTGTCACAATTTCGTCTACCAGCCATTACCAGGTCCTACAGAGTCAGCCTCCTAAATAGTTCTAGAATCCAGCCACATGCCTCCCCATTCACAGGCACCATGCTCTTCTACTCAAGGTCAAGGTCATTGGTCTCCCTGGATTACTGCAATGGAGCCTTTCTGGTTTACCTTCCCTTCTGCGCTATTCTCCATTAGGGAGAAAAACAAAACATGTGAAGTAACTAATGTCACTGGCTTGTGTAAAACGGCTTAGGGATAAAGTCCAAGCGCTTTGCCAAGGCGTATAAGATCCATGACGATCTGGACCCTGCCAACTTTTTCTGCTCATCATCCATAACCTGCCCTTCTGCCTCAGTTTCCTCATGAAAACTGCAAAGTAAAATAGCTGTTTCTAAATACTATGGTGCAGTTTACCTGTGAGCATGTAAATGAAATTCCTGGCCAGGTGCTTCAGCTCTATCATGGATTTGGAGAACCTGGTATCTTCACCCCACCCACATAAGTGAAAAAAGGAATGGGGAACTTGGCAATGGGCATCACAGAGAGAGAGGGAAAGCCACAGATCTGCAGCAAGGGAAGACGCATCCCATGCAGATGGGGGATGAAGAGCCTTGTGTTCCAAATATCTGAGATGGAGCTGAGAGTGGGTCCAATGGACCAGAGGAAAGTAGGATGAGGCGCAGTGATTAAAAACAAGAGGGACAAGGCTTGGGCCTCACTGGTGTGCTCACATTTGCTGAGCTCATGCAGAGAGGGATGGCACAGAGCCGAGTGGGAAGGTGGAAGCACTCGAAGCACACGAATTTGACATTTTATCACCGATTAATGGGGACAGACCCCTGTAAATAACAGAAATGAGGCTTTGAGTTCATGCCTTTCAAGACTTGCTCTTGGAAACATACAAAAGGGGAAATTTGTGCAGTTGTAACTTCTAAAAATTAAACATATTATCAACATCTAAGTACTGCAGAGCATGCTGCCAGGAGCCACGAAGGGTTTGGGTTGTTCTAGATGGTGCTTAAAATGAACTTTAGGAAGTGCTGTCTGGCTCAAGAAATGAATGCTGGTTTAAGACCAAGCCACACACACACAAAAAGACGTTTGATTCCTGCTCTCAAAAACAACAAGAACAACAACAACAACAAAACAAAGAGGGGAAAACAAGAAAAGAAAAAAGTGTAGGTTCTGTGGGAGAAAACACAGATATGTGCACACCTAGGGGAAAAAAATGACTCCACATTGCTCTTTTGTTTTACAAATATTCATAAGAAAAACAGCCTAGCAGCTACTTCTTCACATGTGTGTTTATTTTTAATAAGAACAACATTCTCAACACTGATGAAAACTAGATCCAGAGTCAAGGTGGCCAACACGACAGCACCCTTTCCAAGGACTTCTGGGCCCTCCTGGCCACACCCACCCCTTCACCTCCAATCCTGCCCCAGGGCATTAATTAGGGTAAGAATACAAGGATAGGGAGACTAGGCTTCGTGATCTGTCTCACCTGCTTCACTTTTTTTTTTCTTTCCTTTGCTAGTTAAGTTTTCTGCCACCTTTAATTGCAGAGAATAGCAGCATGGACAATAAATGGGCCTCTCCTTCCTGACTTGCTCTATGTGGTCAGGCAAATTCTTAGAGATTATGCCTCTTCACCCTGCCTGGCTTTCCAGCCCCTCCTAAGGAGCCCCAAATGAAAATGAATGCATTCCAGAACAACTGCCAAGGGAGTGACCCAAGCTAACAGTGGTCCAAGTCAAGTCGGGATTGAGGGAGGGCCAGGTCCCCAGGACAGGAGCAGGAAGGAGGCTTCTCCCAGCTGAGGTGAGCCAGCAGCCGCTGCTCCCTGCATGCCAGGAGGTAACAGCTAAACCCCAGGTCACACCACTGTAAGATGTAGGAATTAGCCTTTAAGCCTGGATAGACTATGTTCAACCAAGGATCCTAGCACCAGCAGCCCCGCAGCACCTGGGAACTTGCCAGAAATGCAAATTCTTGGGCCCCACTCCAGGCCTGCCAGGCAGGTCCCAGAAATCTGTATTTTAACCAGCCCTCCAGATGATTCCCTGGTAGCTCAGCTGGTAAAGAATCCGCCTGCAATGCAGGAGACCCTGGTTCGATCCCTGGGTTGGGGAGATCCCCTGGAGAAGGGATAGGCTACCCACTTCAGTATTCTTGCCTGGAGAATCACACGGATAGAGCAGCCTGGCAGGCTACAGTCCATGGGGTCACAAAGAGTCGGACACGACTGAGTGACTTTCACTTCACCAGATGACTCTGAAAGTGAAAAGTGAAAGTGAAGTCGCTCAGTCGTGTCCGACTCTTTGCGACCCCGTGGACTGTAGCCCACCAGGCTTCTCCATCCATGGGATTCTCCAGGCAAGAATACTGGAGTGGGTCACCATTTCCTTTTCCAGGGGATCTTCCCGACCCAGGGATCGAACCCAGGTCTCCCGCATTGGAGGCAGACACTTTAACCTCTGAGCCACCAGGGGTATTCCTAACACCTGCTAAAACCTGAGAATCACTGGTCTACAGGCCTCTGAGAAACAGGGGAGCTGTGCCGGGCAGAGAGGGAAGAAGAGAGATGCAGAGCGGCTGGGCGTTCCCGAAGAGGCGTGCCTCAGGCAGAACGGCACAGTGAGGTCGGTCCAGACAGGCACTCTCCAATATGGCACCCTCTAGCCACAAGGGGCAATTTACATTTAAAATAGACAAAGACTGCATTGACATTTCATCACCGGTTAATCGGGACAGACCCCTGTAAATAACAGAAATGAGGCTTTGAGTTCATGCCTTTCAAGACTGGCTCTTGGAAATATACAAACGGGGAAATTTGCACAGCTGTAAATGGAGAATATTTTTTTAAAAAATTCCCCAGATTTATATTAACATAGAGTAGAATGGTGGTTACCAGAGGCTGTGGGGGGAAACGGGAGACTGAAAAAGAAAGAAAAATGAAAGTAGAAGGGTGGTTGCCAGGGGTTAGGGGAAGGAGGGTAAACAGGGAGTTAGTGTTTAAGGAGGACACAGATTCAATTTGCAAGATGAAAAGGGTTCTCTGAAGATGGATGGTAGTAATGGCTGCAGAACAATATGGATACACTGAATACCACTGAGCTGTACACTTCAAAAATGGTTAAGAAAAAATTAAAAAGTCAGGCCTCAGCCACACACCAGTCACATTTCTAGTGTTCAACAGCAACTTAAGGCTGGCTAGTGGCTACCATATTGGATAGTGAAGGACATTTCCATCATCACAGAAAATTCTTTTGAACCACACTGTGAACGAATCCCAGTTCCACCTCCTATGAGCTGTGTGACTCTGTTTAAGTTACTAACCCTCTCTGAGCCTCTAATACTAGTAGTGTTAGTCACTCAGTCATGTCCGACCCTTTGTGAGCCGTGGACTATAGCCCCCCAGGCTCCTTTGTCCATGGGATTCTCCAGGCAAGAGTACTGGAGTGGGTTGCCATTCCCCTCTCCAGGGGATCTTCCTGACCCAGGGATCGAACCCAGGCCTCCTGCGTTGCAGGCAGATTCTTTACCATCTGAGTTATAGGGAAGCCCCTGAACCTCTAATTCCCCCTTTATGATATGAAGCTCAAAATACCCACCTACATCATATGATTCTTATGGAGCTGGAACAAAAATAATAGATATAAATCACCTGGTACAACTGTCCAGGCTATAGCAGGAGCTTGACAAATAATAGGTGATACTGTCCTACTATGACTTTATAAAAAGCCATTGGAAACATTTCTAATAGAATGGATAGTTTGCACTGGCTAATGTCTTTCACTATGTCTTAATTGCAAATTTCAAAGTTTGTATAAGTGGCTCTGTTTTCAGTAGGACAAGCCAGCAGTCCCCTCCTGAAGCAACACCCATCTGCCAGCAGGTCAAAAATGGGGCATTTTAATCCAGAAGCAGTACTGTAGGAGAGACTCATAGTAAGGCTATAATTTTCGAAGCTAGAGAGCCTCATTTTGTGTGGAGTTTTTACCTTTTTTTTTTTTTTTTTAAACCACCAATGTCACAATCCATGGGAATGTCCATTACATTAGACTCAGGCTTTGGAGCTCTTCATCTAGAGAAAGATGCCCAAAAGATCTCATATCTTCTTGCAAACCTCCCCCCATAAAGAAAGCAAATAAAACACAGCTGAGAGAGACATCATCAAAGAGTCTACAAATAATAAATGCTACAGAGTGTGTAGGAAAAAAGGAACCTTCTTACACTGTTGGTGGAAATGTAAACTGGTATAGCCACTATGGAAAACAGTATGGAGGTTCCTTAAAAGAAAAAATAGAGTTGATCCACCAATCCCATCCTGGGCATGTATATACAGAAAATACAAAAACTTTAATTAAAAAAGATGTATGCACCCAAATATTCATAGCAATGCACTAATTTACAGTAGCAAAGACATAGAAGGAACCTGTCCACTGACAGATTAATGGATAAAGAAGATGACATATGATGTGTGTGTGTATGTGTGTGTGTGTGTGTGTGTGTGTGTGTAGGGCTTTCTGGGAGGTGCTAGTGGCAAAGAATCAGCTTGTCAGTGCAGGAGATGCAAGAGGTGGGTTTGATCCCTGGGTCAGGAAGACCCCCTGAAGTAGAGCATGGCAACTCACTCCAGTATTCTTGCTTGGATAATCCCGGACAGAAGACCCAGTGAGCTACAGTCCATGGGTTCGCAAAGAGTCAGACACTATTGAAGCAACTTAGCATGCACACATGCATATATATATAATGGAATATTATTTAGCCATAAAAGGAATACAATAATGTCATTTGTAGTAACATGGATAGGCCAAGAGATTATCATACTGAGTGAAGTAAGTCAGAGAAAAACAGGTATCATGATATCATTTATATATGGAATCTAAAAAATAAACTGATACAAAGGAACTTATATACATAACAGAAATAGAGACAGGAAACAAATTTATGGTTACCTAGGGACAAGGGAAGGAGGGATAAATTAGGAGTTTGAGATTAGCAGACACTACTGTATATAAAATAGATAAATAATGAGGCCCTACTCTATAGCATAGGGAACTATATTCAATATCTTGTAATAATCTACCTTGTATCTTATAATAATCTATAAAGGAAAAGAATCTAAAAAATAATACATATATTATTATTTCTTCTCTGGTGGCTCAGATGGTAAAGAATCTGCCTGCAATGCATGAGACCCAGGTTTGATCCCTGGGCCAGAAAGATCCCCTAGACAAGGGCATGGCAACCCACTCCAGTATTCTTGCCTGGGAAATCCCATGGACAGAGGAGCCTGGCGGGCTACAGTCCATGGGGTCGCAAAAGAGTCAAAGAATCAGACACGACTGAGTGACTGAGCACACAATACACACACACACACACACACACACACACACATACACCCCTATATATGAAAGTCAAAGTCACTCAGTTGTGTCCAACCCTTTGCGACCCCATAGACTATACAGTCCATGGAATTCCAGGCCAGAATACTGGAGTAGGTAGCCGTTCCCTTCTCCATGAGACCTTCCCAACCCAGAGATTGAACCCAGGTCTCTGACATTACAGGCGGATTCTTTAGCAGCTGAGCCACCACGGAAGCCCTAATATATATGTGTGTTGCCACACATCTGAAACTAACACAACATGATAAATCAACCATACTTCAATAAAAACACACATGCTGAGAGCAAGTGTACAACCTGGAGGCATCCTCTCCACTGACGAGCAGTCCTGAGGGAGATAGTGGCCTGGGAAAACGAAAAAAGGGCTTCATGTGGGGTTTCATTCTAGTTAGGAAATAGGGAGTCATTGAATGTTCTTGAGCTACAGTGATGAAATCAGAGGGCTGCTTTAGCAAGAGGAGGAGCAGCTGGGGGAGCAACTCTGGAGCAGTAAGGAGACTGAGGATACTGCCTGGTGAGCCATGCTGAGGAAAGGAGGACGGTGGGTCGAGCCTGTGTGAGCTGGTGGTCCAGTGGTTAGGACTCTGCGCTTCCACTGCAGGGGGCTTGGGTTCAATCTCAGCTGGTGGAACTAAGATCCCACTAACCTCACAGTGCAACCAAAAAACCAAGCAAAACATAAAACAAACAAACAAAAAACTTCCTCTGGAGAAGCAATTTCATTTTTCACATGGGCTTTGGACAAAGCCACAGTTCTGTGGCTGATGGGTCAAAAGAATCAGGTAAGGAACTGGGAACAGGACTCTAGCTCAGGTAGGTTTTTCTGGCTTAGAAATGGCAGCAAAGGCTCCCTTTCCTGATCTACTAAGGCCTCCTCAGTAAATCCAAGACTTCCTAATGTTCTGAATGAGTAACATTAAAAAAAAAAAGTAGGATCCAACATGAGTTCAACTTCTGACTTTGTGAAAAAAAGATGCTAAACTACAAATATTGTCATTTACAAAAGAGACTTTAACACTAACAAAAAGTGGGAAAGGCCATTTTAGAATAAAGGGAAGTTCTATAAAAATGGAAACTCAGTATACAGTTTCACTCTTCTTTCATTTAACTGTGAATGGGTAGAAATTTTGCCCCATGTGGGGTGGTGGTACTCAAGCCTGGTCTGCAGGGATCATTGGTTTATGTGCCTTTCCAAAATGGTTCCCTGTGCAGTTTCAGCTGTAAGAATCAGCCTTGATGACCCCAAATTCAGCTGCCCAGCTCCTAAGAGCAAAAACACAAAGTTTGAGTTTTCTGGCATGGGTGTGTCTAACATGGAAAGGCCAGGTAGAACCAGCCTCTTCTAGAATTCTTCAAATGCAAGTGATAAGCCACAAAGGATCCTAGAACAAATATTGATATCTTCACATTCAATAATTTCATATTTAGTCTAGTGGGTTAGTGATTTTTTTCCTAAAAGGAAATTGCAGCCAGAGCTAATTGCTCAATCTGAAATGTATCTGGACATTGTTTAGATGTTGGAAAGGAAACGGTAACGTTGCAGTCTCTTGCAAAGAGGAGGGCGTTATTTTAGAAAAAAAAAATGCAAATGTAAATTAATAGAAAATGCAGCCCTGAATGGTTTTCAAAGCTTTGATGTACACAGTCAAAATAGCACTCCTATTCTGAGCTTTCCTTGACATTTTTCTTATTTTGAAATGCGAAAGGAAATCCATCGGCACAGGCTCAATCCATTCCCATCCATTGATTTGTTAGCCAATCAATGGCCATTGTAATCTGAAAAAAATAACACCACTTTCTATGAACCTTTCCAAGCAAGGCCGGGTTCAGTTAAGCTTAATAAAGAGAAAAACAGCAAGGACCATCTGGAAAACAGTCTTCCGGAGTCGCGAAAGATAGTGGCAGCCTTTGCCCAACCTGCTATAAATAAGTGTCTCAGGAAAAAAAACACCCGATTTTTAAATCTGTTTCTACTTAATACAGCTGCAATAGAGTTTATTTAGCTTTTCCCTATAGCAGGAGGACTGTTTGCATTTTTATGACAAGGGTCTGAATGTTTTTCACAGCCATTTCCATTGCCATTATTTTGAGGAACAACATACCACTCGGACCTGTCTGTTGGCTTCAGCAGCACACAGCAGTGGCCCCAGTGGCCTCTGCACCACGAAACTGGCCTCCAAGCCCAGATTTTTGATCCCACTTCCTCTCCTAGTGTTGCAGCCATCACCCAAATCCTGGTCCACGAGGGAAAGCCAACTCAGGATGACCAAGCGTCATGTGCTGCAAATCAATTATTTCTCTGCCTGGACCCAAGCACTCAGGGGATGTCTGCCAAGAGTCAAACGACTCATCAAGGGAGGCAAGAACTCGCCAATGAAGGGCTACTGCTGGCCTGGCCAACCCACCACGTGCTCACCTTTCTATCTTTCCTCACTGGCTAAGCTTCCTTCCACACTCAACACTCAAAACTCCTTCGGACACTCTTTGGAAAAGGTCAGCCTTCAGCCAGCCTTGGATGCCTGCAAAGTGAAGTGGCGCCCCGGTGATGTCTGCCCTGAGCAGCTGGCCACACCCGTGAGTACTCCCTAAACACCCATCCCACCCCAAAGATGGTCAGGATGAGGTTGGCCTCAGGACACTGTCCTATGTAATGAGCGATCCACCTCTCCTTTTTCTCTCTGTCCCCCAAGGGCTCATCCCACTTTCATGGATGGGCAGGAATGGTTTACCCCATGACACGTTCCCCGTGAAGGCATGATTACCCCTCTTGCAGCTCGTCCAGTGGCAGCATTCCATCTGTTGCTGCTGACCTCGGGCATTACCAGGACCGAGCTGGCTAGAGGAACCCTGCTGCCGTTCCTTTTCCCAAGCAGAACTGCTGCAGGGAAATAAATGTGTGTAAGAGGGGGGAAAAGGTGGGAGGGGTGGTGAAGTCCACCTGAATGTGAATGTCCAGTAATTTTGAAACATGCTCTATCTGCTCACCATTGACTTTCTCTCTCAACAGAACGGGAAAACAGAGAAATTGGTGGTGGGTAAAGGGCTGCCACAATCTGCAGTGAGTCTGTTACAGTGTTATGAACAGGGCTCTCCCAAGTACACTAAAGGGCTAAATTAATTGGCTCAGGCTTAAGATGCTACAGGAGAAATGACAGTGGGGAGAGGTGGGGGTGGAGGAAGATACCTGGTGGCTGAGAAGGCAAACTGAGGAGAAATAAACCTGTTCTCTTCATGAAAAAACAGAAAAGGTGTTAGTTGTTATAATGCGTCCTCCAATTACCTATGACTTATTCAGTCACCTGAACTGAAAGAAAAATCTCTCTGCTTATACAATTTTACAGACCCTTGCATCCAACTTACAATTAAATCAGGCACAAGACCCACTTCCAACCGTTAATTAATCACTCCCATCAATTGTACATATAAGTTAGAGAGGGAAATTCTGTCTTGTATTATTTCAAATTGAATTATCCAAAAGCCACAAATTACTTATTAAAACTTAGTCTAGACCAGTGGTTCTCAATCAGGGTCCATTTTGCCCCAGAGGGGACATTTGGCAAGATCTGGAGACATTTTTGGCTGTCACAACTAGGGGGGAGGGGTGACACTTTTGGCATCTAGTGGGTCGAGGCCAGGGATGCTGCTAAACACCCTCCAGTGCACAGGACAGCCCCCTACAACGTAGAATGATCTGGCCTGAAATGTCAACAGGGCCAAGGTGGAGAAACTGTGCTCTAATTAAAGGCAAATACAGTTGGCTTTTAATATTCATATCAATCAAAGAAGAAAAATCCCATTTTCCTTGAAATCTAAGGTTGGAAACACATATGTTTACTAAGGACATACTGATTCCTTTCCAAATAAATGAAACAGGTTCCCAGTCTGAATCTAGAAACATTAAAGAAATTCTGTGATGGTGGTGGAGCTAGCAGGGTGCATGTGAAATGCGTATTTCATCAGTCTAAATGGATGGAAATTAATATCTCATAAAATAAAATGATTATCTCGTTATGTTCCATACAAAACCAAAATCAATATACTGCATCTTACTTAACCTGCAATTAGTGTTTTTAAAAACTAAACCAAGGAAATGTCATTCTTCCCCATTTTTTGCTAGCTGGATACACATTTCTGAGCATGAGGCATTAAAAAACAAACAAGCAGACAACCACCCCCTCTTTTAAAGCAGATTTTTCCAGAGCATAAAAAGCTTCCTGAATCGTTCCATTTTATTTATTACTGTAGATTCAATCATTCTTAGTGAACAAAACATGCAAACCATTCTGTTGGTTATGCCTGCCTGGCTTTCCAAATACCCTCAAAACTGGGATGATGAATCACATACTTTGGCCCCGCTGTGCCAATTCATAGTAAGCAAAGAATTCAACACAGCAAGATAGGACATTCTGCCCGGTGTGTGTGTGTGGGGGGGGGGGTGGTAAGTGGGTATGGGAGTCCTTCAGCCAATTGTTTCCATAAAATCTTAAGAGCAGGTGCTGAGATTCTCTAAAATTCTTTTAGTTCTAGAACATCCTATGTGATTGTGCAGTGCCCCCAGCATGAGGATGGACTTTGGTCAGGGAAGATGCATGTTCCTAGAGCTGGCCTAGTGTTTCCAGGCTAAAACCATGGAGGACAGAATGGCTGACGACTATACTATCTCAACCCTTTCAAGCCCCCGTTCCTTTGTCAGAATTTTCAGGTGGGCACACACACAAAGGCAAAAACAACAACAACAAAAATGCCCACGCATACCCAGTCCTGGCCACCAGCGAGGCCCAGTTCCGCTGCTGAGAAAGAACAGTTGCTCCAGTGCAGCTGCAGGAGCTTTTCCAGGGAACTGGTAATACCCTGGCTGTTAATGAATTATTTTTCGCCAGAATGTCGGATTCTTCCTGTGCTCCAGTAAACAGTCTGCTTCTGCCATGGGAAACAAAACCAGCTCCTTCCGAGGAGCTCGAGGAGGTCAGCCAAGGGTCCCCTGTGGGGGCAGCCCCCTCAGGAGCCAGAGCCACAGGCGCCTGACCTATAAATCACCGAAGCCCCGAGTCCATTATTCCAGCTCTTTCTGTCTCCTCGGGCCATGCCCAGGGCCAAGGGCACAATGCCCACGGTGAGCCTTCCCCCACCCCCCCGAACTGTCCCTTCCTCAGAGCTTCTCATCTATGGCACCGCGTGTGTGTGAAACTGGCCTTCCTGGTGTTCATTTTGTCTCTCGCACAGAAACTGCATTTATTCCCTTGCTCTTGTTTTCATCAAGCTGTCAGGAAATGACTATGTGCATCCCCCGCCTTTTCCCTTCTCTTCTTTAAGACTGGCCCCAGCCCCAAATAACCCACTCTCAGTGCAAGGGCGTCTCCTTGGGCCCCTACTCTCCAAACACATACCCCGAGGAAGGATATTATTAGAGCAGGTGTCGAGGAAATCAGTCACTCAGGAGGGAGACAGCTCTCTGATGGACAAGGACACCAGCCTGGGCTGGAGGAAAGGAAACCAGCCCTGTCCACCCTTACCCCTGCCCTTCTCTCTCGTCTCCATTAAGTTTCAGAGCCCATGTTCCAAACAGGAGGTGACTGAGCAAACATGCTCACAGGTGGGCTTAATGGGGACCCCCGAAATGGCACCTTAGCTCTTGAAAACCAGAGTGGCCTGATGCCAGGCTGTCGTGGCTCTTGAGTCAGCCCCAGGCCTCCCGCCTGCCATGAGGATGGAGGGTGTTCATGGCACCCGAAACTCCTGGAGGTGCTACGAGGCTGAAGGCACAGGCTGGTGGGGCAGAGCTGCCGAACAGAAATACGTATGTAATTCTAAAGAACAGGTGACAGTAATCTCAACACTCTAGCTTATTTGACCAATACATTCCAAATACGATCATTTTAACATGTAATCAATATAAAAACTATTAATGAGCTATTTTGTATTCTTTTTTTTTTTTTTTTTTGCACTAGGTCGTAGAAATCCTGTGCATACGTTATCATCATAGCATATCCTATTTTGGAGTAGCCACCTTTCACCTGCTGAAAAGCCACATGTGACTAGCAGTTACTATACAGCATAGTGTGGATATAAAATATCTCCTCATAGAGAGTTCTATTAGACAGTGCTGTGCTTAAAGACCTAAAAAAGCTGTGGGAAGAAGATGACAGGTGAGAGCAGGGTGGGCGATAAGAATTATAGCAAGAGATGGGAACTGCAAGACTGGGATGTTCTAGGAGCCCAGCCCTACCTCTAAGTGGAGATTAAAATGGGCTTAGGAAAGGCCCTGGGGGCCGGCATGGCAAGACCAGAGAGTATAATCATTACTTAAGGCATCTGCAGCTTGAGCAGCCTGCATCTTAGCTCTATGGATCTGTTTAAGGCAGGGGCTGGGACAGAAGATCGGCAAAGTCACGTATGTTCGTTCAATAACAATTCTGGGTTTGCAATCTAATTTGGTGAAGCAGATACAGAAACATGATCAAATTACGTGTGCCTGCCTCTGCGCGTGCATGCGTGTTCCTATGTGTGTTTTTGGCTGGAGAGCGAAGGAGGGTGTCATGTGCAAAATCCCGAAGTACTAACACGAGTCACCTCCTCAGCAGCTGCCATCAGAACACAGGAGAGCGGTAGCCTTGAGAGGCTCATCAGAAATGACGAGCCACAAAGGAGACGCCTTGAGCTGCAAAGAATGAGATGATGGGCATCCGGGCAGACGGTCAGGTGGGAGGGAGAAGTGGTAATCAGAGGCATTCTCCAGAGACAAGTGCTGCCAACTCTACAGCAAGGATGTCACCCTGATCCCCAAATCAAGCTTAATTCAGAATCCCACGCAGGCTTTTGTGCAGGGGAGAGTGTAATTAGCCATCTTTCCCCCTCCTCGAGAGCCTCATTCTCTGAGGTCCCCCTCATATTCTCATCATGGAGGCAGGAGAGTCAGAAACACCTCATACAGGGATTCAAATCCTGGCTCTCCCAGTGGCCCCAGAATTTCTAGGGGCTTAAAGGCCACCATCTGGTTGGAAGGGGGCTAAAGGACTTTGCTTTGATGGTGCAGTTGCAGAGCAAGAACCCATCTCGTTTTTATTTAGAGTTTATTTATTTGAGACGTTTAAGAGTCAGAAATACCTTACCTACCCTCTGGCCCTACCATAGCCCTCAGGCTAATTACCCACTCTGTCTCATCCTCAGTTTCCTCATGGATAAAATGGGAATGTGACTGCTCATCTCACGCAGGCTCGTCCGCTTGGAACTCCCCAAGGCTAGCACTGCAGCATCACACCAGGCCCTCCAAGACCCCAACCACACACAAATCTCTGGATTTCTCCCGGCTGGTCTCCCTTAATAATGACATAGCTCCCTCCCACCACCATTCACTCCATCAGTTCCATCATTCAGTCACTCAACTCTCGTTCATTAAGCAACAGTTGACCTTTGGGAATTCCAAGATGAAAAGGCACAGTCTTTCCATCTGAAATGGTTAGGGACTATCTGGGGTCTATCTCCTTAGCACATAAGCATGTACCCTGCTGGGCTGGCTGAGTTGCCTCACTGGTGCTCCCCCTCCCCCAGTTAGGTATTGCATTTGGTAGGAGCTGAGGAGGACTCTAGTCTCAGGGAGAAATAAATAAGAGCCTTGAGGGAAGGATAGAGGAACACGTTGCCCCTTTAAGTCATAACCACTGAGGTCTGGAATCAGACACTCGACTGGAAATTTCTCCGAGTCTGATTCCTTATCTGTAAAATAATGCCTCCATCACATCATGGTTTCCCATATGCACAGTGTCTGGCAGAGGGCAACAGCAAATGTTCATTTCCTTCTCGACTTCTCTCTCTCCACTACCCCCTGCTTCCCCAAAACTAAGGTTAGAGAAGGAGCCAGAAGACAGACACTTGCTCTCTTCTTACTGTCCATTCAGAGCACACTGTGTGTGGACGTCTCCACGTACAGAATACTTCCATTCTGGGTCACACAGCATTAGAGAGACCAGTCCTATTTAGTTTTCGGGGTCATCATAGCCAGAGCTATATTGGTCGTCTGGTGTTATAGCACTCCCAGCAACACCTTGTCACACACCTTCCAGTCTTTTCTTTTTCTTTGCTTTCTTTCTTTCTTTCTTTTTTTTCTTTTTTTTTTTTTTTTTTGCATTTCATGGGCCCTGTCTTCTGGCTAAAAGACTTTTCACTTATTTTACAGTTCTTGCCCAAACGCCCACCAACCAAGTTCTCATACTGGCAACTGGCATTACCTAGAAAGCTGTTTTCTCATTTGTTTCTGAGATGAGCAGACTTTCCTGGGCCAAACCTCACCTCTGGAGGTCTGGGGCTTCTTTGCATGATAAAGGGCCTCCCTGGGTGGCTAAATGGTCCCATGGGCTAGTGCCAAAGCAGCCAGGACCCCCAAGGTCCAGTCTGACTTGGCTCCTGGTGCCCAGCCACCTTGTGGATGCCTCTGGCAGGCATCTGGCAGGATGAGACAGACGTGCCCGCTCACAGGCTACTGTGTTGTAGGGGTGGGTCCAGTGGCTTCTCTGGGCTTCTAAGGGGCAGAGAGACTGGGATGTCCCCTGGCTCTCAGCCTTCCAGCCACCCTGCCGCCTTCCAAAAGAAGCACAGCTCCCCGTGTTCCCCTTTGAGAAGAAAACGCCAAGGATAATCATTGGGTAGGGGCTCCCACCTGCTAGCCTCCCCACTGTCCTCCCACTAGCCTCCCCACTGTACTGCCACCTCTTTCCTGTAACAAAGGCACATCACAACACAGTTTCAAAGTTATCCGAAATCTCCTGGTCAATCAACAAACGATTCTGGTGACTCGAAAGGAGGAAGAGAGACATAGAAAACAGTCCCGGAAAGACTCGCCGGGGAAAGCGTGGAAAACCTTGCCCGATGCATGCAAGGCTAAGAATCGTTTTCTCCCTGCTGGCTGCTTTTCTCTCTGTTCTAAAGAGAAGCTTCCAAGAATCAGCTAAATAAAGGGATCACACCAGAGGATGAGAGATAATGCTAAACCAACAAAAACAAAGACCCAAAATGAAACAGAGCCAGCCATGAAAATCCGCGGTTATCAAAACTTTGTTTGGCCGTATCTATTTATCATCGCTGCACACCCGGGCTCTGCGGAATATCATTCTGTTGATGTCACTTACCCTCAGCAAAATATTTACACATCCTTAAAAACGCCAGATGAGGGGGGCCGCCCGCGCACTGCCGCGAGTGGCCCCTCAAGCCCCGTCGCAGAGTTCTAGGCAGACCGTGAGGTGGGGGCACGGCGGTGGGTGGCTTCAGCGGGCACAGGTAAAAGCGCCTGACACTCCCCCGGAACGCGGCCACCCAGGCGCTGCGCCCTGCCCTGCCCACCTCTCCCCTACCTGACTCTGCAAAAAGCAACCACATCGCCGATTACTGGTGTCAGCGCCGCCTCCTCCTCCTCCCCTGACCTTCTCATTGATTAAGTTCTCACACCATTGTTAAAGCCGGGTTGCTTTTCCCTGGAAAACTGGGCTGAATTCATTAAGCTTCCCCCGTCACAAAAGGAATATTCATAAAAGTTTGGCAGGCAGATAGGGAAGCGGACTGCGTGCCTTGGGGTGGGTGACAATTCGCTCCTCCAAAGCCACCTTCTTCTTCCGTGCCTCATCCCTCTCTCCGTCCATCCGTCGTGCCCCAAACCTACTCCAGGGACTTCTGATAGGGAAACACAAAGCAGCAGCTGTTTGGCAACATTTCTACCCCTCGCCGGCAACTGTGGTGGGATGCCATTTCCCCACCCAGGCGGAGCTTATCCTGAACAATAGTCGGGCTTTAAACGGCAAACAAGCAAACACACAGAGCATAACCCCAACCCCGAAAAAGCCAACGGGGAGAGAGGCAAGAACTCCCTTCGCAGCAAAAGGCACCGCTGAAACGCACGCCAAAATGCAGCGAGAAGGCTGCTCGGTGCCTAACATGGCAGAAAGCCCGAGCTGGTGCGGCCACCCCGGGTCTGGGCATTGGGGGGCACGAGGGCTCCCGGGGCGCCAATGCACACTCACCCAGCTCCGGGAGGATGCGGGGCTGGCCGAGCGTCACAAAGACGAGCCCAGAGCGATCTGGCAAAACCCAACTTTCCACCCGGCTCGCCAGGGCCGCCAGATACGTCAACAGAATCCATCTTTCGATGGGCCTGGAAGGCGCCGGGTTTTCCGGGCCGGGGCAGAGCGACAGAGCCGAAAGCGGCCCGGTGCGATGCCCGGGCGCTGAGTCCACCGCGCGCCGCCCTCTGCGCCCTGTGCCAGCGCCGGCGGCGGCCCGAAACCCACTTCGGGGCCCTCGCCCCGCCGCCCTGTGCCGCCTCCCCGGCCGGCCCCGGCCCCGCCGGCCAGTGCGCGGCGCTGGGAGCAGGAGCGGGGCCCGGGGACGCCGCGCGGGTGGCGGCCTCGCCTCGCGTCCCCGCCCCCGCCGGCCCTCCCCGCTGGCCCCGGCCTCCAGGCGCCGTCCTGCCCCCGGGAGCAGGCCCCTCCCCGGGCGCCGGGCCCCGCCAGGCGCGCCCAGCCCGGCGCGCCCCCTGCGTCCCGGTGGCAGGTCCGCGCGGGGAGGGCGCAGGGTGGGGGGGTACCCCGGCCCGCACGGGGGCGTCGCGGCCGCTACCTCGCAATCGCGGCCGCCGCCTCCAGGAAGCCGTGGGGTGGTCGCGGGTGCGGGGACTCTCCGGTCTGGCCTCGCCGCCGGCCGCCTGAAGGGGGTGCGCAGCGGTGGGAGCTGCCGTCGCCGCTGTCACCGAGCTGCTGTCGCCGCCGCCGCTGCCGGTCGTGCGTGAGCGTGTGTGCGCCTGTGTCCGGACGAGTGTGTGTCTGCGTGCGGCGCCCGGCCTTTACTATATACACCGAGGGGTGGGAGGAGGCGGGGAAGGGGAGGGCTTGGGGGAGGTGGCGGAGGAGGGGGAGCAGGAGGGGGGCGAAAGGGTACCCGAGGAGGCGGCTGCTGAGGACGGACAGGTGATCTCGCCCACGGGGAGGGCGTGGCTGTGGGAGGCGCGAGGTGGCGGGAGGAAGGGGTGCCAGGGCGCGGGGGCGACGCCGGGGAGGGCCGCTGGAGCGGGACCCTGCTGCCTCCCAGCAGGCTGGGGACCGTTTCAGACCCCAGGATGCTGGGAGAGAACAGAGCCCAGCGGGGAGGGAGTGGCTGGTGGATGGAGGCGGCAGAGGTGCCGAGGGCCCAGACACCGTCTCCTAAAATGCCAATTGTGATACAGGTCGAAGATCTTTCTTGCAAGGTGCGAGATGATTGAAGACAAAATTAGCCCACGGACATAATCTCATTTCCGCATACTTGCCGGAGAGGTGATGCATCTGTTAATCTAACATTTATTAAGCACCCAGTGTTTGCCAGACACTGGGCTAGGAACTGGCCTTACAGAGATGATGACTATGTGGTCGCCAACCAGTAAATAAATCATAGGTATCAGTAGTAGTATTGATCATTTTGAAACAAAGTAAAAAAAAAAAAAAAAAACCTAAATACTATAAATGTTTTACGAGAGCAAAGGAAGCAAATACGTTGGCTTAATTAATCCCTAAAGATGAAAATATGTTTTTTTCTGGCAATTAAAACAGGATGCAGATATTTGAGAGAGAAAGGCAGAGCAGAAATTATTTGAATCAGAGCAGAGACTGCTGGTCTGAATCTGGATGTCCTTTGCGTGTTCAAACCTCCTTGAGTCTGGACACTCACATAAGTAGTGGCCATGACTTGCCCTTTTGTAGAATTGGGGATGACCAGAGTGTGCAGTACATATGAAGCAGCCTGCACGTTTATGAATCTGAGAACTGGAACTTGGGTTTGAAAGGTTCAATTCTAACCTTGTCGTGTTGCAAGCATAATGTGGTAGAAACCAGGGCCACATTATACCTTTTGTGGGCACTTTGCCTTTGTGGACTATTTCCTCCATAGAAAAAAATGGTAAAAATTACATTTTATGATTGCATTGGTATAAAGATGAATGAATTAATATTATATATTAAAACATTTTCTTTGACCTAAAACAACATGTTTTCTTCTGATTTTAAAAGAAATTTGAAAATCTGATTTTAAAACAGAGCTCCTGAAAGTATTTTGGGCCTCAGGCATCATGCCTATGGCCCCTAAGGGAGAAGTCAGCCCTGGTGGTACCTTTCCTTGATATTGAATTTCTTCTTTTGAAAAAAAAAAAAGTTAAACTTAGAAGTACCCGATCGACCTAAGGGCAGAAAGACACACAATGCAAGTTTAAGAACTGATGGAAAAAAGTATCAACAGAAAGTACCAGTTCCTGCTTGTTGCGGTCAGGTTCTGGAGGTTTTAAATCAGCTTCAAGTCATTAATGATACCTGTGGAAATATTTGTCTGTGAATTCGTCTTCAATCATTTCAGAAACCAAAGACTTCCTCTATAGATTTGAGAAGTGTTCTGAGTCGTGGATCAGGTATGTGAGGTCTTGGCTGCCAGGACCTAGTCTGAATACAACTAAAGACACAGCTGGGCAATTATAATTGGGCAAGTTCATGGATGAAAGAACCATAAACGTTTTGTGTGTGTTGAGGGGGTATGTGTGTATAAGGTAGGGATTGATATCCTGGAAGGCAATTACTAGCCTATTTCTTTTCTTGGCCTCATCACAGCCCTGGGTTAATGTTTGATCCTCACTGGCAGTTGTAATTCATATTTGCTGCCCTTTGAGGTGCTTATGTTTTCAGGAAAGACTGTATTGATTCAGATTAATGCATACTAAACAGGCATCATGGCCCCCATTTCCAGAGAAATGTGCAGTGGCACCCTTCTGTACTTTCACTGCAGCTGCCCTTGCAGAGAGAAACGGAAAAGAAGAGTCTATAAGGGAGGGTCTGCATCGGGGGGAGGAGAGGTTTGGGGATAGGAATAGGACATTAATATGAAAGAATTTCGCTCATACAGAAAATGGAGGGAGGAAAGGACATGCTCAAACAGCAAGAAAGAACAACAACAAAAAAATCTTTCAGGGTCAATCAGGGTCAATCAATTGTTGAGATCTGTAATTCAAACATTTGGTGATTTTAAGTAAAGACTCAGGAAATTTCCCATTTTGGATCCGGGGTTCTTTGATCTATATCCTGCTTTTCTAATACATAATCGACTCATAATCCAGCTTCACATACTTGCCAGATGAGTAAATCATTCATTTGTGCAGTAAACATCTATGAAGCACTTGCTGTATGCTACTCACTGAGCTAAGGACTATGGTTAGAGACGGTCAACATATACTGCTGATCTCAAGGAGCTCATCGGCTAGTAAACAAACTATTAACAATACAACGTGACACTATGTGTACATGAGGAGTTATAAAATGGGCTAGGTGAACACCAGGGGAGTGGGCCTATCACTGTGCAGGAAGACATAGTGAGTGGCATGGAGCAGGGAAGTCAGAAAAGATGCCATAGAGATGTTGCTAAGAGCAGAGCAGTGAGAGATGAATGGGAGTTTTTCGAAGAGAGGGTCATTACAAGTGAAGGGAACAGCAGGCACCAAAGCTTGGATGCAAAGCACGTTCTGGAGGCTTCAGATGCTCTGTGAGGCTGGAGAAGGGGCTGTGAAGAATAGCAGCAAGGAGGGGTGGAGAAGTTATGGGTTAGCTAGGCTCTATCCTGTAAAGGAGCTTTTTCCTCTAATCAATGGGGAGCTACTGAAGGTCTTTGAGTAAGGGAGTGACCAGGAAAGATTTGGATTAAAGAATGATCACTCTGGTGTTGGGTGGGAAGGGCTGGTTGCAGGGGGGGTGAGATAGGCAGCAGGGAGACCAGGTGAGGGTGACTGTGGCATGACCAAAGTTTGAGTTAAGGCAGTGCCAGCAGACATGAAGGATCAGAACTTGAGTCAAGTGATTCTGGGGATATAGAGAAGGCGACGGCCCCCCACTCCAGTACTCTTGCCTGGAAAATCCCATGGATGGAGGAGCCTGGTGGGCTGCAGTCCATGGGGTCGCTAGGAGTCGGACACGACTAAGCAACTTCACTTTCACTTTTCACTTTGATGCATTGGAGAAGGAAATGGCAACCCGCTCCAGTGTTCTTGCCTGGAAAATCCCAGAGACGGGGGGAGCCTGGTGGGCTGCCTCCTCTGGGGTCACACAGAGTGGGACACGACTGAAGTGACTCAGCAGCAGCAGCAGCAGCAGCAGCAGGATCAACAGGACTGAGTGATGGAGTAATCAGGAGGAGCTGGAATAACTTGTGCCTGACTTTCTAAATTGGGTGACACAGTGGGTGGGGGTGTGATCACTGTGATAGAGGTCCTGAGGAAGAGAAGCAGATTCGGAGCTGGAGATGATGAACACTCTAGGGTCCCCCAGAAGCAGATCCTGAATGTGAAGGTGAAGGAAACACTGATAGGAGAGTAGGGAAGGGAAAGAGAGAGGCGGCAGCCAGTAGTGGGGGTGCCGATTACCACCACGGGCAACTGGAGCTGAATCCCGCAAGCAAACTCTTGGACATGATGCAAAGCACTCATTTCAAAATTGTCCCATTCAAGAGGTGAGGAAGCTGATTAAGGGCCCAGGGGCGCTGATTATCTGGCAATTTTAACCTGCCACCCGGCATAGGCAGAGAGCCCTTCCCAGATACTGGGAGAAGATACTGGCAGCTGGATGTGTGTGGAGCACGTTGAAATGGTGGCATCCCAGGGATGGGGGTGGAGCACTGTCAGTGTGCGCTCCAAGGAGCTCTGGTTAGGACATCTTGAGTTGGAAGTGCCTCTTGGGTAACCACATAGAGAAGTCCAAGAGGCATTTGCAAGAATGGGTCTGGAATTCAAACTCTAAGCTGCAGACCTAGATTTGGGAGTGATTGGGCCCTGGGTGTTGGTCGAATCAGTGGGTGTTGATGAGCTCCGCAGAAGACACATGTGACTTGAGGCGAAGGCTAAGTCCATCACCCTGGGCTGTGCCAACGTGATTTGATCTAATCTGCATAAACACTGTTGTGGATTTCTGTAGGAGTTGCTGGAAGCCCTGAAGTTGTTGATGCCAGTTTAATGCTCATTGGTATTGAATGTCACTGGGGGAAAGGGTCCACTGCTTGCAAGAAATTCTTAAGGGGTCTATATTTTACTGAAGTTGAATAATGTATTTAAAACTGAAACTCTTTAAAAAATTTTTGTGGTCAAGAATATTTACTGGATGATTAAGTGACTGAATGAGGCAGGCATTTGAAAACATAATCACAATGCAAAAGGGATAAATACTGGAAAAAAATGCAAGCAGTAATTAAATCACAGAGGTTTGAAATCCAACCCAGGCTCCGGGAAAGAGGATGGAGAGCATTCAGAGAGACAGTCCAGCTGCAATGACATTTTGACCTAAGGAACATCCAGAATCACAGGGTAAGGGAAAGGTTTTGACTATTTTGATAGGACAGAGACTTTGTGGTCAGCATGGGGGCTTCAGTATTCTTCATTCAGAGATCTCTTATGAAATTTCCTATGCCTTGATTTTATCCAAAGACCATAATAGAGTCCAGTGAAATTTTTGATAATTTTGGCAGAGTGAATCAAAGGATTTGTGAGTTGGTCCTTCAGTTGGGTAATCGACAAGCATATCTCTAACAGCTATTACTTTACAGTAATAAGCTACATGCTTCCCTGGTGGCTCACATGGTACAGAATCCACCCGCAATGTTGGAGACCTGGGTTTGATCCCTGGATTGGGAAGATCCCCTGGAGAAGGGAATGGGAGCCCACTCCAGTATTCCTGCCTGGAGAATCCCTTGGACAGAGGAGCCTGTATGGACCCCATACAATCTATGCAAAGAGTTGTACATTACTGAGCGACCAACACACACACACACAACACATGGAGCAATGAGGTACTGAACAGTGAGAGCCCAAGGTCTCTCCTAGTCCAGTTGTAGCTCTGTCTAGTCTCAGTCAGGAGGGCATTTGATTTCAGAGGATTTGCAGAAACTGTCAAGGGTAAGAAGTAGGCTTATTATAAAGGGCGTTGCTTGTGGCTGCTCCATTCTGCGTTTGCCATTCCTCTTTCCTAACAGAGCCCTAATGCTGTTCATGTATCCATCCCTCTCCTTTGAAATCATGTACCTTAGAATTCGATCTTAACTTTAGGATGGGGTCTGTTTGATCTGAGGATAATTGCTTCCCTCCTGCTATAACCTGGACCAAATAGGTGAGAGGAGAGATTTGCTGGGAAGAATACCTCCCTCTCCCAATGGACGTAAAGACAGTGTAACCATAGTTGCATCTGGCAGCAAGAACACGATGCAGCTGACCATGTAATTGACCATCTAAACTTGGACACTACTAAGGATGAAAGGGGTTGCTATTACTAATTATGTCAGGGCAAAAGGCATAAACTTTTTCCCAACAAACCACAATGGATGATCACAGCAATGTTAGGAGGGAGCTGATGCTCAAGCAACACAACAAAAACAGAGAAAGAATCTGAAACTATTACAATGTGATTGAACTGCTGGAACAACCACCTGAAATTGTACTTCCTATTATGTAAATCATTACCCTGCTGTATAGGTTAAGTTTCTTTGAATCAGGTCTCTTCTGCTTGCAATTGAAAGCATCTTAAAACATACATGCAGGATTACGGAATTGTTTTTGTTTGGTTTTAGTCCCAGGTAAGGGGTAAGGGCTGTTCTGAAATCAAGAAACCTAACAAATATAAGTGGAGGGAGGAAGTAGGTCAGTAATTGAAATTTTAATCTGACTGAGGACAAGTGCAGAAAATAGTCTAAACTAGAACATGTTGAAGTGCATGGTTCACTGTGCACATGGTGGCTTCCATGCTAGCAGCACCTTGGAGGCACTCCCCTGCCTCTGACAGAGGGTGAGACTCCTGCAGCGAGTGTCAGAAGAGATTGGTTCTATCTCCTGTCCTCTCTCTGCTCTGTCTGAGTGGCTTTGAGCCAGCAAGGTTCTCTCTCTGGCCTCAGATACCTTGTAACAGCAGTAGCCGGCATCCCTCTCATGTCTTGTCTCGCTGACTTAATTGCAGTATCAAGGGAGGACCCACGGCTTACATCTTCTGCTGAACCTACGTTAGTTAGGAGGACTTCCATAAGTAACTGTTAAGGACATGAAAAAGAAGATATGGTACATATATACAATGGAATCTTCAGTTCAGTTCAGTCGCTCAGTTGTGTCCGACTCTTTGCGACCCCATGAATTGCAGCACACTAGGCCTCCCTGTCCATCACCAACTCCCCGAGTTCACCCAAACAAATGTCCATTGAGTAGGTGATGCCATCCAGCCGTCTCATCCTCTGTCGTCCCCTTCTCCTCCTGCCCCCAATCCCTCCCAGCATCAGAGTCTTTTCCAATGAGTCAACTCTTTGCATCAGGTGGCCAAAGTTCTGGAGTTTCAGCTTTAGCATCATTCCTTCCAAAGAACACCCAGGACTGATCTCCTTTAGAATGGACTGGATGGATCTCCTTGCAGTCCAAGGGACTCTCAAGAGTCTTCTCCAACACCACAGTTCAAAAGCATCAATTCTTCGGCACTCAGCTTTCTTCACAGTCCAACTCTCACATCCATACATGACCACAGGAAAAACCATAGCCTTGACTAGACAGACCTTTGTTGGCAAAGTGATGTCTCAGCTTTTTAATATGCTATCTAGGTTGGTCATAACTTTCCTTCCAAGGAGTAAGCATCTTTTAATTTCATGGCTGCAGTCACCATCTGCAGTGATTTTGGAGCCCCCCAAAATACAGTCTGACACTGTTTCCACTTTTTTCCCATCGATTTCCCATGAAGTGATGGGACCAGATGCCATGATCTTCGTTTTCTGAATGTTGAGCTTTAAGCCAACTTTTTCGCTCTCCTCTTTCACTTTCATCTAGAGGCTTTTTAGCTCCTCTTCACTTTCTGCCATAAGGGTGGTGTCATCTGCATACCTGAGATTATTGATATTTCTCCCAGCAATCTTGATTCCAGCTTGTGCTTCTTCCAGCCCAGCGTTTCTCATGATGTCCTCTGCATAGAAGTTAAATAAGCAGGGTGACAGTATACAGCCTTGACGTACTCCTTTTCCTATTTGGAACCAGTCTGTTGTTCCATGTCCAGTTCTAACTGTTGCTTCCTGACCTGCATATAGGTTTCTCAAGAGGCTGGTCAGGTGCTCTGGTATTCCCATCTCTTGAAGAATTTTTCCACAGTTTATTGTGATCCACACAGTCAAAGGCTTTGGCATAGTCAATAAAGCAGAAATAGATGTTTTTCTGGAACTCTCTTGCTTTTTCCATGATCCAGTGGATGTTGGCAATTTGATCTCTGGTTCCTCTGCCTTTTCTAAAACCAGCTTGAACACCTGGAAGTTCATGGTTCACGTATTGCTGAAGCCTGGCTTGGAGAATTTTGAGCATTCCTTTACTAGCATGTGAGATGAGTGCAATTGTGCAGTAGTTTGAACATTCTTTGGCATTGCCTTTCTTTGGGATTGGAATGAAAACTGACCTGTTCCAGTCCTGTGGCCACTGCTGAGTTTTCCAAATTTGCTGGCATATAGAGTGCAGCACTTTCACAGCATCATCTTTCAGGATTTGAAATAGCTCAACTGGAATTCCATCACCTCCACTAGCTTTGTTCATAGTGATGCTTCCTAAGGCCAACTTGACTTCACATTCCAGGATGTCTGGCTCTAGGTGAGTGATCACACCATCGTGATTATCTTGGTTATGAAGATCTTTTTTGTACAGTTCTTCTGTGTATTCTTGCCACCTCTTCTTAATATCTTCTGCTTCTGTTAGGTCCATACCATTTCTGTCCTTTATCGAGCCCATCTTTGCATGAAATGTTCCCTTGGTATCTCTAATTTTCTTGAAGAGATTTCTAGTCTTTCCCATTCTGTTGTTTTCGTCTATTTCTTTGCATTGATCACTGAGGAAGGCTTTCTTATCTCTCCTTGCTATTCTTTGGAACTCTGCATTCAGAGGTTATATCTTTCCTTTTCTCCTTTGTTTTTCGCATCTCTTCTTTTCACAGCTATTTGTAAGGCCTCCTCAGACAGCCATTTTGCTTTTTTGCATTTCTTTTCCATGGGGACGGTCTTGATCCCTGTCTCCTGTACAGTGTCATGAACCTCCATCCATAGTTCATCAGGCACTCTGTCTATCAGATCTAGGCCCTTAAATCTATTTCTCACTTCCACTGTATAATCATAAGGGATTTGATTTAGGTCATACCTGAATGGTCTAGTGGTTTCCCCTACTTTCTTCAATTTAAGTCTAAATTTGGCAATAAGGAGTTCATGATCTGAGCCACACTCAGCTCCTGGTCTTGTTTTTGCTGACTGTATAGAGCTTCTCCATCTTTGGCTGCAAAGAATATAATCAATCTGATTTCGGTGTTGACCATCTGGTGATGTCCTTGTGTAGAGTCTTCTCTTGTGTTGTTGGAAGAGGGTGTTTGCTATGACCAGTGCATTCTCTTGGCATTACTCAGCCACAGAACAATGAAATAATGCCATTTGCAACAACATGGATGGACTTAGAGATATCATGCTGAGTGAAGTAAATCAGACAGAGAAAGACAAATGTCATATGATATCATTTATATGTGGATGTAAAAATGATACAAATGAACTTATTTACAAAACAGAAGCAGACTCACAGACATAGGAAACAAACTTAGGGTTATCAAAGAGGAAAAGGTGAGGAGGGAAAAATTAGGAGTTTGGGATTAACAGATACACACTACTAAGTATAAAATAAACAACAAGGGCTGACTGTATAGCACAGGGAACTGTAACAACCTACAACAGAAAAGAATCTGAAAAGGAATATATATAATTTTGGTGGCTCAGGGGTAAAGAATCTGCCTGCCAACGCAGGAGACATGGGTTCGATTCCTGGTTTGAGAAGATCCTCTGGAGAAAGGAATGGCAACCCACTCCACTATTCTTGTCCGGAAAAACCCATGTACAGAGGACCCTGGTGGGCTAGAGTCCATGGGGTCAGAAAGAATCAGGCACAACTTGGCAACTGAACAACATGAACAATATATATTATATGTATAACTGAATCACTTTGCTGTACACCTGAAACATTATAACTCAAGTACACTTCAATAAGAATATATTAAAAATAAAATTTAAAAGTAATGGCTAAATTCATGAGGATCTCACCTCAATGAGTGCTTTGGCCTTATTATTAAGGAGCATCAATATTCTTCACCTGTACAAGTATTATAACCATCAAATGCAGTTTTCTTCTCCATGTGGAAGGAGGTTGTAGACAGAGCGGGTTTGGGGTTGAAGCCATATGATCATCACCTGAGGCTTTTGGGGTTTGTCCAATCAACAGAGAGCCCTGTACAAGCCACGTGACCATCACCTGAGGCTTTGGGGGCTTGTTCACTCAATGAAGAGTCCTATACAAGCCAAGTGAGAAGCCAGGTTGCATGAGACAGAGGGGCATGCATATTCATCACCAAGAAAGGACCAGAAACAAAAATTATAGTCACAGGCATGAAACAATAAGGCAGTGGATTTTGGTTAAGTGGAAAACAGACCCAGATTTGGTTTTGGAGAGGTGACAGTTTGCTGGATGGGATTAACAGTACCAACTATGACATGAGTGTGATTGTAATACTGCCACATAAAGGACCAAGGATAGGCTAGTTCAGAGATGTCTACACACCACCCAGCCTTTGAATGGGGGAAATGATGCTCAGAGAACTACACACACACACACACACACACACATGCATGTATGCACACACACATACACACACCTTTACACCTGCCAACTCCTCTGTTCGTTCCAGGGGTCTGATTCACCTTTTCTTCTCCTAAAACTCCATTCAGAAATGAGCCAGCCTGATTTCCCAGGGACAAAGGAAAAACTGACAAATTTGCCCTGGAGTAAGGAGCAATGACAATTAGAATATTATCCAAAACAATCCTAAAAAATAACTGCTGAGACACTCCAAGGCAGGAGTGTTCATGTTAAAGGGGAAAACGAGCAGTGGCCCCTTAACATCTCCAATCACTGAAAACCACGGTCCCCCGTGCCTGGCCCTGTGGTCAGGTCAAGAGTCTATCTCTGCAGTTGGCCCTTGGAAGAAGAGCTGCTGAGGGCTTTCTCGGCCATTAAACCCATCGGCTTCTGGGAGGGATTAATGATCTCTCCCACAGATACATCCTATCTGACCTAGCTAGCACGAAGCCTATAAACAAACAAGAACACAGACATCAATTTCACAAATGGCGTATGCCACAAAATGCACTGCACTCCTGCAGCTTCAGTGTGTAGGGCCTGTCAGGTGTGTCCGATTCAAGAGTGGCAACTCTCTCCAACACAACTGACAAGGTTTCTGTTGCTATAAGTTCAAGGGTAAAACGACTTGCAAGATCCTTCATTTTTGAACAGGACATCAATGTATAATACAGGAGGGACTCCAGTCATTTCATTTTTCTTCAGTTGGGAGGATTTCTCAAATCACAGAGTGTTATGAACAGAACGATTTTATAGGAGGGAAAGAGAGCAAGAGGAAAATCTCTCTGGCTAGGATGGCTCACAGTTTTCATTGCTGCCCTTTGCATTTGTGGTCTCTCTGCCAGGTCAACATCCAAGAGCTCTCGCAAGATTACTCTCCATCAGTCCCTGCCCACCTTGGCCCCTCCAGGTGACTCTCTGGTACTCTTCACCCTTGGATCATCCCTGCCTAATTTCTGGGCCAGACCACCAGTGTGTGGGTCTAAGCTTGAAAATGGCTTCTCCCACTGTCCCTGAGGCATCGCTCAGCCCCATTTAGCAGCTCGTCCTCTCCGTGACCCTTCCCCACACTGGCCCCAGCCCTAGGATCAGGCTTCAGGGCCTGTGACTCTGCAGAGCTCTCATGCCTTCCATTGGAAATGTAGCCCCACCACCAAACCCCACTCATCAGCATCCCCATCAGTCTCTGTATGTATAACATAGAGTTGATTTCTCATTTACAGACATCTTGCCTTAAAGAGACTGTACCCAAACTTGACAAGAGTATCTTCATAAATTACAGACTACCACCATCCTGGATTATCTCTTTCACTCCTATTAGATGAGTGAGATTTATAGTGGTTGTTTTTGATTTTTTGAAGAATAAACATTTTATCTGCAAATAGAGGTGACCTTTTAAAAATGTTGCTTTAGAAAATATTCACATTTGATATAGAAATACTGTAAACTACACATAATTCTTTAAAAATGATTTTCATTATAACATTCATTAAAAATTAAATATAAGTGTAAAATGCTATGCTATCTTCAGTATAAACATTCAATCATACCCACTCTCAAATATCCATATATTCTCTCTAAATTTTTCTCTTTATAGCACTTACTCAAGTGAGATAATATTACATATAATTGTAGTCCTGCTTTTGTCTCTTAATATCTCCAACTAAGATTTCCCATAGCATTCTAGTAATGTTACATAATCAAAATAAACATTTTCAGTGGTTCAATAAACAATTTTATTAACTGGATTCATCACCATATACTTAAGATTCTGCTCTACTGTTGGAAATGTAGGCTATTTCCAAATTCTGCTGTTATAAAGAATCTACAATTAGCATCTTTGTGTATACCAATTTTTCCTATTAATAATTATTTCTCAGAATAAATACACAACTGGAATATTTCTGGAGCAGACACAGAAACATTTACATGACGCCAAACTGATTTTAAAAAGGATGCTCCACTTACAACTCCAAATATGAGCTCTTAGAGTACTTGCCTTATGAGTATTTACTAGTATAGACCAAAATATTTGTCTCATTTTGTTTAAAATTATACTTCACTGATTACTAGGGAGATGGGCCATTTTTATTTGTGTGCTTTCCACTCATATACCGAAGAGAATTGTGAGTCTACTGTTTTTACTCACGTTAATTAAACAATAAAATTTACATCTTATTTGTCTGGATGTGTCTTTTATTTAGTACAACATAAATGTATATCATTATAGCAAAAAATAAATCCCAGAAGTGATAGTTCATATAGTAGCTCTATTTTTAATTTTTTTGAGGAAACTCCATATTGTTTTCCATAATGACTACACCAATTTACATTCCACCAACAGTGTAGGAAATGGCAACCCACTTCAGTATACTTGCCTGGGAAATCTCATGGACAGAGGAGCTTGGTGTACTACAGTCATGGGGTTGCAAACAGCTGGACATGGCTGAGTGGCTGAGCATGGACACAACAGTGTCTGTGTGTGTGTGGGGGGGGATTCCCTTTTCTCCACATCCCTGCCTATATCTGTTAACTACTGTATTTTTTTTTTATAATAGCTGTCTTAACAGATGTAAGGCGATATCTCATTGTGGTTTTGATTTGCATTTCTCTGATGGTTAGTGATGTTGACCATCTTTTCAGATATGTGTCTATATATATCTCTATGTCTTCCTTGGGAAAATGTCTATTGATATTCTTTTGAAATCATGTTATTTGTGACTTTTTTGCCATTGAGTTGCGTGAGTTCCTTACATATTTTGGATATTAATGTCTCATATTATATATCTCAGATATAACATTTGCAAATATTAACTCCCATTCCATGGGTTGTCTTTTCTTTGTGTAGCTTGTTTCCTTTGCTTTCTAGAAGCTTTTTAGTTTGATGTACTCCTGCTTGTTTATTTTTGCTTTTGTTGCTTTTGCTTTTGATGTCATATAAAAAAATCATCGCCAAGACCACTGTCAAGGAACTTTTTCCCTGTGTTTCAGTTAATATCATACACAACATCGAAAAGCTAAAAGCTTTTCCTCTAAGATGAGGAATAACACAAGGCTGTCCACTCTCACTACATCTGTTCAACAGAGTACTGGAAGTTCTAGTTAGAGCAAATATATAAGAAAAAGAAATAAAAGGCATCCAAATCCAAAAGGAAAAAATTAAAATTGTCTCTGTTTACAGGCAACATGACCTTATAAATAGGAAACCCTAAAGACTATACCAAAAAACTGTTTATTAATAAACAAATTCAATAAAGTTGCAAAATACAAAATTAATGTACAAAAATCAGTTGTGTTTCTATACAGTAACAACAAATTATCTGAAAAAGAATTTAAGAGAACAATCTCATTTACAACAGTGTCAAAAAGAAGAAACTGTATATATATATATATATATATATATATATATTTTTTTTTTTTTTTTCTGTTTGTTTGGTTTTTTGCTGTGCCACGCAACCTGTGGAATCTTAGTTCCCTGGCCAGGGATCAAACCCAAAACCTCATCAGTGAAACTGTGGAGTCTTAATCACTGGACCACCAGGGAATTCCTAAGAACAAGTTTAACCAAGCAGGTAAATTATTTATATATGGGAAACTATAAGACAGTGATGAAGAGAAACTGAAGATGATAGGAATAAATGGAACGATATCTCATGTTATTAGATTGGAAGAATTGATATTGTTAAATATTTTCCATACTACCAAAAGTGATCTACAGATTCAATGCAATATCTATCAAAATTCTAATGGCATTTTCCACAGAAACAGAATAAACAATCCTGAAATTTGTATGGAACCACAAAAGACCCCAAGTAGCCAAAGCAATCTTGAGCAAGAACAAAGTTGAGGGTTTGTATCATGAATGACTGCTAAATTTTGTCAAATGCATTTTCTGTACCAATTATTGATTATTTGGGTTTTCTTCTATATTCTGTTGATATGATAGATTTCAAATATTTATTTTTTAAAAGACTTATTTTTCTAGAGCAGTTTTGGGTTCACAACAAAATTGAGAGGAAGGTACAAAGATTTCCCATATACCTCCTTGCCTCACACATGCATAGCCTCTCCCGTAATCAGCATCACTCAACAAGAGTGGTACATTTGTTACCACTGAAGAATCTACACTGATATATCATAATCACCCAACACCTGTGCTTTACCTCAGATTTTACTCTTTGTGTTGTGCATTTTATGATTTTTGACAAATGTATAATAACATGTGCCCATCATTAGAGTATTCTCATTGCCCCCAAATCCTCTGTACTCCACATATTTATCCCTTCTCTGATCCCCAACTCTTGGTAACTGCTGATTATTTTTTTACTGTCTTCTAAGTTTTTGCTTTTTCCAAAATGGCATATAATTGGAACTATACAAATTTAACCTTTTCAGATTGGATTCTTTCACTTAGTAATAGGCATTTAAGTTTCCTCCATGTCTTTTCACAGCCTGTATAGCTCACTTCTTTTTTGTGCTGAATAATCCATTGTTTGGATGTACCACAATTTATCTGTTCAGCTACTGAAGTGCATCTTGGTTGCTTCAGAGTTTTGGCAGTTATGAACAAAGCTGCTATAAATATCCATGTGCAAGTTTTTGTGTAGAAATGAGTTTTCAGTTCTTTTCAGTTCAGTTCAGTACAGTCACTCAGTCGTGTCCAACTCTTTGCGACCCCATGAAGCACAGCACGCCAGGCTTCCCTATCCACCACCAACTCCCGGAGTCCACCCAAACCCATGTCCATTGAGTCAGTGATGCCATCCAGCCATCTCATCCTCTGTCATCCCCTTCTCCTCCTGCCCCCAATCCCTCTCAGCATTAGAGTCTTTTCCAATGAGTCAACTCTTTGCATCAGGTGGCCAAAGTACTGGAGTTTCAGCTTTAGCATCATTCCTTCCAAAGTACACCCAGGGCTGATCTCCTTTAGAATGGACTGGTTGGATCTCCTTGCAGTCCAAGGGACTCTCAAGAGTCTTCTCCAACACCACAGTTCAAAAGCATCAATTCTTCGGCACTCAGCTTTCTTCACAGTCCGACTCTCGCATCCATACATGACCACAGGAAAAACCATAGCCTTGACTAGACAGACCTTTGTTGACAAAGTGATGTCTCTGCTTTTTAATATGCCGTCTAGCTTGGTCATAACTTTCCTTCCAAGGAGTAAGCGTCTTTTAATTTCATGGCTGCAATCACCATCTGCAGTGACTTTGGAGCCCAGAAAAATAAAGTCAGCCACTGTTTCCACTGTTTTCATTCCAATCCCAAAGAAAGGCAATCCCCAAAATGCTCAAACTACTGCACAATTGCACTCATCTCACACACTAGTAAAGTAATGCTCAAAATTCTCCAAGCCAGGCTTCAGCTCTTTTGGTTAAATGTAAAGGAGTGGCACCGCTGGGTCCTATGGTAAGAGTATGTTTAATTTTGTAAGAAACCACCAAATTGTCTTTCAAAGTAGCTGTACCGTGTTGCATTCAACATTGAACCACCAAGAGGGTATGACAGTTTCTGTTGCTCCAAACCTCACTAGCATTTGGTGTTGTTAGTATTCCAGATTTTGGGCTTTCTAATAGGTGTATAGTGGTTCTCATTGTTGTTTTATGTTTCCCTTATGACATACCTTGTGGAGCAGCTTTTAACATGCTTATTTGCCATCTATATATCTTCTTTGGTGAAGTGTCTCTTAAGGTCTTTGGTCAATTTTTTGATAGTGTTGCTTTCTTTAAATTTGAAGACATTTAATTGGGTTGTTTTCTTAAAATTGGTTGAATTTTAAAATTGGTAGAATTTTAAGGTAGAATTGTGTATATTTTGGATAACTGTCCCTTATCAGATATGTCTTTCATAGATCTTTTCTCCCAGGCTGTGGCTTATCTTCTAATTCTCTTGACACTGTCGTTTGCAAAGTAGAACTTCTAATGAAGCTGACCAAATATTTGCT
This sequence comes from Budorcas taxicolor, assembly GCF_023091745.1. Classification (NCBI taxonomy): domain Eukaryota; kingdom Metazoa; phylum Chordata; class Mammalia; order Artiodactyla; family Bovidae; genus Budorcas; species Budorcas taxicolor. The sequence continues at coordinate 126,872,194 of NC_068935.1, read as the reverse complement.
GATGGTTGATTATGTTGTTCAGATCTTCAATATCTTCTCTGATAATAATTCTTCAGTCACTGAGAGGGAGATGTTTAAGTTCTTTTCTATAACTGTGAAGGATATCAAAACAGTCAATCTTAGTGGAAATTGATACAGCCACTATGGAAGACAGTATGGAGTTCCTTAAAAAAAAAAAAAAAAAAAAAACTAGGAGTGAAACTACCATCAGTTCAGTTCAGTTCAGTCACACAGTCGTGTCCGACTCTGCGATCCCATGAATTGCAGCACACCAGGCTTCCCTGTCCATCACCAACTCCCGGAGTTCACTCAGATTCATGTCCATCGAGTCAGTGATGCCATCCAGCCATCTCATCCTCGGTCGTCCCCTTCTCCTCCTGCCCCCAATCCCTCCCAGCATCAGAGTCTTTTCCAATGAGTCAACTCTTCGCATGACGTGGCCAAAGTACTGGAGTTTCAGCTTTAGCATCATTCCTTCCAAAGAAATCCCAGGACTGATCTCCTTCAGAATGGACTGGTTGGATCTCCTTGCAGTCCAAGGGACTCTCAAGAGTCTTCTCCAACACCACAGTTCAAAAGCATCAATTCTTCGGCACTCAGCCTTCTTCACAGTCCAACTCTCACATCCATACATGACCACAGGAAAAACCATAGCCTTGACTAGACGGACCTTAGTCGGCAAAGTGATGTCTCTGCTTTTGAATATACTATCCAGGTTGGTCTTAACTTCTCTTCCAAAGATAAGCGTCTTTTAATTTAATGGCTGCAATCACCATCTGCAGTGATTCTGGAGCCCCCCAAAATAAAGTCTGACACTGTTTACACTGTTTTCCCATCGATTTCCCATGAAGTGATGGGACCAGATGCCATGATCTTCGTTTTCTGAATGTTGAGCTTTAAGCTAACTTTTTCACTCTCCTCTTTCACTTTCATCTAGAGGCTTCTTAGTTCCGCTTCACTTTCTGCCACAAGGGTGGTGTCATCTGCATACCTGAGGTTATTGATATTTCTCCCGGCAATCTTGATTCCAGCTTGTGCTTCTTCCAGCCCAGCATTTCTTGTGATGTACTCTGCATAGAAGTTAAATAAGCAGGGTGACAATATACAGCCTTGATGCATTCCTTTTCCTATTTGGAACCAGTCTGTTGTTCCATGTCTGGTTCTAACTGTTGCTTCCTGACCTGCATACAGATTTCTCAAGAGGCTGGTCAGGTGGTCTGGTATTCCCATCTCTTTCAGAATTTTCCACAGTTTATTGTTATCCACACAGTCATGACCCAGCAATCCCACTACTAGGCATATACCTTGAGGAAACCAAAATTGAAAAAGACACATGTATCACAATGTTCATTGCAGCACTATTTACAATAGCTAGGACATGGAGGCAACCTAGATGTCCATCAACAAATGAATGGATAAAAAAGTTGTCATATACATACACAATGGAATATTACTCAGCCATAAAAAGGAATGCATTTGAATCAGTTTTCATGAGATGGATGAACCTACAGCCTATTACATGGAGTGAAGTTAGTTAGAAAAATAAATATTGTATATTAACACATATATATGGAATCTAGAAGGGTGGTACTGATGATAAAGGTCCATATAATTAAAGCTATGGTTTTCCCAGTAGTCATGTATGGATGTGAGAGTTGGACCATAAAGAAGGCTGAGCACCAAATAACTGATACTTTCAAGCTGTGGTGCTGGAGAAGACTCCTGAGACTCCCTTGGACAGCAAGGAAATCAAACCAGTCAATCCTAAAGAAAATCAATCCTGAATATTCATTGGAAGGGCTGATGCTGAAGCTGAAGCTCTGATACTTTGGCCACCTGATGTGAAGAACAGACTCATAAGAAAAGACCCTGATGCTGGGAAAGATTGAAGGCAGGAGGAGAAGGGGCTGATGGAGGATGAGATGGTTGGATGGCATCAGATGTGACTGAGTGACTGAACAACAACATAATTGTGAACTGGTCTACTTCCACTTTCAGCTCTATTGGTTTTCGCTTCACTCATTCTAAGTCTCTGTTGTTTGGCATATGCTTTGTGGTTTTAGTTGCTAACTCATGTCCAACTCTTTGCGATCCCATGGACTGTAGCCCACCAGGCTCCTCTGTCCACAGGATTTCCCAGGCAAGAATACTGGAGTCGGTTGCCATTTCCTTCTCCAGTGGATATTCCCAACCCAGGGACTGAACCTATGTCTCTTGCATTGGCAGGTAGATTCTTTACCACTGAGATACCAGGGAAGCCAGTATCATAGTCTACCATATCAACATTTTGCCACTTCAAGTAAACTGTGGAAATCTTCCATTTCAGTCCCTTTACTATCATTGCTTCCAAATATCATTGTCTTGAGTATCAGAGTGTGTTATAAATTTTGTTTCAATTGTAAAATGTAACATAAAATTCATGAGAAGACCAACAGTCTATTGTTTTCATCCATATGTCTGCTCTTTCTGTTTTTCAAGGAAGTAATGAAGATGAGAGCAGAAATAAATGAAATAAAGACTAGAAAAAAATACAAAAATAAATAAAACTGAATTTTTTAAAGATAAAGTTTAAAAAAAACTTTAGCTAGACTAAGAAAAGAAGACGCAAACAAATAAAATTATAAATGAAAGAGGAGAATTTACAACTGATATCATAGAAATACAAAGGATCATAGGGACTACTAAGAAAAAATATGTGTCAATTAATTGGACAACCTAGGAAAAAATGGATAAATTTCTGGAAATATACAACCTAACAAGACTGGATCGTGAGTTGAACAATGATTAAGGTGTTTGAATCAGTAATAAAAAACTTCTCAATAAAGAAAATGCCAGAACCAGATGGCTTCACTAGTGAATTCTATCAACCATTTGAAGAACAATAATGCCAATCCTTCTCAAACTCTTTCAAAAAGTTCAGGAGGAAGGAACACTCCCAAATTCATTTTATTATGCCAGCATTACTCTGATATCAAAGCCAGACAAGTACACTACAAGAAAAGAAAATCACAGGCCAATATTTTTGATGAATACAGATGCAAAAGTTCTCAACAAAATACTAGCAGCTGAATTCAACATCACACTAAAAGGATCATACACAATGATCAAGTAGATTTTATCCCTGGGATGCAAGGTAGCTGAACACACACAAATCAATAAATGTGATATATACCACATTAACAGAATGAAAGGAAAAACCATATCTTCTCAATTTATATAGAAAAAGCATTTGACAAAATTCAACATGTTTTCATGACAAAAACTTTCAACAAGTTAGGTACAGAAAGAATGTATCTCAAAATGACAAACACTGTGTATTTGACAAGCCCATAGCTAACATCATACTCAAGGATTAAAAGGTGAACACAATTCCTGTAAGATCAGGAATAAGAAAGAATGCCCACTCTCCCTACTTCTGTTCAACATACTACTAGAAATCTTAGCCACGGAAATTAGTCAAGAAAGATAAATAAAAGGCATCTATCCCATGATCCTATATAAAGAAAATCCCAGACTCCACCAAATCACTGTTAGAATTAATAAGAAACATTCAGTAAAGTTTCAGGACACAAAATTAACTTTCTTTTTTCATGCTTCAAGATTCCTTCTTTTGTAGTCTCCTTTCTGCTTGAAGAATATTCTTTTGCCACTATTTAAGAGTAAGGTCTGGCAGCTACAAATTCTCTTAATATTTTTCGTCTTTCAATGTCTTGATTCCCCTTCTCACCTAAAGGGTATTCTAGGTTGGCAGTTCTTTCCTTTCAGAACTTGAAATATACTGTACCACTTCCTTCTGTCCTCTGTGGTTTCAGATGAGAAATCCAGTCATTCAAAGTGGTGTCACCTGATAGATAATCATTTCTGTCTGTCTGCTTTAAAGATTTTATCTTTGCTTTTAGTTGTCAGAGGTTTAACTATGATGTGTGAATATGAATTTATTTGAGTTTATCTTGTTTGGGGTTTGCTCAGACTTTTGTATCTTTGCATTTTCTTTCGCCAAACTTGGAGTGTTTTACATTATTACTTCTAATACTCTTTCAGCCCCACTCTTTTTCTCCTCTTCTTCTGAGACTCCAGAATGACATGAATGTTGGATCTTATTGTTCCACAGGTCCCCAGGAATCTGTTCATTTTTCCAATCTATTTCCTGTCTTTTTCAGATTCGGTAATTTTTATTAATTTTTCCTGAAGTTCACTGAATTTATGTGCTGGCATATTTACTGTCGAGTCCATCAAGCAAGTTTTAAATTTTTGGTACACTTTTCAGTTAGAACATTTCCATTTAGTTCTTTTACATAACTTTTATTTCTTTGCCGAGATTTTCTATTTTTTCATCTGTTTCAAGAGAATTTGTTATTGCTTGTTGAAACTTTGTTGTTATTGTTACGGTTAGTTTAAGGTCCTTGTCAGATAATCTCAACATCATGTTGTGATTTTCCTTGCTCTTGACATAATGGGTGATTTCTTTTCTTTTTTTAGGGGGAGGGCATACCATACAGCACGCAGGATCTTAGTTCCCCAACCAGAGATCAAACCCATGCAGTCTGCACTGGACCACCAGGGAATTCCTTGAAGAGTGATTTTCAGTAGGATCCTGGTCATTTACTATTATGTTGTGAGACTCTAAGCCCTATTTAAATCTTTTATTTTAGCAGGTAGTCACCTGTCTAGGTGTAGCATGCAGGTCCTGACCTGCATGGAGTGGGGTTTGAATGAGCGCTTCCTTTTCAGAGCCTTTGCAATAATTTTTGGTGTGGTTAGTTTATCTGATGCTGCTGTGTTCTGAGAGGGCCAAAGAGGTTGCTCCAGGCAGGGTCATCTGATGTCTCTATATGGAGGAAGGGAGTCGAGAACCCATAGGGATGAAGAGTTCCTAGGCCAGGCAGCTGGTTGTGTGTGGCAGAATTTCTCTTGCTAGTGCCAACCTGTGTCACTAGGTGTCTCTTGGCAAGAGAGAGGTGTCTCAGGTCTGGCAAAAAGAGGTTCCTTTAGCTGCTTCTTTTTAGAGGGGCTCCAGATCCATCCCCCTTGCCTTTGCTGGCAGGTTCACCTTGTGTTGTCAGCGGGCCTTCTGTTTCATCTGCGTGGAAGAATGAGCCTACCTGGGCTAGCCTGTGTTACTAGGCTGGGGGTTATGGATATGCTAGGCCTGGGTGCTTTCTTCTGTTGAGGGGAGGTACTAAAGTAAGACATCCTGTTGGTGTGTTGTTCCTCCTGGGATCCCAAAACAGTTCCTCTTTGCACAGTTCAGAGTTCTCCTTTAGTTACCTCTTAAGTTCTTTCCAGGGTTTATATAATACTTGTACTTAGTAGGGGAAATCAGGGAGAAATGGGTCTGAGCCATCTTGCTCAGGCCAAAATTTCTTTTTAATTGTTTTTTTTTTAAACCAAAGAATAATTGAAGAAAATGATCACTGTGATTATTATATGATTGATACTAAAAATAATTTTGGCACAGAAATAAAGGGCATTTAAAAAAGTGATCTGGTCCAGGGGTCAAATATACTAGCTTTGTCACTGAGAGTGAACAAAGTAAAAGGAGAGATTAGGAAGATTTTGAAGAAGGGCCTTGAAGCGAAGGGTAGAAAGAGTGTTAAGAAGCTGAGAGAAGTTATTATTATGTTTGTGTTATGATGGGATTAGAAACCAGAGGAGCTGAAGCGTTAGGTTGCTTGCCCAAAATTGCTCTGGCATTTGGCTGTAGGATGGCTGCAGAATTCAGGATTATGACATTCCAAGACCATGGTAACACACACTGTTTCCCAGGGTGCTGCTTTCAAACGGCAAACACAACCTTTGCTAGAAGACACACTGCAACAGTCAAGCACCTTTTACCTATCTGGCAAATGCACAAAAAGTTTCAATAGAATCAAATGGTTACTAAATTTGACTAGTATTAAATGTCTTTTATTAACTGTCTTTTAATCATCTAGCTTGGAGGGGGTTTAATTAATGTTCATGAATTCATTTCAAGACAATAATTACCAACGGAGTGCTTATTCCTAGAAGGAGAGTGTTAAATTATAATTGGCATTTGGATAAGTTTGTGAAACTGTATCTTATCTTTCTTTAAGCTTCTGACTTCTTGAATTACTTTTACAATGTCACATTTCTGAGCTTCATTTGCCCATTGTCACTTCCATATAAACTAAACCTTTGTTCCCAATGGTACCCAAGATTTCAGATAAAAGCTAACCATGTCATAATTGAATGTTTCATTAGGTTTTTTCATTAGATCGCTTTACATATTGATATCTATGTGTGCGCTGTGTGCTTAGCTGCTCAGTCGTGTCTGACTCTTTGCAACCCCATGGTCTGTAGCCCGCCAGGCTCCTCTGTCCATGGGGATTCTCCAGGGAGGAATACTGGAGTGGGTCACCATGCCCTTCTCCAGAGGATCCTCCCAACTCAGAAGTCGAACCTAGGCCTCCTGCATTGTAGGCGGATTCTTTACCATCTGAGCTACCAGGGTAGCCCAATGGTATCTATATTTCTACATTTTTCAGAGTTAATTTTTAGAAATCTAATGAAAGACTCAAACACACACACATATAATTTAGATTTTTTCCCAGAGAGAAATTCTTTTTAAAATAAACTCAAAATAAAAGACCTTCTTCCCCCACAAATCCTCTAGGAAAACTACCTCCAAACAAAACCAAACTGCAGATAGCATCCCGGATGAAATTTAAATCTTCACTACCCAATATAACAAGTTTATGAATTTTGACAAGTATGATTGGGCAGTGACTATCTGTTATATTCAGCCATGGGAAACTATTCATTGGAAATAGATTAAGGTATCATTGGAAAATCTCTTTCAAGACATTGGGATGTCATCTCACCCACCCCAAATTTCTTCTAGCACATTAAATGGCTCCCCAGCATCCCTCCAAAGTGAACCAAGTTCTAAAAGTGTCCACCATGCAGTTAGCTGACAGCTCTATATAAGGGGCAATTGATTTGGGGGGTCTCAACTCCCTCCTGCATGTCTTATAGTATTTGTGGTAAGTTACATATGCTTTGGTAATTTGCGACATTAACTCAGAGCTGAGCTCTTAAATCATGACTCTATGAGGAAGTGAGAAGGCAAGGATCTGGGTAAGAATGATCAAGTTTATAAATTACAAGTGCAAAATTAATCCGGTAGTATAAATTACTACTCAACCTGGAAGAATCTAAGGGTCAGAGCCACAAAATATCACTCATGTGATATACGATGTATGATGAATTTGAGCAAACTCTGGGTGATAGTGGAGGACAGGGGAGCCTGGCATGCTGCAGTCCATGGGGTCACAAAGACTCAGACATGACTTAGTGACTGAACAACATGGTGTACAAGTGATTCACCAAGAGGAGTGATGCTCATTTATAGGACAAGTTCTAATATCTATAATTCTGCAACTCAGGGCAGCAGGAAGCAAGTCTGCCCTTGCAAAACTGCTTAAAAGAAGCAGTAATATTATTAATTCTCATCTTCATTTGTTCTTAAGTATCATATCAACTGATGCTTCAGAATTTTCTCCTGCACCAAGTACAGCATTCATGTGAAGTGAACAGGTAAAAAGTCACCATTATTTTCTCTGTTGTGTGGCTGGCTCTACAGTACCAAAGCAAAGTGGATAAATGATTATTTGATGTTAAATAATCACTTACTTATTTGATAGTAAAAGAACCTAAATTATTATTGTCAACCAATGTCTCCTGGGAGACATGAATGAGCTCTGCTGCTGCTAAGTCACTTCAGTCCTGTCTGACTCTGTGTGACCCCATAGACGGCAGCCCACCAGGCTCTGCCATCCCTGTGATTCTCTAGGCAAGAACACTGGAGTGGGTTACCATTGCCTTCTCCGTGAATGAGGTCAAATGAATCCAAATTTCCTGGCTCTTAACCCCACCTGCTAATTCTGAGTTACCAGTGCTGAGGTCTGAATATTTGTGTCCCCCTCAAAATGTGGAGAAGGCAATGGCAACCCACTCCAGTACTCTTGCTTGGAAAATCCCATGGGTGGAGGAGCCTGGTAGGCTGCAGTCCATGGGGTCGCAAAGAGTCAGACGCGACTGAGCAACTTCACTTTTCCTTTTCACTTTCATGCATTGGAGAAGGAAGTGGCAACCCACTCCAGTGTTCTTGCCTGGAGAATCCCAGGGATGGGGGAGCCTGGTAGGCTGCCGTCTATGGGGTCGCACAGAGTTGGACACGGCTGATGTGACTTAGCAGCAGCAGCAGCAAAATGTATATATTGAAATCCTAACCCCTAAACTGATGTTATTAAGAGCTGGATCCTTTGGGCGGTGATTAGGCCATGAGCATGGAGCCTTCATGCCTGGGACTACTACTTCATAAAAGAGACCCCAGAGAGGTCCCTGATCCCTTCCACTATGAGAGGACACAGCAAGTAGTCAGCAATCTGCAACCTTGAAGTGTATCTCTGCTAGAACCTGGTCATGTTGGCATCCTGATACTGGATTTCTCAGCCAGTGAGAAATAAATTTCTATTTTTCATAACCCATCCAGTGCATGATATTTTGTTATAGCAGCTCAAACAAACAGCTTTCTGGAAAAGCCTCTCCCAACCAAGTATTCCTGCATGTCCCTGGGGGATTCCGCAGGGAGCTCATGAACCAGTATAGCAGCTGCCAGCCCCATACATCCTCTACGGTCAAATTTTGCTCCTTTCCCACCATGGCTTCCCTTTGTCAGTTTTGCTTGCTGAAAAGTGGAGTGATGGTTTCTACTGCTGCTGCTAGTGAGTATTCCAACTTCCCCACCAAGTGTGCTCTCTGCCATGCTCTCTAAATGGTGCATGTGTGGTATGGGATCTCCCTGAACCAGGGATCAAACCTTTTGTCACCTGAGGCCCAAAATAAAGATGCTTGTATTCAGTCTCATCAGTGTGCCCCATAAAATGGCTCCTTCCATGTTCGATCTCAATAACACCTTTCTCCACTGAAGCTCAAAACTGTTCTGCCAAACTGGGCAAGAACAAAACTCTTGCCTTGTACTCTGTTGTCGTCATTTCTAATTTCTCCACCCTCTCTACCTCCATACTTCATGCATCTATCTAATGCCTCTTTCTTCCTTCAGATACAGAACTCAAGGACTCATGGACATCAGTTCAGAGAAATACTGTCCACCCTACCATATCTCCTGTGTGCCAGGTGGTGATTCCCTGTGAGACAGTGTCTTCTTCACTGGTCTCAGCCTTTGGCTTTGTCTGTTTAGACGTGGCCTTAGAGTCTCTAGAGCAGTGGTCTCCAAAATGGAGCGATCACATCGCAGAAATGAGATAATACATTGGGGTGTAGGGAGCAAATGTTAGCATGAATAGATAAATTCAGTTTTACTACTATTTAATATATAGAACACCACCAGTACCCTCCCTTGATCTATAAGATAGGGTCATAGGTTTCCTATTTCACAAGGTGTCCTGAGGAAGGAGTTGAATGCTCCACACCAGGAATAGTTGACAAAGGAGCCCTCATATGATTGTGCCTTCCAGCACATTGCAAAGTATTACAGTTTACATGTTCTGGTCAGGTGACATTACAAATTATGCTATCCAGTTTTAATTAATAACTGTTTCAAAACTGACAAGTAATTTTAAAAAATCCCTGCAAAGAAATCATTGATCAAGATACTATCATTAACTCAAACGCACAAAAGTACAGGACAATTGGCAACACTGCTAAGTCTCCCACCCTAGAATAGCTCAATGTATTACATAAAATAAGGAATTCTCATCAGATTACTTTTTTTTATTTATTTATTTTTTATGCAGCATGGCTTGTGGGATCTTAATTCTCCAACCAGGGATCGAACCCAGGCCCCCTGCAGTGGAGACACAGAGTATTAAACACGGGGCTGCTAGGGAATTTCTTCAAATTACCTGTCAAGGAGATCATTTAAAAATATGTTATTAAGAATTATCTTCATTTGGAGTGCCCCCCAGAATACAATCTAAGACCAGGATTTAGAGGCACCTATCTTATTTGGGAGGTAATTCCAGGAAGCACAGTGAGGGAGTAGGGAAGTGACATACAAAGGCAGCAAAAGTAGTGGATTGCCACCTTGGGTGACCAGGACTCCATCCTGCTGGGGACTCTCTGAGGGACTTTGTGGAACAAAATTGCCCCTCTGAGGTTTAGGGAAGTTGGGGTATTTATTCATTGACTGTCATGAATGAATGAATTCATGAATTAAGGCTTATTCTTGGGGTGTGCTAGGTCCCTGGCACTTTTAGCCTCTCCTGTGCATACTGGCCACATTTTAATAGTCGGAGAATGCTTTCATGAAGAGAGACACAGGAAGCCTTTGCTTGTATGGGAAATGTCTGCAGGTGACTGATAGGGCCAAGGGGACCTCAGCTGGACACTCACAGTGCCTGCAACCACAATGAGTCTTTTTGTAACTGTATATAGTTTCTTGGGGGCTCCCCAGGTGGTGCAATGGAAGAGAATCTGCCTGTCGATGCAGGAGGAGCAGGTGGGTTCGATCCCTGGGTTGGGAAGATCCCCTGGAGGAGGAAATGGGAACCGACTCCAGTATTCTTTCCTGGGAAATCCCATGGACAGAGGAGCCTGGTGAGCTATGGTCCATGGGGTTGAAAGAGTTAGAAATGACTGAGCGACCAAGCATAGAGTTTCTTGACTTTTCAAAGTGCATTTTTGTGTATGCAACTTATGTACACAGTACCTTACAGCAGGGGTACACAAATATAATTTAGAAACAAGTATATCTGTATTGGCAGTTCACGTACAAAATATTCTTATGGATACAGGTGCCTGGATCAAATCAGTTTTAGAACTCACTCCTCTAAGTGGGGTTGGGATCTCAGAATGGTTTACGAGCCACAAATCCTGTTGAAATACCTCAAGCCACAGTAGAGTCAGAGAACAAAAACCATAAACATCCCCCCCTCCTCTTTTTTGTTCCAAAGTGTCTTACAAAGGACTCTCTCCCTCTGGTCTCACAAAACTTCTCCTGAAACTTTCTTGGTTAACTTCTCCTTGGGCATCATGACATTTAAGAGCAGGCTGTCTTATAGATGAAAACATCAGAATGCAGGATTCATGGTGGCCAGGAAGAGAAGAAAATGATACAAGAAGATAGTATTGAAGAGGGGGGCCCTCACTTTACCTCCTGAGAGAGGGTTAACTACCTCTCTTGATGTTCATCCATGAGGCCCTCGATGTTGAGAAGGGTCACTTCCCCAGGGAGTAAGGTGGGATGGGTGAGAGCCACAGGGTCCTAAGAGTTGATCAGATATGCCATTTACTGACCTTTTGTCTAAGTAGCCAGAACTGGGCCAACAAACTTTCCTAAATCAAGAGTTTTCTGGGATCTGCTTTCATCATTGGTAGTTTACACACCAAAGGTCTACATCAATCACTTACAGTGTCTCCAGAATATTAAGCCTCAAGAAATGCTAGAAGAGTCAGGGCCTGAGGCATTTTCCCCTGGCATTCTGTTTATGCCAGAAGAACCAAAGGACACATTTTAGAAAGATATGTTTTTCTTGTAGACTTCAAAGCTAAAAAGCTACTACCAAAACATATGAACTCTGCTCGGCCATCTAACCACAGTCAATCAATAACTGCTGACTGAATGTCTGTATTAGGACCTGTGCTATATTAGAAAGGAAGAAAGGGAGGGAGAGAGAGTTCGAGAGTGGGATGGAGGAAGGTAGGCCTGAAAATCATCTCTGGTTTCCTTAAAGAGTAGTTAACCTAGACCAAGTGGCACATGGTGATTGCCAAATGAAGTGGACAAATATGGGGACATCTCAAGAACTCAGATCAAAGCTATGGTGATCAGGGGACCATCCAGGAAGAGTTGAGATCTGAAATAAAATTGTGTTCTCAAACTCAAATGTACACCATAACCATCAGACTGTTAAGTCAGATTGCAGGTCCCCACCCCCAAAGACTTGCATTCGGTAGATCTGTGGTGGGAACTGAGCACCTGCGTTTCTATCAAGTTCCCAAGTGATGCTGACGCATTGCCTAGAGACACTTGGAGAACTGCTCCTCTGAAGGATTTTAGCTATGTGAGAGGGAGAGGGCTGTCAAGGGTTGAGAGGAGGAAGTGTTAAAAGGAATGAGGTTGGGAAAGCAGAAGACATGTTGAGGAGGATTCTGGAGTGAAGAGACTATATCAGAAGACTGGGAGCAAAGAATGTAAAAGTCTGTCTAAAGATTTTAGGCAACTGGGAGTAAATGAATGTGTTTGAGTGGCGACAGGATGTGATAGAAACCTTATTTTTTTTTACTATTTAATCTGATTGCAGGATATTCCATGGTGCGGAGCAGGGGAAAGGGAGAGGTGAACACAGAAAGTACATGTAAGAGCTTGTGAATTTATTTAAGTTGTTTAAAAGTCTATTTTATATGGTGTTCTTTCCAAACAGAGGTGAGGGAAGAAGTGTTTCTCAGGGAATTAAATGTTGGTGAGATGCTTGGGCCAGCATTCCTCTTGGAAAAGAAGACAGAGGCAAACAAATGGAATTTGAGCTTTGGTCTTCCATTATTCAAGTTTTCCTAAAGAGTGACAGCATGGAAATATTCAAGTCTGCTCAGAGAATCTGTGCCAATTTGATGGGAGAATCTGCAGATTTTCAAGCAGTAAGTTTATCTGTGGTAACCTTCAACCCAGGAGTGAGGAATTCTCTGTTTATAGTCTTGACTCAAAAATATCCAAATTTGCCCCACCCTGGGAGTGTATCACAAAGATGGAATTTTCAGTGCTTAAAAATGGTTTATAATGGGATCACATTGAAATTTTCTTTTTTTTCTTCTGTGAAGATAAATGCAATGTGTGTGACACTGATACTACATTAAGCAAGAGAATTGTGCTCTGAGGAGACACACACACACACAGACACCACTGAGCATTGGACAAGTCTCTGCTTTGAGAGAGATGCCTGTTTGAGGGTATATTTCTGCATGAAGCAAAATCAATATGGGACAACCTGAAAAACATCTGTTGGGAACCTTTGGAATGGTAGATGGAAGAGGAAATGGGAGACAAGGGGGACGACTTGGAAAACAATACAAGGAAGCTTTATCTATACTCAAGTCATTATTTGACATTGATGTAGCCATCTGTGAGGCCCCAAGGTAAGCCCGCTGGCCCGCTTGAAGGAGCCTAGAGTCAACCTGGGGGTGGGTACAGTTGAAAACAAACTGGCAGCTGGAATCTTTGTTATCTTGGGTTCCACCTCGCTAGGCAACCCTTCTTCTCCTCTGTGGTTTTTGGCCCATTTCCTGCTTTTCTTCTTCTTCAGCCACCACCCATCTCCCTATGGGTTGAATAATAACTTAGTACAAGTTTAATATTTTTCAAAATGTTTTGCAATAAAAACTTATTGCTTTTGTTCTCTGTGGCTAGAGGGGTGGTGGCCTGGTACGACTGCCCCAATTTTAAAGACAGGAAAAATAGGGATAATGGATTGAGTGTTTTGCCAGGGATAAAATGAATGAGACTAGCACCGTTACTCTTTACCCCAGCAACTGAAATAAATACAAAAACTGGATTGTAGTAATAGTTTGCCAAAGCACTGGAAAACATCATTCTTTGTGATTCTCATGTAATGCATGTGGTAACAAAGAAGATGGCTATGCCAGTTTTTAATTCAATGGAGGTTTTGAACATATTTCTAATTCCTCTGCCACATCCCTAGTTTTCTCATGCATAAAATGGAATGAATGCAATAATTAGTATCTACCTTATAGGGCGGTTTAAGGATCAAATGACTTAAAACATGTCAAGCACTTGGAACAGTACAGGGTATCTAATAAGCACTTAGTGCATTTATTATTTTTATTGTTATTGTTGGTTGTGTTGCAATAGCAACAACAATTTATTTTAAAGTGACACCTCAATATTCAAATCTTCCAAAATTTATACCAGACAATGCCTTGCTGCAAAGAAATCATACTGGTTTGCCTGAGAACCTTATTAGAATGAAAAAAAGAGGGGTAGAGAATGAATTCATGAGTGGTTCACCAGTCTTCCAGAACATTTTGGAACTTAGACCCTTCATCTGAGGGGTTGAGGAATTGAGGAACTATAACAATGAATTGTTTAGCTTCTCAAGGAACTGAGGAGCTATAACAAAAGATCTAACATCTGGGCCACTGGAATCCCAGAAGGAAAGGAGAAAGAGGATGGGACTGAAAAGGGGCTCAAAGAAAGAATGAATTAAAACTCATTGAATTTGGCAAAATACATAAGTCTACACATTCCAGAAATTGAACAAACCCTAAAACAGGATAAACTCAATGAAATCTATACCAAGTAACAGTCAAACTTCTTTGAAAACTAAAGCCAAATATTAATCTTGAAATCAGTGAGAGAAAAACAACAAATTACTTATAGGAGAACAACAATTTAAATAGTAGCAGATTTCTCAACATAAACCATGGAGGCCAGAATAAAGTGGCACAACACTTTTCAAGTATTGAAATAAAAAAAAAAACACCTGTAAATTCAGTGTTCCATATCCAGTGAAAATATCTTTCAGGAATGAAGAGGAAATTAAGGCATTCTCAGATGAAGGAAAACTAAGAGAATTCATCACTAAAAGACCTAATTTAGAATATCAGGAAGGAAGAAAGAACAATAGAAACAGTAAAAATCTAGATAAATATGCTGTATTTCTGAAGGTACACAGAGAGAGTGTTTAGGACAATTATAAATGAAGAAGCATAAAGGAAGTAAAGTTTCTGTACTTTAATTGGTAAAATATCTAGCAGATTGCAATAAGTAAGTTATATATATATATAGTAATACATAGAACAACTAATAAAATAATTATATAGTGATAAACTCAAAATGCTATCAATTCAGTTCAGTTCAGTCACTCAGTCGTGTCCAACTCTTTGCGACCCCATGAACCGCAGCACGCCAGGCCTCTCTGTCCATCACCAACTCCCAGAGTTCACTCAGACTCACGTCCATCAAGTCAGTGATGCCATCCAGCCATCTCATCCTCTGTCATCCCCTTCTCCTCCTGCCCCCAATCCCTCCCAGCATCAGAGTCTTTTCTAATGAGTCAACTCTTTGCGTCAGGTGGCCAAAGTACTGGAGTTTCAGCTTTAGCATCATTCCCTCCAAAGAACACCCAGGGCTGATCTCCTTCAGAATGGACTGGTTGGATCTCTTTGCAGTCCAAGGGACTCTCAAGAGTCTTCTCCAACACCACAGTTCAAAAGCATCAATTCTTCGGTGCTCAGCTTTCTTCACAGTCCAACTCTCACATCCATACATGACCACTGGAAAAACCATAGCCTTGACTAGACAGACCTTTATTGGCAAAGTAATGTCTCTGCTTTTGAATATGCTATCTAGGTTGGTCATAACTTTTCTTCCAAGGAGTAAGCGTCTTTTAATTTCACGGCTGCAGTCACCATCTGCAGTGATTTTGGAGCATAGATAACTCAAAATTTAATTCTAAACAATGGAAATAAAAGCAAAAATAAACAAATGGGATCTAATTAAAATTAAAAGCTTCTGCACAACAAAGGAAACTATAAGCAAGGTGAAAAGACAGCCTTCTGAATGGGAGAAAATAATAGCAAATGAAGCAACTGACAAACAACTAATCTCAAAAATATACAAGCAACTCCTGCAGCTCAATTCCAGAAAAATAAACAACCCAATCAAAAAATGGGCCAAAGAACTAAATAGACCTTTCTCCAAAGAAGACATATGGATAGCTAACAAACACATGAAAAGATGCTCAACATCACTCATTATCAGAGAAATGCAAATCAAGACCACAATGAGGTACCATTTCACACCAGTCAGAATGGCTGCGATCCAAAAGTCTACAAGCAATAAATGCTGGAGAGGGTGTGGAGAAAAGAGAACCTTCCTACACTGTTGGTGGGAATGCAAACTAGTACAGCCACTATGGAGAACAGTGTGGAGATTCCTTGAAAAATTGCAAATAGAACTGCCATATGACCCAGCAATCCCACTGCTGGGCATACACACTGAGAAAACCAGAATTGAAAGAGACACATGTACCCCAGTGTTCATTGCAGCACTGTTTATAATAGCCAGGACATGGAAACAACCTAGATGTCCATCAGCAGATGAATGGATAAGAAAGCTGTGGTACATATACACAATGGAGTATTACTCAGCCATTAAAAAGAATACATTTGAATCAGTTCTACTGAGATGGATGAAACTGGAGCCGATTATACAGAGTGAAGTAAGCCAGAAAGAAAAACACCAATACAGTATACTAACACATATATATAGAATTTAGAAAGATGGTAATGATAACCCTGTATGCAAGACAGCAAAAGAGACACAGATGTATAGAACGGACTTTTGGACTCTGAGGGAGAGGGAGAGGGTGGGATGATTTGGGAGAATGGCATTGAAACATGTATACTATCATGTAAGAAACGAATCGCCAGTCTATGTTCGATACAGGATACAGGATGCTTGGGGCTGGTGCACGGGGATGATCCAGAGAGATGATATGGGGTGGGAGGTGGGAGGGGGGGTTCAGGATTGGGAACTCATGTACACCCATGGTGGATTCATGTCAATGTATGGCAAAACCAATACAGAATTGTAAAGTAAAATAAAGTAAAAATAAAAATTAAAAAAAAAATTCTAAACAATGTTCAAGTGACCCACAGGAAGGCAGGAAGAACAGAGATGATAAACATAGAGAACAAATAGAAAAAAAAAATTATAAAATGGAAGACAAGCCTCGACATACTAATAATTACATTAAATGTAACTGTAAACATCAATTCAAACACAGAAGTTGGCATAGTCGATAAAAAACATGACACAACTATATAGTATCTACAAGGGACTAACTTTGAATATAACAATATATGTAGGTTGAAGGTAAAAGGATGGAAAAGATATATCATGTACTCAAAAGAAAGCAGAAGTGGTTGTATTAATATTAATATTAGATAAAATAGAGCACAGGAAATTACCAGAGACAGAGGGGCAGGTGACGTAACAGTAAGAGTCAACCCACCAAGCACACATAGAAATCTTAAATATGTATGCATTAAATGACAGACCTGCAAAATCTGTGAAGCAATAAAATGACACAGCTGAAAGGAGAAATAGACAAATCTACAATCATATTTGGAATCTATACTACCCTGTCTTAGCAGCTGATAGAACATCTAGATAAGAAATTAAGAAGAATATAGAAAAGCTCAATCAAACAACAGGATCTAATATTTATATAACACCCTGCCCAACAACAGAAGAATATATATTCTTTCCAAGTTCCCAAGATCATATACCAAGATATCATACCCTGGCTATAAAACAAACCTCAGCTTATTTAAAATAATTTAAATAATACAGAGTATGTTCTCCAACCATCATGGATTTAAACTAGCAATCAATAACTGAAAGATAACAGGAAAATTTCCAAACAGCTGGAAATTAAACATACTTGTAAATAATCTATGTGTTAAAAAGGAAGTCTCAAGGAAAATTTTAAAAATATATTGAACTGAACAAAAATGAAAATACACACATCAAAATGTGTGAGACCTAGCCAGAGCAGAGAGGGAAATTTATTGCACAAAATGTTTACATCAGAAAAGAGGAAAAACTTCAAATAAATAATATGTGTATTCACCTCAAGAACTTAGAAAAAAGAAGAGTAAGGGCTTTGGGCTTAAGCCCAAAGCAAGCAGAAGGAAGGAAATAATAAGAACAAAAGTCAATGAGATTGACAACAGAACAACAAAAGAGAAAATCAATAAAACAAAAGCTGGGTTTTTAAGACATCAATAAAATTGACAAACATCTGGTGAATCTGAAAAGTATAAAAGAGCAAAGCACAAATTACTAATATCAGGAATTAAACAGGGATTATCATAGCAGACTCTGTAGACATGAAAGGATAAGGGAATACTATAAAACTTTTATGCATATAATTTGACAACTTAAGTGAAATGGACCAAGTCATCAAAAAGTGCGAACAAGTACAACTCACCCAGCAATAATTTGAATAGTCCTATAACTATTAAAGGAATCCAATCTACACTTTTAAAACTACACCAAAAGATATCTCCAGGCCCAGATGGTTTTATTGGCAAATCTATCAAATGTTTAAAGAACACTTAACACCAATTCTATATAATCTCTTCCAGGAAACAGATGAGGAAGGAATGTTTCTAATTAATTTTATTAAACTAGTATTACTATGATACCAAACAAGAAAAAGACAGTATCAAAAAAAGTATATCTCTCATAAATATAGATACAAAAACCCTTAACAATATTTTGTGAACAAATTCACTGATACACACACAAAAACACTGTGCCCACATGGGTCTTATTCTAAGGATGCAAGGTTGGTTCAAATTTAAAAATCAATCATAATAACAGGCTAAAGAATTAAAATCATATGATCATATCAATTGATGCAGAAAAAATATCTGACAAAATTTAACACCCTTTTACAATAAATGAAAAATCTCAGAACTAAGAATAGAGGGGAATTTCCTCAACTTGATAAAGAACATCTACTAAAAAACTACTGATAACATTACATTAATGATGAAAGACTGACCGCTTTCCTACTAAGATCAAGGAAAAGGTAAGAATGTCTTCTCTTGACATTCTTATTCAAGATAGTACTGGAGGTTCTAGCCAGCATGATAAGAAAATAAAAAGCAATGAGGTATAGGGTTTGGAAAGAAAAAAATGAACTGTCCCTATCTGCAGATGACTGTCTATGTAGAAAATGAAATTTACAAAATACTCCTAGAATGAATGAGTTCAGTAAGGCGCCAGTATATAAAGTGAACACACACAAGTCAGTCACATTTCTATATACTAACAATGAATATATGAACACTGAAATTAGAAACACCATTTATAACCCCTAAAATAAATTAGAAACTTATGTGCAAATCTAACAAAACATGTGTGGGACTTCCATGCTGAAAACTATAAAACATTGATGAAAAAAATCAAATAAGATACACATAAATGGAGTGACATACCTTGCCCATGGCATGAAAGATTCAAAATAGAAAAAATGTCAGTGCTCACTAAATTGATATGCAGGTTTAATGCAATTCCTATCAAAATCCCAGCAAGATTTTTTGTAGTTATAGATAAGATTGTTCTATAATATATAAGGAAAGGTAAAGGAACTAGAATAGGTAAAACTATTTGGGAAAATAAGAATAAAGTGGTAGAAATAGTTCCATATAACATTAATGCTTACTAAATAGCTACCATCATCAGAGCAATGTGGTTAACAGATAGACACATAGATCAATGGAACAGAATAGAGAACCCAGAAATAGAGCCACATAAATATGTCCAAATGATTTTTGACAAAGGTGCAAAAACAATTCAAAAGAAAGATAGTCTTTTTAACAAATGGTGCTGGATCACAAACTTAAATGCAAAATGTAAAAATATAAAACATATTAGAAAAAAACATAGCAGAAGGTTTTTGCTAGAGCTAGGTAGGAAATCCTTAGACTTGACACCAAAGCAAGACCCGTAAAAAGAAAAACTGATAAATTGAACTTTACCAAAATTAATAACTTTTGCTCTATGAGAACCCTGAAAGAGGATACAGGGGCAAGCTATAGACTGGGAGAAAATATTTGCAGATCACATATCCAGTAAAACACTATTGTCTAGAATGCATAAAGAACTCTCAAAACTCAACAGTAAAATACAAAGAATCCAATTAGAAAATGGGCAAAAGACATGAATAGACATTTCACGGAAGAGGATATACAGATGGCAAATAAACACAGGAAAAGGTGTTCAACATTGTGAACAATTGAAGAAAATGCAAATAAAACCCACAATGAGCTCTCATTACACTTATCAGAATGACTAATCTAAAAAACAGTGACAGCACCAAATGCTGGCAAGGATGCATAGAAACTTGATGACTCATAAACTATTGGTGGGAATGTAAAATGGCACAGCTACACTGGAAAATAGTTTGGCAATTATTTTTTAAAACTGAAACATGTAACAATCATACGATTCAGCAATTGTACTGTTGGGCATTTATCCCAGAAAAATGAAAACTTGTGTTTACAAAAAAACTATACATGAATATCCATAGCTGCTATATCCATAACAACCCCAAACTGACAACAAGATGCTCTATCACAGATGAATGGTTAAACTAGCTACGGTACTCTTCAGCGACCAAAAGGAACGAACTATTGAGAAAAACAAACAAACAAACAAAAATCTTTATGAATCTCCAGGGAATTATGCTGAGTGAAAGAAGCCAATCTCTAAAGATTACAAGCTGTATGAAAATATTTATATAACATTTTTTAACTGACAGTGTTTTAGAAATGGAAAAGAGAGTAATGGTTGTCAGTGGTTAGGATGGGGTGGAGGGGTGAAACAAAGGGCAGTAGAGGTATCCTTGTGGTGATGGAAATGTTATCTTGACCATACCAGTGTCCATATCCTTGTTGTGATATTGTACTATAGTTTTGCAAGATGCTACCCTTTGGGGAAATACTGGATCTCTCTATGTCATTTCTTAACTGCGTGGGAATCTATGATTATCTTAAAAGGTTTAATTTAATTAAAACATACAAAATAAACCTCTTGATTTGAATCACTATCTTCTGACTGTATCACTCACTATCTCTGTTTATCACTGCCATCTAGCAGGTGGGAGTCAATGACTTGGACTAGGGAGGAAATGGTGAAAACAGTGAGAAGTGGGTGGTTTCCGGGTGTATTTTGAAGGCAGAACCAAAAGGATTTGTGGATGGACCAAATATGTGAAACAAATAGAGAAATTCAAACAAGACACCAGTTTTTTTCCGAGCCATCTAAATGATGAATTCATTACTTACTGAGATGAAGAAGACTGAAAAAAGAGCATGTTTGGAGAAAGTTGAGAGTTTGGTATTGGATATGTTGAGTTTGAGATTCCTAGTATTGATAGGATTCCAAATGGAGACATAGAGCTGGCAACTGTATACACGTGTCTGGAGTGAAAAAGAGAGGCTAGATCCGGAGTGTGAAAGTGAGGAGTTGTCAGCACATGGATCACATCTCAGCACATGGATCACATCTGGTTGTGAGTTTAGATAAAATTGTCTAGGTAATATGTACAGGAGAGAAGCAGCCCGGGACTCCAAAGTTTAGAGGCCAGAGAAATGAGAAGAAAGCAGCAAAGACACATGTTATGAAGCAGCAGTGGCCAACGAGATAGAGGAGAGCCGTGAGAAAGTGGGGTTTGGGAAACCAGGGCTTCACTCTCTGACTATCCCTTCTTGACCTTTTCCATGGATGCATTGGCCTCTAGTTTCATCTTCAGCCCTTTTAGCCATTATGTATATTAAGATTCTCCCCCAAATTATTATCTTCAGCATTGAGCTCTCCCTGGAAGTTCCAACTCATGAAATCCATTGATTGTTGGGTACTCTGTTGAGACAGCACATAGGTACCTGTTCCAGTTATGTATTAATGCCTAACAAATCACCCCCATAAACTTAGTGGCATCAAACAATAACAATAATTTATTCTCTCTCATAGTTTCTATGGGTCAGGAACTTGAGATTGGTTGGTTGTGCAGATTTTAGCCCAGGATCTCTCAGATGGATGCAGATGGCTGGAGTTGAAGTCATCTGAACATTCACTCATTCACATAGTCTGGCACCTGGGCTGGGAAGACTCAAGCCATTGGTCCAAGTACCCCTCATCAATCTTGGAGTTATACAATAGACAATGCAATTGCGGGGTATGGCATTTTCCAGTATAAAGAAGGTGGTATCCATCATCCTCCAACTGAGTTGGCACAGTCAAAGTACATACCAGAACTCACTGGTTTGGAACCAGAACGAGATGTTGGTTTTCCAGATATGGGTCAGAATCTTATTTGATAGGATCACAGTCTATCCTTCTGGAATGCCACTGTATCACAGATAAAATGGGTTATCTCAATCCCTAACATAAGCATCCCTGCATCCTCCATATGACATATAATAAGCAAGTTTTACCACATTGACAATGACTACTAGCCTCTCTGTGAGCTTTGGAGAAGATTTCCATTGCATGAGCATACATGTATCAGGGTTATCAGATGTTCCACTTTACCAAGACAAACATCCCAGTTTTTAAACCTGTTGGTCCATCCTAATGTTTAATAGTGTTCCCTTTACTCACTCTCTAAAAAACAGAGCAACCATTATGACCCTGCAACCTGGAGAAAAACATAACCCCAAAAGATACATGCTCCCTACTGTTCATTGCAGCACTGTTTACAATAGCAAAGACAGGAATGGATAAAGAAGATACGGTACATATATACAATGGAATATTACTCAGCCATTAAAAAAGAATGAACCAATGCCATTTGCATCAATATGGATTGACCTAGAAGGTGTCCTACTGAGTGAAGTAAGTCAGACAGAGAAGGAAAAATATCGTATGACATCCCTTACATGTGGAATCTAAAAAGAAATAATGCAAATGAGCACACAAAATAGAAACAGACTCACAGACTTAGAGAATGAACTTATGGCTGTGGGGGAAGGGAAAGGATAAGGGAAGGGATAGTTAGGGAGTTTGGGATGGATACATACACACTGCTACATTTAAAATGGATAACCAACAAGGACCTACTGTATAGCACATGGAACTCTGCTCAATGTTATGTGGCAGCCTGGATGGGAGGAGAGTTTGGGGGAGAATGGATACATGTATATGTATGGCTGAGTCCCTTTGCTGTTCACCTGAAACTATCACAATATTGTTTGTTAATGGGCTATATCCCAATAGAAAATAAAGTTAAAAAAATGTCCTGGTTGACTGATAAATAAATATGCATTTATGTATGTATGTATATGATTTATTTCTTCCTTCAATCAGATTGTTTCAGAATCAGGCTGGAAGTACACATTATTCCTTCAGGAAGCAATAGACTGATGTGTCAGCAGAGGGTTCTGAAAGAGAAAAGAACTTTCCTTGAGTATGGGGCAGGGAACACAGGAGTTCAATGTGTTCAACATCAGGAGGGAAGCCAGATGGACACGAAATGTAAAGTCATCACTCCCGTAATAGTAATAAGTAAAGCATGCAGGAACTGTCAAGCCATCTCTACTTACTTGATACACCTGATTAACCAATGCTCCACACAGTGGAAACAATACCGAAGCCTAGGACCTGAAACTGCTTAGGGCTATGGAGTCACTCTCCAAGATGCCAGAATACGTTCATTCCCACTGATTGGGCTGTATATTTAGCAAAGAATGAGCTACATTTGTCCCCAAATCTGTTTATGCTTGTAGCTGTTACTAGAATTCTGTAATCTAATTAGATATGACCTAAATTGATGGAAAAAAAGACTAAAAAAAACTTGAGAGCTATTAGATAGACTTGATTAAGGCAAGTTCTGGTGATTAAAAAAGAATGCTATTTTTGGATATAGTCGATACAGGTGTAAAATATTAGGTGAATATTTAAAAACTCTCACAAGAGTTTGTACTCAGATTTCCTCATAAAAGTTGTGGCTACTCAGCATCTTTTGAATATCCTTCCTAGGTTTGGAAAACGTCATTTCTCAAGGTACAACTCAGAATTCATTCTCCCAGCCTCCCATGCAGCTAGGGAGCAGGCACAAGGCTCTGGCAATCAGGATTTAAGATGGAAGGGAGTGGGCTCCATGGAGAACTGGCCTAGGAGGTGGGCGCTGGAGATGAACGCTTCTTTGTGGGAGGCAGCAGTGGCAGAGCTTTGGGTATTCACTGGGAGGGAGAGGTCTTTAAGGCCGAATATTTGAGACGGGTATCAGTAGCTCCATTTTAGGCTCATTTAAGTTGAGAAGTCCAATAGGCTGGTGGACATATCAGTACAAATGTGAAGTTTAAGAAGAGAGCACTGAGCTAGAGATACAAATTTGGGAAGCATCTGTATATAGGTGGTGCTTGAAGCTGTCAGCTTGGATAAAAATAACTAGGGAGTGAAGGGAATGAGAAAAGACCTGAAGACCAAGCCTGGGGGTGTTCAAAAGCTTAGAGGTCACGAAGGCAAGGAAGTCTTATAGGAAAGGAGAGTGAGAAGGAGAATCCAGTAAGGAAAAGGCAAACCAAAAGAGGGTGCTGTCTCAGTGACCAAATAAGAATTTCAGGAAGAGCTGGTGATCACTAATAGTCACAACTACTGATGGGTTAAGCAGGATGAGGGCTAAGAGCTGACTGTGGGATTTGGCAGCATGCAGGTTATTAGCATCCTTGATAAGAACCATTTCAGTGGTTTGTCTTTGGTTTTATCTTTGGCTACCTGCAGTTCAGACAGTGTTCCCAGTCAGGGACTGGCAGGGGCACTGGGATGGCTTTATCAGCTCTCACATCCATCAGGTGAACTGTTTTTGAAGCTCTTCCCCCAGACTGGACAAGGTTGTCAAGGCTGGTCCCAGCAGCCTGTCAGTTGGGTGGAATGGAAGTCTTTCCTGGCCAGTTGACCCTTTCAGACCCTTGAAACACAGTGCTCCTGATGGGCCCACAGATGATCCCAGACGCTGGGAAGGACCCAGTCAGTCCCCTCCCACAGACCATATCACACACCGTATCTTGTTTCTTCAAATCACAGACACGTCTCTTCCTTACACCTGATGGCCTTGCTTCTTAAGTCTCATTTATTTTTGCTTATGCTTCCACCCCTCTAGGAGACAGACCCAAAAAATACTGCTGAGATTTACGCCACAGAGTGTCCTGTTTGTTTTTCTCTAGAAGTTTTATAGTATCCAGTTTTACATTTAGGTCTTTAATCCATCTTGAGTTTATTTTTGTATATGGTGTTAGAGAATGTTCTAATTTCATTCTAAGAACTGCCTGTTCTTAGCTAAGGTTGACCCATCATGTGTGCACTTTTTACCATCCCCACTTGCAGAATCAGCTACACAATTTGGGAGGCCCAGTGCAGAATAAAAATGCAGGGTCCCTTATTCAAAAATTATTAAAAATTTGAAGACACCAATAGCAGAACATTAAGCTAAGCATGGTGCCCTTCAGAGGTCAGAGTCCTGTGTGACCACACAGGTTACGTGTCCATGAAACGGGCCTCCATCCCTGACCCAAGAAATGATGCACATTCTTTGGGTCACCCTCTCCCACAGGGAGAACTTGGGGAGGTAATCTGGGGAACAAGCATTGTCTTCCAGAGAAGCAAAGACCGCCCCCCAACCCATCCACCCAGGAAGCCAAGGTGAAGTGGCCAACAGGGAGCCACCGCCATTTGGGGTCTTGGGACACTGCCCGGTAGCCACAGTATGAAATGAGGGTTCCTTTGCCCCCAGTCTTACATGTCTCAAGACAACCCAAGAAGAAGCTAAGGAGCCACCAAAGGACTCCAAGGTTGAGTCAAGTGGTGCTGCTCTGGGTGAAGAGCAGCAAGTAGCTCCTGATAACTGAGACACATTCTCTGGGGGAGAACTAATGGGAACAGAATACAAGAAGACTTGTCCTGAGGAGTGCAGGTAGAGAGGCCAAGCAGATGGCAGAGTGCTTCTTCACCTGGGCTCCAGAGCCTGGATATCAAGATAGAAGCAGTCCTCCTTGCAGGCACAGGGTGCTGGAGGGGTCAGCAGCCACTCTGCACTGCTGGAGGGGTCAGCAGCCTGAGTCTGTGCACCCATACTCTCTCCCTCTCTCAGCCTGCCCTCTGAAGCCTTGGTGTCTGTCCCAGGACTTCTCCAGGGAGCTTGTCTGCTGTCACTGCCACAGCCAAGGCTTAGAGGCCATCAGAGATGTCTACTCTGATGTCTTATGCCAGGAGGAACCCAGGGGAAGCCATGTTTTAGAGTCTGAAATGGTTCCCTGTTGGCAGGCCCTATGTGAGGGCCTGGATGGAACAGTTTCTGATTTTATGTCTGATTTTTTTATCCCTCGTGGCAGTGAGGGATAGATGCGTGGTGGACCCTGGACACTGACCAGCACCCTGGGGGCCCACCGAAGGAGGTCACTCTGATGTGCCATCAGCCTTGCTCCATTCTGAGTGCCTCTCCACCCTGTCTCCCTCCTCCAGGGGGCTCCCCTTGTCCTCGTCAGACTTAGGACAGCCGGAGTGGCTGAGGTGTGTCTGCATCTCTGCTTATATAGCTGCTCGGGGTTCTGAAGTCAATGCCACAGGTGCACACAGGCGGACCTCTTGCTTGCAGAGGACTGGGTGTGCCTCTCTGAAAGGCTGACCGTCAGGCAGTCCTGGCCACAGTGAGGGGGGCAGTACTTGCAGGCTTGCCCGTCTTCCCTGGATGACCCAGGCCTCCTGACCGGGCAGGCAGAGGCTTCATGCTCAGCACTGGGGCCGCTGGTTGCCCTAGTCAGACACAACTAGTGTCCACCCGCTGGGCCACAGCAAGGGAGTTAAGGACAAAGGTCAAGCAGACCACATCCAGGCTGCCCGTCACTAGGGATGCCTGGGCTGGAGACCCCCAGGAAGCACTGAGTGGTCCAGGAGAAGGGGCCAGGCACTGCTCCAGCAATGAGGTGATCGGGCCCAGGGTTAGGCAGAAGGAGGTTCGCCCACCTGGAGCCCAGGGCTCTGGGAGACAGGCTGTCTGGTCCGTGTGGGCAGAGAAGGGCGAGGGGGTTCTGACACCTCCATCCCGCAGCCTTCAGGCTGGCCCAGGATACTGGGCAAACTGCAGCTGCTCCCGCATGGTCTCCTGGTCAACCCTCTTCTCTTTTCACATGGTAAACTCTTTCTACAGGTCAGACACTTACATCACCCTGTTAAAGTCTTACAACAATGTCCCAAGAAAAGTGCTACACTCTCCAAAGAAGAGAGGGAGCTGAGGCTCAAGAGTTGAAGTGACTTGACAGGCAGCTTCTAAATGGCAGTCAAGATTCAGACCAAGGTTGGTCTGAACCTGCCTCTTATTTATTTATCTACTTATTTTAAATATTTACTTATTTGGCTGTGCTGAGTCTTAGTTGCAGCATGCAGGATCTTTTCAGTCGTGGCATGTGAGATCTAGTTCACTGATCAGGGATTGATCCCGGACCCCCTGCATTGGGAGTGCAGGGTCTTAGCCATTGGACCAGCGGGGACGTCCCCCTGCCTTTTATTTAACATGCCCAAAGTGAATTCCTGCTCCCTGCCCCTGACACAGACCCCATGGTAGGCTTGTCACTGATGAGTCTGTAGCACCTGGCCTGGCGCCTGGTGGAGAATTGACTCTTAACACCTGGATTGACTGCATGGGGGGAAAGACGTGCAGCTTGCCCAAGATCCTTGAGGTCCATACATGTGCAGACTGGGAGCAAGCCCTCTGCACTCCCTGGGGCTCCATTTCCAGATCTGTAACATGGGCAGGCACCTGGTAGCTTCCCAGGGCCCTTCCCACTCTGCAGTTCTGTTTCTGCCCTGGGATGTGCACACAGGAAGGAAAACTGGCCCCAGGATCAGGCTCAGGGCTCTCCATGGAGGTGGCCTTCTGAAGTCCTCTAGCTCTGGGCAAGACAGAAAGGACTCCCTCTGAGCTGGGGTGCAGATAGCTGAGGGAAAGCTGGAGAAAGGGACAGACAAGAAAGATCTAGCGAGCTCTTCAGAGCAACTGGAAAGGAAAGTGGATATGATGGGAGAAAGTGGGACAGGCCCATGGCTAAAGCTCTGATACAGGAATCCCCGTGTCCTTCCTCCTTGGGCACCCAGTTCTCAGGAGCTTGCATAAACAAACCTCACCCTGCTCCCCGGTGTGATTCCCCGGAAGCAATGATGTGTTGGAGCTGGTTTGTGCTTGTTCATGCCAACTCATATCTGCCCAGACTACTCATGGGTTGGTATACCAACTCACACTGGCTCATGGGAGCTGAGTATTCAATTTACAGGAATTGAAAAAGCCATTGTTTAAAATTAAATTGAATAAACATGCAAGCCCATACATTATATTAAAAACAAAGGTACTAGAAAAAGGCACTGAACACTCAACACTCATCATTCACTACTCATTTGATCATATTTTGTATGATCTATGCTCCTGAGGGGTTTTTCAATGTCTCGTGTCTGTACGATGGAAACAGTTTTTTTTTAATGCTGTGCTGCCTGTTGTGTGTTTCTCTCTAGCTCCTTATCACCTGAGTAGCTTGAAATCAGCTATGGTGGGAGGATTTACACCATGGAAATTGGCAAATGCTATAAATCAGGTTTTTAATTTTTACCAAGAGCTGGTTGTTCAATATTTGCCAGCATTCCACCAGAGAGAAGGGAGGGCAGATAAGGCTATCTTTTCCATCCTCGCTTCCAACTACAAATATTGAACATTTTTGCACACCAAGCCACCTGCAAAAGCCTCTATGCTTCTTCAAAAATCTGAGCACTTATACATGCTTTAAAGGAAAGACTTACAAACAGAACTCTTTAGGGATTAGTAGATTAGGAATGAGCAGGATTTGGTAGGGCTACTAAAAGTGATAAGAGTTGATACTAAAGATAAAGGCTCAAGTCACAATACTGCTCACTTCTGCTGCCTGGAAAATTTCAAGGTGCTTCCCAGAAAAAGGATGGACTTGAGTTCCTGTCCCTCCTTAAGCGCTGAGCTCAGGCAAGGATGCTTTTCCTCAGCTCTAAGAACAGGGTCATTAGGGCAGAACTACTGGAGAATGGCCGTTTACCTGGTGGGTCAGACGGTAAAGCATCTGTCTGCAATGCAGGAGACCCAGGTTTGATTCCTAGGTTGGGAAGATCCCCTATAGAAGGAAATGGCAGCCCACTCCAGTATTCTTGCCTGGAAAATCCCATGGACGGATGGAGGAGCCTGGTAGGCTACAGTCCATGAGGTCGAAAAGAGTCGGACACGACTGAGCGACTTCACTTTCACTTTACAGGAGAACAAGATGAGGTCATCGATGCAAGAAACATCTAGCGCAGTGCCTGGCATAGAGTAGGTATTCAATACATAATTTGTGGGGCCCGGTGCAAAATAAAAATATGGGCCATCTTGTTTGAAAAGTGGGAGCAAAGGTACTCAAGCAGAAAGCCTTTTCCTTTCTTCCTCAGTCTCTCTCTCAACTTAACGTGGCACTTTTACCTGCTATTAGTATCATTCTGGAGAAGGCAATGGCACCCCACTCCAGTACTCTTGCCTGGAAAATCCCATGGGCAGAGGAGCCTGGTAGGCTGCAGTCCATGGGGTCGCTAAGAGTCGGACACGACTGAGCAACTTCATTTCCCTTTTCACTTTCATGCATTGGAGAAGGCAATGGCAACCCACTCCAGTGTTCTTGCCTGGAGAATCCCAGGGACAGGGGAGACTGGTGGGCTGCCGTCTATGGGGTCACACAGAGTCGGACATGACTGAAGCGACTTAGCAGTAGCTTAGCAGCAGTATCATTCTATGCAAAGAAAAAATTTAAAGATTTAAATTATTGGCATGCATTTTCTTGTTCACACTTGGGTCTTATGGCTGCTGGGTTACCCCTCCCACCAGCTTCCATGTGGCCCCACTGCACAGAGATGGGGGTGAGCTCTGAGGAAGTCCAGCCTGGCTTTCCATGGGTTTATCTCCTCCATCTGAAGCAGCTGGATGGCCCTCAAGGATGTTTAAACCTCTGCACCAGGACACATCACATACCGAGATTGACAGTGGGCAACAGGCATGTCCCCACCAAGAGACAGCCTATTAAGCTGCCTGGACGTGCTGTGGCAATGCCAACCCCAGGGCTAGACAGCTGCCACCACAGTCTGCCCTGAAGCTCCACCACTCTACCCCTGGGCCCCACCGGGAGTGAAGAAAGACAGCAGAAACCAGCCCCCGCACCCTCATCTCCCCGGCAGAGAGTGCTGGGAGCTCGTGGGACAGGGACTGGCAGGGAAGCCAGGTGAGACCTGGGGCACCAAAGGACTGAGGAGCAGGTGTCTAAGAGACTGTCCCAGGGGAGTGGAGGAGCAGGACTGTGTGTGAGCCAAAGCTCCAACCCCTGGCATGCGTTCCTCTAGACTCTATATTCACAAAGGTAAAATTATCAAGAATTTCAAGACTGACAAGAGAGCTCTAAATCAAGCACAAGGCCTTTCTGAGCATGGGGCCTGGGCGCCTGCATGGGTTGCAAGCCCTGATGCCAGTCCTATGTAGGTGCCTCCTCAAGGACTCACCCCAGCCTTTCTCTCATTGATTTCCCCTTCTGTACAGGAGAATGGGTACCAGCTTACAAACCCTCTGTAAATGCTTCAGAATTTCAAAACCACACACCTCCCTCATCTCTACGTCCAGTGCCACTTACTGCCCTAATGACTGATGTACTCTGCTTTTCACCCGAATCCCTAGAATGGGTCGTTTATGCTTGCCATCTGCACTTGCCTCTTTTTTTCTTTTTGGCTGCTCCCATTCCCTCTCCCTCGCTGATGGAGCAGCCTGCTGAGCACCCCTGCAGGGCTGCCTCTGGAGCTGTTGCCATCTCTTGCTAAGGCTGAGACTGGCAGCTGAATCAATCTCTCTGGAACCTGTCCCCCCAGTGCCTCTCTTCTTGGAGAACCCCTCGGCCACAGCGAAGACTCAAAGGAAGACTCAAGCTGCCTTCCCTTAGAGTGGTTGATTTATTTTCCTCTCGCCTTTATTTCCCATCAAAGAGAATACCCGTGCAGACGCAGCATGAGAATGTCGAAACTCTGAATTCAGAACATTCTCAAGTTACCACTGCTGCAAGATGTTTATCTAGAGACAATAGTTTGAGTTCCACATTTTTCTATTACTATTTTCTACTTTAAACATACCCTCAAATTCAAATTAGGGCCAAGACAGTGTTAGTGGTAGTTATGAAACACCTGGCTTTTGGGACAGTTAAATAGCTATCCTCTAACTGTGGCACCAGCTGAAGTCTCTAAAAACTAGAAATGTGTCTTTTCTTTAAGAGTTTTCTTTTTGAGATCACAGCATCATCGTGTTCTTGAGAAAGGAGCTGGTTGGCACATTTGCTGCATATATCAGCAGCTGGTCTCACTTTCAGGAAGTCCAGGGGGAAGGCCCATTTGATTTGAAATTCTTCTGAGCATCAGCCATATGTAGCGCATCACAGTTCTGTTCACACTAGACTTTCATGTGGGGAAAAAAATTAAAACTATCCTATTTATTTTTCTGTATTTGACCTAACCATCCTCATATTCCTTCCTTCTTAGTAGCAGAGCTAGCTCAACTTTTTATTGATCATGTCTGCATCTCCCCCAGTTTTAATACTTCCTTTCTAGCTTAAAAAAAATCCTTTTCTGGGCTAATCACCCTCACATATATAAAGAGCTCTTAAAGATCAAGAAGAAACAGACAAAAAGCAAATTTTTAAAAAATGGACAAGTATAGAGAGTCCAGACAAAAATATGAACAAATGATTCTTAAAAGTTAGAAAATATGCTCGATGTCACACATGATAACTTAAAACTACACGTTTCACATCCATGCACTGGGCAAAAATCCCAAAGCTTGACAAAATACTCTGCTGGCAATGCTGTAGAGAAACAGGCACTCTTTTACATGGCAAGTGAAAGTGAAAAATGGTATAGCCAGTTTGGAGGGGAATTTGGCAACATGTGACAAAATTACATTCACTCTCTTTACTACTGGAAATAGTCACTAGCATCTTTAAATCAAATTAGATTAAAGAGTCAGTTCCAGAAACCCCAGAACCAAGTCAGAAAACTCATCCTTTAAATTTTGTCCCTCTAATACTACTTTCAGTACCAAAATCTGTATTAGCCAGGGTTATCCAGAGAAACAGAAGCGACAGGAAAGATAAACAGATCAGTAAGAGATTGACTGTAGAAATTGGTTCACATGTTATGGAGGCCAGGAAGCCCTACAACCTGCCATGAGTGAGCTGGAGACACAGGAAAGCAGGTGGTGGAATTCAGTCCGAGTCTGAAGGTCTGAGAACCAGGGAGGCTCCATGGTGTAAGTCCTGGTCAGTCCAAAAGTGAGAACAGGAGCACCAATATCTGAGGGCAGGAGAAGACAGAGGTCCCACCTTAAGCAGAGAGAGCAAATCTGCCCTTTTCCCTTTTTGTTCTATTCAGGCCCTCAAGGCATTGGATGATGCCCAGCCACAATGGTGAGATGGATCTTCTTTCCTCAGCCGACTGATTCAAAGGCTAATTTCTTCCAGAAACATCCTGATCTACACACCCAGAAATAATGTTTTACCAGCTATCTGGGCACCCCCTAGCTCAGTCAAGTTGACACAAAGTTCACCACCACGAAGACTAATGACAGGGGCGGATTATAACACACATTATGCTACTTACTTTCAAATGTTTCAGCAAGAAGAGGAGGGGAGAGGAAGTTGGGATGGGGGAGAATAATGTTAGAATAATAGAATAATGAAGAAATGTTAGGGAACTCTTGGTGAAGAGCTTATAGGTGGTAATTGTATTATTCTTACAGCTTTTCTTAATGTTTAACAATTTTAGAAATAAAACTTGGGGGGAAGATCTGAGAAAAGTCCCTCAACTCAGCATCCTCAAGGGATGGGGGGTGTGGGCGGGAGTCAGAGACCTGCCATGTCCTCATGACACTCTTCAGGTCCTTATAGGCCTCAAGAGCAATGACATCCCTGTCCTTCTGCCCCTGTTCACTCTGTTGTCTCTGCTGCTGGAAAAACTGGGACTCAGCCAGTCAGGGCCCCGCATCCTCTCTCCCAGCTCTTACATGCGCAGTGTATACCCTGAAGCCTAGCTAGGGCCTCAGAGGGCCCCCAGTCTGGGGCTCACCTTGCAGCCCTCAGCCTTGGAGTTACTGTGCCCTGGTGGTAGGCTCACCAACCAGCATCAAGGCTACTGTTAGCTTCCCTGTACAGGACCCTTCTGGATAACTTCCCTGATATCCCAGAGTCAAGCCAGCCGGGAAAAGTCCATGTGCCACTTCTACCCACATTTCATGGGCCAGTACTAGGTCATATGGCCCCCAAGCTAACTGCACAGTAGGCTGGGAAATGGAAGATTCCTGAATGCCAAACAAGATGGTCTGCTGAGTACTTCGGAGAAGGCAATGTCACCCCACTCCAGTACTCTTGCCTGGAAAATCCCATGGACAGAGGAGCCTGGTAGGCTGCAGTCCATGGGGTCGCAAAGAGTCAGACACGACTGAGCGACTTCACTTTTACTTTTCACTTTCATGTATTGGAGAAGGCAATGGCAACCCACTCCAGTGTTCTTGCCTGGAGAATCCCAGGGACGGGGGAGCCTGGTGGGCTGCCATCTATGGGGTCGCACAGAGTCGGACATGACTGAAGCGACTTAGCAGCAGCAGCAGCAGCAGCAGCAGCAGCAGCTGAGTACTTAGAGTGTGGCTGTGGCAAAATTACCTAGAGAGGCTAAGCAAGACCAGAACCCACTGAGGGCTTAGACCAACCCTGTTGGATCTGAGAAGGGCTCCCAACAATTCAGAGCATGGTGGGAATGCCCCAGGCACGCCGCTTACGGTTCCCAGGCAAGTCAGCTGGTTGAAAGCCAGAGAGTTTGGTGGACCCAAGTCTCTCAATGCTGTCAAAATACAACTTGATTTATTACAGTGGGACTTAGATAGACTATTTCAGGGACCCACCTAATGTCTAGATCGGGACTTCTCAACCTCGGCAGTACTGACATTTGCAGCCTGCTCCTTCTCTGTTGTAGGGGCCTGTCCTGTGCACTGTAGGGTGTTCCATGCCATCCCTGGTCTCGACCCACTAGATGCCATTAGTACCATCTCCCCTGTTGTCAACATCAAAAATGTCTCAAGACATTGCCAAGTGTCCCCTGGGGGGAGGAAATCACCATAATTCTAGAACCAGTGTTCTCAAATTTCAGTAGATGTCAGAATCATACATCTGGGGAGTCTTTCCAAGAGGCTTCCCGGGCTTCACTTGTAGGGGAGTGGGGCTGCTTTGGAAATGCTGGAAAGGGTCTGCCCCCTGAGTGAGATACAGAGCAAGAGGTCTTGCCCTTATATTAAATTCTAAGTTGGATTTAATCTCATTTGATTTTAAACTGGATAAAATGGGATTTACAAAAATATCTCAGGGCTATCTACCATCCGGAGGTTCTCAATGGGGCCAATACTTCTTGCCCACAAGAAGCCCAGGGGAAATTTGGAGATGTTTGAGGATGATTCTTATTGTCAAAGATGGAGCCTGTTGCTGTCATCTAGTGGGCAGAGGATCAAGGATGTCAAATGTTCTGCAGCACAAAGGATAGTCTGGAACACCAAACTTTTGTCCCACCCAAGATGCCATTTGAACTGCTGTTCAGAAACCACAAGAAGTCCAAGCAATTTTCGAGCTGTTTACACGATCTCATGAAAATCCTTTTTGTGCAGGATAGTTGTAAATCTAGAGATTACTGGGTTCGCTTAGGATATAAGCTTCCAGAAGGCTTAAATTGCTAGTAGACTTCTGAAAACCATGCTGTGAACAGATGCTGATGCAAAAACTGGAGTCAGTTTTTCATGCCCAAGGACAGACCAGATTTTTGGGGAGCGGGGCTGAAGCTTTATATAATTTGGTGAGGGAAGATGGTTTAAAAAGCATACAAAATAGCAAATGCAAAATTAGGTACAAACATAAATATATACTTGGAAAGAGAACAAAACTTGCAACAAATTATAAATTTAAAAAGGTAATAAATATACTAAACAAAAATCAAATATTAATTAAGGCTATGTTTTTCCCACTGGTCATGTATGGATGTGAGAGTTGGACTGTCAAGAAACCTGAGCGCTGAAGAATTGATGCTTTTGAACTGTGGTGTTGGAGAAGACTCTCGAGAGTCCCTTGGACTGCAAGGAGATCCAACCAGTCCATTCTGAAGGAGATCAGTCCTGGGTGTTCTTTGGAAGGACTGATGTTGAAGCTGAAACTCCAATACTTTGGCCACCTCATGCGAAGAATTGATTCATTGGAAAACCTCTGATGCTGGGAGGGATTGGGGGCAGGAGGAGAAGGGGACGGCAGAGGATGAGATGGCTGGATGGCATCACTGACTCGATGGATGTGAGTCTGAGTGAACTCCGGGAGTTGGTGATGGACAGGGAGGCCTGGCGTGCTGCAATTCATGGGGTTGCAAATAGTCGGACACGACTGAGCGACTGAACTGAACTTCTTGAAATATATCTATAATATTTTTTCTTCACATTTTGTGCTGGATTCTCTTTGATCACATATTCATGTGACAACTTTATAATATCATTTTCTATAGAAATAATAGAAATAATTCAGTATTACTTTCGTCATGGCCAATTGAAATATGCCTTTTTGTTACTGATATCTGGGATGTATATAACATGCAACTCATAACATGTTTATTCCTTAGAGTATTGCTACAAGCTTGTGCAAATATGCACAGGAATTCTATTTCTATTTCTTCCAATTAATAAAAGAAAAAAAGACACATCATGTGCTTACAATTGCAAATGTTGCATTTATTAAGTCTATTCATTTCCTAATGAATTACAATCCCCTGGGTGACTTAAAACAACAGAAATTTGGCCAGAAGTCCAAAATCAGGTGTCAGCAGGACTATGCTCCCTCCCAAGATGGTAGGGGAGAATCCTTCCTTGCCTATTCCAGCTCCCCATGGCTCCTGGTGTTTCTTGGCCTGTGGCAGTATCACTCCAACCTCTGCTTTTGTCTTCACATGGCCTTCTTCTCTGTGTGTCTCTGAGTCTCTCTCCTTTTCTTTTAAGGACACCAGCCATTGGCCGTAGGGCACACTTTAATCCAGTATGACCTCATCTTAATTACACTGCAAGGACTCTATTTCCAAATAAGGTCACATTTTGAGTTTCCTGGTAGACACGAGATCAGGGGGACACTATTCAACCAGCACATCCAGTATATTACTGTCAGAAGAACTCCTATTTTGTTTAGGCATCAGTGAGAATGGAATCCTCCACTTGTGTCTGTTGATGGGAAGACTCTTCTACAGCATCAAGCTATGAAAGTTTCCAAACCTTCTTTCTTGTCCACTACTCACATATCTCTGGTACTAGGTGCTGTAGGTCCAACTGATATGTCTATATGGCCAGGAGTTATATGCATCTTGAATCTTCATGTCACAACACTGCATGTGTTGGCACAGTGGGTAGCAGAAGGATTCCAGATTCAATCTTATGGAATGGCTAGCAATAAACTAAACACCCAAGTCACTGTGAACCCACATAAATACCTCCCACTAAGAGTACACTTAGTGGGAGGGAAGGAGTCCATCAAGGCTGTATATTGCCACCCTGCTTATTTAACTTATATGCAGAGTACATCATGCAAAATGGTGGTCTGGTTGAAGCACAAACGGGAATCAAGATTGCCGAGAGAAATAACAACCTCAGATACCCAGATGAAACCACCCTTATGGCAGAAAGCGAAGAAGAATTAAAGAGCCTCTAGATGAAAGTGAAAGAGGAGAGTGAAAAAGTTGGCTTAAAACTCAACATTCAGAAAACTAAGATCATGGCATCTGGTCTGGTCCCATCACTTCATGGCATATAGATGGGGAAACAATGGAAACAGTGGGAGACTATTTTTGGGGGGCTCCAAATCACTGCAGATGGTGATTGCAGCCATGAAATTAAAAGACGCTTGCTCCTTTACGACCAATCTAGACAGCATATTAAAAAGCAAAGACATTACTTTACCAACAAAGGTCAGTCAGTCAAAGCTATGGTTTCTCCAGTGGTCATGTACGGATGTGAGAGTTGGACTATAAAGAAAGCTGAGTGCCAAAGAATTGATGCTTTTGAACTGTGGTGCTGGAGGAGACTCTTGAGAGTCCCTTGGACTGCAAGGAGATCCAACTGGTCCATCCTAAAGGAAATCAGTCCTGAATATTCATTGGAAGAACTGATGCTGAA